>NC_137969.1:51841261-52441261 GCF_963924665.1 Micromys minutus | reverse complement strand
TTTTACAGTGTCCTCGTTTAGTTTTTGTTTCCCTGATATGTCCATTTGTGAGAGTGGTGTATTGAGGTCTCCCACTATTATTTTGTGGGGCGCAATGTATTTTTTGAGCTTTAGTAGGGTTTCTTTTATGAATATCAGTGCTTTTTTATTTGGAGCATATATGTTAAGGATTGAGAGTTCCTCCTGACAAATTTCCCCTGTAGTGAGTAAAAAGTGTCCTTCCTTATCTTTTTTCATAATTTTTGGTAGAAAATCTACTTTATTCAATATTAGAATGGCCATTCCAGCTTGCTTCTTGGGGCCATTTGCCTGTAGAAGGATGTTTACAGGAGTTTTGATTATTAACTTGCTTGTTCCCTGACTCAGAACTGATGTTATCTTTCTGCATGTAATTAAAGTGGTTTAAAAGAGGACTGGATAAAGAAGGCTTCACTTCAGCCCCAAGACTGGCCAAAGTCATGTTACAATTTTGCCTAACTGTCTCTTTTTCTTTCAATCCCCGCCCCTGCCCTGGGGATTCTATTGTTTGAGCTGGTCTTGGACAGTTTCTAAGGTAAGTGAGGAATTGGCAGAGATACTGGGGACTACTTGGAAGCTCCATTGTGGGAACTGTTCCCAGAGCTCAGGGCAGGTAGGGAGAATAAAAAGAACCCTAAAAAAACCTTAACTAAATTGTCCTTGGAGACTGGCACTGACTAGGTAGTGCTCCTTCCCCTGCCCCAGTTCCAAGCCTGGAACAACCCTAAAATTTTAACCTGACCCCATTTGAGATCCTGGTTGGTACCCCAACTCTTTTGGTGTCCACTGGGCCCTCCCTGGAGGTATTCCAACTCACCAATAGGAACCTCTTCTTGAGGCTCATACAACAAGAGATTTGACCCAAACTTCTGCCTTAAATGCTCCAGGAATGCCAGACACCTCACTGTTTCCAGACTGGTGACTGGGTCTACATCTGGAGGCATCCAGCACAGTTGCCAGAACCCTGATGACAGGGACCTTCCTTGTGCTGTTAACCATTCTCACAGCCCTTAAGGCAGACACTATTGCAGCCTGGGTGCACAACTCTCATGTGAAACCTGCAGATACTCTGCTCCCCAAGCACCCCCTACTGGTCAATACAGAAGAGGGACGATTTTTTCAAGCTCAAGATATCTCTGCCTTTATCACATCCTTCTGGTGGTACCTCTAGATTTTGATCCCTCAAACCTGGAGTGTGGATTCTACTAGAACTGGAGATGAGGTCACTTCCCTGACAGCCTCCAAACCCCTCAACACCTGGTCGTTCCACCTCACTTTCAACCTGTGCTAGCTGGCAGCAGGACTTGCCTTGTGGGACATCCATCCCTACCTATGACAGGAATACTGGCAGAAGCAAACTGCCCATATGGGAGAAAGAGGGATCTAGGCTGGTGACAGGGACAATAGGATGTGTATTTTCTGCATGGAGTTATCACATGAGGGAGACCCCCACTTATGTTTGCTCTAGAGATGGAAAAACCCGGGCAGAAGTTAATGGATGTGGAGGTCCAGACCAGTATTATTGCACTGCCTGGGGATGTGAGACTACAGGAGACACCCAGTGGAACCCACCCTCCTCTTGGGACTTGATCATGGTAAAAAGAAATTACACAACTAGGGAGCCCTTCCAGGGGGACTGAGGGTATTGGGATACCCCCTGTGCAAACACCACCTGTAATCCAATAGTAGTCAGATTCATCAGAAAGGCAAAGAAGCAACGGGGTGGCTAAAGGGGAAACCATGAGGACTCAGGCTGTACAAATTGTAGTGTTATGGCCAATGTGAGAGAAGGGCTAACCAAATGGAGGAGAGAGAGAGAGAGAAGAGAGTCAGGGCTGTTTGATTCTTGATTTAACTCCTCCCCTTGGCTAACCATCCTCATATCCACCTTGTTAGGACCCCTAATTGTTTTCCTGCTATTGTTGACCTTTGGACCCTGCATATTGAACAAGCTGATAGCCTTCAAAAAAGAAAGAGTTGATACAGTACAGATGATGGTCCTGCGCCAACAGTAGGAGACCTTGAGGACAGGACCTGAAGAATGTGAGTTAGTCACCAGAGACCCCTGACCATAGATCCAAGATTGGCACTTTCACAAGAAAAAGGGAGAAATGAGGGACCCTAGGGGCCTTCACCAGCCTTACACCCATAGCCTCAGGTCAAAGCTAGGCCAAGTTCCATTCTCCATGTACAGGAACATTCTTGAGTAGAAAATTTTCAGAATGTCCTGACTGATGTTTGCTAGCCAATAGATTTAAAGGTAATATGCTTAGCCAAAAAGTTTGAACTGTAACCTTGCTGATGTGACCTGCCCCCCCCTAAAAAGTATAAAAACTGCTTGTAATAGCCATTCTGGGTCACCTTCTAGTTACTCACCTCGAAGGACTTATTGAGGACTGACCCTGAAGTGCCAGAAAATAAATCTCTTTCTTTTGCATCAGTCTGAGTCTTGTTGTCTCATTGGGGGCATCTCAAAGTAAGTACCATTAACCAAGTATTGGGGTTGTAGAGTTTTATTTTTCCTGTTTCACTCTATATTCCAGGCTAACTGGCCTGCAAGCTTCTGGATAAGCCTCCAGCTCCATCTTCAATATTGCCATAGGACTATTGGGATTATGGATGAACAGCACCACATGTGGCTCTTTATATAGATTTTGTTGATTAAACTCCAGTCATTAGGTTTGCACAGCTAATGATTTTACCCTCTGAATCATCTACCCAGCCTCAGACTATAGTTTTTCATGTACAATTATTAGATTTCATTTTAAATCACATAGAATTGACCCTTCCAAGCCTCATCCCAGTCATTGGAGGCCTTGGGAATTTGGGGAACAGTAATAAATGAAAAAGCATATCTGGTATTTTGAAAAACTAATAATCTTCTATTGGCTGAAAATGAGGCTAGAGGGAAGGAGAGGAAGGATTACTTGATCTCTGTTCATCACAAGCCCAGGCAAAGACAAAGTCTGACCTCCCTTCGCCTGCCTCACAAAGGCAAAAGGGGAAAGAAATTTGTTCTTTGTCAGTAGACTCTTCAGAATTTTTCAGGACAAATATCAACAACATATTATTGAGCTTAAACTTTATACAATAAACAAATGAAACTGGATGAATGATGGAGACAGTAGAAACCATCTTAAACATAGGGTTTATTGTCTTTTGTGTCTGAGTGCTGGCTTTGACTGCCAAATAATTTGATTCCAGATCTCCACTGATATCAGAAAATATGTTGGCTTTCCTGAAATCACCAAGTATTCTCTTCTGGTGAGAGAGGTATGGTTGCAGACAGGCCCATATCCTTCTTGCCAAAAAGGATTGCAGGAGTGGAAAATCCTGTTCTTTGACTCTTCTATGTAGATCAGAGGTCATTTGAATGTCATTGATAGGAACTTAATTTAGGCTACTTTAAGAGAAATGAGTGACCCTGTGAATCTGGTGACTTTTGTGAAGGAAAGTTTGTGTGTTCTTTTTGGAACAGCTAGTCTAAAGGCTAAAACATTGCCACCCAAATTAGTTTCTGCCTTTGTGCGGCTTTCCCTGTGTGTGGCTCTAATCTCAGGCAAATTTTCTAGGCCTCTTGGCAAAGGGTTCTGGCAGCTCTGGCTGAAATGACTCAGCTGTCTACCAAGTCTCAACAGGAGCATTGACGTCAGTGGTTTCAGCAAGGTCTGGAGAACCAGTGCTTGACCTAATGTTTATCCCTGAGCCAAGCAGTCACTGCACAGTAGGGACAAAATTCTATGGTTAGTTAGGAGTGGGCCTGACACCTCCCAGCCAGTGTGAGAAAAGGATTAGCCCCAGCAAACTCACAAAGACCAGCAGAAGAGTTTATTAAAAAAAAAAAAAAAAAAACAGGAAGGTAAACACTGCACCAACAAAAAGAATAAACAGTAGCGTTAGCAACTGTCTACAACAAGTTTACAGAATGAGAGGAACACTTTGCCATCTAAAAAAAGAAGACAAGGAGGAATAATGCTGAGATCAGAGCAATTACTTTGTATTATATGTGATAGCCATTTTAGGTATTCCTTAAAGAGTTACCTGCCTGTCTTTTTGTTTGTTTGTTTGTTTTTTTTTCTGAGAAGACAATAGTTTAATGATTTACAAGATTTCTAACACACTGATCTTATTAACCCTTTTCAGTTGGCATACTAGGCATGGTTTTCCTATCAGCTGATTCATAACTGTGTTATGTTTTAGTAATATTATTTCAAATCTCACACAGACCCATGCTTTCATTCATTCTGACATGAAGGAGTTTTATGAATCAGTTACTCTGATTTCACTAATGTGGTTCAGTCTCCTGATTTATAAAATAAGTGTTAACTGTTCCTCCTATAATATAAGCATATTAATGAAGATGAAATAAGGTCAATTTATTTCAAAACATAAGCCTCAAGACAGCACTTGGAGTGATGCTCTGAACTCAGAGTGCTAGTGGTATCACATAGCAGATACTATGAGAAATTAGTTTGCAGCTTAAAGTATTCTTTCTGCCAAATA
The DNA here is from genome assembly GCF_963924665.1 of Micromys minutus. Lineage (NCBI taxonomy): Eukaryota > Metazoa > Chordata > Mammalia > Rodentia > Muridae > Micromys > Micromys minutus. The sequence continues at coordinate 52,436,740 of NC_137969.1, read as the reverse complement.
GACCAGAAAGAGCCCCTTCTCTCTTGCCCCAGCCAGCCAAGGCCAGCAGCAGGAAGAAAAGTCTATGGCAGAAGATGGAATTCAGATGCCAGTTAGAGCATCAGAGTCATATAAAACTAAGGCAAACATATCAAAGCTCCAAGTTGAACTATAAAGCAAGAGGCCAGCACTTTCTTAAGTGCATCTTAAGAGATAGGCTTTTTCTGTTAAAAAATGTAGCCCTTACAATGAACTTTGAAGAGTTGCAGAGATGGCTTGGTGGTTAAATGTGCTTGCAACACAACCAAGAGGGCCTGAGTTTAAATTCTAGCAGCCATGTAACAAGACAGACATAGCCTCATATCCAGCGCTGTGGTGGGTAGGACTAGAAGAATCACTGTGTCTTGCTGGCTGCCGCCTTAGCCAAACAAACAAGAGCTCCAGGTTCAGAGAGAAATCCTGCATCAAAACCATAAGAGATTGATAGGGAGGATACTTAATACACCTATGACATACATATACATATATAACACCCTTGCACACACATAAACATACAAACTTTGAGCATTTTCAAAGACTGATTAAGAACATTCTAGAAAAAGATGATATACTTTAGAAAAAGCATTTGCTTGAGAAATAACCCTAGATGTAATTCCCTACACGGCAAGCTAACAAAACAAAATATTTCTTGCATGTGGAATTAGGATTCTAACATGAGATGTAGCATCATATAGTCTAGTATGAATAACGTTCAGCAGCCTTTGAGAATGGAATCATGATGAAATAAGATAAAAATGATTTATTTGTTTATAATGAGCAATGAATCCATAAATTTTTTTTTAAATTCCCAGCACCTAGATGGTGGGTCACAACCTTCTGTAACACCAGTCCCAGGGCATATGATGCTCTTATCTGACCTCTGTGGACACCAAGCACACATGTGGTACATATTCATACAAACAGGCAAAGCACTCACATACATTAAAAAAAAAAACTTTAAATAAAGATCATTAGTTAAAGGTATTCTGTAGAGATATTTTGAAGTATTTATTATTCACTTTTGCAAATCTATTTTATCATCAATGAATGAAAGAATCTGATACTAAATAGCAAATCAAGTGAATGATTATCTTACAGTCATTGTTTTTAATTTATCTTAGTTGGAGTGAATGACACTTTGTGAAATTCACACTGAAGGGGGACAGAGAGATAGCTCAGTCTTTATGAACATTTACTGCTCTTGCAAAGAACCTAGGTCCAGTTTCCAAATACCTCACAATGGTTCACAGCTTTTGTGAACTCCTGTATATATATAGTGCACGAAAAGGGAGAAATGTGCGCACATGCATGTGCGCATGCACACACACACACACACACACACACACACACACACATACACACACTAAAATAATACATAAAACATTACTTAAAAAAGAAATTCCACTTAAAAAGAGAAAGTATCACAGGCAAATAAATTACATTAGGTTCAATAATTCTCATCCCCTGCTATTTTGAGGGCTTTCTACTTTAAAAAAAATGTTTTATTATACCCTGGAAATTGCCAATTCTGGCACTCAGTGCCTTTACCCACAGAATCATTTCCTCTTTCTCAATCTCTTAATCTCTCAATATCTCAATCTTTCTCCCCCCTCCCCTCACCCCACCATGTGTGTGCAGGCATGTACATGTGTGTAAGTGTTATTTAGTTTTATTTATGTGTGTGGGTATGGGTATTTTTCTTTGTGTATGTATGTGCAGTGTGTGTGTGTGTGTGTGTGTGTGTGTGTTTGATGCCCAAGGAGGCCATGAGAAAGATCCAGATTCCCTGGATGTGAAGAGTTGTAAGCTGCAATGTGGGTGCTGGGAACAAAATCTAGGTTCTCTGCAAGAGGAGGAAGAGTTTTTCCTGTGCCTGTTTGTGATTTTTAATATTGATATCTGGTTAAGGTATCATTAGTTAAGGTATCATTAGTTAAGTTAGCATTTTTTAAATTAAGAAGAAACTCTTCGAACGGTCATAATGTATAGCAAGGTAAAAAGAGTTGTTTTAGCATTGCACGAAAGTGAAGTCTAGTCAACTCTTGGAGGATACTTGCACAGACATGTCAAATGCAAACATGATAGAATATGTAAATAATTTTTTTCAATTCTACTTTATATTTTAGCATATTGCTTTGCTACTTCTAAAGAAATTTCTTTTTTGGAAATATACAGATTTTTATGATTTTTTTTTTGTTAAAACCTATCCTGAGTTTTATATTCACTTTAAACTATATGTTGAGGAAATACAAATCATCAGGGAAGCTGAAAAGGGACATTTTATAAATGGGTGAAACTGGAATTTTCATTGTACATTTTGCACATTTTATTATTCCCCCACCAAATTTGGTAATGTTAAATTTTTAACATGTTCATCTCACATCTAATCGCACTTAATTGACAAACCAGGCACTTTCTCATGTCTATACCTGTAATAGCTATTATCTAAATTATAACTTTCCACAAAAGTTGTTGTGAGTTATGCGCTAGAAGAGACTACTTAGACAAAAGTTTAAGCCAATAAAAAGTCTTTATTAGGCAAAAATTATAAAAATTATTATTTTATATTTATGATGGAATTATGTACATATATGTATATACGTATGTATATGTTCTATAAGTGCAATTTTCATGAAGGACAGAATAAGACTGATACAGCTGGTGTGACCACAGAAGGAATAGTGTGACACAGTTCCTGCCCCAAGCCAGCAAGACTTGGGTCTTCTTGAGTACTGATAGTTGTCCCAGGCATAAAGCTTGTTTGAATATTTTACTTTATGTTTTTTTCTTTGGACAATGTTCTCCCTGCCAAGGCTAATGACTCCATGATGATCAGAGACAGTATTGATTCCAGGAAGTGAGAATGTGTCTGGTGTTCAACAGGAAAATGGTAACACTGTAACATTCAGAACAAACCTTAAGGCTAGAGGAAAGAACTCTGAAAATGTGAGTTCAAGAATATATAAATGAGTGTGAGAACTGTTCTTTATAGAATTTCTCAACTATGCAAAGTATAAAGATGTAATATGAATTGTATGAGAGATTTATGGATCTGAAAGAACAGAGGCAGATGCACTAACAATTAGCTTAGTTAGGAAGATATTAAGGAAGCCAAATGTGGTGACACATGACTTTAATCCCATCACTCAAGAGGCAGAGCTATGCTCTTCCCCACTTTCTGTTCTATTAGTTTCAGCGTACCTGGTTTTATGTGGAGGTCTTTGATCCACTTGGACCTGAGCTTTGTACAAAGAGATAAGAAGGGATTGATTTGCATTCTTCTGCATGCTGACTGCCAGTTGAACCAGCACCATTTGTTGAAGAGACTGTCCTTTTTCCATTGAATGTTTTTAGCTCCTTTGGCAAAGATTAAGTGGCCATATGTGTGTGGGTTCATTTCCGAGTCTTCAATTCTATGCCATTGATCTACCTGCTTGTCTCTGTACCAATACCAGGCAGTTTTTATAACAATTGATCTGTAATACAGCTTGAGGTCAGGGAATCCCTGGAGGTGATTCCCCCAGAAGTTTTTTTTTTCTTTTTCTTTCTTTCTTTTCTTTCTTTCTTTTTTTTTATTGTTGAGAATGGTTTTTGATATCCTGGGGTTTTTTTTTTTTTTATTATTCCAAATGAATTTGCAAATTGCTCTTTCTAACTCTATGATGAATTTAGTTGGAATTTTGATGGGGATTGCATTGAATTTGTAGACTGCCTTAGGTAAGATGGCTATTTTTACAATATTAATCCTTCCAATCCATGATCATGGGAGATCTTTCCATCTTCTGAGGTCTTCTTCAATTTCCTTCTTAAGAGACCTGAAGTTCTTGTCGTACAAATCCTTCACTTGCTTAGTTAGGGTCACACCAAGGTATTTCATATTATTTGTGCCTATTCTAAACTAATAGGCACAGGTGAAAATTTCCTGAACAGAACATCAGTGGATTATGTTCTAAGATCAAGAATCAACAAATGGGACCTCATGAAATTGCAAAGCTTTTGTAAGGCCAAGGACACTGTCAAAAGTATAAAAAAGCAACCAACAGATTGGGAAAAGATCTTTACCAATCTTACATCTGATAGAGGGCTAGTATCCAATATATACAAAGAACTCAAGAAGTTAGACTCCACAGAATGAAATAATCCTATATAAAAATGGGGTACAGAGCTACACAGAGACTTCTCAACTGAGTAATATCAAATGGCTGAGAAGCCCTTAAAGAAATGCTCAATATCTCTAGTCATCAGGAAAATGTAAACCAAAACAACCCTAAGATTCCACCTCAAACCAGTCAGAATAGCTAAGATCAAAAACTCAGGTGACAGCAGATGCTGGCGAGGATGTGGAGAAAGAGCAACACTTCTCCACTTTTGGTGGGGTTGTAAACTGGTACAACCACTCTGGAAATCAGTCTGGTGATTCCTCTGAAAATTGAACATGGTACCACCTGAAGATCCAGCTATACTACTCCTGAGCATATTCCCAAAAGTAGCTTGAATATCTAACAAGGACACATGCTCAACAATTTTATAGCAGCCTTATTTATAATAGCCAGAAGCTGGAAAGAACCCAGATGTCCTTCAACAAATGAATGGATACAGAAATTGTGGTACATTTACACAATGGAGTACTACTCAGCTATTAAAAACAATGAGTTCATGAAATTTCTAGGTAAATAGATGGAACTTGAAGCTATCATCCTGAGTGATATAACCCAGTCACAATAGAGCACTCATGGTATGCACTCACTTATATGGGAATGCTAGTCCCCTCCTCTCTGCCCCCCAGAATAAACTTGGAATACCCAAGAAACCATACACAAAACTTATGAAGCTCAAAAAAAAGAAAGAGCAGAAAGTGGATTCCTTTGTTCTTCTTAGAAGGGAGAACAAAACACTTTTGGGAGAAAATAAAAAGTCAAATTGAGGAGCAGGGATTGGAGAAAAGATCTACAGATACTGCCTCACCCAGAGAACCACCCCATATGCAGTCACTAAACCCAAGCACTATTGCTGATGTCAAGAAGAGTTAACTGGCAGAAACCAGATATGGATGTCTCCTTAGAGGTTCTCCCAGAGTCATATAGATACGGATGAGGATGCTTGAAGCTAAACATCAGACTGAACACAGGGACCCCAATGAAAGAGCTAGAGAAAGGATTGAAAGAGCTGAAAGGTTTGCAATCCATGGGAAGAACAACATCATCAACCAGCCAATACACTGAGTGTTGAGGGTGATTGAGAGAGGGAAACAAGTTGAGGGAGAGGAGGGAAGGGGGTATAACATTTGAAATGTAAATACAGAGAATATCCAATAAAAAAGATCATAAAATGCTGATTTGTGGATTTTTTAAAAAGGGGTTTCATTGTAAAAGCTGGGATCATAAGGTTGTACATATCCTTTGATGGGAGATCAGATACAAGGTCAAGGATGAGCTTGATGCATTCTACAACCCCATTAGGTTTTCTTCCAATGAGAACAACTCTGTCAGTAGAATGAGGCACTTCTGGAAAACCTTGATTGTTGTTTGAGTGTTTTCTTGCAGTTCTTTGATTTTAGCACCTTTAACACCAATAATTCTTCCTGCCAGTCTTTGATGAATTAACAGTCTCAGCTCGCAGTCAAAGTCACTTCCTTTATAGTGTTGGTAATTTAAGAATTCCACAGCATCAGATTTAAGCAGGAGCTGGCTGGTTACAGTGGGTGACTGACCGCAAATGTAGGCCATCTTCCACGTTAAAGCAGATTTTCTTCAGCAATCTCAGCGCTGATACTCAGTATGCGCTCAGGGCCACTGTTATCTGACACTGAAACACTGGCATTGCAGTCTGTACAGAAAGCCTTAATGTTCTTGCCTCCTTTTTCAACCACTGCCCCAGCATTCTTGCTCTGAAGCAAAATGCAGAATTCAGTCATCTCACCATTATTTCTAGATCTTTTAAAGGCTTGTTCCTCTTCCACATCTTCTGCAGGGCCTTTACCAAATTCACCATTGGTTTCGGTGTTGGGGACGATTTCTTCTGGCTGTTCAGTCTCCATTTTCTTGAATTAAAATGCATCCACCAATAGGCAGCAATCGAGCGGGAGACGAGCATGACTGCGAGCGCAGGCAGAGGAGCAGAGGATAATGGCGTCTGCAGCACTGTCGCCTGTCATTATTTTTTAATAATACCTTAGCTACACTGGGCTACCTTCTAATTCTTCCTACTAGATGAATGAAATGGGCACCGAAAAGAAACTGAAATGGATGCTCTGTGTGGAAAAAAAAAAGAAGAAGCAAAGTTCATTCTAAATCGCTAAAGTTGTCTCTTGAGAAAGCAGAGAACAGTGATGGGGAAGGTGTGTGTGTGTGTGTGTGTGTGTGTGTGTTCGTGTGTATGTGGGGAGCAGGGAGGAAGAGGGAGGGGGAGAGAAAGAGGAAGAAGAAGAGGGGGAGAGAGGGAGAGATGAGAGAGCTCTCCAGGATTATATGGGCATGGGTGCATGGAAGCCTTTGAGCTGGGGTGGGAGCTTGTGAGTATTAGCTGAGGGAGCCCAGAGGCTAGCTTTAACCTTGATATAAACTAGTAGGCATCACAGTCATGTTACTAGAAGAACTACATGTGCCCTTTCCCAGAGATAAGTAGACTGACTCCTTTTAGCAAGTAGGAACTATCTTCAAGCTCCCAGAAGGTATGTTGGCTTTTCTCTAAATGCCAGACATTGTGAAAAGGAATTTCTTGGGATCTGACATTCCAGCCTTTTGTTGATGATAAGGGGTCACATAGGCCCTTCTGTAACTGCTTCTCAGCTGAAATTGGGGCATCAATGTCCTAGTCCAGCAAAGCTAGATTTTAGGTCAAAAGGCTAGGAAGAGAGTCATACAATTGCCAGAAAGGTGTTTTTTGCTCATTGCCCAGGTCCTGTGAGACTGTCTGGGGCTAGGATAGTACAAGCCACTTTGAATTAGTCTGGAATGCTGCTCCACATCAAGAGTTCAGATGCTAGGCAATGGCAGGAGACCTGGGGAACTTCCATCAGAAGCATCTGGTTTACTGCTCATTGGGTAATTTTGTTAATTCTTTCCTGAAAAAACCTGAAGAGAGAAGCAGTAATCATTATTACAAGTAATATAAAAATTAATGAACCAAGGAGGTATAAAACTCAAATGTCCAAGAGAGAACAAAATGAGAGTTCTACAAAACAGTTGGTCCATGGAAGCCATAGAGACTTTTCCAGTTCATGTGTGTAATCTTTTTTCTACTTGGCTAGACTGGTTTACATAGTAGCATCACTCTTCATGATGGAGGAGACAAGTTTCTCCCTTTCAGTAGTAAGTGAAGGGACTTTTCAGTTTTGGAGGAGCACTGAGGTGAGAAAAATGAGCTGGTTTGGGAATTATTGTAGAGCCGAGGTTTATTTCTAGATGTATCTGCTAGCTGGGTGTATACCTTCTGAAATAGACTATGACTCAAGATACATAAAGGCCAATTCAAAACAGCCATGGAGGTTGCCAAACTAACTCTGACCAAAACTAGGAGGGCTATGGCCCTTTAGTCCCTGTGTAGGACTTGTTTTTTAATGAAACATCAAGTGTTCAATTTTACCAAGGACAAGTGCTGTGATGAGAATTCCAATCTTGGTGTCTTTGAGTAGACTGAGACTTGTCAGATAAAAATGTCCCAAATCACAGAGGAGAATATCCCTTTCCATGTGATGGGTGTTCACTAGGAGTACTGGAGTATCTTGGTACAACAATGTGGAATTTGTAATAATTATAGACAAAACTCTAATGTGAAACCTAGTATAGAAATGATGAGTATAGGTTAGAGTAGATGAGAAGAAACAATCTTGAGGTTATCAGGACTTGGGATCTGCACAGGGAAGGTTAAGCTCACATATTACCTGCACAGGTGATTTTACATCTGGACCAAGGGTGAGCCTGACACATAGGCCTGCCTAGTGTTCAGCAAGGAAACGCAGAGAGTTCTCAGAGCACAGAGTGCTCTCTGGAAAGGGTCTCTTTTAGCCTACAGAAGAAGCAGGGTCTCTGCCATTAGGACTCAGGACCTGTGGGCAAAGGGCTGAGCTCCCAGAACAGCCTCTCAAGAGCTCTCATACCTGAGCCCACAAAGTCAAAACTAAGTCACTGCCATCAGAACTCACTGCTTGCCCACAAAGAGCCGAACACCCAGGAGCAATCCACCTCCTGAGACCACAGGCCTTCAGACCCACAGGAGAGACAAGCACCAGTCAGAAACAAAAAGATCACCAATAATCACTGACAACAAGATGGCAAGAGGAAAGCTCAAGAACCCAAACAATGGAAACCAAGACAACCTGGCAATATCAGACCCCATTTCTCCCACCATAGCAAGTAGTGGATTTCCCAACAGTCCAGAAAAAAGGAGATTTAGACTTAAAATCATACTTTATGATGATAATGGAGATCTTTGAGAAGTGCATAAATAACTCCCTTAAACAATTACAGGATAACAAGAAAAAAAATTACTCAAAGAACGACAGGAAAACATAACCAAAGAGGTGAAAAAATTGAAAATAGATAAACATACAATAAAGAAATCACAAAAAGGAAAACCCCGAAGATTGATAACCTAAGAAAGAAATGAGGAGTCATAGATACAAGCATCACCAACAGACTACCAGAGATGGAAGAGAGGATCTCAGGAGCAGAAGTCAACATAGAAAACATAGACAAAACAGTTAGAGAAGATGCAAAAACCATAAATCTCCTAACCTAAAATGTCCAGAAGATCCAGAACACAATGAGAAGACCAAACCTAAGAATAATAGGTGTAGAAGAGGGTGAAGAATATCAACTAAAAGGCACAGTAAATATCTTCAAAAAATCATAGAAGAAAACTTTCCTAGCCTTAAGAATGAGATAACCATAAACATACAAGAAGCCTACAGAACAACAGATAAATAGGACCAGAAAAGGAATTATTTCAGACACATAATAATCAAAACAACAAATGTTCAAAACAAAAAAAGAATACTAAAAGGAGTAAGGGAAAAAGGACACGTAACATATAAAAGCAAACCAAACAGAATTATGACAGATTTCTCAAGAGAGACTATGAAACCTAGAAGATCATGAACAGACATCATGCAGACTCTAAGAGAACACAAATGCCAGACCAGGTTACTATATCCAGCAAAACTCTCAATCACCATAAATGGAAAAAACAAATATATTCCAGGATAAAACCTGCTTTACAAAATATCTGAATACAAATCAACCCTACAAAGGATAATAAATGAAAAACCAGACAAGGAACAGCTGAGATCCAGGGACACATGCCTGGTGAGAAGGCATTCTGAGTAGCCTGGGAACAGAGAGATCTGTGCCAAGCACACAGAAAGTGCACCCCCTACCCACCTTGCTTGGTTCAGGAAAGCAGGAACCCTGTTTTGGGCTGTCTGTTATCAGCCAGTAGCCCGTTCATACAGAATAGACACACAGGCCATCTGCCACTAGGAACTCACAGATTTGCAGTGACACAGGCCAGGTACAAGGGAGAGGGGAGAACCAATCACTGACAACAAGATCACATATAAACACAGACAACAAGATGGCAAAAGGAAGGTGAAAGAATGTACCCCAGGGAAATCAAGACAACCTGGCAACTCCAGAACCCAGCTCCCCCATCACAGCAAGCAGCTGAATGCCAAACACTCCAGAAAAAGAAGACTCAGACCTGAAATCATACCTCAAGATGATGATAGAGATCCTTAAACAAAAACAGGAGGAAAAGCATAAAGATTTAGGAGCTTTTAAAGAAGAAACAAGAAAAACACTCAAAGAACTAGAGGAAAACAGAGCCAAAGAGATGAATGAATGGAAGAAGGAATTTAAAACGAAAATAAACACAATAAAGAAAACACTAAAAGAGACAACCCTAGAGATAGAAAACCTAAAAAAGAAATCAGGAGTCACTGATGCAAGCATTTCCAACAGACTACAAGAGATGGAAGAGAGAATCTCAGGGGCCAAAGACAACATTGAAAACATAGACAAAACAGTCAGAGAAGATGCAAACGCCAAAAAGCTCCTAACCCAAAATGTCCAGGTGATCCAGGACACAATGAGAGGACCAAACCTAAGGATAATAGGAATAGAAGAGGGCAAAGAATATCAACTAAGAGGCACAGTAAATATCTTAAAAAAAAATTGTAGAAGAAAAATTCCTTACCCTTTAGAATGAGATGACCATTAGCATAAAACAAGCCTACAGAACTACAAATAGGTTGGACAAGAAAAGAAATTCCTCCTGACACATAATAGTCAAAACACCAAGTGCCCAAAGCAAAGAAAAAAAAAACTAAAAGCAGTAAGGGAAAAAGGCCATGTAACATATAAAGGCAGACCAATCAAAATTACACCCGACTTCTCAACAGAGACTATGAGAGCTAGAAGATCCTGGACAGACATCATGCAGACCCTAAGAGAGCACAAGTATCAGCCCAAGCTACTCTACCCAGCAAAACTCTCAATCACCATAGATGTAGAGACTAAGATATTCCAAGACAAAACTAAATTTATACAATATCTGACCACAAACCCAGCACTACAACGAGTTATAGGTGGAAAACCCAATACAAGGAGGAGAACTACATTCTAAAAAAAAAAAAGAAAATTTCTAAGCAAGAAAACCAAAAGAAGAAAGACATACAGGCACAATTCAACCTCCAAAAGCAAAAATAGCAGGAAACAGCAACCACTATTCCTTGATATCTGAGGAAATTTGAGAAATCATTAGATGCTACAATAAAAGCCTATACTAAACAAAGCTGGAAAATCTGGAGGAAATGGATGAATTCCTAGACAGATACAAGATACTGAAGTTAAACCAGAACCAGGTAAACCATCGAAATAATCCCATAACACCTAAAGAAATACAAGCAGTCATCAAAGCCTCCCAATGAAAAAAAGCCCAGACCCAGATGGGTTCAATGCAGAATTTTATCAGACATTTAGTGACGACATAATACCAATACTCTCCAAACTATTCAAAAAAAATAGAATCAGATGGAACACTACCTGACTCATTTTTTGAGGCTACAATAACCCTCTTTTCTAAACCACACAAAGACCCTACAATGAAAGAGACCCTCAAACCAATCTCACTTATGAACATTGGTGCAAAAATACTCAACAAAATCCTTGCAAACTGAAACCAAAAACACATCAAAAAGATCATATACCATGATCAAGTAGGCCTCATCCCTAGAATTCAGAGATGGTTTAATATACGGACATCCATCAATGTAATCTACATTATAAACAAACTCAAAGACAAAAACCACAAGGTCACTAGATGCTGAAAGAGCATTTGACAAAATTCAACACCACTTCATGCTAAAAGTCTTGGAAAGAACAGGAATCCAAGGCCCATACCTAAACATAATACAAGCAATATACAGCAAACCAACAGACAACATCAAACTTAACAGTGGGAAACTTGAAGCAATCCCACTAAAATCAGGGACTCGACAAGGCTGCCCACTCTCCCCCTACCTATTCAACATAGTACTGGAAGTCCTGATTGAGCAATTAGACAGCAAAAGGAAATCAAAGGGATACAAATCGGAAAGGAAGAAGTAAAAACATCACTGTTTGCAGATGACAAGAGAGTGTACTTAAGTGACCCCAAAATTCTACCAGAAAACTCCTACAGCTGATAAACAAGTTCAGCAAAGTGGCTGGATACAAAATTAACTCAAACAAATCAGTAGCCTTCCTGTACTCAAAGGACAAACATGTGGAGAAAGAAATTAGGGAAAAGATACCCTTCAAAATAGTCACAAAAAATATGAAATACCTTGGTGTGACTCTAAGTAAGCAAGTGAAGGAACTATATGATTGGAATTTCAAACCTCTAAAGAAGGAAATCGAGGAAGATCTCAGAAAATGGAAAGATCTCCCATGCTCATGGATCAGAAGGCTCAACATTGTAAAAATGGCCATTTTACCAAAAGCAATCTACAGATTCAATGCAATCCCCATCAAAATTCCAACCCAGTTCTTCATAGAGTTGGAAAGAGCAATGTGCAAGTTCATCTGGAATAACGAAAGACCTAGAATAAATAATCCATCCTCAACAACAAGAAAACATTTGCAGGAATCACTATCCCTGACCTCAAGCTATATTACAAGGCAATTGTGCTAAAAACTGCATGGTACTAGCACAGAAATAGGCACGTGGATCAATGTAATAAAATAGAAGATCCAGAAATGAGCCCTCACATATATGGTCACCTGATGTTTGATAAAGGACCTGTAAACATTCAGTGGAAAAAGGACAGCCTATTCAACAATTAAAGTATATTCTCTTTTTTTCTTGAACTGGACACAGTCTGTGAGTTGTTTCTAGGGTGTTCAGAGCATTCTGGGGTTAGTATCCCATTATAAGTGCCTGCAGATTATGTCTGTTCTTTTGTGACTGGGTTATTACACTCAGGATGATATTCTCTAGATGCATCAATTTTCTTAAGAATTTCGTTAAGTTATTGTTTCTGATAGCTGAGTAGTACTCCATTGTGTAAATGTACCACAATTTTTGTGTCCATTCATCTACCGAAGGACATCTGGGTTCTTTCCAGCTTCTGGCTATTATAAATAAAGTTGCAATGAACATTTTGGGTCATGTATCTTTGTTGTAAGTTTGATCTCTCTGCACCCCGGCCAGTTGGAATGACTCCTCACAAATCCTGGGCCCCTGGACCACTGATAGACCACTGCTGGCTCATTGCTATTCCAGTCCCATGTCCGTGGATCACCGCTGGACCACCGCTGGCTCACCGTTCCAGCCTATTCAACAAATGGTGCTGGTCCAACTGGCAATCAGCATGCAGAAGAATGAAAATAGACCCTTTCTTATCTCCTTGTACAAAACTCAAGTTCAAGTGGATCAAAGATCTCCACATTAAGCCAGGTACACTGAAACTATTAGATGAGAAATTAGGGAAAACATTAGGACACATAGGCACAGGAGAAAATTTCCTGAACAGAACACCAATGGCTCATGCTCTATGGTCAAAAATTGACAAATGGGACTTAATGAGATTGCAAAGTTTCTGTAAGGCTAAGGATACTGTCAAGAAAACAAAACAGCAAACAACAGAGTGGGAAAAGATCTTTACCAACTCCACATCAGATAGAGGCCTAATATCCAAGGTATACAAAGAACTTAAAAGCTATACACCAGAGAACCAAACAACCCTATTAAAAAATGGTGTACAGAGCTAAACAAAAAGTTGTCAATTGAGGAATATGAATGGCTGAGAAGCATCTAAGGCAGTGCTTGACATCATTAGCCATCAGGGAAATGCAAATAAAAACAACCCTGAGATTCCACCTCATACCAGTCAGATTTGCCAAGATCAAAAATTCAGATGACAGCAGATGCTGGCAAGGATGTCCAGAAATAGGAACACTCCTCCTCTGTTGGTGTGGTTGTAAACTGGTACAACCACTCTGGAAATCAGTCTGGCAGTTCCTCAGAAAATTGGACATAGTACTACCTGAAGACCCAGTTATTCCACTTCTGAGCATATACCCCAGAGATGCTCCAACATACAACAAAGACACATGCACCACAATATTCATTGCAGCTTTATTTATAATAACCAGAAGCTGGATAGAACCTAGATGTCCTTCAGTAGATGAATGGATACAAAAATTGTAGTACATTTACACAATGGAGTACTACTCAGCTACCAGAAACACTGACTTTATGAAATTCTTAAGAAAATGGAGGCATCTAGAGAATATCATTCTGAGTGAGATAACCCAGTCACAAAAGAACAGACATAATATGCAGTCACTGATAATTGGATACTAACCCCAGAAAGCTCTGAACACTTCAGACACAACTCACAGACTACATAACGTTCAAGAAAAGAAAAAGAAAAAAAAAGAAAAAACCATTTTGCTTAGTACTTACACACCAAGATAACTTTGACTATTTCCAGGTTACATCCTGTTTTACATGTACTTTATGCTCATTGTAACGAGTAAGATCTTAATGCACACTATTAAACCTTAAAAAAAAAACCACCCACTGACAAATATGTATTCATATACTTTTATGCAAAAATTCTTTAAATATGTACATTTATCTTTGTTTTTTTAAAATAAAGTGGTTAAAATAAAAAAAAAAAGATAAACTCAACACAAGGAGAGAAACTACATCCTATGAAAAGCAAGAAAATAACTAAACAAGAAAATCAAAGAAGAAAGACACACAGACATAATTCTACCTCAAACAACAAAAATAACAGGAAACAACAATCATTATTCCTTAATATCTGTTAACATTAATTAACTCAATTTCCTCATAAAGAGACACAGACTATCAGACTGAATACATAAACAGGATCCAGCATTTTGCTGCATATAGGGATTCATCACAGAGACAAAGACAGATACTACCTCAGAGTAAAAGCCTCAGAAAGACTTTTCCAAGCAAATAGCCCCAGGAAACACGGTATAGTAGCCATTCTAATGTCAAATAAAATAGATTTTCAACCAAAATTTATCAAAAAAGATAAGGAAGGCCACTTATTACTCATTACATGAAACATCAACCAAGATAAATTCTAAATCCTGAACATCTATGCTCCAAATACAAGAGCACCCACATTCATAAAAGAAACCCTACTAAAGCTCAAAGCATACATTGCACTACACACAATAATAGTGGGAGACTTAACATCCCACCCTAATCAATGGACAGATCATGAATACAGAAACAGAACAGAGACACAGCAAAACTAGCAGAGATTATGAGCTAATTGGAATTAACAGACATTTGCAGAACATTCCAACCTAAAACAAAGGAATACACCTTCTTCTCATCACCTCATGGCACCTTTTCCAAAATTGACCATATTGTAAGTCATAAAACAAGCCTCAATAGATATAAGAATTTTGAAATATTCTCTTGCATACTATCAGATCACCATGGGATAGGGCTTATTTCTACTAACAAGACAATAATAATAAAAAAAAAAAAAAAACAAACAACAAGCCCACATATACATGGAAGCTAAACAATTTGCTACTCAATGATAACATGGTCAAAGAAGATATAAATTACGACTTTTTAGAATTTAACAAAAATGAAAGCACAACATACCCAAACCTATGGGATGCAATGAATGCAGTACTAAGAAGAAAATTCATAGCTCTGAGTGACTCCAAAACAAAACTGGATGGAGCATACACTAGCAGCTTGACAGCACAGATGAAAGCTCTAGAACAGAAAGAAGCAGATACACTCAAGAAGAGTAGATGATAAGAAATAATCAAACTCAGAGCAGAAATCAACCAAGTAGAAACAAACAAACAAACAAAATGTTCAAAGACTCAACAAAACCAGGAGCTGGTTCTTTGAGAAAATCAACAAGATTAATAAACCCTTAACTAGACTAACTAGAGTGCACAGAGAGAGTATCCAAATTAACAAAATCAGAAATGAAAGGGAAGACGTAACAACAGAAACTGAGGAAATATAGGAAATCATCAATAGCCTATACTCAACAACACTGAAAAATCTGGAGGAAATGGACAAATTCCCAGACAGGTAGCAGATACCTAAGTTAAATCAGGATCAGATAAATTATCTAAACAATCTCATAACACCTAAAGAAATTGGAGCAGTTATCAAAAGTCTCCTAAACAAAACAAGCCTAATACCATAAGAGTACAGTGCAGAATTCTACCAGACTTTCATTGACGACCTAATACCAATACTCTCCAAACTATTTCACAAAATATAGACAGAAATAACACTACCCAATTCATTCTTTGAAGCCACAATTACTCTCATTCCTAAACCACACAAACACTCTACAAGGAAAGACAACTTCAGACCAATCTCCCTCATGAACATTGAGGCAAAAACACTCAATAAAATTCTTACAAACTAATTCAGATGACAGCAGATGCTGACTAGGATTCAGAGAAAGAAGAACACTTCTCCACTGTTGGTGGGGTTGTAAACTGGTACAACCACTCTGGACATCAGTCTGGCAGTTTCTCAGAAAATTGGACATAGTACTACCTGAAGACCCAGTTATTCCACTTCTGGGCATATAACCCAGAGAAGCTCCAACATACAACAAAGACACATGCACCACAACGTTCACAGCAGCCCTATTTATAATATCCAGAAACTGGAAAGAACCCAGATGCCCTTCAGTAGATGAATGGATACAAAAATTGTGGTACATTTACACAATGGAGTACTACTCAGCTATCAGAAACAACGACTTTCTGAAATTCTTAAGAAAATGGATGCATCTAGAGAATATCATCCTGAGTGAGGTAACCCAATCACAAAAGAACAGAATTAATATGCAGTCACTGATAATTGGATACTAACCCCAGAAAGCTCTGAATACCCCAGAAACAACTCACAGACTACATGAAGTTCAAGAAAAACAAAGGCCAAAAAAAAAAAAAAAAAGATAGAAAATGAAAAACCATTATGCTTAATCTTTACACACCAAGAATACTTTCACTATTTCCAGGTTACATCTTGTTTTACATGTACTTTACACTCATTGTAACTAGTAAGATTTTAATGCATGCTATCAAATCTTTAAAAAAAATCAAGTACTGACAAAAATGTATTCATATACTATTATGCAAAAATGCCTAAAATCTGTACATTTATCTTTGTTTTTAAAAGTAAAGTTTTTCAATTAAAAAAAAAAGTCTTACAAACTGAATCCAAGAACACATCAAAAGGATCATTCACCAAGATCAAGTAGCTTCATCCCTGGGATGCAGTAATGGTCTAATATATGAAAATCCATCAACGTAATCCACCATATAATCAATTCCGAAGAAAAAATCCACATGATCATCTCACTAGATGCTGAGAAAGCATTTGACAAAATTCAACACCCCTTCATGTTAAAAGTTTTGAAAAGATGACTTAACCAAATTCTTAAGAAAATGGCTGCATCTAGAGAATATCATCCTGAGTGAGATAACCCAGTCACAAAAGAACAGACATAATATGCAGTCACTGATAGTGGGATGCTAACCCCAGAGGCTGGCACTGCCCCAGAAACAACTCACAGACAGTGTGAAGTCCAAGAAAAAAACAAAACAAACAAAAAAAAGTCATGCTCAATCCTTAAATCCTTACACACCAAGAACACATTGACAAATCCTGCGTTACACCCTGTATTACCTATACTTTTTGTCACTGTAAAAAAAAAAAAAAAAAAAAAAGAAAGAAAAAGAAAAAAGAAAAAAGAAAGAAAAAGCCAAGCACTGAAAAAAAAAAAGTTTTGAAAATAGCAGGAATCCAAGTCCATATCTAAACATAGTAGAAACAATATACAGCAAACCAGTAGCCAATATTAAACTAAATTTTGAGAAACTTGAAGCAATCCCACTAAAATCAGGGACTAGAAAAGGCAGCCCACTCTCCCCCTACAAATACAACATAGTACTGGAATTCCTAACCAGAGTAATTAGACAAGAAAAGGAAGTCAAAAAGATACAAGTCAGAAAGAAAAAAGTCAAAATATCACTATTTGCTGATGACATGACACTATACTTAAGTGACCCCAAAAATTCCACCAGAGAACTTTAACACATTATAAACAACTTCAACAAAGTGGCTGGATATAACATTAACTCAAACAAATCCGTAGCCTTCCTCTATTCAAAGGATAAACATTCAGTGAAAGAAATTAAGGAAAAGATACCCTTCACAATAGTCACAAAAAATATGAAATACCTTGGTGTGACTCTAACTAAGCAAGTGAAGGGTCTGTATGACAAGAACTTCAAATCTCTGAAGAAGGAAATTGAGGAAGATCTCAGAAGATGGAAAGATCTCCCATGGTCATAGATTGGAAGGATCAACATTGTAAAAATGGCCATCTTATCAAAAGCAATCTATAGATTCAATGCAATCCCCATCAAAATTCCAACTTAATTCTTCATAGAGTTGAAAAGAGCAATGTGAAAATTCATCTGGAATAACAAAAAGCCTTTAATAGTGAAATCTATTCTCAACAAGAAAACTTCTGTGGAAATCACCATTCCTGACCTCAATCTATTTTACAAAGCAATTGTGTTAAAAACTTCAAAGTATTAGTACAGAGATAGGCATGTAGATCAATAGAACAGCATAGAAGATCCAGAAATGAACTCCCACACATATGGTCACTTGATCATTGACAAAGGAGCTAAAAACATTCAATGGAAAAAGGACAGTCTCTTCTACAAATGGTGCTGGTTCAATTGGCAGTAAGCATGCAGAAGAATCTAAATCGAGTTTTTCTTATCTCCATGTACAAAGCTCAAGTGTAAGTGGATCAATGATCTCCACATAAAACCAGATACACTAAAACCATTAGAAGAGAAAGTGGGGGAAAATCTTAGAACACATAGGCACAGGGGAAAATTTCCTGTCCTGAACAGAAC
Source organism: Micromys minutus (assembly GCF_963924665.1). NCBI lineage: Eukaryota > Metazoa > Chordata > Mammalia > Rodentia > Muridae > Micromys > Micromys minutus. Next base: position 52,418,267 of record NC_137969.1, on the reverse strand, counting down.
ACCAATGGCTTATGCTCTAAGATCAATAATCGATAAATGGGACCTCATGATATCACAAAGTTTCTGTAAAGCTAAGGACACTGTCAAGAAAATAAAACGGTAGCCAATAGACTGGAAAAAGATCTTTACCAATCCATATCAGATAGACATTTAATATCTGATATATACAAAGAACCCAAAAAGTAAGACCTCAGAGAAACAAACAATCCTCTTAACAAATTACAGAGCTAAACAAGGAATTCTTAACTGAAGAATATCGAATGGCTGAGAAGCACCTTAAAAATTGCTCAACATCCCGAGTCATCAGCTAAATGCAAATCAAAACCGCCAGATTCCACCTCACACCAGTCAGAATGGCTAAGATCAAAAACTCAGATGACAGCAGATGCTGGCACTGACACTAGGGAATTTGGGTTATCTCCTTGTTATTCCCTTTGCCTGGATTCAAGCCTCCCATTTTCTCTTCTGATTTACTTTTATCTATTCTTTAAGGGTGGTTTCCTCAGACTCGTTCTAACCTCCCTCCAGTCTTTAAATTGAGCATCACATTCTTCTCAACACCTGCTTATGGCACACATTCATCTTACTATGTTATTTGCTAAAAAGTGAATGAAAGACCATCAGAAGGTGAGATTTGCCTCAAAAGGTCAGGTTCTGGGTAGGATTATGTTCCTGGTGATCTTGAACAATCCCTTGAAAGTTCTGAGACTATTTATTTGGTTCTAAAATAGTTACAGTAATTCTCTTACTTAGTCAACATGGTTTCTGTAAAATAAATTAAATGGGAGGAAATTGTTTTAAGTTTGAGTGAAAATGAAGACAAGATTTCTCCAAGGTATGGCTGAGGGTAAGGTATTATTGTAGATGTGAAGGAGAGCATAGTTGAAGGCACCTGAAAGTGTCCGGACTGAGCACTGCCACGGGAGGAGTGGGAGAGGGAGAGAGCAAGAGAGCTATGATAAGAGAGTTCCAATGGGGAAACCTGGGGTGGGGGGGGCATCTCAGAGGAGAAAGGGAGGGGCAATGGGGAAAGATTGTGAGGAGAGTAAAAAAGGAAGCAGTATTTGGGATGTAAATAAATAAATAAAATGAAAGGCCAGCTTCTGGGCTGGAGAGGTTTTAAATCTTGGGGATAAAAATTTTTTCAGCTTTACAGAAAAGTAGATTAGACTCTTCAAAGAAAGCCACTAGCAATGGGTTGCTAATCACTGATAGTCCTGACAGTTAGGATAAGTCTGGAGCTGAGTTGGTTTCTGGGATTCTTCAAGGCTTCACCAGAAATGGTAGAACTGACATAGCAACTGCTGCTAAGAAAATTCTTAGCTGTCACTAAGAAATTTCTTAGCTGTCACTGCTGCTAAGAAAATTCCTCTAACTCCACATATAAGGAGCCCAAGAGCTTCTCTGGTGGTTGCCATTTTCATGAATGGTTGACTCCCCGCATGCTGGTTGTTTGTGCAGAATAAATACAGTTTTTATTGTTTTTTCTCTTTCAACTTTATTTAAAAAGAGAGAGAGACATGTGCGGATTTTTAAAAGCATTTTGGCATAGCACTATATGAATATATTTTTGTCAGTACTTAATTCTTTTAGAAGTTTGATAGTATGCATTGAAATCTACTAGTTACCATAAGCATAAAGTACATGTAGGACAGAATGTAACATGGAAACAGTCAGAGTTTTCTTGGTGTGCATAGATTAAACATAATGATTTTTGAATACCAAAAGTTGTCACAAGGCTATATTCTTAGCTCGGATTATTAATGATTTAAGGTCCAGGTGTACCTCACTCTGAGAGGGTGCTATACACTTTTTTATTTCCCTCAGAAGGACTGGGGCTTTCACTTTTTGGCCTTTGTTTTTCTTGAGCTTCATATGGCCTGTGAGTTGTTTCTTGGGTATTCAGAGCTTTCTGGGGTTAGTATCCCATTATCAGTGACTGCATATTATGTCTGTTCTTCTGTGACTGGGTTATCTCACTCAGGATGATACTCTCTAGATGCATCAATTTTCCTAGGAATTTCATAAAGTCATTGTTTCTAATAGCTGACTAGTACTCCATTGTGTAAATATACCACAATTTTTGTATCCATTCATATACCAAAGGACATCTGGGTTGTTTCCAGCTTCTGGTTATTATAAATAAAGCTGCAATGAATATTGTGGTGCATGTGTCTTTGTTGTATGTTGGAGCATCTCTGGGGTATATGCCCAGAAGCGGAATAACTGGGTCTTCAGGTAGGATGATGTCCAATTTTCTGAGGAATTGCCAGACTGATTTCCAGAGTGGTTGTACCAGTTTACAACCCCACCAACAGTGGAGAAGTGTTCCTCTTTCTCCACATCCTCGCCAGCATTTGCTGTCATCTGAATTTTTGATCTTAGCCATTCTGACTCAGGGTTGTTTTGATTTGCATTTCCCTGAGAATAAATACATTTTACTTTTGCATACTATCTGAGTCTGTCTTTCTCCAGCAATTTTTGAACCCTAACAGGAGCTAGGGTCAGAAGTGCTAGGAGGAGTCACAGGTGAAACTTGTTCTGGGTTTCATTGGGACCTGACAGAAATCTTCATTATTGTTGACACATTATAGTCATTCCACTGTCAACAATTCTGAGATAGGGTTTTATAATGGAAAGGTAGATAATTACAGATAAAATAGAGAAGCCTTTCCTGTGTTGGAATAAATCCATCTTACTTATATAATAAATACCCTGAAACACAGTGTGTTTCAAAAAGTATCATTTCAGTGGATGCAGTATAAAAGCAATATGGCTCAGCAGATTAAAGCACTTGTCATCAAATGTGATGACCTGATTTTAGTCCCTGGACCCCACATGGTAGTAGGAGATCATCAATGCTCACATGTTATACAGAAACACTGTGGAATGCAGGTGCTCCATGGATGCATGGATGGATGGCAGGATGATGGATGGGTGGGTGGATGGATGGGTGGGTGGGCAGACAGACAGACAGGTGTAATTAAAACCATCTTAAATGGTATATTACAGTAGTCAACCAGCATTTACTAAATGAATTTCCTTAACCTATTTTTTCTGTAACACCCATATCTAATAATAATTCAAGGCTGACTCTTTCATATTTAAGCCACTTATTGAGTGAAGAACCCTAACAGTACTTAAATATGCCTGTCATTGGAAAGGTTGTACAGATAGCTTGGAAGAGTGGTTTTGAAACTTTGAAATGAGAAGCAGTCGAGGTGCTGCAATCATTTCTATACTTGATCTTAGCCAAAAGGCCACAAAGTGATGCTAACGTTTCTGAAGGAATTATCGAGTGCTCATAGCTTGCCTTGCCTTAGATTGTTGGTAGGTGGCAGCAAGAGATCAGAAATATAGTTTATAACTAAGCAGCATTCTGTAAAGGTACTTGGTTTGTTTGGATTTAGACAGGTTTCATTTAACATAAGCTGGCCTCAGCTTTGTAGTGATCTTGCTGCCTCGACTTTCCCTAGCTCATGGATTAAGGGCATGAACCACTGAACTCCGCCAGAGGGTTCCGTTTAATATATGTGTTTCATTAATTTATAAAGATCAAATATCTGCTAATGAAGTAGACAACAAATATAAATAAGCGGGATGCAACTAATTCACAGACTGTAGACCAATTAAGGCTTTGTCCTATAATATTTCAACAAATTGGTTTTCAAAAGGTTGAGGGTTAGGTTTATTATTATTATTATTTTTAGATATTCTCTATATTTACATTTCAAATGTTATACACCCACCCCCTGCCTGGCTCCCCTTCCCTCTCCCCCTCCATTCTTTCCATGAAGATGCTCCTTTTCCACCCACCCTCTCCCACCTCAGCTCCCTGGAATTCCCCTACACTGGGAGAATTTGCCTTCACTGGACCAAAGGCCTCTTCTCCTATTGATGCCAGACAATTGTATCCTCTGCTAGATGTGCAACTGAAGCCATGAGTCTCTCTCTCCATGTGTGTTCATGGGTTGGTGTTTTAGTCCCTGGGAGTTGTGGAGGATTTGGTTGTTGATAATGTTGTTCTTCGCATGGGGTTGCAAACCCTTTCTGCTCCTTCAGTCCTTTCTCCAGCTCCTTCTTTGGGATCTCCGTGCTAAGTCTGATGGTTAGATGCAAGTATTCTCAACTGTATCTGTATGACTTTGTCAGAGACTCTGAGGAGGAATCCCTATCAGGCTCCTGAGTTTATTATTCTTTACTTTCCTCTCTAATCCACACCCCTAGCAAGGGTCTGGCTACAAAACCAAGGGTGGCCTCAAACTCCCGATTCTTTATTCTTCAAAGTGTTGGAATTACAGGTCTGTGCCACCATGCTTGGCTTTTAAATTTTTTCATCAGTCTTTATTTTACTTCTTTTAAGTACCAAACTCATTAATGTTTTTTAACTGACATGAGGGCATATTTGAATTTCTATTCTGTTTAATTTTTGATCTACTTCTATTGTGAAGGTTTTGCCCCAGGCATTGCAGTGATCAAGGTTTAAAGTACAGGGGAGAAAAGGGATGTGGTTCGTGTCTTAGTTAGGGTTTTATAGCTGTGAAGAGATATCATGACCAAGGCAAATCTTTTTTTCCATTATTTATTCACTTTACATCTTCATTCCAGGTTTCTGGCATATCCTAGAGATATACCCCTAACCCACTCCCACATGCCACAGATTTCTATTTACTCTCCAGATCCTCTTTCCCTGGCTTTCCCTACACCTGATCTCTCCAATCTTGTTTCTCTCTGGATCTGCTTTCCCAATCCCTCACTCCATCAACCCCCAATGACTACTTTATATTCCCCCTCTGGGTGAGATTCATGAATCCTCCTGTGGGCCCTCCTTGTTTAGCTTCTTTGGGTTTGTTGATTATAGCATGGGTATCCTGTATTTTATAGCTAAGTTCTACTTATAAGTGTGATACGTACCATGCACATCATTTTGGGTCTAGATTAGCTCACTCAGGGTGATCTTTTCTAGTTTTATCCATTTGCCTGCAAATTTTATGATGCCATTGCTTTTAATAGCTGAATAGTACCACATTAAGTAAATAAACTACAAGTTCCTTATCCATTTTTGATGAGAGGCATCTGGGTTGTGCCTAGTTTCTAACTATTATGAATAAAGCTGCTGTGAACACAGTGGAGCAAGTGTCCTTGTGGGATGGCAGAACATCTTTTGGGCATCTGCCCAGGAGTGGTATAGCTGGGTTTTGAGGTAGAACTATTCCCAGTTTTCTGAGAAACTGTCAAATTGATCTCCAGAGTGGCTGTGGAGATCACAGGAGATCAATGGAGAAGTGTCCCCCTTGCTCCACATCCTCACCAGCAATGTGCTCTCCTTTTATCTTAGCCATTCTGATGAGTGGAATCACAGAATCATTTTGATTTGCATTTCCCTGATGACTAAGTATATTGCACATCTTTAAGTGTTTGTTGGCCATTACAGAATCCTTTGTTGAGAATTCTCTGTTCATCTCTTTACCCCATTTTTAAATTGGGTTATTTGGTTTGTTGGTGTCTAGCTTCTTAAGTTCTTTATATATTTTAGATATTAGCTTGCTTTCAAATGTAGAGTTGGAGAAAATCTTTTCCCATTATGTATACTTCTGTTCTCTTGACAGTGTTCTTTGCTGTACAGAAGTTTTTCAGTTTCATAACATCCCACTTACTGTCGATCTTAGTACCTGAGCTATTGGTGTTCTGTTCAGGAAGTTGTCTTCTGTACCAATTTGTTCAAGGTTATTCCTTATTTTCTATTGTATTTAGTGCATCTGGTTTCATGCGGAGGTCTTTGATCCATTTGGACTTGAATTTTGTGTGTAATAAATATGTATCTATTTGCATTCTTTTAAATACAGAGTTAAACTGGATCTATTTGTTGAAGATGCTTTATTTTTTCCATTGTATAGTTCTGGCTTCTCTGTCAAAAATCAAGTGTCCATAGGTGTGTGGGTTTGATTCTATTCCATTGATCATCCTATTTCTATATCAGTATCATGCAGTTTTTATTACCATTTCACTGTAATACTATGCCTGTAATCAAGGATGGTGATATATCCAGGAGTTTTTATTATGCAGGACTGTTTCAGCTATCCTGTGTTTATTGCTTTTTCATGTGAATTTGAAAATTGTTCTTCAAGGTCTGTAAAAATTGTGTTGGAATTTTGATTCAAATTGCATTGTATCTGTAGATTGCTTTTAGAAAAATTGCCATTTTATGAAATCAATTCTACTGATCCATGAGCATGGAAAACCTGTCTTCAAATATCTTCTTCAATAATTTTTTTTCAGAGACTTGAAATTCTTGTCATGCAGGAATTTTGCTTGCTTGGTTAGATGTTTTATATTACTTAAGGCTATTGTGAAGGGTATTGTTTCCCCAATTTCTCCCTCAGTCCATTTATCATTTGCATAAAGAAGGGTTATTTTTTTCTTTTGTTTTTAGTAATTTTTTTATCCAGCCACACTGGTGAATGTGTTTATCAGCTGGAGGAATTCTCCGGTAGAGATTTTGGGGTCATTTATATATACTACCATATCATATATGAATAGTCTTACTTTTACTTCTTCTTAACAATTGGGAGACTGGTTTTATTTCCTTAGGGGTTATAGGACTATTTAAATTGTTTGCCTCTTCTTGATTTAACTTTTGTAAGTGGAATCTATCCAGAAAATCATCCATTTCATTTAGATTTCACAATTTTGTGGGGTACAGGCTTTGAAGAAAGACCTAATGATTCTTTGGATTTGGATGTTATGTCCTCCTTTCCACTTCTAAAATTTTTAACTTGGATATCGTCTCTCTGCCTTTTAGTTAGTTTGGCTAATGGTTTATTTATCTAATGATTTTCTCAAATATTTATTGGTTTTAATTTTTCATATTGTTTTCTTTGTTTCTATTTTAATGATTTCAGCCCTGAGTTTGATAACTTCCTGCCCTCTACTACTCTTGGGTATGTTTGCTTCTTTTTGTTCTTGGGCCCAGGTGTGCTGCTAAGTTGCTAGTATTAGATCTTTCCAATATCTTTATGAAGGCACTTAGTGCTATGAACTTTTTCTTCTTAGTACTGCTTTCATTGTATCCCATATGTTTGGGTATGATGTGCCTTTATTTTCATTGAATACTAGAAAGTTTTTCTTTATTCAGTTCTTTGTTTCTGCCCTGACCCAGTTGTCAACTGAGTAGAGAGTTATTTAGTTTCTATGAGTTTGTGAGCTTTCTGTTGTTTTGTTGTTGTGGAAGTCCAGCTTTAATCATGGTGATCTGATAGGATGCAATGTATTATTTCTTGTATCTATTGAGGCTTGCTTTGTGACAGAGTATATGGTCAATTTTGGGGAAGGTTTCATAAGGTGCTGAGAATAAAGTATATTCTCTTATGTTTAGGTAAAACGTTTGGGTATATAGGTTAGGCCCATTATTTCATAACATCTAGTAGTTTTATTATTTTCTGTTTAGTTTTTGTTTCAACAACCTATCCATTGGTGAGAGTGGGATGTTGAATTCTCTATTAATGTGTGGGGTTCAGTGTGTGATTTAAGCTTTAATAATGTTTTTTGTTGTTGTTGCTGTTGTTGTTTTTTTTTTTTTAATGAATGTGGGTGCCCTTTTAACATCTGCAGACCTCAGAGAGCCACCCTAGTACTTTTTCTTTCTAATTTTCAACTAATAGGATATTATAAAAAAGTGCAGAATTAGACAAGCCTTCCCCCTCTCTAGCCTGAGCACACTAAGGTAGATGAGATAAGATAACTTCACCCTTAGCCCTCTCAGGTTTTAAAATAAAATTGCATTGTGATAAAAATTGCCTCAAACCTGGAACAGAATTTCCTTCTAGGGAAAAAATGCCTTTCTTATAAAATGCTTAAGCAATTTTCTGATAAATTATAACAAGAAAAAAAAAGAAAAAAACTCTTTCAGAAAGCTACTTATTCACCCAGCTGTCTGTCCTCCATCTTTTATTTCACAGGCTCTCTGCCTGGTTGTATGTTATACTTACAATACAGGCAGATTTCCTACTTCTGTGTATTACCCTAACATGGTCCAACAGGCACATTTTCCTTCTCTGTGTATTATCCTAACATAGTTCTATACCACAAATAAGGTGCCTTTTATACTCTACATATATCCCTTCTCAACTTCTCCCCTCTTTTTTCCCCTTTTCCTTTCTTTTCCTTTTTGACAGGTTCCTTCTATGTAGCCCAGACTGGCCTCAAATCCAAGATTCTACTAACTTAAAATATTGGCTACTTTTCTCATATCTGTAACCAAATGTGTAACAAGGAACAATGTAAGTGAAGGAAGGTTTACTTTGGCTCATGGTTTGAAGGAATATTGTGCATTCTGGTGGGGAGAGCATGTTGAGAAGCAACTGTAGCCTAGAGTATATGGCAGCTGTCCGTTCACACCTCAGTGGAGCAGGGCGCAGGTAGAGACAGAAATAGGACTGAGTTATAAACCTCAACGTCCCCCTTGCCTCTAACTTGGCTCCACTTTCTGAAGATTCCATAAACACACTAAACAGGTGCCTAACAGGTGTTTAAACATATGAACCTATGGGAGCTGCTTTACATTCAAACTATTAGTCTCCAAAGTGCTAGGATTACAGGGATATGCCACCATTCTTGACCCACAGATTCCTTTAAAAGTTTGTGTCAAGGGAATCATTCAACTAAATACTAATTTCAATATGTACTAACACAGAATCTATTCCCTACTGATTCCAAAGCTGCTGCTCAGATCATAAAATCCAAACTTCTCATCTAATTTAAACCTCTCCATATGTTAAGATCCTGGACATATTTGTTTATATAATGATTCAATCATAATCAGGACTGGCAGTGGCCTGTTTAACTTGGTAGAGCTCTTATAAAATACATGTACCTCAGGAATATGTATTAAGAACAATATATGTAGGACCAGAAACATGGCTCAGTGGTTAAGAACACTTATTGTTTATACAGAGGACCCGGGTTTAGTCACATACAACTACACTTAACTCTAATTCCAAAGAATCCAGTGCTCTCTTCTTGGCCTCTGCAAGCCCTAGGCATGCACACATAGGCATACATGCAAGTAAAACAATCGTGTGTGTGTGTGTGTGTGTGTGTGTGTGTGTGTGTGTGATAAAAACAATAAATTTTTTAAAGAGAAAATAATACATGCAGCCGGACATAGTGGTGCAAGCCTTTAATTCCAGCATTTGGAGGCAAAGGCAGGCAAAGCTCTGTGAATTCCAGGCCACCTTGATCTACACAGCAAGTTCCAAACCAACCAGGGCTACCTCCTTTCAAAAACAAACAAACAGACAGACAGACAAAAATAAAACAAAAAAAGAGAAAAGAAAAATGCTTTAGACTGAATATAGTGGTACATATCTATAATCCCATGCCAGGCAGGCTGAGGCAGGAGGATTGAGAGTCTAAAGTCAGGTGGCTACACTGTGAGACATGACTTCTGACTATGATAAAGAGAAAGAAAGGAAGCTACGTACATATTTCTTTCATTGTATTTTTATGATGGTGAAAAATGGAAAGCAGACTAAATGCAATAACAGATGCTTTGTAGGTTAATTCATGGTTATATACACTTAATATAAAATTATTAAAATATTTATTAGAAAGAAAAACAGAACACAAATTCAATTCATACTTAAATCATGCGTGCTTTATCTTCATGTTATAGTTGAATTCATGCTGTAAGGATTTAAATACATATGTATGCACAGATATACATATGTGTGCACATGAGAGACAGAAAGAAAATTATTAGATGTGTTAAGATTATGGATAACTGATTTTATTTTCTAAATTGTTTCTAATTCTTTCTTATTTAAAATTTCTTAATATTTGAAACATTTGCTTAAGAGCTAGAGAGCAGCTAAGAGCACTGACTGCTCTGCCAGGGGTCCTGAGTTCAATTTCCACAACCACATGGTGGCTCACAACCATCTGTAATGGGATCTGACACCCTCTTCTGGTGTGCATGAAGACAGTGTACTTATATACATAAAATAAATAAACCTTAAAAAAAAAAGAAAGAAACATTTGCTTAAAATTCCAAAGTCTTAGAATCACATTGTATTAGCAATCCATGCTGAAATGGTTCATAAAAATTTCCATTTGCTAATGTCAGCTGTTGGCAGACAGTACATTTTTTAGTTATGCAAATGTCAATTGTTGCTATGGCACTTATAAAGTTAAAGTAGAACTACATAAGAGCTGGCAGAGGCACTCCTAGGAAAATGTGGAGAGGAATGAAGGCTTGATTAAGAAAAGGAAAATGTCACCTTCCTAGCCAGTGATTTTTAGATATAGAACTAAGGGGAAAATGCACTGAGTGTGTAGGACAGAATCTAATAAGCACTTGCAAAGGCAACTGAGCACCACAGGGACGGTCTGAAAGCACATGGGAGCATTTCAGAACATAACATGGGAAATCTGGGAGTACAAGAGGGAGGGGGCATTCCAGGCAACATAGGTTTCAGAGACTTTATGATGTACTGAGAACTATTGGCAGCGGGGCCACATTCAGGATTTGGGGAAGCACACAATAGCAGGTTAGGGAAGGCTAGAGACCTTGGGTTTGGTTCTGAATGTAATGGAGAGAATTTAAAGATATCTGAGAATGACTTAAAATCTGTTGATTTTATAGTTGTGATGGTTTGAATATGCTTGGCCCATAGGAAGTGGCACAATTAGGAGGCATGGCCTTGTTGGAGGAAGTGGGTCACTATGAAAATGGGTTTTGAGGTCCTATACTTAAGCCTCACCCAGTGTAGAAGAGACCCTTCTTCTGGATGACCACCAGGGTCTCTTCCTTCCAATCAAGATATAGAGCCCTTGGCTCTTCTAACACCATGTCTACCTGCATGCAGCCATGCTTCCCACCATGATGATAGTGGAGTCAACCTCTGAACTTTTAAGCCAGCCCCAATTAAATGTTTTCCCTTTGAAGAGTTGCTTGGTTACAGTCCCTCTTCATAGCCATGGAACCCTAATTAAAGCAACAGTCTTCATGAAGTGTCTTGGGTGATGAAAGGAAGAGAAGTCTGCAATACCAAGACCTTCATTAGGTAAATTTACTCAGGCTAGCTCTTCTAGAACATATCTTATTTTTTAAAAAATGACTCAACCACACTCTGTCCAACTTTCAAAGAACCTCTTTATTTTGATACAGGGTCTCACCATGTAGTCTGAGCTGGCCTAGATCTAAATAGGTAAACTCTGCTGGCCTCATACTCACAAGGTATCAGCCTGCCTCTGCCTCTCGAATGTTAGAATTAAAGGAGTATGCCATCCTGCCTGGCCCTGATTGTGTGTGTGTGTTTCTAGATAGAAATGGCACATAGTACTTAATCAAGTTGTAGTAGATTATTCAATGTGGACAGATACAAAGAAACATAAAGGTATTGAGGCCAACAAATAAATTGAGAAATGCAAATTCTCACATGTAAAAGTATTTGAAATTTAGAGGGCAGATAATGGAAAACCCTATCCTGATTATCTGGAGTGATGGGTTACTATAAGGTAAGACTTCAAATAGCTCACTAGGAAATACAATTCTTTGGATACAAACTGTCTGAATTGTCCCAGGCAACTGAAATATCTCTGAACAATGATCAAGACCATGAAAACAAAACTGTATCACAACAGACAGAATGAGTGCCAGTCTGTTTCCATTAGCATTAGATAAAATTGTGAAAATTTCTCATCTTACACAGTATCACATCTGTGTAGAATAGAGATTGAGGTATTTCCTAGTATTTCCATTGCTGTGAAGAGACATCATGACCAAGGCAACTCTTATGAGAGCAAACATTTAATTGGGGCTGGTCTACAGTTTCAGAGATTTAATCCATTATCATGGCGGGAAGCATGGTAACATGCAGGCAGGCACCCATGGTACTAAAGGAACTGAGGATTCTACATCTTCATCTGGAGGCAGCTAGGAGGTGACAGGACTTTCCATACTGGGCATAACTTGAGCATAAACTCAAAGCCCCACCCCCACAGCCACACACTTCCTCTATTAAAGCTATACCTCATAATGCCACCCCTTATAAGCCCAAGTATTCAAACACTGTTGACGCTAGTCAAACCACCACAGGGCAAAAACCTTTCTGATTCAGCAGCCTGAATTAAAAGATCAAGCCTAACTTTGGTTTAGCTCAGAATCAACATAAACTGGGCAGTTGTCAGAACATTTCAGAATCCATTGACTGTTTTTATTGCTGTGATGAAACACAACGACCAAAAATCAACTTGAGGAAAGGGTTTATCTGGCTTCCATTTCCACAGCACTGTAGGAACCCAGAGCTGATGCAGTGGTAACACACTGGTTACTGACTTGCTCCACATGGCTTACTCAGCCTGCTCTCTTACAGAACCCAGGACCACTAGTCAAGGAATGGCACCACCCACAACTGGCTGGGTCCTCCCTCATCAATCACTAATTTGTGCCACTAAGCTAAGCAGGTCCTTCATTTCAAATGGGAATCTCAAGCATTATCAAGGAGGAGATGGACATGGGGATATTGCTTCAAGGGCACAAATTTTCTTCATGTGAGGTGGAGATTATCATATTTGCACAATGGTGAGTATAGTTTATATATGAATTGTTGAGATCTTAAATGAAATCAGATGTGAGATGAAAGTTAGTTTGAATTAATCTCCTTACAGTGTAACCATGGGAACACTATGTACTGTTTACAGTGTACCTATATAAAAACACCTAAAACTTAAATGCTTTTTGACATTTTATTCTTGTATAAAATGAATTTTGGTAATTTGCACCCCTATTATCCTTCTCATCCCTACCCACTCAGGCTCTACCCCTCTGTCCTCCCAACAAAATACACCCTATTTTAATCCTTATTTAAAAAAAACAAAAAACTTCTTTTGTGTCTAGTAAACGTCAGTGGGTAGATTACTGTGTTAGCTGGTTTAACCTCCGCACATGCCTGACCGTGGCCCTAGCCTCGGTTGTCTTTAGAGAACCGGGTCCCGGGGAGCGCAGACTGGGAACAACCTCCTTGGGAGCCCTGGCGCCCGTTGTCTCGCCGACCGCGGCCATCTGCCCTCCGGACGCGTGACCCCGCACGCTGCCGTCCCGGCGCGGTCCCAGCGCCCATGAGCCTCCTTCCCCTGGCGGGCGTCGCATTCTCCGCGCCACACACCCCGCTACGGCTGCTCGCGAGAAGGCTGGCCGTCATGGCGGAGCCGCTTAAGTCTGTGGACTACGAAATCTTCGGGACAGTGCAAGGTACGGCCTGACCTAGAAGGCCAAGACCAGGCCGTGGGAGGGATAGAAGGTAGCTTGCGCCATCCATCTTAGTGATGATTCTCTCTGAGGCTGCTTCCGCTCAGCCATGACTCAGCAGCCCGGGCTGAGGAGGATATGTAGTGCGCATGCGTGGAAGGGCAATTGGGAGGGGGGAGGGGCACGGGGACGGGGACAGAGGAAGGTCACTCTGAGGAGCTGAAGGGGCTGCTGCAAGCTTACCACAAAACGCCTTTGTGTGGTGGAAAAGCAGAGGTTGTTGGTCTTAGCAAGGGTACCTGCATGATACTGGGTGATTTAATTTATCAAAGGTTGTAGTCCCTCTCCAAGTAGCAATTTTCCCTTCCTGGGTATTGGAGATTGAACCTTATATATTTTTATTCACAGTCTTAGTAATATTTGTGCACTAGATTACTGAACAACACTCCCAGGCCATTTAAATGAAGCTTTAAAATTTTTGTTTGATTATAAGTTTAAATAGATGCACAGAACATAATGCCTGGATTATTGTAAAATCTTTATATTTGTAAATTAAAATGTTAAAACATTTGAAATTTTCCTAACGCAGTTTGACATGCTGGCTCATGAAGTCCTTAGGCAGAAGTAGGTGGATATTTGAGTTCTAGACCAGCCTGGTTTACATACGAGAAAATTATCTAATGGAGTATAAATACTATTAAATGTATATCATTATTCATTTAAAAGAAAAAAAAATTGAGACTGGAAATGTAGTTCAATAGAGTGATTGTTTAATAGTCACCAAGTCCTGGATTGGATCCTCTTTACCAGACCAAAGGCATGCTGGCATTTGCCTATAATTCAGTCTGAACTAACCAAGTTGAGGCCAGTTGAGGCGCCTTTCTTCAAAATAAAAATAATGTCCCTTTATGAAGATATAACTTTCTGTTTGAGTCTGATTTCCATTCTACTTTCTCTACATAATTTTATTCCATTGTTTGGTAAACATGAGAATTTCTTATGACTCCATTCCCATCCCCACCTCAGAAGTTGTGTGTGTGTGTGTGTCTGTACTTTTCTTATTTTCTTTTAAATTTAAACTACTTTATTTTTTAAAAAAAACCAAAGATAAATCTACAGATTTATTTTTATTTATTTACAACTTTATTTAAAAAATCAGATACATGTGTAGATTTTTAAAAGCATTTTGGCATAAAACTATATGAATATGTTTTTGTGAGTACTTGATTTTTTTGTACTAGGAGTATAGGTATACATTACCATGCCTAGCTCCAGCTGTGAATATTCATTTATATTTATCTTTTTGAAATAGAATCTCATTGTAGCCCAGGTTGGCTTTAAATTTGCTATGTAGCCAAGGATGTCTTACACTTCTGAGATTTCGGAACCACCACAGCTTGTCTATTGGTCTGTTTTTGTTTCTTTGTTTTCTACTTTCCCTACTATATTCTAAGCTACTAGATGCAGAGACAGCTGTGTCTTACATATTTATGTCATCCTTTATACTTAAAATTAGACTAATTTTTCATTACATAAATAATTAATATTTAATTATATACTTGTTGAATATATTTGAGTTATCTAATTTTTAGGTTTTATCTGAAATAATCTATTATAGATCATATACATAATTTCCTTATTCTAACAACACATAATCAGTTGGATATATCTTTGTTGTTTAAAAAATGGTTTTTAAAAATAGATCTGTTCTCTTTTTTAATTAATTAATTAAATACAAGTCCACTGCAGCTGTTTTCATATAAACCAGAAGAGGGCATCAGATCTCATTACAAAGGGTTGTAAGTTCAAAACCAGTGTGGGCTACAGCTTGTCTCAAAATAGCAAGACAACAACAAAACAACTCCTTGAATTCCCTTGCTTTAAACTATGAGCATCTATCATCTACCTATCCATCCATCCATCCATCCATCCATCCATCCATCCATCCGTCCATCCATCCATCACCTATCTATCCACCCATCCATTCATTATCTAATGTGTGTCTGTGTGGTATATGTGTGTATAGGTACATTCACCTGAGCATGTGTGTGTGAAGTTGGTGTCATGTATCTTCCTCTAGTACCTTCTGTCTTACCGTTATTAAAGGATTTGTTTATTATATGTGGGAATGTATAGCGCATGTGTTTGTGCACACATGGAGGACCAAAGAAAATACTTGTTTTCTTCCTTGTCATCATCTGTCCTTTGAGGCAATATTTTTTTCCCCTAAACCCAGGACTTGCAAGTTCTAGTAATCTTTTTGTCCTTGTTCCTCTTGGACCTGGGTTTGCAGGTGTGAATGGGATACCATGCTTTTCCATGGGTGCTGAAGGTCCAAACTCGAGTCTTCTTGCTTGTCTAGAGAATATTTTACTGACTGAGACATCTTCTCAGTCCCTGTTTGAGTTGTAAGCCTTCATCTGTCCTTGTTGTTTATAAATACTGGAAGGATGTTGCTTTTTGTTAAGGCAAGATATGACATGGACTCCTTTTAGGGCAGAAAGTATTAAGGGTAGAGGGAACATCCTGAGCTGCCAGGTCACCTGGACAGCTTCAATTCCAGGTTATGAAAGGGTATTGGAGATTAGGGTTTGCCCTCCATCATCTAAGGCTTCTTGTGCACTACTGATTTGCAAGCTAGTGAGGCAGGCTTGACAAGTGAGCATATGCTTTCTCGTCCATACCAACTGAGCCACCCTGATAGGAAGCCATCACTAGGGCTTGAACCCAGCACCTTGTTCATGATAGCCAAATGCTTTACTGCTGGACTCCATACCTGTCCTGTCCTGAAATGCAGCTCTTGACCTGAAGTGGAAACCCTTTGCAAGCCTCCCTGAAACCTGCCTTCCAGCTACTGGCTGCATGTTTTACTGTATAACAGTGCACTCCCTAGATTCTAGGCAGAGTCCTGTAAGTCTGAAGTGCTGTCTTTAAGAAAACTCCCAGTGACTGGTGGTTTGTAGAATCTGCCTTACATAAGAAAGAGATCATGTCATTAAAAAATAAAAAAAACTTTTCATGATGCTGAGACTTGAACTTGGGGCCCTGTGCATGTTAGGGTTATGCTCTGTCCCTGACCAAACCCCAGCCTTCTAAGTCCTTTTTACTTCAGGTGCTTATGGCCTTTCTTTTCACAGTGCTGGTACACGGGGTTATTGAGCAGCTCACAGGAATATGTTAAACACAGCCTGGAACTATCTGGTTGTGTGCTTGGTAAGCACTTACTGTATTCTGAGGCACCTAGCTTGTGCTGTGGACCTACAGTGTGGCTTGACATCTTCCCCTCCATGGATAAAAGATTGCCTTCTGGCTCTTCTTCTCATCAATTCCTCACACACATCTTTCCTCCACACTCCACGTGTATTTTAAAAATATTTTTATATTCTCAGAAAATTCTACTGGTGACATTACACTGTCTTGATTCCCTTGCTGCTCTTTTTGTCTTTTTGTCCCATTCATTTGGTTCTACCGTTCACTGTCACTGGGAGACATGACAATTTATAAACACCATTTCAGCTTTCCACAGGCTCCTACCTAGAGTCTCCTTCTGTGTGTAAGCTCCATATTCTCATCTTCTTGGAGGTGGTTTAATCTGTTCCCAGTGATTTCCCAGTCAGAATTTTCCTAATTGTTTTCCAACAAGGCACAATTTGCAATTGGTAATATTTCTTCTTTTTTATACCCAGTTTCTTTTGGCATGTGTGAGGTCATGGAATCACTAGCACAGTTCAAAGGATAGCACCATGACCTTGAAACCAGAAAGTTCCTGTGAACCTCTTGGTAGTACTCTTCTCTCCCAGGCCTTGGCAACGATTTATTTTCAGTCTTTGTAGCTTTGCCTCTCCAGAATCTAATTATACATTGTGTGTAAGTTTGGCTTCTTTTGCTTAGCATACTGCATTTGGTTCTTATACATGTACATGGTGGTACTTGTGTTCTTTTTTACTGTTGAGTAGTATTTATTGTGTGAACCTACTATGGTGGCTGTGCATGTGTGTGTGTGTGTGTGTGTGTGTGTGTGTGTGTGTGTGTGTGTGTGTGTGTTATGTGTTTGGTCGGGTTTATTTTACTTTGTAGTTCAGGATAGTACTTAAAAAATATTTACATGTACTTATTTTATGTATGTGTATGAGTATGCATGCCATGGTACATATGTGAGGATCCTAGGATAACTGATCAATTATCTTCATATTTGCAGGGTTTTTTTTGCGGGGGGGGGGATGACCTGAGATCTGTTGTTTATGATAATCATAATTCCTAGGACAGATGTACTAGGCATTCTGTGATAGATCCAAGTCTTCAGGATATATCCTTGATAATTTGAACTATCTAGCATCTTGTTTCATTCCCATTTAAAGCTCAGTTCTCCGTGTATCATTGTTTGGTTGTAGATATAAAACATGAGCTATAAAGTTGCTAGCATTCCTTTTGTGGATGTATGTCTGGATCTTATACAAGTGCTGCTTTGTCACTGAAGATGGAAGCCATCTTCATCCTCAAGCATGCTACATCAGTGTCTTGCCACTGAGCCACATCTCCAAGCCCCAAGCTTTGTTTGTCACAGTCTAGAAAGAGAAAACATAACTAACATGAACAGTACGGCATAACGACATGTAATATCAGCTATACCAGAGAGTCTGCAGGGATCATTGTTGATTGACATGAATTTCCATTAATGAGTCAAGCACATTTCATTTCCTGATGCTGGCAATAACCAGAAACAATTTAAGCTGTTTAAACACGAAATTAGTTCTTCTATTAAAAAAAAAAACCCAGAAATTCTAAAAATGGGGAAAAGTAAATTTTATATCACCTACTCTCTCTCTTTCAACTGTTCATTAATCTCATTAATTAATTCAGTTTTGTGGAAGTGGGGACTGTTTAGAGCTTTATACATTCTGCGAAAATATATCGTTTAGCTGCATGAGTAGATGACATCTTCTCTGTTCTCATCCTTACTATCTTGAGACAAAGCTGCCCAGGTTGGTCTTGAATTCTCTGTGTTGCCCACACTGAACTTAAACTTGTCATCCTTCTGCCCCAGCCTCTCACGTGGCCAGGATTACAGGCCTGTACCATTAGATCAACTGTGCTTTTAATAGACGTTTTGAGATATATTGAAAATATAAGCCAGCATCTATTATATACTCTAGTTTCAAGTATTTTTTTTCAAAAAAAATTTTTATTTAAAAAAATAATTTTTAAGAAGACTCAGTGAGTACATTCAGATACTGAAAGTTTCATTCATTTTGCTACCACCCTTTAATTGAGGCAAGTTATAGTTTGTAAGAGTTTGTGTGAGGCAAACAACTGACACTTCTCTTTGTCCTTTCATTCAGGTGTTTGCTTCAGAATGGTAAGTGGAATCTGTCTTTTTTTTTTTTTTTTTTTTTTTTTTAACTATCGATGCTAATCACAGAGCTGTTTTCTACCCAATTCTAACCTACTTCTTGTATCCTGTCCTTGACAACTGATATTTTCTTAAAATTACTGATTGTGATTTCTATCAAAAGTACCTTTAAAGTTTTATTAAAGCTTTCCTGAGTTTTAGTTAGCATTTTCTGTGAATTTAAAAAGTATTCTGGCAAGGGGTTCTAATTATGGGTTTTCTCCTGTGTTCTAGATAGAAACCCTCTTAGCCCAGGGGCACATCTCTCACTGTAAAGTGAGGGGTGCTAGTGTCACATATTTTAGCAGTAACCCCCTCCACACGTATGTTTGGTTTTATTTTAAAAAATGCCCTTTCCCTTAAATTTAATTATAGGCTATATTTTCTGAACATGGCATCACTATTTAGATCTCTGGTTACTAACCCTGAGAGTCCCCCTATGTCCCCATCAGTCAAGCCTCTCTGTATTTCAGGACAGTTCTGTTTCTAACAGTCCATTGTCCTCATTTTCATTATTTTCTTGATTTTTCAGACTGGCACCTGCATTAGTTTATAGTCAACTTATCATCATAAACCTCTGACTGTGTGCTAGCCCTTGGTGTTCTTGATGATTTGATTTTATTATTAAAATTATTTCTATTTTTATTTGAACTTTTGAAATGATTACCCCCTGTTTACCCTCTCATTTTGGTGAAGCATATCCCTCAGAAAATCATGCAGGAGGGATAAGCTTTCCAGGCTTTGATAATAAGATAATATCATGGTTAGTTGCATAGCTGGGCAATTCAGTGTCCATTTCTGCCTTATGTATTTTATGTTAATCACAGACTGATATTTTTAAGTCAGTGATTGAGAATCTTAGGTTCATCCAACTTTAAAGCCCAGATTAGCAATGTAATTCATGGATGTGAATGGATGTAAGAAAAACACAATAGAATTTTATAGAACTGAGAAATGTAATAGAAACTATTTCTGAAACAATTCTCACTGTTGGTCTATTTTCTCTAATTGCACTGATCTTACAAATAGTGGTATTGCTGTAGGTCAGCTACATAACTGCATAAGCTTATTTTATTATATATATATATATATATATATATATATATATATATATATATATCCTTTGCCTGCATGTGTATCTATGTACTACTTGCATACTTAGTACCCACAGGGGCTAAAAAAGGCATTGGATCTCCTGGAATATGAATTATAGTTGGTTATGAGCAACCATGTGGATGCTAGAAATTGAACCTCAGTCCTCTACAAGAGCAGCCAGTGCTTTAAACAGCAGATCTATCTCTGCAGTCTGTGGACTACTTTTTAGAAATAAATAAATATTACAAGGTTAGCAGTTTCTGAATGTTAGAGTTGTGTTATGAGTATAGACTTCTAATGATGAACTTGACTTCTCTTGTTTTTTCCTGAAACCAGTACACTGAAGGAGAAGCTAAGAAAAGAGGTCTGGTTGGCTGGGTGAAGAACACAAGCAAAGGAACAGTGACAGGTCAAGTGCAGGGCCCCGAAGAAAAGGTCAATTCTATGTGAGTAGTAAGACCAATGTGTCTACAACATTTATGAAGCTGTTTTCATTTTTTGATTTTCACTGATAGCCAGATTCAGTTCTCATGAATTATAAATCGGTTGGAGTATTTGTAGGCAGGCCACAGTTAGGATGGTACTTCTTTGTTGGGAATAGAGTTTTTTCTCTTGAGCAGGGTTCAAGAAGAGCTGTTGTATTGCTAACCAATCTGCTAACCAATCTGTCCTCTCAAGTCTACCCCAACATGGGGGGGTCCATATCCAAGACCCAAGTATTATCATTTCAAATGTTAGGACTGAGCCTTTAGATGGTTCTTGAAGTTCTTAAGTAGTCTTCAAAGCAAAAAGATTGCCATCTCTTTTCTATTTTGCAATATTTACCTAATTGCAGTTTCATTTTTATATATTAGAATTTTTTAACGAGTGTCATTTTTGCTGTAGTACAAGCCCTTGAGGTCCAAAGAACAGACTTAGCAGTGGGGTTGACAGTGACCCGAGCCACACAATACCTTTTTCAAAGGTTTTGACTTTTCAGCTTCATGGTTTTTGCATGAGTTATTATACATAGTTTTTGTAACAAACTCTATGGGTTAGATACTAAATCCTAGTTTATATTATATATTTATAATTTATATAAGTTTATATTACCTTTATTTTTACTGTCTTCATATTTCAAAAGTAATATCTCTTCTTATTGTGAAAAGCACGGTAGAAGGAAGTGATATGAGGCAAAGCTTGTTAATCACCTGCTCTTCCTGTTTCCTTCCCTGAATGGAACCTGTCCCAGTGGCCTTCAACAATTTCTTTGCTCAAAAATAGTTAAGTCTACATTAAAATTACATTATTATTTTATGTGTGCAGGTGTTTTATATGAATGTATATCTGTACATCACGTGCATCCCTGGTGCTAAGGATGCCAGAGGAGGGGGTTATATCTACTAGAACCGGAGTTGTACATGGTTGTGAACCTCCAGGTAGTTCCTGAAAATCAAATCTTGGATTTCTGGGAGAATGGCTAGTCTTCTTAAGCATTGAGTCATCCCTCTAGTCTCCTTAAAGTATATATTTGTAATTAATATCACATTTATTATTACTCACTGGAACTTAGTCACACTGTCAGTAACATGTTCTCATTGGATACACATTTGACAGTCAGTAGGTTTTTAATGACTAAACTCTTAGATTTCTAACTTATTTGTGTATGCTATGTATTTCCATTATATATAAAACTATATTGTTCCTTCCCTTAGTGTTCTATTGCTATGAATAGACACCATGACTAAAGTACCTTATAAATAAAGAAGCATTTAATTGGAGTTTGCTTATAGTTTTAGAGATTTTATCCATTATTATCATGATAGGGAGAATGGTAGCAGGCAGGCTGATGCAGGCAGTATTGGACAGGTAGCTGAGAGCTGCAGCCAGAGCTTCAGGCAGCAAGATTTAGGGAGCCACTGTGCTTAGAATGGACTTCTGAAACCTCAAAGCCCACTCCCAGTGACTTACTTTCTCCAACAAGGCCACACCATCCACACCACCCTCTAATCTTTCTTAGTTCTGCAGCTGAGGAGTAAACATGAAAATACATGAGCCTATGGGGATCATTTTCATTCACAACTTACCATAATCGCTAACCATCAGCTGAAAATGGTATCTAAGAGTGATCTTACATAATATATAAGTTAACAATTAATCATTAATTAACAACAGGATCTCATAAAATATATTAAAAAATGAGATATTGCACAAAAGTGGTACTTACAAGGATGATCATAAAGTGGTTTAAGAGAGCAGAACTGTGAGGGGATGGAAGCTCATACCAATAGTATCGCATTCCTACTTAGTTAAGCGTGGAGTCCACATAAGTAGAATGTAGTTAACAAGTAGAATCATGTAACTGTCTCCTTTCTTTTTAAAACTGCACTTTTTATTCCTTTTGAAAGTACTGAGTACTAGCAAGCTGGTTTGTAACCTTTTGTGCTGCATCCTGGTTGCATTCTCTTCCTCTCCCTTTCCCTCGCTCCTTCTCTGTCTGTCTGTCTGCCTTTCTTTACTCCTTCCTTCCTTCCTCCCTCCCCTCCCTCTTTTTCCCTTTTCTTTCTTTCTTTCTTTCTTTCTTTCTTTCTTTCTTTCTTTCTTTCTTCCTTCCTTCTTTCTTTTTTTCTTTCTTGCTTGCTTTCTTTTGTTTCTGTTTCTTAAAACCACACAGACAGACAGAGGGACAAAGATGCAGAAACACTTTGGCACATATACATTAATGAATTTGGTCAAGTTTTAATTTAAAAAAAATAAAGCCACAATTTTCTGTCATGTTTTTATCACTCAAGATGCTTTAAAGAAACTCCTTATGAGTCAAATGGTGTATATTCTTAATTTCAGCTTCATAGGTATGCCATCATGGGTTACCTCATGGTTTCTTGCTTTTTTTTTTTTTTTTTTTTTTTTAACTTGCTATTTGTGGTAGGAGTCTGCTGCCATAAGCCTTTTATTGGTGATTTTGTTTTTATGGGGTGAATTTCCAGGGGTGTGATTTGTTAAAGTGTAAAAGTATTCATCAGACTCTGTATTAGTTTCAATTTTGTGATAAAATACTGACAAAAGCAGCTTGATAGGAGAAAGAGCTAATTTGGCTTAAAGCTCCAGAAAGCATGGCAGCAGGAGCCCGAGGACCCATCATTTCAGCAGTCAGAAGTAGAGAGTAGGAAGTGGGCCCAGTTATACAACCTTCCCACCTGCCCCTGGTGATGTGCTTCCATCAAGGCCCTAACTTTTAAAAGGCCCACAACCTTCCTAAACATAGCTACCAGCTGAGGAAAAGTTGTTCAAACACTTGAGCCCATTGGAGACATTTCTTATTTAAAACAGAATGGACTGCTTTCAAAATTAGATATAGAAATTTGCATTTTCTATCATCCAGAGACCGCCTCACCTAGGGATTCAACCCCATATTCAGCCACCAAACCCACATACTATTGCTGATGCCAAGTAGTGCTTACTGGCAAAAACCCAAAATGGATACCACCTCAGGAGCTCGGCCAGAGCCATGCTGATATGGAGGGGGACGCTTGCAGCTAACCATCAGACTGAACATGGGGATGCCAATGAAGGAGCTAGAGGAAGGACCGAAAGAGCAGAAAGAGTCTGCAACCCTATGGGATTATCAACTAACCACACCCACCACCGATCCCAGGGACTAAGACACCAACCAATGATATAGTTGCATGGAGAGACCCATGGCATATGCAGCAGAGGACAGCATTCTCTGGCTTCATTGGGCAGAGAGGCCTTTGGTCCAGTGAAGTCTCATTTTCCCAGTGTAGGGGAATGCCAAGGCACTGAGGTGGGAGAGGGTGGTTTAAGATAGGAGCACCTTCATGGAGGCATTGGGAGGGGGAGGAAGGATAGGACTGGGGGAAAGCAATAACATCTGAAATGTAAATGCAAAGAATATCCAATAAAAAAGTAATTTAAGAATAAAAAAAAATTGCATTTTCTGTCCTCATTCTGTTAGCAATTGTTGTTATTGCTTTATTTTTTCTTTTTTCTAAATAGCTATGGAATGGTTATTATTTTACATTAATTAACACTTCCCTAATTATTAATTGGTTCAAGCAATGTTATGCCTGTGGCTACACTGGATTATTATCCCATTTTCCCATTGTTCTCACATTTAAGACTTTCATTGCTGTGAAGAGACACCATGACCATGGCAAGTCTTATAAAAGAAAACATTTAATTGGGGAAGATTACAGTTTCAGCGATTTAGTTCATTATCATCATGACAGGAAGCATGGCAAAGGACAGGAAGGCATGGAGAGGAGCTGACACTTCTCCATCCTGATTCTCAGGAAGCAGAAGACAGTGTTACACTGAGAGTAGCTTGAGTACATATGAGACCTCAAAGCCCATTCCTACAGAGACACACTTCTTCCAGAAAGGCCGCACCAATTCCACCAAGGCCTTAACTCCTAGTAGCACCACTCCATATGGGCCAAGCATTAAAACACATGAATCTATGGGGGTCAAACCTATTCAAACCATCACACCCATCCTTTCCCCATTTTCCATTGTGATGCTTTTCTTTTACCAATGTAAAGGGTTCCTGTATACTACTAAAGGTTACATTTGCCTATTAACTTTGTCTGTAATAGTTTACTGCAACCTAAAACATATTTAAAAGCATAGTTGTTTTTATTTTATATTTTATTACATTACCAAAAGGACTACTATATTTGGACCATTGTCATAAACAGACTTTTAAAATCAGATTTTTTGTTTTTTTTTTTTTTGTTTTGTTTTTTGCTTTTTTTACATTTTTCTGATCCAAACTTTTATTTATCTCTTATTTATGCCTATTATATTTTGTCTATTGTATTTATCTATTTTAATGGGGTATATTTTATTTACATTTCAAATATCTCCTTTCTGGGTTACCCCTCCATAAACTTCCTATTCCTCCCTACCCCTGTTTCTATGAGGGTGCCCCCCCACCCCAAAACTCCCTCCCAATTCTATGCCCTGACATTCTTCTACACTGGAGCATCCAGCCTTGGTAGGACCAAGGGCTTCTCCTTTTTTTTTGATGCCCAACAAGGCCATCCTCTGCTGCATATGTAGCTGGAGTCATGGGTCCACCCATATGTACTATTTGGATCATGGTTTAGTCCCTGGGAGCTCTGATTGGTTGCTATTGTTGTTCTTATGGGGTTGCAAACCCCTTCAGCTCCTTCAGTCCTTCTCTACTCCTCTATTAGGGACACTATTCTCAGTTCAGTGGTTGACTGTGAGCATCCACCTCTGTACTTGTCATGATCTGGCAGAGCCTCTCAGGAGACAGGTATATAAGGCTCCTGTCAGAACGCCCATCTTGGCCTCAGCAATATTGTCTGGGTTTAGTAGCTGTATGTGGGCTGGATCACCAGGTAGAGCAGTCTCTGGATGGCTTTTGCTTCAGTCTCTGCTTCAAATTTTGTCTCCTTATTTCCTCCTGTAAATGTATTTGTTCCCCCTTCTAAGAAGGACTGAAGCATCTGCACTTTGGTCTTCTACCTTCTTGAGTTTCATGTAGTCTGTGAATTGTATCTTGGGTAATCTGAACATGTGGGCTAATATACACGTATCACTGAGTGCTTACCATGTGTCTTTTTTGGTGATTGGATTACCTCACTCAGGATAAAGTTTCTAGTTCTATCCATTTGCCTAAGAATTTCATGAAGTAATTGTTTTTAATAGCTGAGTAGCACTCCATTGTATAAATGTCCTATATTTTTGATATCCATTCCTCTGTTGAAGGATGTCAGGATTCTTTCCAGCTTCTGACTAATATAATAAGGCTGCTATCAATATAGTAGGGCATGTATCCTTGTTATATATTGAAGCATTTTGGGGGTATATGTCCAGGAGTGGTATCGCTGCTTTTCTGAGGAACAAGCAGACTGATTTCTAGAGTGTTTGTACCAGCTTCTCTTTCTCCACAACCGTACCAGCATCTGCTGTCAGCTGAGTTTTTTATTTTAGCCATTCTGACTGCTATGAGGTGGAATCTCAGGGTTGTTTTGATTTGTATTTCACATATGACTAAAAATGTTGAACATTTCTTTACGTGCTTCTCAACCACTTGATATTCCTCAGTTGAGAATTCTATGCTTAGCTCTGTCCCCCATTTTCAAAATAGGGTTATTTGATTCTCTGGAGCCTAACTTTTTGAATTCTTTGTATATATTGGATATTAGCCCTCTGTCAGATGTAGGATTGGTAAAGATCTTTACCCATTCTGTTGGTTGCCATTTTGTCCTAATAACCCTGTCTTTTGCCTTATTATGAGGTCCCATTTGTTGATTCTTGATCATAGAACATAAACAATTAGAGATCTGATCAGGAAATTTTCTGCAGTGCCCATGTGTTTGAGGCTCTTCTCCATTTTCTCTTCTATTAGTTTCAGTGTATCTGGTTATATGTGGAGGTCCTTGATCCACTTGAGCTTTGTACAGCACAGTAAGCACAGACTGATTTCCATCCTCTACATGCTGATTTGTTGAAAGTGCTCTCTTTTTTACACTAGATGGTTTTAGCTTCTTTGTCAAAGATCAAGTGACCATAGGTGTATGAGTTCATTTCTTTATCTTGAATTCTATTTCACTGTCTTACCTGCCTGTCTCTGTACCAATACCATACAGTTTTTATGGCTGTTGACCTGTAATACATACAGCTTTAGGTCAGGGATGGTGATTCCCCCAGAAGATCATTTATTATTGAGAATAGTTTTTGCTACCCAGACTTTTTTGTGATTCCAAATGAATTTGCAAATTGTTCTTTCTAACTCTATGAAGAATTGAGTTGGAATTTTGATAAGGATTGCATTGAATCTGTATATTGCTTTTGGCAAGATAGCCGTTTTTGCTATATTAATACTGCCAATCCATGAGCATGGGAGATTTTTCATTCTTCTGAAATCTTCTTTAATTTTCTTCTTCAGAAACTTGAAGTTCTTGTCATAGAGTTTTTTCACTTACTTAGTTAGGGTCACACCAAGATACTTTGTATTACTTCGGACTATCATGAAGGGTGTCATTTTCCTAATTTCTTTCTCAGCCTTTTTATCTTTTCAGTAGACAAAGGCTACTGATTTGAGTTAATTTTATATCCAGCCACTTTGCTGAAGTTATTTATCAGCTGTGGGAGTTCTCAGGTGGAATTTTTGGGGTCACTTAAATATACTATTATATCATCTGCAAATAGTGATATTGTGACATCTTCCTTTCCAATTTTTATCCCTTTGACCTCCTTTTGTTGTCTAATTGCTCTGTCTAGGACTTCCAGTACTATATTGAATAGGTAGGGGGAGGGTGGGCAGTCTTGTCGAGTACCTGCTTTTAGTGGGATTGCTTCAACTTTCTATTTAGTTTGACGGTGGCTTCTGGGTTGTTGTACATTGATTTTACTATACTTAGTTATAGGCTTCGAATTCCTGATCTATCTAAGACTTTTAACATGAAGGGGTGTTGAATTATGTCAAATGCTTTTTCAGCATCTAATGAGATGATCATGTGCACTTTTTTCTTTGAGTTTGTTTATATAGTGAATTACATTGATTGATTTATGTATATTGAGCCAATCCTGCATCCCTGAAATGAAGCCTACTTGATTATGTTGGATGATCATTTTGATGTTGTCTTGGATTCAGTTTGTGAGAATTTATTGAGTATTTTTGCATTGATATTCATGAGAAAAACTGGCCTGACATTTTCTTTCTTTGTTGGATCTTTGTGTGGTTTAGGTGTAATTGTGGCATCATAGAAAGAACTGGGTAGTGTTCATTCTGTTTTTATTTTGTGGAATAGTTTGGAGAGTATTGGTATTAGGTCTTCTATGAAGGTCTGA
The DNA here is from genome assembly GCF_963924665.1 of Micromys minutus. Lineage (NCBI taxonomy): Eukaryota > Metazoa > Chordata > Mammalia > Rodentia > Muridae > Micromys > Micromys minutus. Next base: position 52,390,710 of record NC_137969.1, on the reverse strand, counting down.
TAAATTCTGCACTAAACCCATCTGGTCCTGAGCTTTTTGTGGATGGGAGAATTTGATTACTGCTTCTATTTCTTTAGGGGGTTATGGAACTGTTTAGATGCTTTATCTGATATTGATTTAACTTAGGTACCTAATATCTGTTTAGAAATTTGTTCATTTTTATCAAGATTTTACAGTTTTGTTGAATATAGGCTTTTGTAATAGGATCTGATTATTTCTTGAATTTCCTCAGTTTTTGTTGTTAGGTCTCCTTTTTATTTAATATTTTGTTAATTTGAATCCTGACTCTGTGACTTCTGTTTAGTCTAGCTAAGGATATATCTATCTTGTTGATTTTATCAAAAGACTAGTTTCTGGTTTTGTTGATTCTTTGTATAGTTCTTTTTGTTTCTACTTGGTTGATTGCAGCACTGAGTTTGATTATTTCTTGCTGTCTACTCCTCTTGGCTGCATTTGCTTCTTTTTGTTCTATGGCTTTTAGGTGTGCTGTCAAGCTTCTGGTTGTGTATGCTCTCTCCAGTTTCTTTTTGGAGGCACTCAGAGGTATGGGTTTTCCTCTTAGCGCTGCTTTTGTTGTATTTTAAGTTTGTGTATGCTGTACCTTCATTTTCATTAAATTGTAAAACGTCTTTAATTTCTTCCTTTGTTTCTTCTTTTACCAAGTTATCATTGAGTAGAACATTGTTCAGCTTTCATGTTTATGTGGGCTTCTTGTCATTATTGTTACTGAAGACCAGTCTTGGTTCATGGTGATTTGATAGGATTAGAGGGATTATTTCAATATTCTTGTATCTTTTGAGGCCTTTTATGAACGATTATGTGGTCAATTTTGGAGAAGGTACCATAAGGTGTTGATAAGAAGGTCTATTCTTTTCTTTTAGAATGAAATGTTCTATAGATAGCTGTTAAATGCATTTGGTTCATAACTTCTGTTAGTTTTACTGTGTCTCTGTTTAGTTTGTGTATTCATGATCTGTCTATTGATGAGAGTGGGTTGTTGAAGTCTCCCACTATTATTGTGTAAAGTGCAGATATATGATTGGATATATGTGCTTTCAGCTTTAGTAAGATTTCTCTTATGAATTTCGGTTATCTTGCAATTGGAACATAGATATTCAGAATTGAGATTTCATCTTGGTGGGTTTTCCCTTTGAAGAGTATGAAGTTGTATTTCCTTATCTTTTTTGATATCTTGTGGTTGAAAGTCGATTTTATTAGATATTAGAATGGCTACTCCAGATTTTTTCTTGGGAACATTTGATTGAAAAATTGTTTTCCATCTTTTCAGTCTGAGGTAGTGTCTATCTTTGTCACTAAGGTGTGTTTTCTGTATGTAGCAAAATAGGTGCTGTTTTCCATCTTTTCAGTCTGATGTAGTGTCTGTCTTTGTCACTAAGGTGTGTTTTCTATATGCAACACTAAAGTGTTGGATCCTTGTTATGTATCAAGTCTATTAGTCTATGTCTTTTTATTGTGGAATTGAGTCCACGAATATTGAGAGACATGGGGGACCAGTGATTTTTGTTTTCTGTAATTTTTGTTGTTAGAGGTGAAATTATATTTGTGTGGCTATCTTCTTTTGGGTTAGTTGAAAGATTAATTTCTTGCTTATTCTAGGGTTTGTGTTCCCTCCTTGAGTTGAAGTTTCCATCTTTGTAGAGCTGGATTTGTTGAAGGATATTCTGTTAATTTGGTTTTGTCATGGAATACCTTGTTTTTTCCATCTATGTGAATTGAAAGTTTGGCTGGATATAGTAGCCTAGGCTGGCATTTGTGGTCTCTTAGAATCTTTATGACATCTGCCCAGTATCTTCTAGATTTCATAGTCTCTGTTGAGAAATTTGGTGTGATTTTGATAGGTCTTTCTTTGTATATTATTTGACCTTTTTTCTTTACTGTTTTTAATATTCTTTTTTATTTTGTGCATTTGCTACTTTGACTATTATGTGATGTGAGAAATTTCTGGTCCAGTCTATTCAGAGTCCTGTAAGCATCTTGTATTTTATGGGCATCGATTTTGTTAGGTCAGGAAAGTTTTTTCTATACTTTTGTTGATAATATTTACTGGACCTTTAAGTTGGTAATCTTCTCTTCTATACCTATTATCCTCTGCTTTGATCATCTCAATGTGTCTTTGATTTCCTGGATGTTTTGGTTAGGAGCTTTTTGCATTTTGCATTTTCTTTGACTGTTGTATAAATGCTTTCTGTGTTTTCTTCTGCCCCTTAGATTATCTCTTCCATCTCTTGTATTCCATCTCTTGCATTCTGTTGGTGATGCTTGCCTCTAAGACTCCTGATCTCTTCCCTAGGTTTTCTGTCTCCAGGGTTGATTCTGTTTGTGAATTCTTTATTGTTTTAGTTTAATTATTTCTGTTTTTAGATCCTGGATGATTTTGTTCTCTTCCTTCACCAGTTTGCTCATGTTTTCCTATAATTCTCTAAGTGCTTCTATCTTTTACCTGTGTTATCCTGTATTCCTTGAAGGGAGTTATAGGGTGATATATGATTGGATGGTGGAGAGGTAGGCGGGGTAAAAGGTAGGAAAATGGAAGAGGAACAGAGATTGGGGAGAAGGAAGGTAGAGCTGGGGAAAGCAGACCTAGATCCAGGTGTATTTAATTGGTGATAGGGAGATATGAGTATCTTAAGGGTTTCTGTAGGTCATTTTTATCTCATATAGAAGGGAAGTTTGTATCTTTGTCCATTGGATGTAATCTTATTGTGTGGAGGGCTTATGGATTCAGAATTTAATATATAAACCTACCATGCAAAGCTACCAGGATTTAGAGTCATGTTTGTGCTAGGTGGTGGGATAAAGAAACATGCCAGGGTGGTCATATCCACCCAGGACAGGAGCAACTGGTCCGGCAGAGTGAACCGCCTGAGAAGAGAACCGTGTGGAGAGTGTGGCTTATGGACTAAGTGACAGAGTTCATGTACTCAGCTCCACACTGGACCAGCATCCGAGGAGTAAGGCTGTGGGGCAGATAAAGAGATAAGCCATCGAGGTTTAATATTTACTGCAACAAGCAGACCTTTTCCTCTCCCCTTGGTACCCATTTTCAGAACCTCTGGGAAGATCTGATGGATAATTTCCAACTTCAGCTCCCTGGTGAACAGCATTATTTAGGGGATAGTGCTGGGCTTTGCCACCTTGTCATCCTATTATTAGCTTTGCTTTCATTTTGTGAATTAACTGTTCCTATTTCATGCCATGCTTTTGTTTCTTTCTTTCTTTTCTTTTCTTTTTTTTTTTTTTAAGAGTATTGCATGTGTGGGCTTTTATTATTTTCTTTTGAAAACGCCAACCCCTTTTGCATTGTGTGTGTTTTTCTTCGGGTTTCTTTCCCTTCTCTCTCTTTTTTCCTTTGTTTTGTTCTACTTATCTTCTTCATTACCCAAGCTTTTCTTACGGTTACATTTTCATCAACTTAACCACAAATAAAAAACAGAATAGCTTAAGTAAAAGGGCCTTTAAGGGATGCTTTCAGTATATAATTTTAGATAAGTGACCTTGGAGGATGCTGCCAGCTGAGTGGGGAGCTAGCCTCTTATTAGGGAACACCCAATGTCAGGTATCTAGGCCTTCAAGTCCTGGGTCTTGGGTGCTATGGTATGAAATACGTGATTCTTCACAAGTTTTGAGGGCACATATGCTGAAACATCCTTTGTTTTACTGTGTAGTAACATTTTTTTCCGTCTGCCTTTCTGATAATTAATTTTTTTGAAATCTCTTATTAAGGTTATAATTTTGCTTCAGCTAGCAGTGTTTTCAGCTGCAAGTTAATAGGTGGTGCTTAAAAGAGATTAACCGAACAGGGGTTTATTTATCTCAGTAGAATGAAGCCTGGAGATAGATGACTATTAGTTTCTATTCAGTAGCTCAGCAATGTCAAGGCCAACATGTGTCTGACTGACTTAGTCTTTCCCCCATGGCCTAAAAGGGAAATGTGAAGTTGCATTTATTATCTACCTTTGGAGCAGGACAAAGGTAAGAATGGGGACAGGTTATGCTTCTTTCCATGAACTCTGTAGGGGAGTGGTTCTGATGTGGAATCTATGTTTACTGATGCTGAAGGTCCTCACCCCCAATTGTTTTTTGATCTATCAGTAAAGTTGCCAGTGGCCAATGGCTGAGCATGGGGCAGGACATTGAGAGTAGTGCATATAGGAGGTGGAGAATCAGAAGACTGGGAGGAAGAAGGGGAAGCGGTCGTTTATGAGAAAAGCCAACCAACAATATGAGTTTCTAGGTAAGTGACTTCTCTGACTGGGCCTGGGCTGGCAAGGGAAGTATCAAAAGTGCCCAGTCACTGAGTAGCAAAGACATTTAAAAATAACTGGTGTGAATGTGTTTTCTATATGCAGATCTGAGACAGCTCATCGGTGGGTGTACACATGTGACCAGCCAGGAACACAAAGCAGTGTAGTAAAAAACTGCACACTACATATGACGTCCAACATGGGGCGAGACTCCACTAATAATATAGGGATTCTGGGATGGAATACATGCACTCACACAAATGATATACATCTAGGTGGGGAGAACTGCTTTCTCAGTGAGTAGAACCTAGTCACATGTTTCAGACAGTCAACTAGAACAAGGTAACACAGCCGCTGGCAGGGATTTACCCTACTAGGAGGAGACAATGAGAAACAAACAGTAAAGCTGCCTGCCTCCAGCCACCAGATAAAGAAGAGAGATTTATAAATCTGATTTAATTCTTTTTAAGGACAGAAGGAATATACAGATTTTGCCTGAGCCATGTGAGGGTTTCTTCCTGAGGTTCAAAACTAATATATAGAGCTTAAGATGAGAGGCAGAGAGCCAGATGGTAGACAGAACAGACATTAAGCTCCACAGAAGAAAGAAGTTAGGGAAAATGAATGAATGAATGATTTAAAGATATATAAATATCTTGCCAGGACAGTTTCTCAGGATATTTGAACATGGGCAACATGGGATTTCTGAGATTGTCAGCTTAATATGATAAAAATTAAAGCCTATATATAGGCTTAAACAGCAAACAAAAGGGAATTTAATTAAGGTAAATACAGAGATATATAAATATTGAGACTTTTGATCTTTAAAAAAAATTAGGTTGAAAGCAGGAGGTAGGGAACCTAGCCTATCTCAGAAAGTAGAAACTTAGGCCTTGAGAATTATACAGAGAAAGAAAAGCATACTATAATATATATCCACAGGAATATTAATCTCTATAATATGGAGGATTCAAATTTATACAGATATATAAATAACTTAGATCTTAATCTCATGAAGGTCAGGGCAAGAGACAATAGAAACCCTCCCAATGGTTAATATTTTTTTCAGATTGCTTTAATTACTTTAAATTGTTTTAATTATAAAAACAAATATTATTATTATAAGTTTTGATAGTTATGTTAAAGTTTCTCTGGGAGAGGTCAAACTATACCCTTAATAAATTCTGATTACTGAACCAAGGACATGCTACTTTGGGAAAATGCTCTGTATTTGTATTGACAGGAAAGGCAGTATGCTCTGGACCCCTTCCAGAATGATATAGATCAGATACAAGAAGAAAAGACCACCTAAAGATATCAAAAATTTTGAGAAAATCAAACAAGACAGAAAACTTGATCTGGGACTGTTCCAGTAACTGGCTTAGACACACAAAAAAATGTCTCTAGCCAAAACAAGCTAAAATGAGACAATAAATCTTATTGGTTATGGAATCCCTAAAATTCTTTATTCCCTTCTTTATATAGCATGAATGAAGATTTATTACATTTGGGTATTGACAAAATTAACTCATAAAAAGGCAGTTGTCTTTCATCTGCTCAAACAAGAAAGAAAATTTCATCCTTAACTGATCTGTACACCTTGCACAATATATGTGAAAACTTTAATGATAGTAAAATTTGGGTTGTGAAATTCATATATTACAAAATGTTCAACTCTGACAAGATTCATCCACTGGGACACTAAACTGACCTGCTGTTCCAGCACCCCTGATTCCTGATGCTATCCAGAAGTTTGCTCCCAGAACAGTTTTAGGATTGTTGCTGATTCCAGAAGACCTTGTTTTATCCAATCTTTCAGTCAGATCCAGTCAGAACTTTAGTTAAGACTGAACTTTCTAAACATAGAGAGATTAGATAATAGATGATAAAGCTAGCTTTCTTAAGTCTAACCAAATTTTCTAATTTTATTACCTCTCCCTATTCCTTTAAAGAAGTTCTGTCATACTTATTTAACTGGAAAAAGATGTGGAGAGTTGTAATTTTGATACCTTCAGTTTGGGTGTCTGGTTATAGTTATTTTATAAATTAGATATAGGTTTTCATTGTAAGAGATAATTTAGAAATGGTCATAATTTTGAAAGAAAGAAATAGATAGGTTGGATTACTAATTTTATTCTTGAACAAAACATTATATAGCCATAATCTTACATTGATAGAAATCTTTATAATTAATACAAAATAAAGATATAATTTCATACATTGGTTCAAGCTTTATATTGATATAAAATTAAGGTTTTCATTAATATAAATTTATATATTGATACAAAATTTAAAATTAATATTGTAACACTTAGATAGTCATTGTGCCTATACAACTCATTTAAGAAGGCTTTGACTCAGTTCTTCTATATTATAAACTGTTTCAGATGATTAAGTAACACAAGTTTACTCAAATAGAAATGGCTAATAGTTCAAATATATTTAGTCTTCAAAAACATCAGAAATCCACAGAATATTACATTTAATGTTATCTCATTATTAAAGATCATTTGACAATGAGACACATCTGCTCCTGACAGCTTCCCCATGCTTCTTCAAAGAAGAATTCAACATCTTTACCTCTAGGCAAGGTTACTTATCATGGCAAAGTATCCACAAGACAGAAATTGCCTATTCTGTCAAAATACTGCCAAAAATGGCCACTCTATGCAGAATAGTCAACTGATAGCTTTACCATGATAAGATAAACAATTCTTCATAATCCTATTTTCCAAAGGTCTGTCAGATGGCACTAGACCAGAAGGCTGAAGACAGATGCTCCAACATTATAAGAAATTAGAGGACTGTCCAGGTAGTTAGCTGTCTCTACAATTTGTTTAAGACTAGAAGCTATTTTTGGTGCTTCCTATTTATTTAGATAATATTTAATTCATTCTCAAATTTCTGAGAGGGTTGAAGACTAATTACAGTCCCATAAGCAAACTCAAGTTGTTTAACATTAAATATATGGTATAGAAATAAAAATGTAATTTTCAGATGATGTTACAGCTAAAATCTAAACATAATTCAGGAACAGACTCATAACTCTTTAAGTTAAAAATGATGGTAGAGTACTTTATCTCAGTGACAAATATGATAGACTAGGTATTAATTGTATATCCTACTTTGCAATTTACATGATTGTTATGGTTCTGTTCAATTTATGTCTAAGAGAAGATGTTTTGTTTTGTGTTTTAAATTGGATAGAAAGATGTAGCGGGGTTGTTCTGATCAGGAATCTATGTTTACTGACACTGAAAGTACTCACCCCAATTGGTTTTTGATCTATAAGCAAAGTTGCCAGTAGCCAATGGCTGAGCACAGGGCAGGTCATTGAGAGTTGCATGGGCAGGACACAGTGAGAATCGGAAGACTGGGAGAGAGGAGAAGGAGATGCAGGAGCAGAGGAGAAAAACCAACCAGCAATATGAGTTTCTGCGTAAGTGGCCTCTGGCTACTCCCCCTACTGGGCTTGGGAGCAAGAGAAGGATTGGGAATGGAGAGTCATTGAGTAGCCAAGACATTTAAAAATAACTGAGATATGTATGTGTTTTCTATTAGCAGACCTGAGATAGCTCCTGGGCAATTGTGTGCATGTGACTAGCCAGCAGCAGCACAAAGCAGTATAGACAAAACTACACACTACACCACTCCATAAGTCTTTTGTTTCATTGGCCCATATAGGGTCATATGGTTATTCCTTGATGAACTACAAGAAAAACTACCACATTGGTTTTGGATACTGATGCTTTGAATAGAATTGATATTCTCTTGGCCAGTCAAAAGGACAAAGAAATGGGACCAAGTAGTCAGTGAACAGTGTCATTTGGTTATGTATTACTTATATCATTCTTGTGGGGTTTCAGGTAAGAGAGAACATGAGACATCTAAGTGCAATTTGAAAATAAAGGGAGGAAAAAAAAACATTACAACACTTTAGCATGACACCTGGCAAATGGCATGAAACCAATGAGCACCACTGGTATTAAATGACCAGTGGTGCTATGCTTTGCACATGCTTAGTGGCAGTTGGACTGGCTGCCTTGATATGCCACTAGCTCCTAGCTGTTTTATCCTTGCAGAACTAAAGTAGAGAAATAAATTTGTTTTTTTGTCAGTCTATATACTAAATTAGGATTAACCAAGAAAAGTATGTGTAATGATAGCCAAACAGGAGGAAGACAACAGTGGGGAATGCTAAACTTAACATCATAAATTATGATGTTATTATAAATGAACATACTTAGGAATAAAAGAATGAATTTGTTTCTGTGATAGGATACACCAAATTATCAGAAATTCAAAGCACAGTAAGAGATGTTCTAGAAAGTCCAGACTAAGTGTGGTTATGTTCATAGTGTTCCGTTGTGTTCAAGTTATGGAACAAGGAAATGGCACTACTTTGAAAGTTCTGTAGCAGTGAGGGTTAAGTCATCTTTAGTTTCTATGGAAATGTAGAACACAGCTGGGGACATGACTTCAGAGGCCTGGCTGAGGCTCTTGCTCCCTGCTGTGTTCTCTAACAGGCCAACAGCCTGAAGGCCACACTGCAGATGTGTGCCTGTTTTTTAATCCTTTTTTGTTTAATTTTCTCAGAAGGAAAGACTGATGGTTTTATTTTGAAAATTGGATTATATGACTCAAATTGTAAAGGTGTGTTTTGCCAGCATTTTTGATAAGAACCATTTTGAATCTATTATTAAACCTATTTTTGGGGACAAACTTTTTTAAACATTCTATAATATATATAGAGAGAGTTAGAACAGTGGACCTGAACTGTTTATTAAATTCTTCTAAAATATGTTTTTCTTAAACTCAAAATAGTAATTTTGTAAAACAAAGAACGTTTATGCTTGAAGACAGTGAGCCAAATTCTAGAATTAAAATTACGTCTCAATTGCTACATATTTTTAAAGCCATGTCCCATATCTCTCTCCAAAACTTCAAAGGATTGTTATCTGTATGAGGGAATGATAAAATGGTTCCATGGTCTGGAAAACTGCCTCATAATACAAGGAATGCCTGGCAGCATGGGGGCTGGGTAGCTGGAGAAAAGGAATAGCTTCAGGGGGTCCCACTGACTCACTCACACTAGCAAACACACTTCTTCTAAAGTCCTTTAATAGTAAAACTGTCTCAGAAACTAGCCTGTTAAGTCAAAGATTTGCCATCTCCACCTGGGCCTCAGATCTGCCCTTCTGTTGGTTCTGCAAGTGAAGATTTGCACAGCCACAAACATTTATTTATGTCTATGGTTGCTTTTTCTGTGGTTCTTTGGGTAAGTCAAGTGCTGCAGCAGTCTAGAGGACTACGTGGCCTAAAGTATTTACTATCTAGGGCTTGAGATATAAAAGTTTTTGACTCCTATGTAGGTATTTAAAAAGAACTAACCTCCTGCACATATATGCCTAGTTGACCTCTAGTTATCCTGTTCCCCTATGATACTGTGTTTCTAGAGTTTAAACAATATATATCCATTTACATGAGTTCCCAGTTGAAACTAAAATTAGTATGTCAATAGCCACCAGTATAGTTAGTAGTATGTACCTCTTCCATAAACATGTAACATTATATAAAATATGTATCACAAACGATATTCTGCTTTAACTAGTATGTGCTATTGCTTTGAGTTTCTGTCTGCTACAGTAGTAGATTGGAACTAAGTAATAGATTTTTTTGAACAATTAAATGGTATTTGATTCAGTTATTTAGCACTTAAAAAGTCTTTTTTACTGGTAGCCTATGTATGGCATGCATTTCTTTGTAACTAAATATGATTTTTCCAGGCTTTTTCTTTTGAGTGAATCTCAAAGCAGCTTGCTAACATTTTTCCCCATATTCTATCAAATTTTTTGTTTGTTTGCTTATTTTTCATGCAAATTGGTGGGTTTTGAAGCTGTTTACTGAAAATATAGACAACTTGGATTTTTTTATGAAATCCATAGTCACCAAGGAGCTGTAAATTTTTTTATTTAATATGAAGTATCTGCATGTATATGTATATACATGTGTGTAGGTGCCCTGGGAGGTCAGACAAAGGTGTTAGATCCCCTAGAATTGCTGGATATGGGTTCTGAGAACTGAACTCAGGTCCTTTGCAATAACAACCATACTTTCCTGGTGCACTATTTCCTCCAACCCTTAAAAAAAAAAAAAGTTTGTTTTTTTTTTGCTTTTATATTTTTTTCTTTCTTTCTTTTCTTTTCTTTTCTTTTTTTTTTTTTTTTTTTTGAGGCAATTTATAGACTAATCTGGTCTTCAACTTCTAGTTGAATACCTGCCTCTGCCTCCTGTGCACTAGGATTAAAGACATGGCTTTTTAAATTTTGTTTTATTTTATTTTACTTTTGAGGTAGAGTTCCTCTTTGCATAGCCCTGGATTTTCTGGAATTTGATTTGTAGAACAGGCTGGCTTTGAACTCACAGAGATAAATCTGCCTCTGCCTCTTAAATGCTTAGTGCTGGAATAAAAGCGTGTGTCACTATGCACAGTATAAATTTACTTTTTTATTTTTCTTCATTAATTAATTAATTTACTTTACCAGAGCCCCTTCCCTCTTCTCAGTTCTACCCTCCCATCCCTCTTTTCCCACTTTTCCTTCCACTTCTCCAATGAAAATGGGAGCCAGCCCCACCTTGGGTACTAACCCGCCCTGACACATCAAGTCTCATCAGGACTAGGCATATCCTTTTCCCCTGAGGCAGACAAGGCAGCCCAGATAGAGAAAAGGGATCCAAAGGTAACCAAGTCCAGTTTTATCAAACAACAGGTTCCCCAGGGCAGAAGCAAGGATTGAAAGAAAAAAACAAAGACAATTAGACAAAACTATAACATGACTCCAGGCAGTTCTGAGGCTGAAGCAAAGGTTTTATTTTTAAGGCCACTTTTCAGCCACTTTAATTACATGCAGAAAGACAAGATCAGCATGGCAATAGGCAAAAGTCTTGTTCTGTCTTGGGGTTAAGAGACAAAAGGGATTTCCAAGAGACCAAGGGACTGCCACACATACCTCCACTAAGACTGCTCTAAGCTTCAGATGTAAATGCTCTTAATCCAAGCCTATTTCCTGAGCTCAAGGCCAGAGTCAGTTTCCTGCCTTGTGTTTACTTCTTTTGTCCTCTTGATGTCAAAATTCCTGTGGACAACTGTCCAGTGGTGACAAAAAGCTCTCCACAGCTTCCTCTTATTAATTTCATAAACAAGACTGTGTCTGTCGTAGGTTGTTCTGACAAAATGCCTTTCTTACCCATCTTGGAATATGGATTATCAAAAGCAATGCACTTCTGGCTTAGGTCAGTAAGGCACTGTACAGAATTTATCCATCTTGGACTAATAGCCTGTTAAATTAATAACTCTATATGGGTGTCCATTATTAGTTTCAAGTCATGTACTTTGGTGGCCAGAATATTGCTCTTGTTAAAGGCAAGCCTTATCACAACCAGGCAGGAATAAAAGTATTTCCAGGACAAGAAGGGCTAGAATGATCAAACTGTATTCTTGAAGCTAGACCAAGAAGGAAATACTGACTTTAGGTTACAAATAAACTTATCAACATCTTCAGCATCAAAGCTCAGTGGGGCATCATTATTAAAATTAATAATCTCAGCATGCAAAGCTAAAACATCCAGAGAGTTGTTAGAACTATGCCAAATACCCTGCAAGAGTCACTGAATATTTTCCCAATCATAGTGACTATCATGGTAAAGTTTAGAAGTAACAAAAATTCATTGGTATTTAGGATGTCACACAAAATGGCTTCTTACATTTACATTTTGAACTTCCTCCTCAATAATTTAAACACTTGTAAAGAGCATCAATCTATTGTTCTAAACACCTATCTAAATCCTCTTGAATATTCAAAACACTAGTAACGTTTTTTGCTAAGTGATTAACAAAAGTATTTGTCTTCACTTCTTGTGTCAAGGCAATTGCAGAAGCAGTGGTACTAGCTATTAATGCAATAAAAGCATCTATATCAGCAATAATCAAGCCCAATACCCTCTTGCTTCTTAAAGCCTGACTTATTTTTAGTATCTACAAGCTTTATTCAGAATACTACGGTCCTACGATACTCACCAGCAATAAAGCAAAAGCTGGTTGATAAACCACCATAACAAACATGTCAGATTTCAACATTGGAGAGTGTACGATCAATACAACTTACAAAAGTAATTTTAACATGACCGATTAATAAAATATTAGGAGCTTTAAAACATGCACTATCATTTGTTCAAAGTCTAGATCTTGTCCCAATTTTATCCACTGTAAATGGAACTTCACAAGGCAATTGTGAATTTTTAAATGTCTCTAAAAATGTCCAGAACCAGTCTTGCAAATGAAGACTGTTTTTTCCAATATTGGATTGATTTCTAGACCAGTCCATGATTCTGTCAGAATAACTGGTCACATTAAAGGAAAAAAAAGAGTCATTACAAAAATTTCTCAATTTGATTAATTTTCTAAGTCAGTTTCAAGTCTTTATGTACTCTGTCTCATAAGGTCTAAAAGCTCAAGGCAAGGTAGCTTGTCCAATATGAGTTAAAGGCAAGCAAAAATGGGTCAGGAACAGATGTCTAATCCAGCTTCCCAGTCACCATTGTCAGGGCACCCAGCAAGCTCATGGTCAGAATCATTATTTGTCCCAGCATCAGCATGACTCACCAATCACTCTGGCAGTTAGCATGCTCTTGCAGCATCCTGTGGGAAAAAACACAAACATATCCTCTTCCCCATATGAATACATGATCAGGATCATGTCCCTTTGCCAGTAAGTGGATCTTTTCATTTTATCTAAGCATAAGTATGCCATAGACACTCAGAGATTTTTTTTTGTCATACAAATTTTAAAATTTTTAAATAAAGAGAGCATGATTAAAATAATTGGTGTGGATGGGGATATAACTCCCCCTTTTTCATTTCATGAAGATATTCTTTTAAAGTTCTACAATACCTGTTTCACAATACTTGTTCTTGAGGATTATAAGGAATCCCAGTAATATGGGTAATATTAAATTATTGAAAAAAACATCTCAAATGCTTGACTGCAACAGCCAGTTTAATTACACCAGGCATAGAAAAACAAAATAGACAATGAGTAATTATATTTTTAGTTGCTTCTTCTGTTAAAGCAATTACAACTAGAATGCCTGGAAAGGTATTAATAATCACATGTACATATCTTACTTTTCCAAAATCAAAAATATGAGTAACATCAATATGCCATCATTGATTAGGTATATATACTGTGAAATTAATACCATTGTGTGGGACAGGTAGAAATTGAGGACATTGAGCACAGGTCTTTACAAGTTGGCAAGCACATTCTCTAGAAATACCAAATTATTTGTCTTAAGTTATTACTATTTTAATGCTATAGAGAATGCGATTATAATCTACCTGACATACAAATAGGCCGTGGCATTGCCATCGCTAAGGGATCCAGGCAATCCGGTATCTCTTTTTTTTAACTAATTCATTTATTTGTAAAATATTATTATAGCTCACAAAATTTGTTACATGAAAATATATGATGAACACACGATTTTTTTTCTTCTTTCTTTCTAGAATACCTGAGGCTTCCACATTTGGCCTTCCTTCTTTTTGAGCTTCATACGCTCTGTGAGTTGTTTATTGGGTATTCAGAACTTTATAGGCTTAGTTTTCAAATATTAGTGAGTAAATATCGTGTGTTTTTTGGGGTTTGTGTGTGTGTGTGTGTGTGTGTGTGTGTGTGTGTGTGTGTGTGAGAGAGAGAGAGAGAGAGAGAGAGAGAGAGAGAGAGAGAGAGAGAGAGAGAGAGACTGGTTTACCTCATTCAGGATGATATTCCCAAGTTTCATCTATTTGCCTGGGAATTTTGTAAAGTCATTGTATCTAATAGCTAAGTAGTACTCCATTGTGTAAATGTACCACACTTTCTGTATCCATTCCTCTGTTGAAGGACATCTGGGTTCTTTCCAGCTTCTGGTTATTATAAATAAGGCTGCTATGATAATGGTGGTGCATGAGTCTTTATTATATGTTGGAGCATCTTTGGAGTATATGCCCAGAAGTGGAATAGCTGGGTCTTCAGGTAGTACTATGTCCAATTTCCTGAGAAACCACAAGACTGATTTTCCAGAGTGGTTGTACCAGCTTACAACCCCACCAACAGGGGAGGAGTATTCTGTGGAGAGTGGGTGTGACTAGCACCTGACTTCCTCCTACCCCCCCCCCCCCCCCCGAGATTAGCCACTCCCACCTCAGGTGCTCAGGTGCACCCATGACTGGAGATCAGGATAATAGGACTGCGCTTGGGGGCGGAGAGAAAGAGAAAGAGAAACAGAAAGAGAGACCGAAAGGAGACAGAAATATTTTCACTGGCATGCTGTAAGGTTCCTGAATAAACCGCTTTGAGAAGAACGCTGTGTAGTCGCTCCTTTTCTGCTGGTCGGAGACGGTAGCACAGTGCTCCTCTTTCTATGCATCCTGGTCAGCATCAGCTGTCATCTGAAATTTTCATTTTAGCCATTCTCACTGGTGGGAGGTGGAATCTTAGGGTTGTTTTGATATGCATTTCCCTGATGACTAGAAATATTGAGCATTTCTTTAGGTGCTTCTCAGCCATTTGGTATTCCACAGTTGAGAATTCTTTGTTTAGCTCTGTACCCCATTTTTAAATAGGATTGTTTGATTCTCTAAAGTCTAACTTCTTGAGTTCTTTGTATATATTGGATATTACACCTCTATCAGATGTAGCATTGATAAAGATACTTTCCCAGTCTGTTGGCTGCCATTTTGTTTTCATTTGTGTCCTTAGCCTTACAGAAAATTTGTGATTTGATGAGGTCCCATTTATTGATTCTTGATCTAAGAGCATAGGCCATTAGTGTTCTGTTCAGGAAATTTCCCCCTGTGCCTATGTGTTCTAAGACTTTTCCCACTTTCTCTTCTAATAGTTTCAGTGTACCTGGTTTTATGTGGAGGTCTTTGATCAGCTTGGAATTGAGCTTTGTACAAGGGGACAAGAAAGGATCGATTTGAATTCTTTTGCATGCTGACTGCCAGTTGAACCAGCACCATTTGTTGAAGAGGCTGTCTTTTTTCCATTGAATGTTTTCAGCTCCTTTGTCAAAGATCAAGTGACCATAGGTGTATGGGTTCATTTCTTGGTCTTTAATTCTATTCCAGTGATCTACCTGCCTATTTCTGTACCAATACCCTGCAGTTTTTAACACAGTTGCTTTGTAATATAGATTGAGGTCAGGGATGGTGATTCCCACAGAAGTTTTTTGCTGTTGAGAATATATTTTGATATTCTAGGTTTTTATGTTACTCCAGATGAATTTGCAAATTGCTCTTTATACCTCTATGAAGAATTGAGTTTCAATTTTGATGGTGATTGCATTGAGTCTGTAGATTGTTTTTGGTAAGATGACTATTTTTACAATGTTGATCCTTCCAATCTATGAGCATGGGAGATATTTCGATCTTCTGAGGTATCCTTCAATTTTCTCCTTCAGAGATTTGAACTTCTTGTCATACAGATTTCTCAGTTGTTTAGTTAGGGTCTCACCAAGGTATTTCATATGGTTCATGACTATTGTGAAGAGTATCTTTTCCCTAATGTCTTTCTCAGCCTGTTTATTCTTTGAGTAGAGGAAAGCTACTAATTTGTTTCAGTTAATTTCATATCCAGAAGTTGTTTATCAGCTGTAAAAGTTCTGTGGTGGAATTTTTGGTGTAACTTAAGTATACTATCATATCATCAGCACATAGTGATATTTTGACATCTTCCTTTCTGATTTGTATACCTTTGACTTCCTTTTGTTGTTTAATTGCTCTGGCCTGGACTTCAGTACTATATTGAATAGGTAGGGGCAGAGGGGGCAGCCTTGTCTTGTCCCTGATTTTAGTGGGATTGCTTTAAGTTTCTCACCGTTTAGTTTGATGTTGGCTACTGGTTTGCTGTATATTGCTTTTACTAGTTTAGGTATGGGCCTTGGATTCCTGCTCTTTCCAAGACTTTTAATATGAAGAGGTGTTGAATTTTGTCAAATGCTGTCTCAGCCTCTAGTGAGATTACTATGTGTTTTTGTTGTTTTGTTTTTGAGTTTGTTTATGTGGTGGATTACGTTGTTGGATTTCTGTGTTTTAAACCAGGCCTGCATCCCAGTGATAAGCCTACTTGATGATGGCAAATGTTCATTTTGATGGGTTCTTGGATTCAGTTTGCAAGAATTTTATTGAGTAATTTTGCATCAATGTTCAAGAAAAATTGGTCTTAAGTTCTCTTTTCTTGTAGGGTCTTTTTATGTTTTATGTGTGAGAGTAATTGTGGTTTCAAAGAATGAGTTGGGTAGTTTTCCCTCTGTTTCTCTTTTGTGGAATAGTTTGGAGACAATTGGTATTAGGTCTTATACGAAATTCTGATAGAATTCTGCACTGAACCCATCAGTTCCTGGTTTTTTTTTGGTTGGGGGGCTTTTGATGACTGCTTTTATTTCTTTAGGTGTTATGGGACTGTTTGGATGGTTTATCTGGTCCTGATTTAACTTTTGGTTTCTGGTATCTCTCTTGCAATCTGTCCATTTCCTCCATATTTTCCAGTTTTGTTGAATATAGGCTTTTTTTGTAGGATCTGGTGGTTTCTTGGATTTCCTCCATTTCTGTTGTTAGCTCTCCCCTTTCATTTCTGATTTTAATAATTTAGATACTCTCTCTTTGCATTCTAGTTAGTCTGGTTAAGGGTTTATTGATCTTCTTGGTTTTCTCAATGAACCAGCTTTTGGTTTTGTTTCTTTGTGTGGGTTCTTTTTGTTTCTCTCTCAATTTGATTATTTCCTGCATGTAATTTTCTTGCTTATCTGATTTATTTTTGTTCTTGAGCTTTTAGGTATGCTTTAAAGCTGCTAATGTATCCTCTCTTTAGTTTCATTTTGAAGAAACTTAGAGCTATGAGGTTTTTCTCTTATTACTGCTTTTATTGTATACTGTAAGTTTTGACATGTTCTGCTTTCATTTTCTTCTTTTGTATTTTTGCATATTTATTTTCTTGCTTTTTCTAGGGTATAATTTCCCTCCCTGTGTTGGATTTTTCATCTGTTATCCATTGTAGGGCTGGATTTGTAGTTAGATATTGTGTAAATTTAGTTTTGTCCTGGAATATCTTGGTCTCCAACTATTGTAATTGAGAGTTTTGCTGGATATAGTAACCTGGGCTGGCATTTGTTTTCTCTAAAGGTATGTGTGAATCTTTCCAGGATCTTCTAGCATTCATAGTCTCTGTTTAGAAGTCTGTTTTAATTATGATTGCTCTGCCTTTATATGCTAAATGTTCTTTTTCCCTTAGTGCTTTTAGTATTCTTTCTTTGTTTTGTGTATTTGGTATTTTGACTATTATATGTCAGGAAGAATTTCTTTTCTGGTCCAATCTATTTAGAGTTCTATAAGCTTCTTGTATGTTCATGGTCATCTTGTTCTTAAGGGTAGGGAAGTTTTCTTCTATGATTTTGTTGAAGATATTTACTGTGCCTTTTAGTTGATATTTTCCATACTCTTCTACATGTATTATCCTTAGGTTTGGTCTTCTCATTGTGTTCTGGATCTCTTGGACATTTTGGGTTAGGAGCTTTTTGGCTTTTGCATCTTTTCTGTTTTTTATATGCTATCTTCTGCCCTTGAGAACCTCTCTTCCATCTCTTGTAGTCTATTGGTGATGCTTGTATCTATGGCTCTTGATTTCTTTCTTAGGTTTTCTATCTCCAGGGCTGTTCCTTTTTGTGATTTCTTTATTTTATGCATTTCTATTTTCAATTCCTTCACCTGTTTGGTTGTGTTTTCCTGTAGTTCTTTGAGTGATTTCTCCTGGTTCTCCTGTAATTGTTTATGTACTTTTCAAAGATCTCCATCATCATTATGAAGTATGATTTTAAGTCTAAATCTTGTTGTTCTGGAGTATTGGTAAATCCACTACTTGCTGTGGTGGGAAAGCAGTGTTCTGATGTTGCCAGGTTGTCTTGGTTTCCATTGCTTAGGTTCCTGTGCTTTCCTCTTGCCATCTTGTTGTCAGTAATTGTAGGTGATCTTTTTGTTTCTGACTGGTACGTGTCCCTCCTGTGGGTCTGAAGGCCTGTGGGCTCAGGAGGGAGATTGCTTCTAGGTGCTTAGCTCTTTGTGGGTAGGCAGAGAGTTCTTAAGGCAGTGAATCAATTCTGGCTTTGTGGGCTCAGGTGTGAGAGTTCTTGTGAGGCTTTTCTGGGAATCCAGCCCTCTGCCCACAGGTCCTGAGTCCTAATGGCGGAGACCCGGCTCTTTCTCTTGGCCATAAAGGATCCTATTTTAGAAAGCACCATGCTCCCTTTGCTCTGAGAACTAGTATTCTCTCCCTGAGCCTGTGCCACAGACTCACTCTTGGTCCAGGTAGAAGAGGCCAGTATCTCTGAAATATCCAATAAAGTATGGGACAGTCCATTTTCTTATGTTGAGTTGTATTTGCTTAAGTAATTGCAAAATTTGAGAATTAGCAGTATTTTTAAAAAGAACAATTTTAAGCAATTAAAAACCATAACCTCTGTATTGGCTCTCAGTCTTTAAATTTAAAGCTTGATTTTTCAACATTTAAAAACCATGTGTAGTAAATTTACAGGAAATATAGAAATATACATAGAATCATCAGATCCTACTACAAAAGTATTTTCAACTTCTGGCTATTATAAGTAAGGCTGCTTTGAACATGGTAGATTATGTGTCCTTATTATATGTTGGAGCGTCTCTTGAGTATATGCCCAGGAGTGGAATAGCTGGGTCTTCAGGTAGTACTATGTTCAGTTATCTAAGAAATTGCTAGATAGATTTCCAGAGTGGTTGTGCCAGCTTACAATCCCACCAATGATGAAAGAGTGTTTCTCTTTCTCACATACTCACCAGCATCTGCTGTCACCTGACTTTTTTATCTTAGCCATTCTGACAGTTATGAGGTAGAATCTCAGGTTTGTTTTGATTTGCATTTCCCTGATGACTACGGATCTTGAATATTTCTTCACGTTCTTCTTTGCCATTCAGTATTCCTCAGTTAAGAATTTTTTGTTTAGCTCTGTACCCCATTTTTAATAGTATTATTTGATTCTCTGGAGTCTAACTTTTTGAGTTCTTTGTATATATTGGATATTAAGATCTTATCATATGTAGGATTGGTAAAGATTCTTTCTCAATCTGCTGACTGACATTTTGTCTTCTTGTCAGTGTTCTTAGCCTTACAGAAACTGTGCAATTTCATGAGGTCTCATTTGTTGATTCTTGATCGTAGAGCTTAAGCCATTGGTGTTCTGTTCAGGAAATGTTCCCTTGTGCCTATGTGTTTTAAGCTGTTCTCCACTTTCTGTTCTATTAGTTCAGTGTACCTGGTTTTATGTAGAGGTCTTTGATCCACTTGGACTTCAGCTTTGTACAAAGAGATAAGAAAGGATCAATTAGCATTCTTCTGCATGCTGACTGCCAGTTGAGCCAGCACTATTTGTTGAAGAGGCTGTTCTTCTTCCATTGAATGCTTTTAGTGCCTTTGTCAAAGATCAAGTGACCATAGGTGTGTGGGTTAATTTCTAGATCTTCAGTTTTGTTCTATTGATTTACCTGCCTGTCTCTGTACCAATACCATGCAGTTGTTGTCACAACTGATTTGTTATACAGCTGGAGGTTAAGGTGCTGCTTCTCCAGAAAGTTCTTTCATTGTTGAGAATAGTTTTGGTTCTCCTAGGCTATTGTTATCCTAAAAGAATTTGCAAATTGCTCTTTCTAACTTTTTGAAGAACTGAGTTGGAATTTTGATGGGGATTGCATTGAATCTGTAGATTGCTTTCAGCAAGACGCCCATTTTTACTATGTTGATCCTACCAATCCATTAGCATGGGAGACCTTTGCATCTTCTGAGATGTCCTTCAATTCCCTTCTTCAGAGACCTGAAATTCTTGTCATACAGATCTTTCATTTGCTTAGTAAGGGCCACACCAAAGTATTTCATATTGTTTGTGACTACTGTGAAGGGTATTTTTCTCTGATTACTTTCTCAGCCTGTTTATTCTTTGAGTAGAGGAAGGCTACTTATTTGTTTGGTACATTTACACAATGGAGTACTACTCAGCTATTAGAAACAATGAGTTTATGAATTTTCTAGGCAAATGTATGGATCTAGAAAGTATCATCCTGAATGACTTAACCCACTCACAAACAAACACACATAGTATGCACTCACTGATAAGTGGATACTAGCCCCAAAAAGCTCTGAATATCCAACAATTCACAGTCCTTATGAAGCTCAAAAAGAAGGAAGGACAGAATGTGGATGCTTCAGTCCTTCTTAGAAGGGAGAAGAAAACACTCACAGGAGGAAACCTAAGATCACACAGAGGAGCAGGGATTGAAGAAATGGTCATTCATAGACTCTGTCACCAGAGGATCCACCACATATGCATCCAGCAAACCCAAGAACTTTTGTTGCTGCCAAGAAGTTCTTACTGGAAGGAGCTAGATATGGATGCCTCCTCAGAGGCTCTGCCAGAGTCATACAGATACAGTTGAGGGTGGTTGCAACTAACCATTGGATTGAATATGGGGACCCCAATTAAAGAGCTAGAGAAAAGACTGAAGGAGGTAAAAGAGTTTGCAATCCCATGGGAAAAACAACATTATCAACCACTCAAACCCTCCACAACTCTTATGGACCAAAACACTAAGCATGGAGCACACATTGAGAAACCCATGGATCCAATTGCATATGTAGCAGAGGACAGCATTGTCTAGCACCAATAGGAGAAGAGGCGTTTAGTCCAGATAAGGCATGTTTTTCCAGTGTAGGGGAATGCCAAGGCACTGAGGTAGAGAGGGTGATTGGTAAAGGGAGCACCTTCATGGAAGCAAGTGGATAGGGAGTGGGATGGGAACAAGGGAAAGGGGGTAACATTTAATATATATGTATCATATATCATATATCAACCATATATATATATTGAGATTACCCCATAAAATAATTGAAAAAAACATGCATAAGGAAAAAATTTTTTAACAACTTGTCTTTTGAATTATCTATTTTGCCTGAAAAGTTTGCATATTCAATAGGCCAAATATCAGTATTCTGCAATAACCAATTTAATTGCTGTTGGGATAAGAAACAAATACTCAAGTTCTTAAGACATTCTTTCCAAAATACTTTCATGATTTTATTCTACATTTCTGTTTTAACATAGCAATAGCTTCATAATAGGATGTTAAAACTTTCTTTGGAGATGAAGAAAGATTAGTCCACATTAATGGTCCCTTTTGCCAAAGAACTACTTTGAGTATAAGTAGCCAACAATTGATCAGTCTATATATTGTATCTGTTGTTAACTAATAGCTTCCTATTTTCTGTAAAGCTATTCATCCCCAGTTAACTGTTGAGGGGAACTAGGATTTGCATCTCCCTTGAGAGTGTCAAACAACGGCTTAAGTCCTCCCAAGGTGAGGACAAGGTGAGGTCTTAGCCAATTAATATTTCCTAACAACTTTTGAAAATCATTTAAAGTAAGTAAATTATGTTTTTTTAACTTTATATGCCACAATCTGATTAGGATATAACTGATATCCCAATTATCGAAAAGGATATTGCCTTTGGATCCTTTTCTGGAGCAACAACCACTCCCCACAATTTTAAAGCTCATTATATGAGAGCAAAAACTTGTAGTAAATCTCCTTCAGAGATATCAGCTAATAAAATATCCATATAATGAATAGTATACATTGAAGGATTCAAAGTCCTAACTTCTAATATTGAAGCTGCAAAAAAAAATTTTTTTTTAATAATGAAGGATTATTAGCCATTCCTAGAGGCAAAACTTTTCAATGAAAATTCTTCATTGTGTTCTTTAAAATTATAAGCAGACATGCTAAATGCAAGCCTTTTACCATTATGTGGGTGCAAGAGAATAGTATAAAAACAATTCTTTTTAAATTCTTTTTTAAAAGATTTATTTATTTTATGTATATGAGTATACTGTAGCTTTCAGACATAGCAGAAGAAGGCATCAGATCCCATTACAGATGGCTGTGAGCCACCATGTGGTTGCTGGGGATTGAACTCAGGACCTCTAGAAGAGCAGTCAGTGCTCTTAACCACTGAGCCACCACTCCAGCCCCCCAAAACAATTTTTTAATTTATAATAATTCTTTGGAATGCCAGCTGGAGTAGGTAGGCCAGGATGAACTGCCCCGTAAGTTCCACAGCCTCATCAACCCTTTGCAAACCTGCAACAATCTCTACCTGCTTGGTATCTTTCTTAATTACAAATACATGATTTAAAATCCTGAGCCTGTGACTGAACTGCAACCTGCTGCCAACAGAACAACTGCAGTTCAACCACAATATTCACAGTTTCCTTATAACACCAAAGCACAACCACAACTTTAGAAAGCAAAACTCAAACCTCCAATGAATAATCCAGTCTCTCCAAAATCAACACCAAGTGCTACGGAATTTGGCTGCCAATTCCTGCACATGAATGCACAACAGTGCAGCCTCTAATACCTCAAAGAGACACTGTCCTAAATCCTATATTATTTCATAAAATAAATTGTCCAAACTAGAGGTATTTTAGAGACCTCTTTCCCTGGGTTGGCTCATGCCATGTGTTGTTGTCTAGAATGACTCCAATCTTGAGTTACCAATTTTAAGTCAACTTCCTGTTACCAGTATTACAAACTTTTAATCATACCCAATTACTTATAAGCCAATAATCTACAACCAAGGCATACAGAGCATATTTATCCATTTAAAACCAGTCAAAAACAAACATGAAGTAGCCACATATCATATATATATTTCAACCAGATAAAATTCTTACTTTTTCTAGCTGTAATTTCAAGAAAGGAGCTCCTTGTCACATGCTGAACTTAATAAACACAGTCATAGAGATTTTTCTGGGAGAAACAGCCATTAGCTCTTACCATAGAACCTGAGAAGCTGCTGGCACCTGTAAGAGCAGCTTGCGCAGACAATCAGCTCCTGGCAGGGCTTCTCCAGCTGCTCTAGACACCTAACCACAGGTGCAGGGCTCTAAAGGCCAGCTGAGACTTTTCTTTTATTTTTTATTTTTCCCTTTTTTAAAAATGAGTTAAAACAAAATCCAAGGGTAAATGGCCAACAGATAACGTTTTAACCATTTTTTTTTTCTTTTGAACATGAAACACAAAGTGACACTCAAGCAATGAAATGAAAACACAGACATAAAATGATATACATGGACAGATTAGCACACCAATAGACAAACAATACACAAGAAAGAGAAGAGAACTAGATGTGCCAAAGGGACCCAGATATCCCACCTAAGGTTACCAGAACCAGAACTAAACATTCCTCCAGTGGGAACCTGAAAGACAGGACATCTCCTGACTGTTGTTAATTAGATTTCTTGGCTCATGCCCAGACAAACCACACCAAACCAACATGGTTAAATGTGGAGAGGTTTAATAGAACAGGGTCAAGAGGTAAAAAAAAAGAGAAGAGAGAAGAAAGGGGGGTTCAGTCTTTTCATAGGGGTAGTGACATTCACTTGCTCCGAGGTGAAGGTGGGCTTCTGAACCAGTGTATCTTGGGAATGCTTTGGCTGTTTCCATGGTGATGGATGTGCCAGATCCTGTCACCTGTGGGTGGCACCATCACTGGAGGGGTAGAAGCTGTCCTCCTGTCCCTAGGAGAGCTCTGGAATAGTTTGCATTAATTTTTCCTTCTCTTTTGCCAAACCATCCCTGGATAGGCAGGGAGGACTGCTTTTCTCAGAGTCATTGTTTCTCTCAAGTCTAGGGACTGTCTCTAATCTGTGTACAATGACTTAAAGCTCATATGAAAATTATTTTTGGTCCTCTAAATTTTTAGCATAACTCTAACCCCCCCCAACCTCTTTAATTCTTACCCCAACTCTTCCACAAGATTTCCTGAGCTCTGCCTAGTGTTTGGCTGTGGGTTACCTGTTTCTGTCATCTGCTTGATGAAACCTCTCAGATGACAGTTATTTTTTTATATTATGACTGTACTTTAGTGAATGTGTGTTCAATTATGACATTTAAAAATATTTTAATATATTTGATTGTGTGTGCATTCACACAGGTGAAGCCTCGGGGCATCATTTAGGAGCTGGTTGTGTCCTGCCATAGGTTTCAGGATTGGCCCTAGTTTCTCAGCCTTCTTTGTATAGAAAATGTTTTGCTCACAAGGACCTCTGAAGGGCCTCTGCAACTCCAGCTTTGGTGTGAGCATGATGTTTGTACACTTTCTGAGCACGGTTAATATACTATATCATCTTGAGTACACACTACGTTTCAGGGCTCACTGTTGATGCTATTCGCAGTGTGGATGAACATATATGGCATGTATCTGCCTCACCATCTCCTGTGTGTCTGTCTCTATTAATCTCTCCTCTCCACTAAACCCTGGCAACTACATGTTTTTTACTGTCTTCATAGTTCTTCTTTTTCCAGAATGTCATACATTAAGAGCCCTTCATATTTTTTGTGGCTTGATAGTCATCTTACTTTTAATTGCAGAATACTGTGTCCTTGCTTGTGTATGTCATAGCTTCTTATTGTTTAAGTTTTCTCAATGAAACACTAATAGCTACCAAACTATTAATATTGTTTCTGTGTTAGAAATGGGACCCAGGGCTTCAGCATAGTAAGCATACACTCTGCCACTTGAACTACATTCCTGCTTTCAGTTTCCTAAATCCTGTTATTGTAAGTTAGGTATCGTGGTTCAAACCTGAAGTCTTTGGGAGCTGAACCTGGGGAACAAATAGACTGTCTCAAAAAAATCAGACAAATCAAAACTTAATACTTACTACTTTTTTATTTTTCTACAATTTTTATGTGTTGTGTTTTGAGACAAGGTCTTGTGTATCTTAGGTTGGCCCTGAATTCTTGATTTTCCTGTTTTAGCTTTCCAAGTACTATGCATACCATTTTGCCCAGCCTTGTGTGTGTGTGTGTGTGTGTGTGTGTGTGTATTTGTGTAAAGTTAGTTTATAGTATAATAATGGGAACATAAAAATTGTAAAAAGATTTCTCTATTTTCCAAAAACTTAAAGCACATTTTAATATACTTACTACAAAATAATTATTTTTAATCTATAAAAAATTTTATGTGATTATAAAGGCAAAATTGAAAAGGCAACACACTTCCTGCCTTATTTTTTTAATTTTTTAACTGGATATTTTCTTTATTTACATTTCAAATGTTATCCCCTTTTCTATTTTCCCTTTTGGAAACCCCTTATTCTATGTTCCTCCCCCTGCTTCTATGAGGGTGCTATCCCAGCCACACATTCCGTCTAGTCTCCCAGCCCTGTTATTCCTCTACTCTGGGGCATCTAGTCTTCAAAGGACCAAGGGCCTCTCTTCCCATTGATGCCCAACAAGGCCAACTTCTGCCACATATGTGGCTGGAGTCATGGGTCCCTTCATGTGTATTCTTTGGTTGGTTGTTTAGTCCTGGGAGCTCTGGGGGAAGGGGGGCTGGTTGGTTGACATTGATGTTCTTCCTATGTCTTCAACTCCTCCAGTCCTTTCTTTAACACCTCCATTGGTGTCCCCATGTTCAGTCCGGTGGTTGACTTCAAGAATCCACATCTGTATCAGTAAGACTTTGGCAGAGGCTCCCAGGAGACATCCATATCAGGCTCCTGTCAGCAAGCACTTCTTTGCATCAGCAATAGTGACTGGGCTTGGTAGCTGCATATGGGATGGTTCCCCAGGTGGGCATTCTTTGGATGGCTTTTCCTTCACTCTCTGCTCCATACTCTGTCTCCATATTTCCTCCCTTGAGCATTTTGTTCCCCCTTCTAAGAAGGACTGAAGCACCCACACTTTGGTCTTCTTTCTTCTTGGGTTTCATATGGTCTGTGAGTTGTATCATGGGGATTCTGAACTTTTGGGCTAATATCTACTTATCAGTGAGTGCACACCATGTATGTTCTTTTGTGACTCGGTTACCTCACTCAGGATGACATTTTCTAGTTCTATTCACTTGCCTAAGAATTTCATGAAGTTATTGTTTTCAATAGCTGAGTAGTACTCCACTGTGTAAATGTACTACATTTTCTGTATCTATTCCTCCATTGAAGGAGATCTGGGTTCTTTCCAGTTTCTGACTATTATAAATAAGGCTGCTGTGAACATAGTGGAGCATGTATCCATTTATTATGTTGAAGCAATTTTTTTGGGTATATGCCTATATTTCCTGCCTTCTACCAATCAGGACAAGAATACATCCTGACATACCTTCTGTCTACTACCTTCTGCTTATGTGTGATAGAGTGCATCCTCCACAACTGGGGCAACCAATCTTCTTTATTGAAGTGGAAACAAATGGCCTGTTATCTTACATGAAGAGGCCCCCAGCGTTCTAGGAAGTTATTTATCCTTGGGCAAGTGAACCTTACAATTTATAGGCACTTTGGTTACAACTGTCTTAAGCACAGTAATTAAAACTTAAACCTCAATTTTAGCTCTTACAGGAGTCCTCTGTTCACTTACCTGAAGAGTCTTGATCAATTGCAGTAGATCATTCAATTGTTTTGTGTTTTGGGAGAATTTTGAAAAAATAATCATTAGAGGATTATAAGCAGATGATTTGGTTACCAATTAAAATAGAGACATTTCCCAGGAAAGTGGGGGGGTGAGTGGGAGAGATGGAGTGAACCTGTGTAAGACCCTAATTGAATCTTATCTATTTGAGGCTCCCATGAATGAGATGAGAGATTGGGGATTGATGCAAAAGCAAGAGGTTTATTTGTCCAGTGCACTGGGGGTTGCCTATATCCAAAGGAGAGGTGACCCCAAAATACTGCTACAAACAGGTTTTATACTTTTTAGGGGTACAGGTTACATCAGCAAGGTTATAATTTAAATTCATTGGCTAAGCATACTGACCTTTAAACCTTTTGGTTAGTGAGTATATGCATCAGGACCCTAACTGGGACTTTCTAAAGGGACAGATGGCTATCAGCCAACACGTTTTATGATTCTCCAGAGAATTGTTTACTCAAGGAAGTCCTTTAGGCCAAGACAGGGTGGGTCACTGGGCCATTGTTTCTACACAGGTGGGGGGTAGAGAAATTTTTACTTCTTTCACCTGTAAAAGACAGTGGTGGTAGAGTTGATTCTGGGTGACAGTGACTAGTAGGACTCAGGAATGTTGTACCAAAATGAGTTAACAGTAGCCACAGGGAGCTATGAAGCATGGAAGAAAGGAAACAGGAAAAAATTGAAGATTAATGTAAAGCATAGTGTGTGGCCTGGGGTAAAAGAGATGAAGCTCCCTTGTGGCCAGTTTTTCAACAGCATGTAGAAAGTCCGTTTTTAGATGTATCCAGAAAAAAAGTAGAATAAATGGAGCTATTATATTGTGAAAGCCATATGATATAAGAACATAAATATAAGAACAGTTAAGCAGAATGAAGCAATCCTCAAGAAGTCAAGAAGGAAGAGACCAGATGCATGAACATTAGGACACTTTCAGTTGAAATTTTATTTGGTCCCTATGTCTTTATACCCCCTTTTCAAACCAGTTTTAATTTGCTGGTGTGGAAGCAGCATTATTTTTGGAGGAGAGAAAAAAATCCCATCTGTAACTGCAGTTAGATACAACCACTCTGGAAATCAGTCTGATGGTTCCTCAGAAAAATGGACATAGTACTACCTGAAGACCCAGTTATTCCACTTCTGGGCATTTACCCCAGAGACGCTCCAACATACAACAAAGATACATGCACCACAATGTTCATTGCAGCTCTATTTATAATAGCCAGAAGCTGGAAAGAACCCAGATGTCCTTCAGTAGATGAATGGACACAAAAATTGTGGTACATTTACACAATGGAGTACTACTCAGCTATCAGAAACAATGACTTAATGAAATTCTTAAGAAAATGGATTCATCTAGAGAATATCATCCTGAGTCAGATAACCCAGTTACAAAAGAACAGACATAATATGCAGTCACTGATAATGGGATACTAACCCCAGAAAGCTCTGAACACCCCAGAAACAACTCACAGACTGTGTGAAGTTCAACAACAACAAAAAAGAATATATTTTAATTAAAATAGAACTGTATCACATCCCCCTTTCCTTCCTACAGCCCCTCCTAGTCTCTATTCTATCCCCTCAAATTAATAGCCTCTTTTCCTATATTATTGTTACATATATACATATGTGTATGTATATGTACTCACAAATACTTAATTACAACCTTAAAAATGTATTTGTATACTTTTATGCAAAAATGCTGAAAATTTCTATATTTATCTCTGTTTTTTAAAATAAAGTTTAAAAAAGAGTATTGCAGCAGCAATAAATAAATAAACAAACAAACAAACAAACAAACAAAAATTTTAAAAATGGAATTACCTCTGGAGTAACTTAGTTAAGCTGATCTGAGATTTAACAAGTTTTTCTTTTTAAGTCAATGATACAGAAAGGTTAATTGATGTAAAGAAGGCTTTAATCCAGGTGTTTTAGTTCTAAATCCTGAAAACAATACATAGAAGGGCAAGATGAGAGGTTAATTGGATGGCTCATGGCTCATTAGTTCCCCTTTCAAGGTTCACCCAAACTGCTTTCAGTGATTTGAAGGCACCAATCTCACTGTAACTGCTTCAAGCTGGCTATATAGAAGGGGCAGCAGTTAGAGTGTCTAAAAAGAGCATCATCCACAGGGCCAAAACAAACCTTAATAGAACATAAGCCAGGAAGTAATAGTTATACAACATTGTGGGAAACATTAAGAGACAAAGTTAATGAAGGAAATTTTTATATCATGATTAGATAACTTAATAAAAGGTTAAATATGAAGTTAATATAAGGTTAAATGCAATTGTATAGCTGGCTGGACCCTGTCCCAGCATTATGTAGAAGAATAAGGTAAGGATAATTTATTTATATCAGATTCTTGCAGAAGAAGCAAGCACCTGGTAAAGGAAGTCAGTTAAATTCAGGTTCTGAATGATAATTTAAAAGAGAAATATAATCCTTTTTAAGATCATTTTTATTGGATATTATATGTATTTACATTTCAAATGTTATCCAATTTCACCTCCTCTCCCTTACCTCCTTGGCTTGCTTAGGGAGATGTTCTCACTCCCAACCATCCACTTCCATCTCATCTCCATGGCATTCCCCTACACTGGGAAACAAGCATACACTGGACCATAGGCCTCTCCTCCCATTGAAGCCTGACAGTGCCAACCTCTGCTACATATGAGGCTGGAGCCATGGCTTTCTCCATGTGTACTCTTTGGTTGGTGTTTGGTCCCTGGGAGCTCTTGGGGGGGGGGTTAGTTGATATTGTTGTTCTTTCTATGAGGTTGCAAACCATTTTAGTTCCTTCAGTTCTTTCTCTGGCTTATCCATTGGGGTCCCTGTGCTCAGTCCAGTGGTTTGCTGCAAGCATCCTCATCTATCACTATGAGTCTGGCAGAGCTCCTGAACAGACAACATCCATATCAGTCTCCTGTCAATAAGCACTTCTTGCCATCTGCAATAGTGATTGGATTGGGTGACTACATATGGGATGGACCCCCATGTTAGGCAGTCTCTGGATGACATTTACTTCAGTCCCTCCTCTATTTTTTGTCCCTGTATTTCCTCCTGTAAGTATATTGTTCTCCCTTCTGAGAAGGACTGAAGCATCCACATGTTAGTCTTCCTTTCTTTTTGAGCTTCATATGGCCTGTGAATTGTTTTTTGGGTTTCCAAGCTTTGGGGCTAATATCTATTTATTAGTGAGTACATACCATGTGTGTTCTTTTGTGACTGGGTTACCTCACTCAGGATGACATTTTCTTGTTCCATCCACTTGCCTAAGAATTTCATGAAGTCATTGTTTTAATAACTGAGTAGTACTCCATTATATAAATGGACCATATTTTCTGTATCTATTCCTCCATTGACGGACACCTGTGTTCTATCCAGCTCCTGGCTATTATAGATAAAGCTGCTATGAACATGGTGGAGTATGTGTCCTGGTTATCTTGGAGCATCTTTTGAGTATTTGCCCAAGAGTGGTATAGCTGGGTCTTTAGGTAGTACTATGTCCAATTTTCTGAGGAACCCCCAGACTGATT
This sequence comes from Micromys minutus, assembly GCF_963924665.1. NCBI lineage: Eukaryota > Metazoa > Chordata > Mammalia > Rodentia > Muridae > Micromys > Micromys minutus. Next base: position 52,360,318 of record NC_137969.1, on the reverse strand, counting down.
TCCAAAGTGGTTGTACCAGCTTGAAATTCTACCACCAATGGAAGGGTGTTTCTCTTTCTCCACATACTCGCTCTTATCTGTTGTCACTTGAGTTTTTGATCTTAGCCATCTGATTGGTGTGCGGTGGAATCTCAGGGTTGTTTTGATTTGCATTTCCCTGATGACTAGGGATGTTGAAAATTTACTTAGGTGCTTCTCAGCCATTTGGTATTTCTCAGTTGATAATTCTTTGTTTACTTCTGTACCCTATATTTAATAGGATTATTTGTTTCTCTGTAGTCGAACTGTTTGAATTCTTTGTATATATTAGATATTAGCCCTCTATCAGATGTAGGATTGGTAAAAATCTTTTCCCAATCTGTTGGTTGCCATTTTGTCCTATTGACAGTGTCTTTTGCCTTACAGAAGCTTTGCAATTTTATGAGGTCCCATTTGTCAATTCTTGATTTTAGGGAATAAGCCATTAGTGTTCAGTTCAGGAAAATTTCCTCTGTGCCTATGTGTTCTAGGATCTTCCCCAATTTCTCTTCTATTAGTTTCACTGTATCTGGTTTATAAGGAAGTCTTTGATCCTCTTGGACTTGAGTTTTGTACAAAGAGATAAGAATAGGACACTTAGCATTCTTCTACATTCTGACTGCCACTTGAACCAGCACCATTTGTTGAAAATACTGTATTTTTTCCATTGGATGTTTTTAGCTCCTTTGTCAAAAATCAAGCGACCATAGGTGTGAGAGGTCATTTCTGGGTCTTCAGTTCTATTCCATTGATCTAGGTGCCTATCTCTGTACCAATACCATGCAGTTTTTAATCGATTGTAATACAGCTTCAAGTTAGGAATGGTGATTCCCCCAGAACATCTTTTATTGTTGAGGAAAGTTTTCCCTCTCCTTTTTCTTCTGTTACTCCAAGTGAATTTGCAAATTGTTCTTTTTTAACTCTATAAAAAATGAAGTTAGGGTTTTGATGGGGATTGCATTGATTCTGTAGATTGCTTTTGGCAAGATGGCCATTTTCACTATATTAATTTTATCAATCCATGAGAATGGGAGATCTTACCATCTTCTGAGATTTTCAGTTCCTTTCTCCAGAGACTTGAAGTTCTTGTCATACAAACTTTTCACTTGCTTGGTTAGGGTCACACCAAGGTATTTTGTATTACTTGGGACTATTGTGAAGGGTGTTTTTTTAATCTAATTTCTTTTTCAGCCATTTTATCCTTTGAATAGAGAAAGGCTGCTTATTTGAGTTAATTTTATATCCAGCCACTTTTCTGAAGTTGTTTATAAGCTGTAGGAATTCTTGGATGAAATTTTTGTGGTCACTTAAATATACTATCATATTATCTGCAAATAGTGAATTCTGGCTGTATTGCATGTGTGGTTTTGTTGAGTGGAACATGCTCTCCTGCCTAAAAGGCAGACCGTGTTAGAATTACAGAGCAAAGTAGGAGGAGAGAAGGGAAGACATAGAGAGCGAAAAGAAATGGTGCCTGTGAGTGACCAGTGGCCCTGCTAGACCTACTCAGCATCCCAGACTAGGTTTACACAGAACACCAATAAAGCCCCCAGAGGTAGAGGCTTCATCTACATGAGTAACTTTATTCATGGAGGTAGGACCCATGAAAGCCAGAGGTCTCAGGTAGACTAGTGGTTGTTTATCTTTTATAGTGAGCTTTTTGGGTGTCTGTGCTCTTGAGAGAACAGGTTCCAAACATTAATAAGGACAGTAAGGAAGTTAAAAGATCCCATAAAGTGGGCTTGGAGCTGCCTGCTTGGGCTCTAGATGCTCCAGATGTTCCAGAAGATAGAAAAGAGGCATCTGAACTCTCATGGCCAGAGGAAATATACCCTGAGTTGTGGGATTCTGAGCCAACTTCCAGTAGGAAAAGATGGCTGCTACCCTTTATAAGGGGAGGGGTGAGGAGAGTAAATGTTTGCAACATGTAGACTCCTTGGTTTTGCATGGCTTCAAGGTAAGCTAGGAATTGTAGTTTTTTTAGCAGGAAGCTAACAGAAGGACCAGAAGCTTTCTGAAATATAATGTTCACTTGTCTGCTTTAAACTGACTCATCCTTACTGAATGCTATACAAGATGTTGCTTGAGAGGATCTGTGCTGTTATTAACCAGCAGGGAGAACATAAAGATCACAATCTTTTAAAATAGAGAGTCCAGCTAATTCATACCATAATGAACTAGAGAGAAGATACTGAGGTTTCAGAGATATTTTCAGACAACAAGAGGAGTTTCATAAATGTTTGGAACCCTGCTTTGACTTTTCACTATTTATTGGGAACAGGCCATTTAAAGTATTATATCACAGTGTTAGGAAATAATTATAACAAAAATGTCAGTCCTTAATTTTGAGATTAGTGTTCTCGACTAGACAAACTGTGTCCAATTAGGTGTCCTTGACTGTAAAAGCTAATTGCCAGAATTTTAACAAATGGTAAGGAGTCATGGGAACCTCCACGGGCTAAGGGTTGAAGAGATTCAAGATGTGGAATTTGTCTCAGGCTTTAGTAAAATTTGGATATTCAAGTAGAGGGAAGGAGGACCATACTCTATATGAGAGGAGGTGGCATCCAGGAATGAACCATGTATGAGTATAAGAAATAGAAACATCTTATATGGAATTCAAATTGTTGGTGAAAGAATACAAGTGAATAAAAGCCTACCTATTAGGCTTTGGAATTTTAACAGTTCTTGTGCTATAAGGATTGATTCATTCAAGATTGCTTTTAGCTGGAAGAAGGCTATCAAAATGGTTTCTCCCTAAGAACAATCATTAATTCGATATGCAGGATGAATTGAAGTACGAGAAGGGGGCAGAAACATAGTAGGCTACTGCATTAGTGTTCAGGATGAAAAAAGATAGAAGATATTATGCATGCAAACAATTAACCATGGGACCATAGAGTTGTTTGCATTCATCTTTTGTCCTACCCTAAGGAAAAGCCAGTGTACCCTAGGCTCTAGATTAATGAACCTTCAGGCAGAAGATCCAGAGAATACTTGCCAGTTTTTCATATTACCTCTCTAAAATTACTTCAAATCCACACTGGAGTAGTGAGTAAGGACCACTGAACCAGACTTGTTGCTGAGAATACAACCTACCACAGCACTCAAATGACACCATTCCTCTCATTGCTGTTAGGTACTTTTTCAGCAATACTGAGGCTGCATTTACTGCCCTGTTGTTACCTCCTTGGAGCCTTCATTTCTTCTCCTGAGGGCAGTCTAAAAATTTTTAAATATTTTATTAATGTAATTAAAAACATTTAAAATCTTTTTAATCTTTGAGAATTTATACATGTATACAATGTAGTTTGTTCATAGTACCCCTGACAGCTCCCTTTAACTCCTCCTAGAACAACCCCCATTTTCCCCACCCTTCTCCACTTTGAGTATTCTTTTATATAAACCACTGAGTTCAATTAGTGTTACCAATAAATTCATGGGGGATGGGCCATCACTGGAGTATAGTCAACATATCAGAGGCCAAATGTATAAAGAAAACTAACTTTTCTTCCCCCAGAAGCCATCAAGTGTCAATAGATAATCAGATGGGGCTCATGATCCCCTCCCTTCTTGTGGTAATTTGGATGAGAATGGTCCATATAGGCTCAGTTTGGCCATTCATTGGTCTAGTGTCTCTCTCTGCCTTCTGCCTGTGGACTATGATGAAATGCTTTTAGTTATTGCTCCAGGGCCATGCCTGTCTGCTTCCCAACAAGATAATGGTAAACTAATTCTCCGAAACTGTAAACAGACCCCAATTAAATGCTTGCTTTTGTAAGACTTGCCTTGGTCATAGTGTGTTTTCACAGCAATAGGACAGTAACTAAGATATCCCTCCATCCTAAAACGGTTGAGCAGTTTGATAGTTTGTAGGTCTTATGTAGACAACTACAGCTATTAGTTATGTGCAGAAGACACTTAGTCTGTGATCCATTATTGTCAGCTGATAAAATGAGCCAATTCAAACCATATTAGAGGATGTAAAGTCAGATTTATTGGGAAGCAACTCTCAAGCAGGTTCAGTGGTCCCAAGGAATGAGGCCAGGTAAGTTTCCATCGGAGGGGAAAGAGAAAGAAAGTACATGTACTTGCAAGGAGAGAGAAAATGCAGAGGGGGGGGGGGGAAGAGACAAGGATCTCTTAATTATAAAGAGAAGTGTTTTTTGGGGAGGGGAAGCATAGCCCTTGGACTGGAAAGTTGCACAGAGCACCCTCTGTATGTCCTGAAACAGTTAGGGACTGAGGGATGTTTGGAGAACCTGGAGGCCAGGTCCATTCTGGTATGTAAAATATGCACTTCATCTATTTTTCCCCCAGGTCAGAATCCCAACATCCCAGCTTTTTGTTGCTAATAAATAAGGGGCAATGTGATCATCTGTGACTATTTCATGTTGACATTGGGGTGCCATTATTGGAGAGGGGTTCCGAAAAGCTGGGATGTTGGGCAGGTCTGGGAAGAGTAGGCTGCTTAACTTGTTCAGGTTGTGGTATCATCTGGGGATACCTGCTTTTGAAGCTGTCCTGTATGCAGACTTTGAAAGAACAACTGGACCTGCCAGGATGGTGAAACATGTGTGTATGTGTATGTATGTGTGTGTATTGGGCAGAACATAAAGTTAAGGAGTTTAGGATAAAAACTTTTTAAGTTCATGGTCTTGGTAGTTAGAATGGGGTTGGTCCTAGGACCAGGGAAAGGGGAATAGATCCTACCTTCAGCAATAGGCAGGTGGGGAGGGAAACAGGCTGTTGATTGACAGTATTTATCTAGAGTTCATTTGACCTGTGAGAGGTGAGTTGAAGTGAATTCCCTGAAGCTTATGAGAATCTTTAAAAATTTACAAAACAGAGATAAATTTTAGATATATTAGTATCACCACTGTCTGTAATCTACTGGAATCCACATTGTAGAAAGAGCAGTAGACTCACCCTTGAGTCATAATAGAAGCTTGGGTAACAATGTAAAAATCTTGAGTGTGTAACTATGATAGTGGATCTCTAGTAGACTGTCTTACCACAGTTAGACAAATAATTTATTAGAACTCCATTGATTAATGTCAAAGCTCTGAACTTTGAAGTCTCAATACAACAGCAGCACAGCGAGGGTAATCTGAAACATTTTCATTCCTCTCAAACACAGTAACTCACTTTCTGATAACCATTCAAGCTTTTTACGTCCCCCAACCTTCATAACTTGCATTTAGCAACCTCAAACCACCTCCCAAGACTCTCAAACACTTTTTTAGATCCTCAAACACTTTCTTAGAAGTTTTCATGTCCTCAGACCTTACATAAACTTTAAACTTTACGTTTTTCCTAATTACTCACCCTGAGACACAGGTCATGAGACATGAGATCACTAGGAGCAGTCACTGTAAAGTGAGTTCCTTTAGATAAAGAAATAGTAAAAAGTTATTTCTTCCACTGCTCCAGTTTTCAAACTCCTCATAGACCTGAGAAAGATAAATTTTTACCTGAGTCAGCAGGAAGTATAATCTAAATAGCCTATGTATTAATTAAAATGACCAACTTACCCATTACCTAGATGGCCACCCAACTAGGTTCCTCTGGTGTTGGTGGCTTCTTGGGGACAGAGGTCCCAGGGAAGGATCAGTCTTTGGCTGTTAGAACCAATAAATCTGAGAGGCCTTCCTATGGGGGAGGAACTTGGGGAACTGATCTTGAGGTTTCCTGTTTGTTCAAAGTTTGGGCAGAGTCCTGACGGTAGATAAGGCATTGGGGCAGTTATCCCCAGTGGTCTTTGTCCCATAATCTAGGTGGAGGTCTTTGTTAGTGTGTCTATAACTTCATGGAGACCTTAGTTGGGTCACTTCTGAGATTTGGTAGTCTCTTCCATAATAAGTTTAACCATCTTAAATGCCATATTTATCAGGTCTATGAAGTGCTTGAGGACCATATATCTATCTAAAGGATATTTGAGTAGACAAACTTAGTTTGTTTCTAGTTACTTGTCCTAGGCTTAACCTTGAAAACATAGACAAGTTTGAAGGCTAGTACTTACTAAGCATATCTGAATTAAAAAAATCTTTATCCATTGACCTCAGTTCTGGTACCGTGACATTTTATATGCCAAGAAATGCTTACTAGCAGGAGCCTGATATGGATGCCTCCTCAGAAGCTCTGCCAGAGCCATACTGAAACAGATGAGTATGTTTGCAGCTAACCATCAGACTGAGTACTGGGACCCCAATGGACTGAAATGGTTTGCAACCCCATAGGAAGAACAACGATATCAACCAAACAAACCCCCCACCCCCAGAGCTCCCAGGAGAGCTTTTCATAACAATCTCATCCATTCCCACCCTATATATATAAACACCAACCAATGAATACCCATGGAGAGACCCATGGTTCCAGCCTCATATGTAGCAGAGGATGGCATTGTCTGGCATCAATGGGAGGAGAGGCCTTTGGTCCAGTGAAGCCTCATTTTTCCAGTGTAGGGGAATGCCAAGGCACTGAAGTGGGAGTGGGTGGTTGGGAGTAGGAGCATCTTCATGGAAGAGAGGGAGGGCAAGTGGGAATGGGAGAGCAGAGAAAAGTGATTACATCTGAAATGCATATCCAATACAAAATGATTTTTTTAAAAGTCCTCTTTGCTTTAAAAACAAACATCAGTCAAAACATCCCTGAGCCAAAAATCACTGTCAAATCTGCTACATCAGATATTTCAGGAAAGAAAACAACAAACAAACTAAAAAACAAACACCATTAGTAGTGAGCAGAAACCATGAACAGATCACTAGTTATCTCCAAGGGAAGGTTTATTAATATAATCTCAATGTATTTCTAGGGTAGAATTTATGTATTATATACATTAAGATATATTAAGATCGCTCTTGGCCTCTCTTGCCTTCTGGCTCTCTTGCTCTCCCACCTCTATCCCTCCTCTTCCCTTTCCCTTCCCCCCTTTCTCTCCACGTGCTCATGGCCAGCCTCGACTCCTCTATTCCCCCCCCCCCCCCCGTCTCTCTCTCTCTCTCTCTCTCTCTCTCTCTCTCTCTCTCTCTCTCTCTCTCTCTCTTTCTCTGCCTCTACCACCCTCTTAACTCTTCCATGACCTGAATAAACTCTATTCTGTACTAAAAAAAAAAAAGACATATTAAGATCACTTCTCATGTCTGCTGAGTTATTTTAAAATACATTAATGCTAATCATTGCACTAAACTTAGAGACTCAATGAAGCCATAATGAGGAAGATCTGAGACAACACGGGAAAAATGCAGAGTGAATAGTGACGTTCTAGTGCTGTATGGAAGCATTGGGTGGGATGATGGGAGAGAGACCCTGTTGTTTCTGGATGGCTGAGGATGGCAAAAGCAAAATGTTCGTGTATGCTTTAACTTAAGTGGTATAAAAATGGGAGGTCAAGGTGCACAGTGCTTTGATGAATCTGTTTCAGTTTGGGATCAAGTCCCAGTCCTTTAGGTTCAGAATTTGCCATTTGGCTTTTCTACTAACAGACTCACTTAGGAGGATTTTTCTATCTGTGCCATTTCAGAAGATACATTTGGAAAGTGTCTTAGTCACTCTGTGCTGACCCCTTCCAAGATGAAGTTGTTTAGCAAAGGTCAGCCCCACTCCCACCCCATCCCATGCACCTCCACTGCTCTAGTCTGCCTTCAACAGTGAGTGACTCTAGGGCTGGCTGATATACTCAGTGCCATTTGTATCAGCACCAGCCAGTGCCTTGTCCAGAGTGTCTGCCCATTTGGTTTTATCTGCTTCTATGACATCTGGAGTACTCTCATAAGAGCCTTTTCTCCACATGTCCTGGACGTCCTCTTCTGCAGCCATTACTGTAATAAATGCGCACACCCTCGCTTTTATGTGGCTCCTATTTGAGAATAAGAAGCTCTTAGACTTAGGAGTTTAAGACTAGCTGTCACCTACTAAGTATGTCTATGTTACTTTAAACTATATTTTTGAAAAACAGCCACAAAAAAGGTTCACAGAAATTATTAGGCTTTTTAATTCTAAGAAAAATGTCTTATTTCATTACAATTATTTTATTCTTAACAAGAGCAGATAATGCTTTAAAATAACAACAATAACAAATCACCACAGGAGAAACAGCAGCTATTCATCTTGAACCTGTTTGATCCCACTTCTCAAGAGTTATTTTGATGGTTTCCTTGGGTGTTCCTCCTAAGTTTAAAATGTAGCTGGTAAATTATTACTTGTAGATATTTTATAGTGACTGTTGCTTATAATAGATGATAGAATATACATTTATTACTTTCCCCCTCATTTTATGACTTTCTGTAAATGAAACCATCAGGCTGGTGAGAGATATGTCAGCAGAGAGACATTGCCACCAAGCCTGATAACCTGAGTTTGATCCCTGGATTCCCACCCACATTGTGAAAATTGAGAACCAACTTCCACAAGTTGTCCTCTGACCTCTCCATATATACTTGGAGGTGGTGGCATGGGTGAATGTTTGTATATAGACACAAACATAAACCCACAAATAAACACATAATTGTAGAAGAAAAATTACCTTTTAAATGTTTTCTTTACTTATTAACATTGCACATGCATTTATGTGTGTGCATATGTATGTGGAAGCCAAAGGTCAACGATGGATATTTTTCTCAGTTGCTCTCTACTATAGTTTTTGAAACATAGTGGTATTGAACCTGGAGCTCATGAGTGCTTCTAGGTCACATGTCCAGCAAGCTTCAGCAATCTGCCTAAGCCCTTCTCAAATCTGGGGGTCACAGACATAGGCTGAAATCCCTGCCTTTTTATGTGGGAGTTGGAGATCTAAATTTAAGTCCTTAGGCTTGCGTGGAAATACTTACGAACTGAACCATATCTCAAGCTCCAGATTTCATAGTTGTAGGATTATGTGTCGATTATTAAGCAAAATTTCATGTTCCCTAGAAGCATGGCACTTTCAAGTCTTCCCGTGTGGGTTACTGTTGTTTCTCTACAGTCTGGAAAGAGACAGTTACTGGTCATTCCTCCAAGATGAGACAAGGAAGACTCTGGCTCATACGGTTCATTCTTCCTTTGGAAATTTGCTAGTACTTAGTGATAGATGGTTACCAATTATAGGTCATAGCAAAAGTTTTATCTTTGAATTCGGTCACATCCCACAATAATCACAATCTCAGGGTTAGGCATATTGAGGGATGGGCGGTTGTTGTAGTCCAGCTAGACCATGACATCTCCAGGGATGAGAGTGTAGTGTGGTTTCTCAATGAATAGGTAATTGAAGATAGGCATGGTGACACTCATCTGTAATCCCAGTGCTTGGGAACATAATGCATGAGGATCATTAAAAGCTCGAGCTTCATAATGATCTCATCCATTCCCATCCTATATAAACATATATCTATATATGCAATGGTGAAGGCATGGTTAGTATTGGGGGCATAGGAAGGGATGATATGCTTTATATTCATGTCTCTTTACTGAGCCCAGGGACTCCTAGAATGTAGTGAAAGGCAGGAGGGGGATTTTCTAACATTCTCTTTCTCTTTCCTGAAGAACATGCTGTAGGACTCAGTACTTCTCCACAGACTGAAATTAACAGCATTTTTGCCACAGCTGTGAGGTACGCCTCAATACCATGGGAGAAAACGCTAGAATGAATTCATTGGTGCAGCTGGCTCTCTCAGGACAGAAAGAGCATATGGAGGGTTCTGAGCATCACAGTATTTGAGCTGCTTCATGTGTGCTGCCTTGTATGTTGCAGGCCGTGGGCTAGTAACTTAATAGAAAGTATCTGTCCTGATTAATTTCACATTGCCTCTGTAGCTTATCAATGGAAGAATAGTGTGGATGCTTGAAGGCCCCTGTGAGGCCCATAGATTAATTTCATATTCCTAAAGGTTCACCCAAGCCTCTTTTCACATCTGTTCTGTCCACCCCCAGATACAGAAATCATAAAATTCCCCAAAAGGATTTTAAAAGTAAAGAGTCACATAAGCTCATCTTGCTCTCATACAGTTCTGTGTATAAAGCACACAGAGGGGATAAAGAACTGTAGAAAACCCTGAGGTGAGTGGAACATAAATATTCCTAATGGCCAAGTGCTTGTCCCTTTATCAAGTAAGTTTGTTTGATGGTACAAACTGTTATGGGTTGCCCTGGAGCTGTTTGTATTCGGATGTTAATTATGTGTTCTCAAGAGAGGCTGTCCCAAGGAGGAGTAAATCACTTACTCAGGTAATTTCATGTGAATCTTCTCCCGATTCTAACTGGTCAAATAAAGGCTAGAGCCTGTGATTGTTCAGTGGAAGGTAAAGAAGGGACTGGAGGTTTTAGAGAGTGTAGGGAGGGGAGGAGGAGGGAGAAGGACAGAAGCAGAAGAGGTGGACAGAGATGGAACAGAACCACATGGCTTAGAGAAGACACAAGTAGCAAGGGCTGTCATGACTGTGGAATAGATTAGTGTAGTGGTAGATCTGCCCAATCTAGGCATACAGCTTATAAATATAATAATTGGGTTGTGTATTTTTACATGAGATTATTGGGGTTGGAGATTTACTACAGCAAACATGAACATACCCCCCCCAAGTCATTTCATTACATTCATTCTACATCTATCAGATGTCATACTCTTGCCATACATGTGTCAGGGCCTAGCTAGGACTGTTGGGTTAGGCTGGATTAACAGAGGAGGTGGTACTGATGTTACAAGCCAGGGATCACCAACAGGAATGATACAGGCACTCCAAATGTATCCTTGGTAACAGCAGGAGACCAACCCATATTAATCAAGGACCTGCTCTGTCCTCTCCATCTTCTTGTCAGGGAATCCTGGTTTTACTCCCAAGAAATAGATTGTCTTTCAGTGAGACATTGCCCATTTGTCCATCTATTTCCATGCAAGCAGATTTTTTTTTTAAATTATAAGTAATACTTAATATCTATAAAATATATACTATGAACTATAAAATACAGTGAGTACCTATGACCCATCATTCAAGTTATACATTAAAAATAGTGTTAGGTTTTTGGCCTCTTTTGCTTGTTAGGTTCTGAAGTCTATTATTTGTCAACATAGTGACATTGGCCAGATGTCATGGGTCGGAATGTAGTTATGGTTGCTGAGCGTGCTGTTCCCCTGTTTAATAACAGCCTCTTAGTCTATTTGTTCATAAAGATCAGTTTCCATGAGAATAGGCATTGCAAACAAAGTTAACTATGGGATGATTCCCCTTCCTTAAACTGGTGATTCTAAAATTCTGAACTGGAAAATTTAATAATAGAGTAAGTGGATTTAAGCTTTTTTGGAAGTTGTACTTGTCAGTTCTATTTTTGGTTTCTTAGGAAACAAGTTAAAAACAGCCTTTTAGTACTTCATGCATTTCTAATTACACTTCTTTCTCCTCTGTTGAAAGGCTTGTTTTTGTTTTTTAAAGATATAGATTTTTTTTCTTATACTAATTGGAATTGGTTTTAAAAATTCATATCCCCTCCAAGCATGGCCATTAAAAGTCTATATATAAATGTTTTCAAAGAGCTTACACACAGAAGTCAGGAGCTCTAGGCAAAGCTCTTGTTCTTAAAGTTGCTTAGTATGATCTTGAGCACTCTGGTACGCTTTTTGCAACTGGAGTGACATTATAAATTGAAATTACTTCTCAAATCTTTGGCCACCCTGGTTGTTGTTGCATGAGGATGCATGTAACCCCTCTCAGGGAATGTGTGGAGTTTAGCTTCCATGCTTGGAGAAGGAATAGTATGCTTTTGTGTGTAAAGGGGTGAGGAGTAGAGTCTGAACTTCATTTGTCTCTTATTGCCTGCACTGTAAGTTTGTAGCTCTTGGGTCTTGCAAGTTGGCAGCTTTATGTTTTATCCTAATGAATTTTCACGAAGTTACATGTTTTCTGAGGAACTTTAGTAATGAAATCTGGGAGCTAGACAAAAAGTTGGTAAAGTGCTTATCATACAAGCCTGAAGACTGACTGAGATTGTATACCCAGGACTCACATTAAAAACCTGGATGCAGTCAGTACACATTTTTATATATAAACATATACATGATCACACAAAGAGATAAATACTTGGTGTAGTGGCTATTCCTGGTTGTCATCTTGGTTATATATGGAATGAACTACAATCCACAATGGGAAGACTCACCTGTGATCCTGATCTTGAGACTGGGAGATACAAGCTACTGACCTGGATCTTGGCATGAAGATCTTGAGGCATAGTGGCTATGAATTCCAGGAGACTAAGGCAAGGAGAACTCTGAGTTCAAGGTCATCTTCAACAAAGCAAGTCCTAAGTCCAGGTGTGGTGGTACACACCTTAAATCTGGGATGTACCTTCTGTTGGAGACCTACATAAGAACATTGGAAGAAGGAAGATTCTCTCTACTTCACCTGCTTGCCTTGTGGGACTGAGCAACTGCTAGATCCTTGGACTTCTATTCACAGCTGCTGCTGACCATTGTTGGGGAGTTGGACTACAGACCATAAGCCACGAATAAATTCCCTTACTATATAGAGACTACTAATAGTTATTACACTTAGGAAAGATTTGTTATGCATAAGCCCAGTGTTCTGTTCTTTGAGGTGCTTTGATTCATTGCTGGAATCCATTTGTGCGGTAGTAACATAAAATATCAAGGTGGGCAGGAGTGGGTGGGTGGGTGGAGGAGCACCCTCATAGAAGCAGAGGGAGGGAGGAGTGGACAGGGGATTTGTAGAGCAAAAACTGGGAAGGGGGATAACATTTGAAATGTAAATAAATAAAGTGCCCAATAAAAAATTACTCATGGTGGAGTCATCTGTAAAGTACTAAGTGCAATTTTTTTTTTTTTTTACTTTACCATTCAGGATGCTATGAAGTGTAAGAGCAGATTTTGACAAACTCTGGTGGGGTTCATATTTGTTTCCAATATGGTGCCTTGTTGCTGTGTCCTCTGGAGGATGGGATCACTGTGTCCTCACAGGATAAAAAGTGTAGGGGGGAAGAGCTGATAACTAAATTCTGGTTCCCTAATTTTTCTTGATTATGTCAATAAAGATGGCAGAAGCTAATCATTGGGCGAAGAGAAAAAGGTCAGATTTTCAGGTCCCAGGAGGAAGAGGAGGGGAGGAGAGAGAGAGAGAGGAAAATTTGGACCAGGCTGTGGAGTTCATAGGAAGCCGCAAACATGTAGGTCTCTTGGGGCACTTATAGTATGTAGCCTCCACCACTAGTGGAGAACAAGAAGGATAGAAAAGACTACTACTGTTAGATTAGGATGAAAATTTTCACCCAGCCATTCATTGAGTTACCTGGTCAGTTTTAAAGAATTAAGTCTCTAGTGTTCTCCTTCCTTGGGGTTAAAGGAGACAAAAGACGAAAGCCGGCAGCCAAGGCCATCAGCTGGTAGGTAGTGGACCAACAGCAGCCCCCAGTGTTTTCAGGAAAGGCGATTGCCAGAGGAATGGCTGGAGTTCTTGGGAGATGCCAGCTGGTAACTGGCAGGGCTGAATGAGATGGTGGCATGGCAGCAGCAGCCAGGAGCTTGCGAAGATCTCCCAAATTAAACGCAACAAGAAGGTAAAAGTCATGTGAATTAATGCTGCATGCTCTTCTGCAATATGAGGAAAGAGCCTAATTGCTTCTTAAAGTTTTCAAACTACTGAATATCATTCATTTCATTAGCCTTTGAGTTCTAATACCTAAATTTTGGAGGAAAAAAATTCAAATCATAGCATTCATTGTATGTAAAACTCACCAAAACCAGAGCAAGCATTGTAGAAGCAAGACCATGTGGTCAGAAACACCTTAAACAAAACTGAAACCTCTGATGATGGAAGACTAGAAAGACAGAGGTATTTGTTTCTAAAGTCTTCCTTTCCAGGCTGTTGCTCAAGAGTGGCATCATACTACTAAATCCATGGCACTTGACATGAGATCGTCTGCTGTAGACACACTGTGTTTAGAATATTTCTTTGGGCAGTCAGTTCTCCCTGATCTTTCAGGCCCAGGAGTGATACCGAGTCTCCATTGTTGTGAGTTGTGGAATGCTTCATCTCACCTTGCTTTATCCCTGTTCATAGTTCTGCAAGGAGTTTGCTATTGGGTTGGATGTGCCATCTATCCCTGACAGAATGTAACTGACATCAAGATTGGTACAGAAGAAGGCAGCCCCCATTTTGTTAACATCCTCTGAGATACAATTTTATATGACCATGGCTCAGGATGGTTTCAAACTCTCAATCTTCCTGCGTCAGTCTCCTAAATTCTGGCATTATTAGTCTGCCCCACCACATTTGGTCCTATCATTGAAATATATACATACATAAATATATATTTTCTAAAATAGGTTCTTATGTAAGCCAGGCTGACTTCAAACTTGCTACGTAACCACACTAGCCTTGGACTTGAACTCTTGAACTTCTGCCTCTCCCTCCCTGCTTACCACTTTAATTTTTGGTGTGAACCTGAAAAAGTAGTGCCTAAAAATGAAGCAGACTAAAGTTTCACTTAATACCAAACTCTATTCAAAGCATCAGACAATTTATACCCAGAGACTTAAGAGTCACAGAAAAGTGTCCAATCACAAGAAAAAGTTAAATGTAGCAGGGAAGCTGCATGTTGCAAAACCATGCTATTCCATAGAGGCATCTAGACAAGAAACAATAGCCAGTGGTAATGAGTCATTAAAGCAAACACTCCTGGCCTGTATACCTGGGAGTATCACAAAAACACATTCTAAGAAGAATTCTGTGTTTTTGAAGAACCTGGGGTCACAAGACTATTCTTGTCTTGTTTCCTTGGAGTTTTGTGTTTATTTTTTTTCAACAAGCACTGAGAATTCCCTTTAACATGGCTCTGTTCTTGGACTGTGTTCCAACACCTTCTAAGTGATGGGATTTCAGGAATGTGCCACAAAATTTGGCTTGTATATATAATTTTTGTATGATTGTTATCACAACATAGAAAGCACTTATTATGCATTAAAAATTCCCCAAAAAACAGCTTCTTAGAAACATGACTTATTATGGGTTGATCTTGTACCTCAAATTGTTTATTCAGTAGTGACAGAAGGGTTGTCTTGTTCCACCTAATTTTTTCCATTAATATATTTATTTGTCTAGTACATTTTGTGTGCTATAATTTTTTTAAAGCAGTTGACTCATTCTATTTTGAGAGTACCACAGAATAAAGCAAAGCTGACACACACATGCACACATGTACACAAAACCAAACACATTCCTAAACCTACCACTTAATGCCCTGTTATATTTGCACTTAAAAAAAACTTAATCCAATATCTTATGTTTTCTGAGCAAGGCTTTATTTGAATGTGACCCTTTAATATTGCTGTATTTTGTTATTCTAGAAAAAGTAGGATGAATTTAGTGGAAAGACTTATCTCCTTGACAAAGCTTAAGTCCAAGTGGACCAAAGACCTCCACATAAAACCAGGTACACTGAAAACAACGGAACAAAAAGTGGGGAAGAGCTTAGAGCACATAGGCACAAGGGAAATTTTCCTGAACAGAACACAAATGGCCTATGCTCTAAGATCAAGAATCGACAAATGGGACCTCATGACATTGCAAAATTTTTGTAAGGCCAAAGACACTGTCAAAAGAACAAAACAGCAACTAACAGATTGGGAAAAGATCTTTACCAACCCTACATCTGATAGAGGGCTTAATATCCAATATATACAAAGAACTCAAGAAGTTAGATTATAGAGAAACAAAGAATTCTATTAAAAATGGGGTACAGAGCTACACAAAGACGTCTCAACTGAGGAATATCAAATGGCTGAGAATCACCTAAGTAATTTCAACATCCCTAGTCATCAGGGAAATGCAAATCAAAACAACCCTGAGATTCAACTTCACACCAGATTGGCTAAGATTGAAAACTCAGGTGACACCAGATGCTGGCAAGGATGTGGAGAAAGAGGAACACTCCTTCACTGTTGGTGGGATTGTAAACTGGTACAAAAACTCTGGAAATCAGTCTAGCAGTTTCTCAGAAAATTGGACATACTGCTACTTGAGGAGCCAGCTGTACCACACCTGGGCATATACCCAAAAGTAGCTCTAATATCTAACAAGAACACATGCTCCACCATGTTCATAGCAGCCTTATTTATAGTAGTCAGAAGCTGGAAAGAACCCAGATGTCCTTCAACAGAGGAATGGATACAGAAATTGTGGTACATTTACACAATGGTGTACTACTCAGCTATTAAACAACAAGTTCATGAAATTCCTAGGCAAATGGATGGAACTTGAAGCTATCATACTGAGTGAGGTAACCCAGGCACAAAAGAACACACATGGTATGCACTCATTTATAAGCTCAGAATACCCAAGAAACCATCCACAAAACTTATGAAGCTCAAGAAGAAGGAAGACCAGAATGTGGATACCTCAGTTCTTCTTAGAAGAGAACAAAACACGAGGAAATACAAGGTTAAATAGAGGAGCAGGGATTGAAGATCTACAGAGGCTGCCTCACCTGGAGAACCACCACATAGGCAGCCATCAAACCAAAGCACTATTGCTAATGCCAAGAAGTGTTTACTGACAGGAACCAGACATGGATGTCTCCTCAGAGACTCTCCCAGAGTCATATAGGTACAAATGAGGATGCTTGCAGCTAAACATCAGACTCAACATGGGGACCCCAATGAAAGAGCTAGAGAAAGGACTGAAAGAGTTGACAGGTTTGCACCCTCATGGGAAGAATAACATCTTTAACAGCCAAGGCACTGAGGTAAAGAGGGTGATTGGGAGAGGGAACACCTTCATGGAAACAAGTTAAGGGGGAGGAGAGAGGGGAGTGGGGGAAAAGGGTATAACATTTGAAATGTAAATACAGAGACTATCCAATAAAATTTTAAAAAGGAAAAAAAGATATTATAGTTGGATTGTTATGCATCTTCCAGAAGAACAGCACCACAGTTACAAACATTAAGGAACAGGTTTCTAAGGAAGTAGGAGACTAGAAGAAAGCAATCATGAACTTTGAACCCTATCATGCAAGCTCTCTTTATTATTCTGTGACTCTATAAAATATTGTCTTAGTCTGTGTGGGCTAATAGAATACATTACCACAGACTAGGTGGCTTGTAAACAACAGACATTTGATTCTTATAATGCTGTAAGCTAAAAATCCCGGGATCAAGGTTTCAGCAGATTCATAGTCTAGTAAGGGACCTACTTCCCTTTACAGACAACTGTGGCCTATTTTGTTGTATACCAATTCCACTGTCTTAATCACATCTTAAAGATCTCATCTCCAAACACTTTCACACTGGGGACAAGCTTTCAATATAGAGATTTGATTGTGGGGTGAAGGTGGGGATACAACAGAGACACAGACATAGGAAAAATATTTAGACATTAGCAGTGTCTTTCTTTTTTTTAATTGAACACGTTATTTTATAAAACAAAGATAAATGTACAGATTTTAAGCATTTTTGCAGGAAAGTATACGAATACATTTTTTGTCAGTGTTTGGTTTTCTTTAAAGGTTTGATAGTGTGCACTGAGATCTTACGAGTTACAATGAACATAAAGTACTTGTAAAACAAGATGTAACCTGGAATTAGTCAAAGTTTTCTTGGTGTGTAAAGATTAAGCATAATGGTTTTTCATTTTCTTTTTTCTTTTCTTGAACTTCATATATTCTGTGAGTTGTTTCTGGGGTGCTCAGAGATTTCTGGGGTTAGTATCCAATTATCAATGGCTGCATATTATGTCTGTTCTTTTGTGATAAGATAATCAGGATGATATTCTCTAGATGCATCCATTTTCTTAAGAATTTCATAAAGTCATTGTTTCTGATAGCTGAGTAGTACTCCATTGTGTAAATATACCACATTTTTTGTATCCATTCATCTACTGAAGGACATTTGGGTTCTTTCTAGCTTCTGGCTATTATAAATAGGGCTGCTATGAACATTGTGGTGCACGTCTCTTTTTTGTATGTTGGAGCTTCTCTGGGGTATATGCCCAGAAGTGGAATAGCTGGGTCTTCAGGTAGTACTATGTCCAATTTTCTGAGGAATCGCCAGACTGATTTCCAGAGTGGTTGTATCAGTGTACAACCCCACCAACAGTGGAGAAGTGTTCCTCTCCCTCTGCATCCTCGCCAGCATCTGCTGACATCTGAGTTTTGGATCTTGGCCAATCTGACTGGTGTGAGGTGGAATCTCAGGGTTGTTTTGATTTGCATTCCCCTGATGGCTAAGGATGTCGAGCATTTCCTTAGATGTTTCTCAGCCATTTGATATTCTTCAATTGAGAACTTTTTGTTTAATTCTGTACCCCATTTTTAATAGGGTTGTTTGATTCTCTGGTGTCTAGCTTCTTGAGTTCTTTGTA
The DNA here is from genome assembly GCF_963924665.1 of Micromys minutus. Taxonomy (NCBI): domain Eukaryota; kingdom Metazoa; phylum Chordata; class Mammalia; order Rodentia; family Muridae; genus Micromys; species Micromys minutus. Next base: position 52,341,968 of record NC_137969.1, on the reverse strand, counting down.
TACCTTGGATATTAGGCCTTTATCTGATGTGGGGTTGGTAAAGATATTTTCCCACTCTGTTGGCTGCTGGTTTGTTTTCTTGACAGTGTCTTTAGCATTACAGAAACTTTGCAATCTCATTAAGTCCCATTTATCAATCTTTGTTTAACCTTAGAGCTTGAGCCACTGGTGTTCTGTGCAGGAAATTTTCTCCTGTGCCTATGTGTTTTAAGGTTTTCCCTACTTTCTCTTCTAATAGTTTCAGTGTACCTGGTTTAATGTGGAGATTTTTGATCCACTTGCAATTGAGCTTTGTACAAGGAGATAAGAAAGTGTCTATTTTTATTCTTCTGCATGCTGAGTGCCAGTTGGACCAACACCATTTGTTAAAGAGGCTGTCCTTTTTCCATTGAATGTTTACAGCTCCTTTGTCAAAAATCAAGTGACCGTATATGGAAGGGCTCATTTCTGGATCTTCTATTCTATTCCATTGGTGCATGTACCTGTTTCTGTACAAGTACCATGCATTTTTTTTTAGCACAATTGCCTTGTAATATAGCTTGAGGTCAGGGATAGTGATTCCCACAGATATTTTTTGTTGTTTTTGTTGAGGATGGATTTAGCTATTCTAGGTCTTTTGTTATTCTAGATAAAATTGCACATTGCTCTTTCCATCTCTATGAATAATTGGGTTGGAATTTTGATGGGGATTGCATTGAATCTGTAGATTGCTTTTGGTAGGATGGCCATTTTTACAATGTTGATCCTTCCAATCCATGAGCATGGGAGATCTTTCCATTTTCTGAGATCTTCCCTGATTTCCTTCTTTAGAGGTTTGAAGTTCTTGTCATACAGATCCTTCACTTGCTTAGTTAGAGTTACACCAAGGTATTTCATAGTTTTTGTGACTATTGTAAAGGGTATCTTTTTCCTAATTTCTTTCTCCACATGTTTGTCCTTTGAGTAGAGGAAGGCTACTGATTTCTTTGAGTTAATATTATATCCAGCCACTTGTTGAACTTGTTTATTAGCTGTATGAGTTCTCTGGTGGAATTTGTGGGGTCACTTAAGTACACCATCATGTCATCTGCAAATAGTGATATTTTTACTTCTTCCTTTCCAATTTGTATCCCTTTGATTTCCTTTTGCTGTCTAATTGCTCCAGCAGCGTGTCTTTCTTAAGTCAGTATTCCTTTGGTATTGCAGAGAGACTTGAATAGATTCATTCATTCATTCATTCATTCATTCAATAACTGTTTAAGAACTTACCATGCTCAAAGCAGCAGGATATGGCTGTAGAAAATTGGAAAAAATAATAATCTCATAACAACATAATATCAAAGGAATCATGTCCTGGGCCTTAAAATAAAATAAATAGAATGATAAAAGAGTAAATGCAGCAAGAGCTTTGGATGGGATGGAAGAGGTAAATGTTTTAGAAGGCACTGTGTACCTGTGGGCTGAAAGAAAACTAGACTTAAAGTCCAACTTCTGACTTTGTGAAGTTCCCATGTGTGTCTGAAAACTGACAGGCTAACAAAAAGATAATGAAAATATAATAATTAATTGTCCCTATTAATAATGGTTACAAGTTTAAGTTATAAAAATATCCTTGAATTATAAGCATTATTTTCTGCCAGGCACCGAATAAATAGTAGCTTCCTGGTAATTGTTCTGGAAGCTATATAAATTTAAATCTCAATTTCATAGCAGCTATTTCCTGATGACCTGATTTCAGAGAAGTGTCCTATACATCTTTGAATTAATCAATCCACCAAATATTTATTGAGCACCAACCATGTGCCGGTCTCATCTACTTGCTGATCAGTCTTTCCCCTGAGCTGTACTGACAGTTGTCCACCCCATTAAGAGGCACACAGTATGTCAAATGTTTCTTAGAACTGTGAAGTAAATTGTTCCTTTGAAACAGAGTTTTGCTGTTTCGTCCATGCTGGACTCAGACTCACTGTGTAGCCCAGAGTGGCTCCAGTCTCAAAGGAATCTATTCTGCCTTAGCCTCCTTAAATGATGACTCTGCAGTATGTGCCACCAGGGTCAACTGTGCAGGAAGTTCAATAAATGCATTAAAACATTAGTCATAAACCTTAAAATCTCAGCAGTTCTCTAACAAAAGTCTAAATGATTATATTATTATTATAAGTTCTTTAACTTAAGATGTATTTTTTTACAATTGTATACCTGTATAACATCCTTTGATAATATTCATCCCCTTTCTCACTAAACTTCTAACATTTACTTAGTGATAACAAAAACAATAAAACAAGGTAAAATTTCTGGCCACTCTTATTTTCTTTGACAGTACCATCTCTCCCGGATTGCCCCTTGATTAGAGAAACAAACCAGGCTTCTGATTTTGCATTTTCTTGGATTACTATTTGTCAATGTGGCAATGCCTACACCCTAGCTCCCTAGAGCCCGAGACCTGGCAACCAGGCCTTTAAAAGACTCTATTTCAAAATTATGAGGAACATTAACATCATATTTAGTGATGAATTGCTGAAGGGAAACCCAGGCAGGCTACTAACAAGGTGGACACCTGTCATCACTGCCATTTAACTGGGATTGGGGATTCGGTGTAATAAAATGCAACATAAGTAGTAAATGTTACAGTGCAGGGTGCAGTATGCCACTGTTGGGATTTTATAGCATTATCTGTCTAAAAGACTCACAAAAACTAACTGAAAAACTATCAAAAGTAATAAGAATGTGATTCAGTAGCTGCCTTGGGGGTCAATGTGATGAGTTTTAGCGTTTTTAGATGAGTTATAGTGTGAAATCATGTATGAGCCATAATTTGTTTTGTGACATCTCTCTTTCCTCTTAACAAAATCGCTAATTTTATTATTTGAATGAAAGTGTTCACATAATTTTTGCTGTTGATAGTAATGACCTGAAATATTTAAAATATGTAACTGTATTTTAAAATGCCTTATCTGAGCACATCGTAATTGTTTCTATGAATTTACAAAATGAGATAAATGTCTAGTGCTTCTAGAAATCCACTTACTTAAGCTAGAGTTTGTTGCATTCCTTTTGAAAGAAAGGTCATGGAGAAAAATAGATTAATCGTACTTAATCTTGCTCACTTAGCCATATCCTTCTTAGATATGACTGAAAAAGGAATGGGTTTGTTATTAGTTTCTAGCCTTTTGCTAATAGATTCTGTCCTTCTGCTGAATGCAAGAGAACACATTAATTCATGTTACCAATTCAGCCATCATAGCTATATCCATGAGCAATCATCTTCTCATAGTAGAGAGCAGAGCTGGAAGATGTGAGAACAGAAATATGGGTTTTTTGTGAGGTCCATCAGCCACTGTTCCAAACAACCCTGAAATAGCGGACTCATCCTTGATTGCTTATGTATCATAACATATGATCATTTCTCTCTTAGACACATCTAAAACACATGACAAAATGATATGAAATTTCTGTAGAAGAACTAAATATCTTAAATCCTACATATAATATAGCACAAGTACAAGCAGTTTAAAGAGAATCTCAGAAAGGGGCCTTAGTACAAGGTACTGACAAAGATGGGTTGTTCAGTCAACAGTGCTGGGAACACTGAAAATGATTGAAAAGATGTTACTTTCTACCCGAAATCCCATTTAATTAAGTGGAAAAAATTAAATTACTATGGTACTACAATATAAATACTAAACCTTAATAAACTAAAAGTCAAGTAAAATATAGTGCAGCTAATATCAAATATTTAAAACTTAGGATATTCCTGAGGGTTATCATAAGCCAAATTTATAGCTAAAATGTCAGAACATATTTCAAATATATATGGTGCAAATATAATATGATATTAAATATTTGAAATACAGACCATATTTTTAAAGTCTAAACTGAAAAAAACAATATCAGCTGGATTCCTAAAGAAGAAAACCTGTCAGGTGTGGATGCCACCATTTAATCCTAGCACTTACATGGCAGCTCCCTGTGAGATCAAGGCGAGCCTGGTTTTCAGTTCAGCAAATTCAAAACGAACTTTTAACCACCTACAAGGCAAAGATTAACTAGAATGTCAGCTTAACACTGTGACCACACTGAATGCAACTGAGTGAACTGCTCTGTATAATATGGTGCATTTGTGCTGTGAAATTACCTCAGTCAAATGTAAGACAGAGACAGAGAGGCACTAGTCTAGTATTAGAAGTTGGAAAGAGCTGCTCCTTCAGACACTTTCATTGGCTTGTACTTTGATGTGAACATTTTGCATGACTATGTAAAATCTTGAGAAAATACAAATTTTTTTATCCTTTTATTAGATTTTAGAGAAACATATTCTGATAATAATCAGATATACATGGATTTAAAAACACAGTGTTTGATGTTTTCTTCTAGCTCTAGGGATGTGTTTGTGTGTGTGTGTGTGTGTGTGTGTGTGTGTGTGTGTGTGTGTGTTATACAGATGTACACGCCCATGAATTGTCCTGTACAGGCCATTCTGACTGGTGTGAGGTAGAGTCTCAGAGTTGTTTTGATTTGCATTTCCCTGATGACTAGGAATGTTGAACATTTCTTTAGGTGTTTCTCAGCCATTTGGTATTCCTCAGTTGAGAATTCTTTGTTTAGCTTTGTACCCCATATTTTAATAGGATTATTTGATTTTCCGGAGTCTAACTTCTTCAGTTCTTTGTATATATTGGATATTAGACCTCTATTAGATATAAGATTGATAAAGATTCTTTCCCAATCTGCTGGGTGCTGTTTTGTCCTCTTGACAGTGTCCTTAGCCTTACAGAAACTGCAATTTCACGATACCCCATTTCTCAGTTTTTGATTTTAGAGAGAGCATAAGCCATTGGTGTTCTGTTCAGAAAATTTCTCCCTGTGCCGATGTGCTCTATGCTCTTCCCCACTTTCTATTCTAATAGTTTCAGTGCACCTGGCTTTATGTGGAGATCTTTGATCCACTTGGACTTGAGCTTTGTACAAGAAGATAAGAATGGATTGATTTACATTCTTCTGCATCTTTGTACTTAGGAGGCTAAGGCAAGAGTTCAAAACAGGAACACACACACACACACACACACACACACACACACACACACACACACACACACACACCTTTCCTTCTTTGAGGTGTCTTGAGCTAACTTCTCCTTTCAGACAGGTCTCCTCCGTGAAGTCAGACACTGGGTACCCAGCCCCTCCATATTCTTTCTAAAGTCACTTAGGGTCAGCTGTCCAGGTTTGTCCTTTGTAATGTGGCCCAAATAGTTTCATTCTTTTGTAAATCCCTGTTTTAGAAACTGTCTTTTTCCCTCCTCTGAAATTTAATTTTCTTCTTAGAGCTTCCAGTAAGTTCATATTTACCAGTGTACCATGTAATTCAAGCAGGAACACTTACCTGCTGTTAATTTTGTACTTTTCATATGATACAAACTTTTAAAAGATTTAATATATAATAAGAATTATGAGTAATATACTTATCGAATAGAAAGTCAGTTTTAGAGTTGCGTTTCATAGATAAGCATGTGTATATTCTCTTACACAATTCACTTTCTTCATAATTTGTGATTCCTGCTTAGTGAAAGACCAGAGCTGGCATTCTGTGGAGCTCCCACTGAGCTAATGCATTCTTCCTGAGTAGTTCCATTGTGTAATTTTTCTTGCATTGTTTCATATAAATTTTCCTCCTGTGGTGTCAAATATGGAGACCCGCTTGCTTCTTACACTTGCGATGACTTAAGTTTTTAACTTTCCTACCCTTGAAGACAATTAGAATATTGGACCGAGGGAATTGTTGCAGTTTATTTGTAGCAGTTCCTTGAGTAAATGAATAGGGGCAGCTGCCATGGCTGCAATGCAGATTTCTTCTTTAGTGGCGTTAGACATGCTTAGAAGCCACTTTGAACTATTTTCTATCCAATTAAGGTTTTTTCCAAATCCTATGCTGTTTCTAAAATCATGTTATCATGTGTTTTTGTTTAATTAGGTTGTCTATCACTCTGCTAAATGTATAACTAGTAAATGATACTTCTATTGACGTTAATTTGAGATAAATGAACTAAAAATGAACTTTCAAAGCAAGATAAACTCTTCTTTGACAGACATAAGCCTCAGTTTTCACAGGTGTCAACCATCATATATGCTAAGGGCTTGCTACCATTTACAATTTTCATGATTTTGGTGTCTTCTTTTCTGTTCCCTTGAAGTAAATGTGTTGTCCCATTTTCATTTAGTTCTGTCTAATCCTTTATGTGACAACCTTCATCGATGCAAATAAAATTCATTTATTTGCTTCAAAATGTAATTTAGAAATGCAAACTAAGTGTTCCCCTGCAGAGGATGTCATCTGCTATAAACACTAAATGCATGCAATAAAAGGTATAAACCATGCAAGAGATTGTAATAGGCTCTATCCATGTTGCTTAATAGAGACTCTTTAAGTGATTGAAAAACTCTAAATTTGATTGTAGCATTTTTTTCTATGAATTATAAATCTATATAAATTTAAGGTAAAGACAAGTTTTAAAACCCTTTATTAAATTTTTTCATAAATATGTTTTGATGGTGTTTTTCTTCTACCCTAATTTTTCTCAGATCCTCCCCACTTCTCTACTCATTCAACTGTATGTTCATTTTCTCTTTCTTCCAAACAAATAAGCAAAAAGCCAGGACAATAAAAGTAAAAAAAAAAATGCCTCTCACAAAAACAGGAATAAAAACAAATAAGCAAAAGACCAATAAGACAAAATTTGTGCCAACAGAGCAAATGAAACTAAAAGTCTAACAAAAAAAAAAATACCACTCAGTTTATTTTGTGCTGGTCAACTATTCCTAGTCATGAGGCTGCCCTCAGGCATTGTCAATGCACCTTGGTTAGGATGGGAGCCCATGTCTACTTATTTCTCTTAGTGCTGTGATTCGATCTAGTTTGAACCTGTGTCTCTTAGACATGCTGTAACAGTGCATCTCTGGGTCCTGTTGTATCTGACAGATACTGTTTCCGTGGAGACATCCATTACTTATGGCTCTTAAAATTTTTCTGCCTCCTCTTTCACATAGATCCTTGAACCTTGACGTGAAGGCTTTGATGAAGACATCTCATTTAGGACCAAGTGCCCCAGAGTTTCTTATTCAGCACATTGTGCAGTTCTGGGTCTCTGCATTAAGTTTCCATCTACTGCAAGAGGAAGCTTCTTTGATGAGAGCTGAGCAAGGCATTGATTTATAAATATAGCGGTATATCATCAAGAGTTATTTTATTGCTATGTTCTTTTAACAGGATGATAGTATTCTATTTCTCCTTAGGTCTATGGCCTATCTAGTATTAGGTTCTTGGCCACATTAGCAGTGATATATATGGGTTCCATTTCATAGAGTGGGCCTTAAATACAATTTTAGAAAGTGGTTGGTCACTTCTATAACATGTGCTACTTTTGCATCATTATATCTTGCAGGAAGATCACTGTTATAGGTCTCAGGGTTTGTAGCTGAAAGAGATTGATGATCACCTTTCTACTCTGGTAGTGTACAGAGTACCTTCCAGTACCATGGAAAGTAGAGAGTAGGAGTACAACTTACAGTTTGGTACTAGCTCAGCCTTGATGACATATATGTGTTGTCTTTAGCAATAGGTTGTGTTGTATAGAGTAGGCAATAGCTTTGGCAGTAGTCTATGATGCTTGGGGTGTCCTTGGGTCTCTATATCTATACCTACAGTCTACATCTATATAGCTAACTGTCTCTGTCTGCCTGTCTGTCTGTCTGTTTCTTTATCTATCTATCTATCTATCTATCTATCTATCTATCTATCTATCCATCTATCTATCTATCTATCCATCTATCCATCATCTATTCTATATGTGTGTAGAGACAGAAAGATATAGAGGTGTAAATATGTTGTAATTTTATTTTATTGTATATACATTATATGTATATGAGGGTGTGGGTGTTTGGCTGCCAGATGATTATGTTAGGTGTCTTCCTTCCTCAGTTGTTCCTCACATCCTCATTTCTTCCCTCTTCCTTCCTTCCTTCCTTCCTTGCTTGCTCTTTTCTTTATTTTTTGTGACAAGGTCTCTCTCTGAACCTGGAGTTCACCAATTCAGCTAGACTGTATGCTCAGGTTTGAGTGGACCCTTAAGACTGGAACTGAGGTCTCCAAGCTTGCACATAGTAAGCAGTTTTCTGATGACACCATATCCCCAGACCCAGACTATTACATGTGTGTATGTGTGTATGTGTGTGTGTGTGTGTGAATGTACACATATATGTATAAAGAATGACTTTAAGAAAATGACTTGTGCATTTTGTGGGGTTGGCAATGTGAAGTTTATTAGGCTGGCTACCAGAGTATAAGTTCAGATAAGATTTATTGTTTTGTGTTGAATCTGAAGACTCAAAATTTCGATGTCACAGTCTGATGACAAAATTTTTAATCTCGAAAGACTGTCCTTGCTTTTGATTTCTTCACCTATTGGATAAATTTCCCTTACATAGTGGAGGCTTGTTTTTCTTGACATTAACTGATTGCAAATGTTAGTCACATTCAAAAAAGTACCTCTACAGGAGGAGGGCAACACCATAGAAAGCCCAGCATTATCTCCTAACCTGCACCCCTGAGATCTCTCAGACAATGAGCCACCAACAAGGCAATATGAACTAGCTGTTACACCCCCTCCCCCACCCCTAATACATATACAGCAGATGTCTGCCTGGTCTGGTCTCAGTGAGAGAAGATGGGCCTAAAACTTGAGAAACTTGAGGTCCCAAAGAGGAGGAAGACCTGGTAGGGATTTGGAGGGTGGAAACATCCTGTTGGAGATGGAGGGTGGGGGGAATGGGATAAGGATCTTTCAGAGGGTGGTCCAGGAGAGGGATAATAATTGTACTGTAAAAATAAATAAATAAATAAAAGTAATATAAAAAAAATACCTCTACAGAAAGAACCATCTGAGACTTTGACCAAACAGTTGAGCACCTTAGTCTAGCCAAGCTTACGAAATTTACCATCAGCAATGCATCTTATATACATTGTTGTGAATGTAGCAGTGGCCAAATTAAAACTCTTGGGAGCTAGAGATTTTTCTAACTTGGATTCAATAGTCTATACAACACTACAGTAATAAAGATGTTAAATTAGACCTAATACTCTGAAGTGAAGGAATAGAATACAAAACACAGAGCATAAGCAAGTAATTCTTATCAGTTGATTCATCATTTTTTCAATAATGGTGTGATACTTTGTTCTTTGAAACTTGGGTTTTAACATTTTTTTTTTTTGCACACATTCTGTACTGGCCAATTTTATATACATACAATGTGGATTAAAAAGAGACTAGTCAGCTAGCCACCTGATTTCCGAAGTGCTAAAACTGTTAAAGCACAGAACGTTCCAGGACCTCACACAGATCCACTCTTGTCTCATAGGGTGTGTTTCTTGTGTGGTTTATGTGCACTTCCAGCCCAGCACAACATTGTCCCTATTTACTCTGACCCCCACCATCTGGTTAGGGGTCTTTTAAGCATGCTCACTTTCTAGCTTTCCGTTTCGTCTTCACATTACTGTCTTTATAATTTCATTCACACTTTAAACTCCTTTACTCATCTCCTGCAGCTGTAGCACTCCCCCTCGATTGTTTGTTTTTAATGCCTAAGTTTGGTCAATTGTGATCCTAGTGTTGATAATACTAAGCTGTTCTCCATTTATATTTCTTATTTTCATGAAAAGCCTTCATCGTATTTTTCTTTTCAAAGGTTATTCTTGTTTGCTTTTTAGATCCTTAGAACTGTGAATGATAGTTTATTGTGTTTCTTTATAATTGTCAGAGTTTGACTTCCTTTCCCTCGGCATTATATGGCACCACAATTGGGCAGGAAATTAGATTTTGTCCAGAATAGCAAGATACAACAGAAATGACTTTCTTAGCTCTGAAGACCTCTTACTGCTGAAATGCAAACTTAATTCAATAGACAGCCTGCTGATAAGAAATTATGTTTATATTTTGGAAGAGAAGCTATTTTCTGTTTTAGGACTCAGTTGGATTCCAGGTCAGAGTGGAAGTAGAAGGAGCATTGTTACTGGTCTCGGTGTTAATGAGGCTCTGCGTGATTTGCCAGCTTTATGGGGTCAGTTATTTGTCTACTTGTGTCTCCACAGCTCACTCTGTGGCTGTGTTTACGGATGAATATATGATCACTGGAGCTGTTTCTCAAAAAGTGTATTTGCCTTCTCTTGAAGATTATTGAGGAAATGAGAAAACACTTGAAGGTTTTTTTCTTTCTTTTTTGGCAAGCTCAGCTTTCAAACTGTTTTTGCAGATGCATTTCATCAGTTCTTAAGAATGAAGCAAGGAATGTTCTCTGGCTGCTAGGTTTGTACCACCCAGAAACTGGAGGAAAAAAAATCTGTTTTCTTAAAATATGGTATTTGATGGTGGGAGGAACAGAGTCTTTTTAATTTTTGTCAACTGGTACGTTTAAAACTTTTCAGTAATACATTTTAAATGTCTAAGTAGTATTTAAGTGTCCCAAGCACAGTAATACTATTTCTCGGTGTGTATATTTAATTCTAGATTAGTGTTTGAATGTTATTTTGGGTTGATGTGATTGCTGTTTTTTAGTTAATAGTTTCCATAGAAAGCAGATAAAAGTGGTTTATGGTTTGTTTTTCCTGGAAATTTTTAATATACTGCTTCTAGCATTTTATACTTGTTCTTATCCAGTCTCTCCATAGTGTTGATTCTTAATATTCAATGGGACTTGTGGTTAACTAGTTACACTCCCTGTGGAGCATCTCTGAGTCTTTGCCGAGACAAGAGTGATGTGAGTCAAAGAGCCATGGATGCTTTCTTCATTGGCAAACATTCTTGCTGAGCATCCCACATGTAACAAGCACGGACACTGGCCTGTCTCTTTAAAAACTGACAGTTTATTTAAAAAACAGTGAAAACAGTCCAGCCTCAGAGCTGTTATGGCTGTGCCTCTCTAATGTCCTTGAAAGAGAGAGCTAGCTCTGCTACACTGAGCTTTAAAGTCGGGAAGCAAACCAGAGCAAGGACATAGAGAGATATAGTTTGAAACAAACAAACAAAAGAATTTAGACCAACATGGTACCATGCTTCTTTTCTGTTTCTCTATCTTAAAAAAAAATACTAATTTTATTATAGTTTCAGTGTGCATGTTCCTGGCGAGGTTAGAAGGTCCGCTGCAGCTGGAGTTACAGGCAGCTCTAAGCCACACAATGTAGGTGCTAGGAAATAAGATCCTCTGGAACAGCAGCAAGAGCTCTTCATCCCTGAGACACCTCTATATTTCCTGTGCTTCTTTTCTCTAAAATCCTTGATAGGGCTAATGTGTGCCACATAGCATTGGTCGCTAAGCTGAGGATTAGAGGTTTACAGTCCACACTCTTGAATAATAATTCCTGTGGACTTCTAGTGTTGACCACAGTCATTTTTACTACTGTGTTATTTATGTGTGGAAATAAAACTACCTACAGTTCAATGCTTATGAATCTGAACAAAATACAATTGAAGTTACAGATTAAATACAAATGGGTCTGCAAAACTGTAACAATTCAAATGTAATTCAGTATTGTAATTCAGTTCAGATCAACATTTATTTACCAGGGGGAGCACTTTAGTTGATGACTGCAAGGGTGAGGTTTAATGGAAAGGTGCTGCTAGCAGCCTTATTCTATACCTCATCTGATTCTGTACTAGGATTTTGATAATAATTCTCCAACAAATGCCAGTTTTGTACGTTTAAGCTTTTGACTTCTGCTGTCCTAGAAAAACATGAGGATGTGTCACTTGACAGTTCTCTAGAACATCATCATTTGAAGGTAAAGTTAGATTCTTAGTCAGGGTTTCCATTACTGCTACTAAACACCATGACCAAAAAGCAAGTTGGGAAAGAAAGGGTTTATTTAGCTTATACTTTTATATTGCTATACATTTTTGAAGGAAGCAAGGTCAGGAACTCAAACAGATTAGGATCCTGGAGGCAGGAGCTGATGCAGCGGCCATAGAGGAATTCTGCTTACTGGATGGATTGCTTCACAAATTTTGTGCCACCTGCCTTCTTATGGAAGCCAGAACCCCCATCCCAGGGATGGCACCCCCCACAATGGGCTGGGGCCTCCCCTATTGGTCACTAATTGAGGAAATAAATGCCTTACAGTTGAATCTCATGTAGGCATTTCCTCAGTGGAAGCTTCTTTATCTCTCATGACTCTAGCTTGTGTCAAGTTGATGCATAAAACCAGTCAATACAGCCCAATTGCTAACACAGGTATCATTAAATAAACACAACTGCACTATAATCAGGAAAAGTTTTTTTTTTTTAATTCTTCACAAGTATGCTTTATTTCAACAAATGGTTGCAACATGCTATAGACAGATTCCTCACTGCCTCTATTTATTTTGACCATAGAGTTTTTCAACCGTACATATTTCCATGACGTCAGTTAACATAAACTTAGCTGTGCACACAAACCCCTGCATGAAAATCTTGCATGTGCTCATCTGAAAGATATGGGCTAACTTTAAATCTTAAGTTTTTTATGCTAAATCATGCAACCCTTAAAATTATATTGAGTTTATTAATTATTCTATTTATATTAGCAAAAGAAAGTAGTACAGGCATTCAATTTCTTTGTTCCCTTTACAGATGAGAAAATTGCATCTGAGAAAGATGAAATGATATTTAAATTATATTCACTTGGAAAACTACTGGGACTAGAATCCTAGGTTTTTGTCATTAAGATTTTACAATAAAATTGTCCACTAAGATTACTGTGTAAATTAGTGTGCATGGTAAATGGACATCATTAGGGGGCAAGAGAGACGGCAGAGCAGAAGCACACTTACTGCTCTTCCAGATGACATGTGTTGGGTTCCCAGCACCTATACCTGATGAATCCCACCCTCTGTAACTCCAGCTCCAGGGAATCTGACACCTTCTTCTGGCCTTGGCAGGCTCCTACACTCACATACAGATATCACACAGTTGTCCACACATAAACATTAAAAAAAAATTCCTAAAGAATAGACCTCTCAATTTGTTATATGACTTTTTAATAGCGTGGTCACATTCATTAATCTTAAATGAAATTAAATATGTTTTTGAAAAATCGCTTTGATATTTTAGATAAACTTAGTAGCTTTTGGAAAATATATCACTATCACTTTTATTTTGCCAGTGGGTAAATCAGTGTAAGGAAACCTAAATAATTCATCTAAATGACTCACAGTATATACTGTTCACATATATGTTATATATATGTGAACATATATGGATATATACTTTATATTTTTCCAATTTTTGGAATGCTTGCATTTTTACTGACACATTTTCAGAAAAAAAAACCTTAGTCTAGATTTTATTGCTATGAAGAGACACCATGACCCAGGCGACTCTTATAAAGACGAATAGTTAATTGGGGCTGGCTTACAGTTTCAGAGGTTTAGTCCATTATTATCATAGCAGGCAGCATGGCAGTGTCCAGGCAGATCTCCTACATCTCATAATGATGCCACTTTCTATGGACAAGCATTCAAACACATGAATCTATGAAGGCCAAACCTATTGAAAACACCATAGGACCTAAGTCTAATAAAAATTCTGTTATGGTTCATATATACCTAACATAAATAGTCTTTTAGTGTGCCAAATGTTGGCTGTGGACCATCACAGAAGGTCAGAAATAGAAATTTTCATATTGAAACTCAAAAAGTTTGGAGTTTTGTGCATTTTGGATTTCAACTTTTGAATCAGGGATGCTTAATCTAAATATAATAAGACTAAAATGTTAACACTGACTAAAGGGACAGATAGTTCCAGCTTGGAGACAGAGCTTGACCTCTGCCATCAGGACTCAAGGCCTGCCCACAGATTGCTGGGCACCCAGAGGACCCTCAGGAGGCTCTCCCACTTGAGTCCATGGGTGAGTCCCTACTTCTTCCCCTACTGACTATCCAGGGAGAGACTTCTGGGAACTCTTGGGGACCAAGTAGCACGGTGCAGACTGAAAATGGATTAATGTGGCCCAAAGACAGAGCTAGGCCACCACCATCAGGACTCACTGTCTGATGGCAGATTGCTAAGTACCCAGAAGAGCCTTAGGAAATTCTTCATCCTGAGCCCATGGGTGAGTCACAACTTCATCGTCAATAACTATCCAGGGAGAGATTTCCAGGAACTCTCAGGACCCAGGTAGCACGGTGCTGAATGTCAATTCTGACACTCATCTGTGCCCAAAGACAGAGCTGGTCCACTACCATCAGATCTCACAGTCTATCCACAGAGACCTGAACACCCAGGAGCAATCTCCCTCCTGATCCCATGGGCCCACAGGACAGAAAAGCTCCAGTCAGAAACAATAAGATCATCTACCATCACAGATAATAAGATACCAAGAGACAAGCACAAGAACCTAAGCAATGGAAACCAAGACAACATGACAACATCAGAACCCAGTTCTCCCACCACAGCAAGTAGTGGATGTTCAAGCACACCAGAAAAACAAGATTTGGACTTAAAATCATACTTCATGATGAAGATGGAAGTCCTCGAGAAGCACACAAATAACTCCTTAAAGAAACACAGGAGAACCATGAGGAAACATTTAAACAAGTGGAAGCCCTTAAAGAGAAAACACAAATTTCACTTAAAGAGCTACAGGAAAACAAAACCAAACAGGTGAGGAAATTGAAAACTGAAATAGAAACAATAAAGAAGTCACAAAAGGAGACAATCCTAGAGGTAGAAAACCTAGGAAAGAGATCAGGAGTCATAGATGCAAGCATCACCAAGAGACTACAAGATGGAAGAGAAAATCTCAGGGGCAGATGATAACATAGAAAACATGACACATCAGTCATAGAAAATGCAAAAATCAAAAATCTTGTAACCCAATACATCCAGGAAATCCAGAACACAATGAGAAGTTCAAACCTAAGTATAATAGGTGTAGAAGAGAACAAAGACTCCCAACTAAAATGCCCACTATATATCTTCAACAAAATCATAGAAGAAAACTTCCCAAACCTAAAGAAAGTGATGACCATGAACATACAAGAAGCCTACAGAACTTTAAATAGATTGGACCAGAAAAAAAATTCCTCCCTAAACATAATAGTCAAAACACCAAATGTTACAAACAAAGAAAGAATACTAAAAGCAGTAAGGGAAAAAAGTCAAGTAACATATGAAGGCAGACCAATCAGAATTATACCCAACTTCTCAACAGAGACAATGAAAGCTAGAAAATCCTGGACAGATATCATACAGGCCCTAAGAGAACAAAAATGAAATCCCAGGTTACTATATCCAGCAAAATTCTCAATTACCATAAATGGAGAGACCAAGATATTCCAGGACCAAAAACAAATTTACACAATATATGTCTTCAAACCCAACCCTATGAAGGATAATAGATGAAAAACTCTAACACAAGGAGAGAAACTACACCCCAGGAAAAGCATAAAAATAATCTTCTTGCAACAAGCCCAAAATAAGAAAAGCACAAGAACACAATTCTACCTCTAACAACAAAAATAACAGGAAACAACAATCACTATTTCTTAATATCTCTTAACATCAAGGGGCTCAATTCCCTAATAAAAAGACTATCAAACTAAGTATGTAAACAGGATCTAGAATTTTGTTGGAAAGAGGAAATTCATCTCAGTGACAAAGAGAAACACTACCTCAGAGTAAAAGGCTGGGAAAATAAAAAAACTTTCCAAGAAAATGGTCCCAATAAACAAACTGTAATAGTCATTCAAATATCAAATAAAGGCAGAGCGGAGCCTGGCCTACCTGCCACCCGGATCGGCGGCTCATAGAGGCTGAGCAACTGCAATTAGGAACAGAAAATTAGAACTTCTGTTTCCACCCGGAGGCGACTTCCAGACGCAGAGCGGAGCCTGGCCTACCTGCCAGGCAGAACGGCGGCTCATAGAGGCTGAGCAACTGTGATTGGGAACAGAAAATTAGAACTTCTGTTTCCACCCGGAGGCAACTTCCAGACCCAGAGCGGAGCCTGGCCAACCTGCCACCCGGATCCGCGGCTCATAGAGGCTGAGCAACTGCGATTGGGAACAGAAAATTAGAACTTCTGTTTCCGCCCGGAGGCAACTTCCAGACCCAGAGCGGAGCCTGGCCAACCTGCCACCCGGATCCGCAGCTCATAGAGGCTGAGCAGCTGCGATTGGGAACAGAAAATTAGAACTTCTGATTCCACCCGGAGGCGACTTCCAGACGCAGAGAAGAGCCTGGCCTACCTGCCAGGCGGATCGGCGGCTCATAGAGGCTGAGCAACTGGTGGGTGGGAGACCTGGGCTGCAGGGGAGCAGAAAGATCTCTGTGGAGTACACAAGAAAAGTGCACCCCCTGCCTTGCCCTGCACTGCTGTGCCTGATCCAGCAAACAGAAACAGAACGTTGGAACTTCTGCTCACACCCGACGACTCTGAGGCATAAAACAGGGCTCGACCCATCTGACACCTCAACCAGTGGAGAACCAGGGACACAGACCAGATACAAGGGAAAGGTAAGAACATATCACTGACAACAAAATGGCAAGAGGAAAGAGAAAGAGTATATCCCAAGGGAACCAAGACAATCTAGCAACACCAGAGCCCAGCTCTCCCATAACAGCAAACATCGGAACTCCAAACACTCCAGAAAAAGAAGACACAGACCTGAAATCATGCCTCAAGACGCTGATAGAGTTACTTAAACAAGAAAGGGAGGAAAAGCAAGAAGATTCAGAAGCTTTTAAAGAAGAAACAAGAAAAACACTCAAAGAACTCAAAGAACTAGAGGAAAACAGAACCAAAGAAATAAAGGAATGGAAGAGGGAAATTAAAACAGAGATTGACACAATAAAGAAAACACTAAAAGAGATAACCCTAGAGTCAGAACACCAAAAAAAGAAATCAGGAGTCACAGAAGCAAGCATTTCCAATAGATTACAAGAGATGGAAGAGAGAATCTCGGGGGCAGAAGACAACATTGCAAACATAGACAAAACAGCCAGAGAAGATGCAAAAAACAAAAAGCTCCTAACCCAAAATGTCCAGGAAATCCAAGACACAATGAGAAGACCGAACCTAAGGATAATAGGAATAGAAGAGGGAGAAGAGTATCAACTAAGGGGCACAGTAAATATCTTCAACAAAATCATAGAAAAAAACTTCCCTACCCTCAAGAATGAGATGACCACGAGCATAAAAGAAGCCTTCAGAACTCCAAATAGGTTGGACCAGAAAAGAAATACCTCCCGACACATAATAGTAAAAACATCAACCCCCCAAAGTAAAGAAAGAATACTAAAAGCAGTAAGGGAAAAAGGTCAGGTAACATATAAAGGCAGACCAATCAGACTCACACCTGATTTCTCAACAGAGACTATGAAAGCTAGAAGAGTCTGGACAGACATCATGCACTCCTTAAGAGAGCACAAGTGCCAGCCCAAGCTGCTATACCCAGCAAAACTATCAATCACCATCGATGGAGAGACGAAGATATTTCAAGACAAATCAAAATTCATACAATATCTGACCACAAACCCAGCACTACAACGAATTATAGGTGGAAAACCCAATAAAATGAGGGAAAATACAGCCTAGTAAGAACAAGAAAACTCCTAAACAAGAAAACTAAAAGAAGAAAAAAACACAGACACAACTCAACCCAAAAAAGCAATAATGGCAGGAAACAGAAACAACTATTCCTTGATATCTATTAACATAAATGGTCTCAACTCCCCAATAAAGAGACATAAACTATCAGACTGGATACATAAACAAAATCCAGCCTTTTGCTGCATACAGGAAACTCATCTCAGAGACAAAGACAGACACTATCTCAGAGTAAAAGGGTGGGAAAAACAACTTCCAAGCAAACAGCTCCAAGAAGCAAGCTGGAGTGGCTATTCTAATATCGAATAAAGTAAATTTCCAACCAAAAGTTATCGAAAAAAATAAGGAAGGACACTTTTTACTCATTACCGGGGAAATCTGTCAGGAGGAACTCTCAATCCTTAACATATATGCTCCAAATAAAAAATCACCCACATTCATAAAAGAAACCCTACTAAAGCTCAAAAAATACATTTCACCCCACACAATAATAGTGGGAGACATTAATACCCCACTCTCACCAATGGACAGATCAGGGAAACAGAAACTGAACAAGGACACTGCAAAACTAGCAGAGACTTTGAACCAACTAGAATTAATAGATATATACAGAACATACTATCCCAAAGTAAAAGAATACACCTTCTTCTCACCACCCCATGGCACCTTCTCGAAAATTGACCACATAATTGGACACAGAATGAGTCTCCATCGATATAAGAAGATTGAAATACTCCCATGCATCCTCTAAGATCACCATGGTATACGGCTGGTCTTTAACAACAACAAAGACAACAAAAAGCCCACATACACATGGAAAATAAACAATGCTCTGTTAAAGGATAGCAGGGTCAAAGAAGAAATAAAGAAAGAAATTAAGGATATTCTAAAATTCAACGAAAACGAAAACACAACATACCCAAACCTATGGGATGCAATGAAAGCAGTATTGAGAGGAAAACTTATAGCCCTAAGTGCTTCCACAAAGAAACTGGAGAGAGCTCACATCAGCAACCTGACAGCACAGCTAAAAGCCCTAGAACAAAAGGAAGCAGATATACCCAAAAAGAAATAGAAGGCAAGAAATAATCAAAATTAGGGCAGAAATAGACCAAATAGAAAGAAAAAGAACCATTGAAAAAATCAACAAAACCAACAGTTGGTTCTTTGAGAAAATCAACAAGATTGATAAAACCCTAGCCAGACTAACTAGAGGCAAAGAGAGAGTATCCAAATTAACAACATCAGAAAGGAAAGTGGGGACATAACTACTGAAACTGAGGAAATTCAAGAAATCATCAGATCCTACTACAAAAACATATACTCCACAAAATTGGAAAATCTGGAGGAAATGGATGAATTCCTAGACAGATACAAGGTCCCAAAGTTAAACCAGACTAAGTAAACAATCTAAAAAACCCTATAACACCTAAAGAAATAGAAGAAGTCACCAAAAACCTCCCAACCAAAAAAAGCCCAGGTCCAGACGGGTTCAGTGCAGAATTTTATCAGACTTTTATTGAGGATATAACACCAATACTCGCCAAACTATTCCAAAAGATAGAATCAGATGGAATATTACCCAACTCATTTTTTGAGGCTACAATAACCCTCGTACCTAAACCACACAAAGACCCTACAAGGAAAGAGAACTTCAGACCAATCTCACTTATAAACATTGATGCAAAAGTACTCAACAAAATCCTCGCAAACCGAATCCAAGAACACATCAAAATCAAAATGATCATTCATCATGACCAAGTAGGCTTCATCCCTGGGATGCAGGGATGGTTTAACATAAGGAAATCCATCAACGTAATCCACCATATAAACAAACTCAAAGACCAAAATCACATGGTCCTATCACTAGACGCTGAGAAAGCATTTGACAAAATCCAACACCCCTTCATGTTAAAAGTCCTGGAAAGAACAGGAATCCAAGGCCCATACTTAAACATAATAAAAGCAATATACAGCAAACCAACAGCCAACATCAAACTTAATGGCGAGAAACTTGAAGCAATCCCACTAAAATCAGGGACTCGACAAGGCTGCCCACTCTCCCCCTACCTATTCAACATAGTACTGGAAGTCCTGGCTGGAGCAATTAGACAGCAAAAGGAGATCAAGGGGATACAAATCGGAAAGGAAGAGATAAAAACATCACTCTTTGCCAATGATATGATGGTGTACTTGAGTGATCCCAAAAAATTCCACCAGAGAACTCCTACAGCTGATAAACAAGTTCAGCAAAGTGGCTGGATACAAAATTAACTCAAACAAATCAGTAGCCTTCCTGTACTCAAAGGACAAACATGTGGAGAAAGAAATTAGGGAAAAGGTACCCTTCACAATTGTTACAAAAACTATAAAATACCTTAGTGTGACTCTAACTAAGCAAGTGAAGGACCTGTATGACAAGAACTTCAAACCTCTAAAGAAAGAAATTGAGGAGGATCTCAGAAAATGGAAAGATCTCCCATGCTCATGGATTGGAAAAATCAACATCTTAAAAATGGCCATCCTACCAAAAGCAATCTACAGATTCAATGCAATCCCCATCAAAATTCCAACCCAGTTCTTCATGGAATTGGAAAGATCAATGTGCAATTTCATATGGAATAACAAAAGACCTAGAATAGCGAAATCCATCCTCAACAACAAAAAAACATCTGCGGGAATCACTATCCCTGACCTCAAGCTATATTGCAAGGCAATTGTGCTGAAAAATGCATGGTACTGGTACAGAAATAGGCATGTGGATCAATGGAATAGAATAGAAGATCCAGAAATGAGCCCTCATGTATATGGTCACCTGATTTTTGACAAAGGAGCAGTAAACATTCAATGGAAAAAGGACAGCCTATTCAACAAATGGTGCTGGTCCAACTGGCACTCAGCATGCAAAAGAATGAAAATAGACCCGTTCTTATCTCCTTGTACAAAGCTCAAGTGTAAGTGGATCAACGATCTCCACATTAAACCAGATACACTGAAACTATTAGATGAGAAAGTAGGGAAAACCTTAGAACACATAGGTACAGGAGAAAATTTCTTGAACAAAACACCAATGGCTCAAGCTCTAAGGTCAAAGATTAACAAATGGGACTTAATGAGATTGCAAAGTTTCTGTAAGGCTAAAGACATCGTCAAGAAAACAAAAGGGCAACCAACAGAATGGGAAAAGATCTTTACCAACACCACATCAGATAGAGGCCTAATATCCAAGGTGTACAAGGAACTCAAAAAGCTAGACACCAGAGAATCAAATAACCCTATTAAAAAATGGGGTACAGAGCTAAACAAAACGTTTTCAGTTGATGAACACCGAATGGTCAAGAAACACCTGAGGAAGTGCTCGACATCCTTAGCCATCAGGGAAATGCAAATCAAAACAACCCTGAGATTCCACCTCACACCAGTCAGGTTGGCCAAGATCCAAAACTCAGATGACAGCAGATGCTGGCGAGGCTGTGGAGAAAGAGGAACACTTCTCCACTGTTGGTGGGGTTGCAAGCTAATACAACCACTCTGGAAATCTGTCTGGCGATACCTCAGAAAATTGGATATAGTACTACCTGAAGACCCAGCTATCCCACTTCTGGGCATATACCCCAGAGACACTTTAATACACAACAAATATATATGCACCACAATGTTCATAGCGGCTCTATTTATAATAGCCAGAAGCTGGAAGGAACCCAGATGTTCTTCAGAAGATGAATGGATACAAAAATTGTGGTACTTATACACAATGGAATACTACTCAGCCACCAGAAACTATGACTTAACCAAATTCTTTAGAAAATGGCTGCATCTAGAGAATATCATCCTGAGTGAGATAACCCAGTCACAAAAGAACAGACATAATATGCAGTCATTGATATTGGGATGCTAACCCCAGAGGCTTGCACTCCCCCAGAAACAACTCACAGACTGTATGAAGTCCAAGAAGTAAAGAAAACAAAAAAATATACATATATTTACAAAACAAGAAGACTTTGACTATTTCCATGTTGCGTTTTGTTGCATGTACTTTACGCTTATTGTAACTATTAGGTTTTCAACGCATACTGTCAAGCCCTTGAAAAAAATCAAGTACTGACTAAAAAAATATATTCACATGGTTTTATGTAAAAATTATTTCAATGTCTGAAAAAACAGTACTGACAAAAATGTATAATTTTAAGCAAAAAAATGTTTAAAATCTGTACATTTATCTTTGTTTTGTAAAATAAAGTCGTTTAAAAAAATATCAAATAAAATTGATTTTCATTCAAAAGCTATCAAAAAACATAAGGATGGACACATTTTATTTATTACATGAAAAATCTATCAAGATTAACCCTCAATCCTGAGCATCTGTGCTCCAAATAAGGGCACCCACATTCATAAAAGAAACTCTTAAAGCTCAGAGCATATTTTGCACCACACAAAATAATAGTGGGAGACTTCACACCCCACTCTTTTTAATGGACAGAACATGAATGCAGAAACAGAATAGAGATGCAGTGAAATAAACAGAAGTTATGAACCAATTGGATTTAACATCTATAGAACATTTCATCCAAAAACAAAAGAATATACCTTCTTCTCAGCACCTTACAGCACCTTTTCCAGAACTGATCACATAGTTTGTCACAAAATAGGCCTCAACAGATACAAGATCAAAATGTTCCCTTACATCCTGCCAGGTTACCATGGACTAAGGCTGGAAGCAGATACACCCAAGAGGAGAAAATAATCAAACTCAGAGTTGAAATTATCCAAGTAGAAACAAAAAGAACTAAACAAGGAATCAACAAAACCAGGAGCTGATTCCTTAAGAAAATCAACAAAATTAATAAACTCTTAGTCAGACTAACTTGAGGGCACAGAGAAAATATCCAAATTCACAAGTGAGAAACAAAAAGGGAGACATAACAACAGAAACTGAGGAAATTCAAGTAATTATCAGATACTACTACAAAAGCCTATAGTCAAAAAAAGTGGAAAAATCTAAAAAAAAATGGAAACTTTTCTAGACATATACTTGGTACCAAAATTAAAACAGGATCAGATAAACCATCTAAACAGCCCCCAAACCCCTAAAGAAATAGAAGCAGTAATCAAAAGTCTGCCAACCAAAAAAAGCCCAGGACCAGATGGGTTCAGTGCAGAATTCTATCAGACTTTCATAGAAACCTAATGCCAATACTCTCCAAACTATTCCACAAAATAAAAAAAACTCATTCTTTGAAGCCACAATTATGCTTATACCTAAACCATGCAAAGACTCTAAAAAGTAAGAGAACTTGAAACCAATTTTTTTCTTGAACATCAATGCAAAAATACTCAATAAAATTCTTTTAAACCGAATCCAAAAAGACATCAAAACTATCATTCACCATGATCAGGTAGGCTTCATTACAGGGATGCAGGGATGGTTCAATATACAGAAAATCCATCAACATAATCCACTATATAAACATACTCAAAGAAAAAAAAAACACACAGGATCATCTCATTAGATGCTGAGAAAACTTTTGACAAAACTTTTGACAGGTGACCATTCTACTCGGCTAGCTACCTGACCAAAGTGAGTTCACCTAATTTCTGGGTGAAAGGCCTTTACTGTGGGAAACAGAAACCTAGGCTGAGATCTATGTGTAATGGTGTTACTCAGGCTAAGGAAGTTTCTTAATTCTGTGGGCTCCTGGCAACACAGCATTGTCAAAATGGGGAAAGACACCTTGGGACAGGTAGGAGGCTGGGTTCTTTCACTGTACTCTAGCGAACTGGCTGTGAGATATCTACAAACCCAAATGAGAAATGTTACCAATCCCTTCCTGGGTTGAATTGGGGTGGTAGTCAGTGCAAAAGAAACACTATAGTGAACTGTTTTCTTGGTTTGGAGAATTCTAAACTGGAAAGTGGGAAGGTTGCCTAAAATAACTATATTGGGACACTATAGTTATAGGCATGTTGGAGTTAAAACCTAAAGATCTTGCTCCATCTGCACACCCCAGAGTTAATCCTTTAGCACTGCTCTATGAACCCAAATTCCACCCTGAGAGAGCTGGTGTCCCGGAAATGCTGACACACCTAAGATCATGGGCTCACAGGCTCTCATGAGAAACAAGCTCCAGTCAGAGACAGTAAGACCAACTCACACCAGAGATGACAAGATGACGAGAGGCAAGCACAGGAACCTGAGCAGCAGAAACCAAGGCTACATGGCGTTATCACAACCCAGTTCTCCCACCACAGCAAGTCTTGGATACCCCAAAACACCAGAAAAGCAAGATTTGGATTTAAAAATCACATCTCATGATGGTAATAAAGAATTTTAAGAAGAACTCTTAAACTCCTTAACTCCCTTAAAGGAGAACACGGGTAAAGAGGTAGAAGCCCTTAAAGAGGAAACACAAAATTCCGTTAAAGAATTACAGGAAAACACAACCAAACGGGGAAAGAAAATGAACAAAACCATCTAGGATCTAAAAATGGAAATAGAAACAATAAAGGAATCATTAAGGAGGACAACCCTGGAGATAGAAAACATAGGAAAGAGCTCAGGACTTATAGGTGCAAGCATCACCAACAGAATACAAGAGACAGTTGTAGGGTTATGGTGGGGTGTTCCTGCATCTCCTCCACCGTGGGACTCAGGCCTCTCAGGGAGGCAGGACTTGGGAAGTTTGACCACACTTACCCCATACAACTGCAGGGTCTGGCAGTGGGAAGCCACGGGAACACCAGTCCAGAGGTGGAGAAGAATGATCTGAGGTCCCAGAGACAGTCAGCTTGCTCAGGGGTCCCCATGCCTGCAACAAGGCCCTGAGTCATTACAATTTTTGAGTCATACTCATTCCAGCCCATAACAAGGACATAAAAGAGGGTCCACTAGCACTCAGGACTTCACTTGAGGAATAACATAGAGATACAAATCCTGAATTCTGGCTTTTCTTTGTCCCTTTTATGTAGAGGCTGACTAACCTCTTAACCTTTCTTCCTCACTGTTTCTTTTCAGATCTAACCTTCTCTTCCATACCTCATCTTCACCTTAGCTCCTAAGTGTAGGGATATGCAGGTACTTTCTCCTTCCATACATTAAAGATGTGGGTAAAGAGTGGAGGGCAGGGGAGGAGGAGTGTATCAATTTCTGTTTACATAAAAACTTCTTCCCCCTGTAGTGGGGAAATTACCCTCCCCTTCTACTCCAATCTGCTCAGGAAGAAAAGACATTAGATGAGTTAGACAACCAGGCAGCAAGACCACGTGCTTGTTTGCATGTATACACACACATAGCACACACTCATGCACATAGACTCACAAACCCACACACAGAGACAGACAGTCATACTATAGATTCTATGCATCTAAACATAGCCTCTCATTTAATTACAGCCTGTATTGGCTGGTCTGTGGTCAGAATATAGATCTGTGACCATGAGGACAATGTTGCTTATTTTAAGTCCCCGAATTCAGTGTGTCTTATATAGAATAACTCTAGCAATAACTAACTAAAAATTATCCTGAAATACATACATATGTTCTTTATTTTTATCCTGAAGAATTGCTTTAATCTCTTCTCACTCTACATCCTTGAAAGATTATGATTATTTTTACAATGATTTTAATAAGGTAAAGACTTTGTATATGCTCCTAAAAATTATATATTGAAGCCTTAACATATAAAAGTCAGTTTTTATAAATGAGGTGTTCAGGAACATGATAATTGTCTTTAGAAAATAAGATCTAGCTGTCTTTCCCTCTATTTCTCATCTTTCTTTAAATAAGACAGCATACATAATCATGCCAGAAAACATATGTATGTATCTATGTATCTGATGGAACATTGACTTCTAGGTTTCTATCTTCCAGTAATATAGAGCCTAAAGGTATGCAATTTCAGCTGGAGCCAGTAGCATTTTTCTTTAGAATCCTAAATAGACTAATATCTATACTAGTTTTTTTTCTTTTTTTAAAATGACTTTATTTTACAAAACAAAGATAAATGTACAGATTTTAAACATTTTTTGCTTAAAATTATAATTTTTTGTCAGTACTGTTTTTTCTGACATTAAAATAATTTTTCACATAAAACCATGTGAATATATTTTTTTTAGTCAGTACTTGATTTTTTTCAAGGGCCCGACAGTACGCATTGAAAACCCAATAGTTACAATAAGCGTAAAGTACATGCAAAACAAAACGCAACATGGAAACAGTCAAAGTCTTCTTGTTTGTAAATATATGTATATATATTTTTTTGTTTTCTTTATTTCTTGGACTTCATACAGTCTGTGAGTTGTTTCTGGGGGAGTGCAAGCCTCTGGGGTTAGCATCCCACTATCAGTGACTGCATATTATGTCTGTTCTTTTGTGACTGGGTTATCTCACTCAGGATGATATTCTCTAGATATAGCAATTTTCTTAAGAATTTGGTTAAGTCATTGTTTCTGGTGGCTGAGTAGTATTCCATTGTGTATATGTACCACAATTTTTGTATCCATTCATCTTCTGAAGGACATCTGGGTTCCTTCCAGCTTCTGGCTATTATAAATAGAGCCGCTATGAACTTTGTGGTGCATATATCTTTGTTGTGTATTAAAGTGTCTCTGGGGTATATGCCCAGAAGTGGGATAGCTGGGTCTTCAGGTAGTACTATATCCAATTTTCTGAGGTATCGCCAGACAGATTTCCAGAGTGGTTGTATTAGCTTGCAACCCCACCAACAGTGGAGAAGTGTTTCTCTTTCTCCACAGCCTCGCCAGCATCTGCTGTCATCTGAGTTTTGGATCTTGGCTAATCTGACTGGTGTGAGGTGGAATCTCAGGGTTGTTTTGATTTGCATTTCCCTGATGGCTAAGGATGTTGAGCACTTCCTCAGGTGTTTCTTGGCCATTCGGTGTTCATCAACTGAAAACGTTTTGTTTAGCTCTGTACCCCATTTTTTAATAGGATTATTTGATTCTCTGGTGTCTAGCTTTTTGAGTTCCTTGTACACCTTTGATATTAGGCCTCTATCTGATGTGGTGTTGGTAAAGATCTTTTCCCATTCTGTTGGTTGCCGTTTTGTTTTCTTGACGATGTCTTTAGCCTTACAGAAACTTTGCAATCTCATTAAGTCCTATTTGTTAATCTTTGACCTTAGAGCTTGAGCCATTGGTGTTTTGTTCAGGAAATTTTCTCCTGTACCTATGTGTTCTAAGGTTTTTCCTACCTTCTCATCTAATAGTTTCAGTGTATCTGGTTTAATGTGGAGATCGTTGATCCACTTACACTTGAGCTTTGTACAAGGAGATAAGAACGGGTCTATTTTTATTCTTTTGCATGCTGAGTGCCAGTTGGACCAGTACCATTTGTTGAATAGGCTGTCCTTTTTCCATTGAATGTTTACTGCTCCTTTGTCAAAAATCAGGTGACCATATACATGAGGGTTCGTTTCTGGATCTTCTATTCTATTCCATTGATCCACATGCCTATTTCTGTACCAGTACCATGCAGTTTTCAGCACAATTGCCTTGTAATATAGCTTGAGGTCAGGGATAGTGATTCCCGCAGATGTTTTTTTGTTGTTGAGGATGGATTTCGCTCTTCTAGGTCTTTTGTTATTCCATATGAAATTGCACATTGATCTTTCCAATTCCATGAAGAACTGGGTTGGAATTTTGATGGGGATTGCATTGAATCTGTAGATTGCTTTTGGTAGGATGGCCATTTTTAAGATGTTGATTTTTCCAATCCATGAGCATGGGAGATCTTTCCATTTTCTGAGATCCTCCTCAATTTCTTTCTTTAGAGGTTTGAAGTTCTTGTCATACAGGTCCTTCACTTGCTTAGTTAGAGTCACACCAAGGTATTTCATAGTTTTTGTAATGATTGTGAAGGGTACCTTTTCCCTAATTTCTTTCTCCACATGTTTGTCCTTTGAGTACAGGAAGGCTACTGATTTGTTTGAGTTAATTTTGTATTCAGCCACTTTGCTGAACTTGTTTATCAGCTGTAGGAGTTCTCTGGTGGAATTTTTGGGGTCACTCAAGTACACCATCATATCATTGGCAAAGAGTGATGCTTTTATCTCTTCCTTTCCGATTTGTATCCCCTTGATCTCCTTTTGCTGTCTAATTGCTCCAGCCAGGACTTCCAGTACTATGTTGAATAGGTAGGGGGAGAGTGGGCAGCCTTGTCGAGTCCCTGATTTTAGTGGGATTGCTTCAAGTTTCTCGCCATTAAGTTTGATGTTGGCTGTTGGTTTGCTGTATATTGCTTTTATTATGTTTAAGTATGGGCCTTGGATTCCTGTTCTTTCCAGGACTTTTAACATGAAGGGGTGTTGGATTTTGTCAAATGCTTTCTCAGTGTCTAGTGATAGGACCATGTGATTTTGGTCTTTGAGTTTGTTTATATGGTAGATTACGTTGATGGATTTCCTTATGTTAAACCATCCCTGCATCCCAGGGATGAAGCCTAGTTGGTCATGATGAATGATCGTTTTGATGTGTTCTTGGATTCGGTTTGCGAGGATTTTGTTGAGTATTTTTGCATCAATGTTCAAAAGTGAGATTGGTCTGAAGTTCTCTTTCCTTGTAGGGTCTTTGTGTGGTTTAGGTACGAGGGTTATTGTAGCCTCAAAAAATGAGTTGGGTAATATTCCATATGATTTTATCTTTTGGAATAGTTTGGAGAGTATTGGTGTTATATCCTCAATAAAAGTCTGATAAAATTCTGCACTGAACCCGTCTGGACCTGGGCTTTTTTTGGTTGGGAGGCTTTTGATGACTTCTTCTATTTCTTTAGGTGTTATAGGGTTATTTAGATGGTTTACTTGGTCCTGGTTTAACTTTGGGACCTTGTATCTGTCTACGAATTCATCCATTTCCTCCAGATTTTCCAATTTTGTGTAGTATAAGTTTTTGGAGTAGGATCTGATGATTTCTTGAATTTCCTCAGTTTCAGTAGTTATGTCCCCACTTTCCTTTCTGATGTTGTTAATTTGGATACTCTCTCTTTGCCCTCTAGTTAGTCTGGCTAGGGGTTTATCAATCTTGTTGATTTTCTCAAAGAATCAACTGTTGGTTTTGTTGATTTTTTCAATGGTTCTTTTTGTTTCTATTTTGTCTATTTCTGCCCTAATTTTGATTATTTCTTGCCGTCTACTCTCTTTGGGTATATCTGCTTCCTTTTGTTCTAGGGCTTTTAGCTGTGCTGTCAGGTTGCTGATGTGAGCTCTCTCCAGTTTCTTTTTGGAAGCGCTTAGGGCTATGAGTTTTCCTCTCAGTACTGCTTTCATTGCATCCCATAGGGTTTGGGTATGTTGTGTTTTCGTTTTCGTTGAATTCTAGATAATCCTTAATTTCTTTCTTTGAAATACATACATATGTTCTTTAAGATAAAGCATAACTTATCAGCTCTGCTAATTTAATTGAAAAATAATAGTACATAGCACTAATTGAGAGTTTCTCCTGGCTGGTGGAAGCCATTTACAGAGAGTAAAACAGGTAAACCTGAAACAAGGTATTGTTTTTGTTCTTACTTGGCTTTGTTTGCTTGCTTATTTATTTATTTATTTATTTATTTATTTATTTATTTAATAATCCCATCCATGAGTATGAGTGATTATAGGGCAAAGTGGCTTAGAAACTATGGTGTATGATCCCACATGTGAGCTAATTAGCACACATTTACTGAGCACTTAATGTTTGCCAGGGGTTGCTGAACTGAGAAACGGGGTCGGGGAAGGGAAGTGACTGACTAAAGTTTCATAGCTACAAAGGGGCAGCCTTAGGGTTTGACAGGATATGTCTCACTAAAAAGATCACCGGATTATTATAATCATATTCTTTATGTTCATCCTGGTGGAACTAAGGAGACAATCTGATGGACTCAAGCATTTCCTCAGCATTCAGAATTCAATGTGCATTGAGTGTAACCCTTCAGTCCTTGTCTTACCTTGAGCGCTTACCCACGTCAACCAATTCCCAGGCCTTATCCTCTGGTGTTCCCTCTCAGAGGCCCAGGAAGTGACCCTAACTTGACATGCAATACAAGCACAGAGCCCCACCCGTTCTGCTCATTACTGGCCACATCTTGAAGCATTTTATTTTGCTGAGCATCTTCTTCCATACAGTCATCCACACATCGCCCGTGGACTACAGTGTCCTCACCTCCTCAAATTCCTCTTCTGTTTTCTAGAAACATTTTCTTTCGAATCCTTGGTAGTTTAGAACCCAACTTCAGGACTAACATCCCCAACCGGAGTATCAATGTATATGTGCGTTCTCTGTATCTCATTAAAAGCAAAACCAGTGAGACTTCTTACAAAGAGCATGAGTTGGAATTAGTTCATTAGTCTGACAACCTCCCTGAATTTTAATTTTAAAGTTGAGCTGCCTAGAATTCTCAACATTGACTACCTTGTTCAATTAACCTTAAATGGTGAGAAGAGCAAGTGTCTAATATAAGAAAGCACCATTCTGTTCTTAGATTAGAAATGATACTTGATTTTACATAACTAAGAAAACGTCTTCTTTAGAATTTGCTTGCTTCCCACCTCCTTTCTAAAAATGTGATTTACAAAAATTACAGAATCGGTCTAGATGTCAACATTTCCCTGAAGTTAACATTTCCGGACCACATTCCCATTAGCTATTCATAATGAATTTCTGGAGTTTGAGAATCGGCTTTGTTTGTGAGACCAGAATTTAGACAAAAGGTCATCTGATAGGCACTGTGGTAGCGTGGCTGGGAGGTGACAGTCCTCAAATCATCAAGCATGTCTTGTGTAGTTGGAGCAACCAACCTTGTTTACAGAAATGAAAATATGTGGGGGCTTTTTATCTTCCACGAACAACACCCCCAGCACTTCAGGAAGTTACCTGTCCTTGGGCAAGTGGGGCCTGCAGAGGCATTTTTGTTTTTTAGATCTCTTAAGTACTACTGTAATTAAAACATAAATAACTTTAGCCCTCACAAAAGAAATCTCTCTCCCTCTCCCTCTCTCTCTCTCTCTCTCTCTCTCTCTCTCTCTCTCTCTCTCTCTCTCTCTGTGTGTGTGTGTGTGTGTGTGTGTGTGTGTGTGTGTGTGTGTGGTTTATTATCGAAAAGCATTATTTATAAACAACCCACTTTATTTTTAACTATTTAAGGCACAGATTTTTTTTTTAAAAAAGCTATTTTAAAATATTTGTTGCAATTTACTGTTCTTCCGGATGACCTGGGTTTGGTTCCCAGGACCCACATGGTGGTTCACAACTGTCTGTAACTTCAGTTTTAGGGGATCCAGTGAATTCATTTTTTACCTCCACTGTCACTGCATACAAACAGGGCACTTCCATATGCTCAGGCACACGTACATATAAAATAAATAAATATTTAAAAAATGTTCTTTGCAAACAAAATTCTTTAACTTTAAAAAAGTAAATGAGTAGCAGCAACATCGTCTCCTCAACAGTTTGTCACGTTTGATTTTTAATATGACCCTTTTACATTTTATGAGCATTATTTATGACCCTTTTACATTTTATGAGCATTATTGTTACAACAAAATTCTACTTATTTGTTTTTGGTTTTTTTACAATGTTAACTTTTGGCCAACATTTTAACTTCATACTCTGTATTAAATTATTTTTAAATTGCTAGTAATACTTTTGATAGGTGTTTTATTTGTTTGTATGTAGCCCTGGTAGGCCGCTAACTCGCTCTGGATAAGATGGAGCTTCTGGCCCTCCCCACTCCCCGTCTAGAGGATAAAACCCAGGTTTGAGTGCATGCTGAGCTGCATCCCAAGTGTTCTCTGATAGGTTTCACAGTAAACAGGAAATTTAGTAGTCATACTAAAGAGAGAACTTACAAACAAGAACTTCTCCCAACTAGTGGTAATCATTTTTACTCTGGAACACCTTAAGTTTTGCTGCCTTGCTTATTTCTTTCCTAGACAACTTATAAAACACACTTTCAGTTTGTTTTATAAGTGGAGTTTGTGGGATTGTTTGGAGTTTGTGGGATTAGGGAAGAAAACATCCTGAAAGATGCCAAGTGGAGAGAAACACTAACCCACCTCAGTCTAATACTGCATTAAATTCCCCACCATATCTGGTTACAGTTGCTACTTTGCTTGTGTACTGTCTGCTAAATATTTAGAAAGCACATGAGCTAGTTTGTGAGAAAATGAAATCTTGTATAAACATGCTGAACTTCATTGTTTTTAATTTGCTGCAGAAATCCAAGCTTGGCAGGAGTGTGGCCTACTGTGTTTCCATAAATTAATATCGTGTCCTGGCTGCTTTGAGATAGTCAACCCCACGTTTGGACCAAAACTTCAAGATAAGTTTGGACCAATCTTTGCAGAGTTTGAGCACTGGGAATTTTTATGCATTTGGGAGGACTTGGATTTTCTGATAGACAGTCCCTTGTTATTTCTGGCTGCAGGCTTGAAAGGGCAGAGTTAGGAAGGACAAAGGATTTACAGTACTGAACTTTCAATAATGTGTTGATGTCAGGAAAAGAGTCAGAGCCATTTCTGATAAGAAACAAGTGTTAATTTTAAGCCACTATGAATGTACTTTCTGTGATGGCTCCTGCAAAGTAACACAGAGTAATTCATGGGCTGTGAGTCACAAGATTAGTTTTAGTAACCAATCCCTAAGAGAAACCAAAGAGAGAAGAAGCAAATACTAGAGGAAGTGACAGAGGTCAGCCCTGAAATGGAACACAGAGTCCTTTACAGTTCCACAGGCCTGCCCCAGGTTTAAATTGGGCGGTGGCTACTTTCCTATGAAGTTGTTAATACCCCAGTCGACACTTGAGTTAACACTTATCAATACTGTTGAAATCAGAATTGCTACTAGATTGGAGCTTGAAATGATATTGAAAATCATGAACTACTCCTTGTACCAAGCTGAACCCAGTATGTCCATTTTGATGCTTAGAGAAATGTGGTGTGTGTGTGTGTGTGTGTGTGTGTGTGTGTGTGTGTATTGTGTGTATGTGTGTGTGTGTACATTGTGGTTTAAAATTGTTGTCTACAGTGCTCTTTCACTGAAGGTACATATTTTTTGGAGAACTCTGCAAATATCAAATGTTAACTTAAATTATGTACTTGCTTCAGGTTTTTAAGTTTAATTAGTGTTGGGGTATATGTGACTTTAAATCCTATGCATTTAGAATGTCTCTTTTCAAATAATGAACAAGTTCTTTTCTGGGAGGACTTAACTGAGCAGAAGGTGTTACAAACCTGTGTCTTGTTCACCTCTCCCATAGGAATTGGCAGAGAAGTCACTTATTTTGTCTCTCATCTGTTTTATTCCACTATCAAAACATACACATTAACTCTGGCCTTCTTGCTCCTCATTGAGTAATATATAATATTTTGTGATAAAACCTTAAAATATCAGAAGGAAATGTTATATCTAAGGCTTTATCAAACCACAGTATTGTTCTCTTTGTGTATAGAGATACAACATAGAACAGAACCATGAAAATGACTGTTGTTAACATTTTATCTTTATACATATTCATACCTTTAAAATGTATCCATTCATATATGGTATATATTCTTTATGACTTGCTAATATCTATTGATGTTAGTCACAGCTTAAAAATTCCAGGATTGAGATTCAAAATGACCATGTAGGAATGAACCAGACCAGTACTCAAAGCTACAACCTCATTTTTTTTCTCCGATTTTACGTAACTTTCATATCATGCACTCTGAAAAATGAATCCCTAGCTGTCCTTTAAGATAAGCCAAAATGACATGGTGCCTACAAAAGTAGCATATTCTAAATACAGAGCAGTATGAATAAGCTTAGATATTTGACTATAGCTTCTTCTTTTTTTTGAAAGAAAAAGAAAATAGTGCAAGCAACAAGTTACCTTCTTTTTTCCCCCAAAATAATTTTATTGGATATTCTCTGCATTTACATTTCAGATGTTATCCCTTTCCCACAATTTTATCCCCCGACCCCCTCCCATTGTCTCCATAAAGGTGCTCCCTCTCCCAAGAACCCTCTCCCATCTTGCCTTTTTTGTTTGGAAAATGATCCCATTTACTAGGTTCTCATTCCAAAGAACAAATTTGCATTTTAGAAGCAGGTCTGAAAGGATCAGATACAGGAAACCAGGAGATCTTCATCACTAAGACTGCAGTGAAGGCTTGGAAACATGATAAACAAGGACCATGTAATGGCAGCAGCTTACATTATTGAGTAGTATGTTTACCCAGCATTGTGGATTATTATATAGTTGTATATGAAGTGGAGTCTGCCATTATCCTCATTTTGGAAAAAAAAAAAGTCAAGGTGTATAAAAATGTACACAGGGTCATATATATATGCGCTAGCTTTCAGACACAAGCCTGCAGGTAGAAGCCCCTCTTAATTGGTATCCTATGCTGCCTTTAGAAATTTAAAAATAGATTCATTTAGAGAAGCTATTGGCATCAAGCCTTGAGTCTTACTTCTAAGTTGTTTAGGAAATAGCCTAAACAGTCACATAATGAATAGATAAATAACAGTAAGAAGGAGAGTGTTCTGTTCCAACAGGCACTGAGTACTGAGTACTGTTGTGTTTCCTAGAGTGTTAATCTTAATATAGTTTTATGAGCAAACTCAGCAAGTGAAAACTGAGATTCAAGGCAACAGCCCCCATCATTGAAGATTGGAGTAAAATCAGGGCATGGGCAGGGCACTCGTCATAATGGATTTCAGTTCTCTCTCCGCTGACTCTGGTTTAGCTCCAGTCAGATGCACAGCTGTAAATCAGGGTTAATTTAATAGATTCCACTCAGGAAAAGCAAAGACAACAGGCCATGAAGTTCCAGACTACAGAGTCATTTTAGAAACATTTTTTCCCCTTGTGACAGCTTCTGCAGGACATAGCACCAAGTAACAGGGACATTAGATGTCCAAGGGCTATGGAGTAGAAAGTTTAAGTACATATTTTGATGGGCTTGATTGACATATATGTTATGGCCCAGTTTGTTCTCTTTTGCTACAACTACATGTTGCATATCCTAATTGTAGGTTTCATATGCAGTTATTTTTGACAAATATCAATAAAACAGGTTTAATGCCTAACATGTATGTCCTTGGTATACCGTATTTCTCCTTCCAACCCCCCTATTTCCTGAGAATCTCAAGCAAGCCCTTGAACTTTGTTTATGATAAAGATAGCATGCCTTTCTTAATTTTGTGTTCCACAGCATTACTATCAATTGCAAACGTGTCCATACCCATCAGGAATGACTCAGCAACTGCATTTGGGAAGCCCTCCAAAGACAATTGCTTTAAAACCCAGCAAAACCATGTCTATGGCTATTGTAAAGACAGTAAGACAGTCGGAGCATAGACATACAGGCAGTCATTCATACACATAAAATAAAAATTGTAAAGCTTTTATTTTACATAAATTTGATTTTTTAATTTGTTGCAATTTGCTTTCACATATGGTTGTTGTTGTTGTTGTTGTTTTTAATAATGATCTATCCCAACTAAAAAGCAATGTATGCATTCTGCAACCTTGAAGTAGAGTATGGTTACCTATGACTACTGGGTCACATATCAAAATTTTATTCATCCTATAAATAATTCTGTCTGATGAACCTGAAAGATTTTATATTTTTATTCTTACTATGAGTTTTTACTTTTTTCATTAATATAATTTAATATGCAACATTACTAGGAACATTATAATATAGAATTATTACTGCCTACAATGGAGCTCAAATGTTTTAATTTTTATTCACTTTAGTGTGTAAGGTTTGCAGAAGCTCAGGTATGTATTTGTGCATGAACGTAGCATGCATGTGATGCAGCACATATGTGGTCAGAGACAACTATACGGAGTCTATTCTCTTTTTCACTGTGGCATCTGAACTTTTCACCAGGCTTTCGATGCAAATACCCTCATCTACTAAGTTTTCTTGCTGATCCAGAGCTCAGCATTTTTAATTTCTAAATGCACCTATTTCTAATTATGTTTTTTTCTTTATAGTGACCTTTGTCTCCTATATATAAATGTTATATGATATTAACATATTTTCATCTAATATATATGTAAGATCTCCTAAAATTATAGCAATTATAATATTCACTTAAATTCTCTTAAGTATATCAACATATGCCCTTTAATTGCTCTTTATTCATTTTATGTCTTAGCTTCTTCCACTTGGGATCTGAATAGTCTTGTTAATATAGAATGCTGATAAAATTTTTTTACATAAAGTGAAAAATATTCTCCCATTCTGCTTCTAAGGAGTAATCTCATAGGTAGGCAATTTAGGGGCATACATATTTATGTGTGTGTACGTAATCGTGTGTGTGTGTGTGTGTGTGTGTGTGTGTGTGTGTGTGTTAACAGCTTTGAAAATATTCAATTTTCCTTTGGCTTCTCATTCTGGTTGTGGATAAAATTTGTTAAACAACTTTAAGAAATGAGTAATTAAGAGTATAAAAGCTAAAATTAGCAGCACCTGGGTACTTAACTTTCTGGCCTATTTCTTTTGTAGCTTATGGGGCTGCCAAGTGTATATATTTAGGGACTCATATGACTTTGTTATTTTTTTATGGGGAAAAGAAAACCTTTGATCTCCAAAAACATCTTTATAAATCTCATCCCTAAATTATAAATTCACCATAGTTCCTTTATGTATGACATACTGATATGCTCCCCCTCAGAGGGATCTGCCATCAAAGCTTCTTGACAAACATCCACCAAGAATATTTTGACCTCAGTGTTGCTCAGTTTTTTGCCAGATTTCCTGAGGTCATGCTGATCTTCATGGGATATTCTGCTTTTTTAGGAATGTCTCAAAGGGATCCTGCTTGAAAGAAAAGAAGCCATACTGTGAAATTTTGCTGCTTATAAAGAGAACAAGAATGGCCCCTCTCTTGTTCTTTTATCTAACTTCAAACAAATACCCAGTTTAAAAACAGAAATGGAGCTGATGAAGTCATCAACAGAAAGCCTCCCCCACCTCCCCCACATATTTTCTAGTCTAGAATGAATCTAATGATAAGTTCAGCTTAGGAAGGTTGAAGAGCAACCATCTACTAGCACACTACACTTCTCATTCTCCATCTCTGAAATAGGATTCTTAGTGTCCAATGTGAGTTAGTGGTGTGCATTCAAGAATATGCTATGCTTTCATGTGAGAAATACTGAATTCAGAATGATTAAGAAGCTCAGGGAGTTATCTAAGTCACCATACACTGAATCTAACAAAAGAGAAAGTGGGGAAGAGCCTCAAACACATAAGCACAGGAGAAATTTTCCTGAACAGAACACCAATGACTTATGCTCTAAGATCAAGAACTGACAAATTGGACCTCATAAAATTGTAAAGCTTCTGTAAGGCAAAGGACATTATCACTAGGACAAAATGGCAACCAACAGATTGGGAAAAGATCTTTACCAATCTTACATCCGACAGAGGGTTAATATTTAATATACACAAAGAACTCAAAAAGTTAGACTCCAGCGAATAAAATAACTCTATTTAAAAAGGCAGGACAGAGCTAAATAAAGAATTCTCAACTAAAGAGTATCAAATGGCTGAGAAGCACCTAAAGAAATGTTCAGCATCCTTAGTCATCAGGGAAATGCAAATCAAAACGACTCTGAGATTCTACCTCACATCAGTCAGAATGGCTAAGATCAAAAACTCAGGTGACAGCAGATGCTGGAGAGGGTGTGAAAAAGGAGGAACACTTCTCCACTGTTGGTGTGATTGCAAGCTGGTACAGCCACTCTGAAAATTAGTCTGGTGGTTCCTCAGAAACCTGGACATAGTACTACCTGAGGACCCAGTTATATCACTCCTGGGTATATACCCAAAAGGTGCTGCAACCTATAACAGAGACACGTGCTCCACTATGTTCATAGCAGCATTATTTATAATAACCAGAAGCTTGAAAGAGTCCAAATGTCCTTCAACAGAGGAATGGATACAGAAAATGTGGTACATTTACACAATTGAGTACTACTCAGCTACTAAAGGCAATGACTATGACATTCTTAAGCAAATGGATGGAACTAGAAACTATCATCCTGAGTGAGGTAATCCAATCACAAAAGAACGCACATGATATGCACTCACTGATAAGTGGGTATTAGCCCAATAGCTCAGATTACCCAAGACCACATTAAGCTCAACAAGTTGGAAGACCAAAGAGTAGATGCTTCAGTTCTTCTTTAAAGAAGAAACAAAATATTCACAGGAGGAAATACAGAGAAAAAGTTTGGAGCAGAGCCTAAAGGAAAGGCCATCCAGAGACTGCCCCTCACGTGGATCCATCCCATATACAGTCACCAAACTCAGACAATACTGTGGATGTCAAGAAGTGCTTGCTGACAGATGCCTGATATAGCTGTCTCCTGAGAGGCTCTACGATCACCTGACAAATACAGAGTCGGATGCTCTCAGTCAGTTATTGGACTGAGGATGGGTCCCCAATGGTGGAGTTAGACAAAGGACTGAAGGAGCTGAGGGGGTTTTCAACCCAACAGGAAGAAAACAGTATCAACCACCAAGATCCACTGCCCGAACTCCCAGAGATTAATCCACCAACCAAAGAGTACACATGGAGGGACCCATTGCTCCAGCAGCATATGTAGCAGAGGACAGCCTTATCAGGCACCAATGAGAGGAGAGGCCCTTGGCTCTGTGAAGCCTCAATACTTCAGTGTAGGGGAATGCCCAGGCAGGGAAATGTAAGGGAGTGGATGGGTGGGGGAGCACTCTCAAAGAGGCAGGAGGAGGGAGGAATGGGATGGGGAAATTCCAGAGGGAAAACCAGGAAAGGAGATAACATTTGAAATGTAAGTAAAGAAAATATCCAATAAAAATAAATAAATAGAGGGCAGGATGTCCCCACAGAGGAACTAAGATTTACTATGATTCTTTACCACTCACCGTGACATGGGGAGGTGGTATGGCACATAAACTCTCATGGCCAACCAAAAAAGCCAAATGTGCTATTTTTATAACAAAATAAAGAAGAAATGATTTATATATAGTTCTAAATGCTATGAATTTTTAAAATTTTTCTCCTGAGAAATACTTTTTTTTTCTAATCCCTAAATCTAAAATATTTAGAACAAATATTGCATGTATGTGCATCATTTAAAATTTAGAATGGTTCCTAGAAGAAATTGTGACCTGGGTGGTCTAAAGACCTGAAGTTTTGTCATAAGAGGTAGGAATTTCTGTTCATGGTGAAGCTAACTGTGCTTTCCTCCGGGTGGTCAGTGGATGCCGGGCCACAGATGGGATGAGGGTGCTCAAAGAGGATGTGCCTCCAAGGGTTGTCACTGTCCTCTCAAGGCTGCCTTTCCTGTCATGACCACCCAACTGATGAAAGAATAATAGCTTATTAATTTAGAGTGGACCTCATACAGAAACCTGTCCACAGTTGTAGTTAACCATCTTGTCAAAACTAGAATCAAAAAAAAAAAAAAAAAAAAAAAAAAAAGGCTGTTTCCTAAAAGCAGCACATGGGACTCTCGTACCCTGAAGGCCTCCCTCGTTAGAATGCCTGTACTTTAGTCAGTGTCCATTCACATTTCCCAGCACTTTGTTCTCTTGTTCTGACTGGTCTTTAAAGCAAGTGTATCCCCTGTGATGAGTTAAAATTTCTAAGCCTATGGCCAGATAAAAATCTCCAAGTTTACAAAGATACAACTGGGTAAGCAACTGGATGGTGTTCTGAGCGACTATCCAGCAGATAGGATAGGAACACAGTGGCACCACAGAAAGGAAGACGGGAGTCCTTGGGGCAGCTGCTACGTAGTCATTGTCCCCCATCCTGGTTCCCAGATTCAATGGCTTAAACTGCAAAACTAAGGTCGCTTTAATCTTTGCAATGGGAATTGCAGGAAACTTATTTTCCTTCAGGAGTTTGGATAGGTGCTTAGCTGAGTGAGTGTATCTGTTCTTGTAAGGGTAAAGAGCTTTGTTCATTTCTTTCTCCTTCACTTCCATTCAGAAGTCTTTAGTTGTGGGGTGTTTGTTTTTTCCATTCTTCTTTTGACTAACTGGAGAGCAAATGGTACTGACATTGTTTAAAGAATAATCTTCTTTTGTTAACTTTTGAGTAAGGCTGTCAAGCCTGAAGATCTGAGTTCAACCCAGGAACCACATTATGGTAGAAGAGGATCTACCCTGCCCACCTCCCAAGTGCTTGTGATTGACAAGTAATAAAGAAGGAATGTTTGTAACTAAGCAAGTTCAATTATAAATGAATTAATTTCTAGTTTAGACAAATTTTGACATACTGTAAAAATGCCAACTGACCCTCATCTAATTTGCATGGAACTAACAATCTTCTTATGTTGTATGTTTCTGGATTGTTTGAAAATTACTGCCTCCTCTAAGTGTGACATTGACCTTGAACAATAAATACTCTACAAATGAAAATATGTGCTCAGGTTCTCAGGAAGAGCACTTTAAAATGGCTCACTGAGCCCTCTCAGACTCTTAGACACCGTGAGACCTTGGCTACTAGGTTGTTCCTCTAGCACGAAGCAATAGTTCTATGGACTTTTCTTCCCTTTTTATCTTTGTACTTCAGAAGTAGAATAATCATAACTCTTTTTAAAAATTTACTTTAAATTATTTTACATTATGTATTATAAATTATGTGTACATGTATATTAATGTGAGTATAGGTGCCTATGGAAACCAGGGGTCCCAGATCCCTGAAGCTGGCATTGCAGCTGATTCTGAACCACCGAATTCAGGTCCTCTGAAAGAGCAGCGCATGCTTCAACCATTGAACTATCCAGCCCCACATCCTTTTTTTCAATAATGGAATAAAGTCTTAGTTTAAAGAATAAACTGGCAACAAATCTCGTCATCAAACATGTTGCAAGTTAAGAATATGAAATCATTTTACACAGCACAGGAAGGAAATGAGTGGTGTACTTACCAATTGCCTAATAAATGTGCATAACTATTGCATGCTTGGGAAAGTAAGGGCAGGCTGTGTTGATAACATTTTGGTTAATCTGTTCAAATCCATGCACATTATTAGAAACATTGTTTTCACAGCACAGTCATAGGCTTAGATTTTTTTCAAAAACTTACTTTTAATAGGGTTCTTAAATGCTTTGACCTCCCTTCCAGACCACCACCCACCAGAGGTAGTGGGAAGAAAATTTTAATAGAGAAAAGAAGAATGTGGACCTGTTCATAGATATTTTTTTGGAACAAATCTAATCTGCATTGTCAGGATATCAGCAGCTCAGTTCACATGAATCAGCAGTGGCAGCTCAATCTACTTGCAAACAGCATTCATGAATCAACAATGGCAGGTCAATCCAAAAGAAACCGCAAGGCCCAAGTTCACAGAAGTGGCAAGAAGCCACTGGAATAACACGAGAGTTTCTTTAGTGACATTTCCCTCTATGAAGTTATGACAAGTGATGAGCAACAAAGAATTGTAAGGTGTACCAACACTCCCAAGAATTGTTGGCAAAGACCAGCATCAGCAAAGCCCAACAGTGGCCAGTAAAGAATGTTACCGTGTACTAATACCATTCAGCATTGTCCACTGTCTGTTGGATTATATTTATACCTTTTCCAACATCACTTATTCTCTCAAGCATATGCTTTAGCAAAATATCACAAGCCCTTTGTCCAGGCTGCCTTCAGAAAAACAGCATGAGCCTGTTCTTAGCAAAACATCCTCACTTGTATGTACTTCAGCAAAAAGTCCTCTCATAAGACATCTAGAAAAATAACACGTGACACGACTGAGTCTCCAAAGACACCAGAAATTTCCACTTCACAGAGTAACTATGGCCCACAGAAGTTAGACTTTCATTTTTATACAGCACTGAAAGGATGAAAACAGACTGAGAAGGCTCAGTGAATAAAAGCACTTGATACACAAGTATGAGGACCCAAGGTAGGAGCTCCCAGAATCCTTGTTAGAAAGCTGAGTATAGTTGCAAACACCCAGTTCTGGTGACAGTGGCAGAGGCAGGAGGATTTCTGGAGCTTGCTGGCTGCCAGCCTAACTTCAGGCTCAGTGAGAGACCCTGTTGTAAGACAGTGAAAGAGATGGACACATGACATTCTGTGTTGGCCTCGACACAGGCATGCATAGCTGCACATATATGTGCACATAATACAAACATGCATGATACATGTGTACACACACACAAGATAGAAAATGAAATGAGACAAGAATGACTAAGCTTAGTAAGCAACTGTCCTTCTCAAGTTTAGAAATCCAAAAGACCTTCTCCAACACAGATTGTGCTTATATTCTGAAAGCTCCTCTACTCCTGTGGCCTTCCTGTCATTGTAGTTCTTGGTTTCCTCCATTAAAACAAAAAATAAGATTGTATTTGTCAGGATGTATATAATGTGATGATATGTATACATTATATGTGTGTGTGTGTGTGTGTGTGAGAGAGAGAGAGAGAGAGAGAGAGAGAGAGAGAGAGAGAGAGAGACAGAGACACAGAGACACACAGAGAGAGAGAGAGACAGAGAAAGATAAAATTATGGTTTGGGTCAAATACATACTGAGAAATCTAAAGGCAGTTTCTCTCTTTGGGTTACTAATTTGCAACCCTTTAGTGGCCATCTTTTTTTAGCTATTCTAAAAATGTGCAGAATTGCAAGAGGTTTGTATTAGAGTGTCCCTGCGTTAGCAAGATTAGCCCTTGGTGCTATGAGATAACACTTTTTCTCAGACTGTCATTTTTATGGATTGTTTTTCTGTGAAGATTTAGATTTTTTTTCACACAGTTGTATTTATCTGCCTACTCGTTGTCTCTAAAATTCAAGTAATAAATGTCCCCACTTTGAGCTAATAAAAATATAATCTCCCCTGTTTTCATATAGCATTGTTTTTATTTTCAGCTTTTAATTTTAAGTTTTTTGCTTTGGAGTACAGTGATGCCATAAATACAGTATGCTTTGTAAAACACCCCTGTTTTTCTCAAGAGAGTTTGCTTTTGAGATTCTGAAGGCCATAATTATTTTTAAGTTATCTCTTAAAATGACAACACATCTATAATTTATAAAGTAACTGAAGCCGTCCACCCCAGTCTGAGGGAGTAGGACAGTGCCCTTCTTATAATTGCTTTCTGCTGAACTGGGGCAAAGAATTCCTGTTTGGGGCTCAAAGGGAAATTGGAAAAAATGGTTCCATCAAAATAAAGCTAGCTGGCATTATTTGTTGTTCAGTCTCTGTGTGTTGAGAATGTTCAGGATGTAACTGAAGTCCTGACTGGCACAGTCCGAAAGGCTGGATGAACTGAGCTCATCAGAGATTAGCCTGTAGTGTGCAGCTTCACCACCTTGCTTTGACCTCCAGGAATGGCCGTACTACCAGCTCTCTCCCAGAGAATATTGGAGCCACAGATAAAAAGCACAGACACACATACTGTTCAATTTTAACCCGCCTTCTTGAGTCAACTGCTGGATGCCTCCAATCTACCACAGCTAGCATGCGTCCTTCCCAGTCCTCCAGCTTCGCACCACAAATCTGCCCTTAACTTCAGTTGCTTAGCCACTTTCAGTCCTAGCTCAATACTCCAACCTCCTACCTAGAGAAGCAGCCTATGGCCACTCCATCAGAGATCTCACATGGCTGGTTAGCTTTTCTTCTTGCCCTGAGGCATGGCATAAACTACTTTCTTCT
The DNA here is from genome assembly GCF_963924665.1 of Micromys minutus. Taxonomy (NCBI): domain Eukaryota; kingdom Metazoa; phylum Chordata; class Mammalia; order Rodentia; family Muridae; genus Micromys; species Micromys minutus. Next base: position 52,298,714 of record NC_137969.1, on the reverse strand, counting down.
CTTTCCTGCATCTGCTAACTTGCCTGCGGAGTCCTGGAAGTCCTGCCTATTCCACTCAGCTCATTAGCCACTAGCATCTTTATTGATAAATCAATAATTAAATTGGGGAACAGGACCTGCATCAGCACCACCCCTACATTAGCCCCCTTCTGAAATTGCTCTTGAAGCAAAGTCTATGGAAACAGCATCCGTTTGAGGCAGGATCAGGCAGAGAGACGGAACAACAGGTCATTTCAGCATCCCTAACGGTGAATCTTGTCAGGGCTGCTTTCTTGGTATTTCATCCTGTAATATATAATCTTTCAACCAATATTTAGTTTCATAAAGGCATCTGTATGGAATGTGCAATGTGCACAGATTAGTCAACAATGAATTTTTGCACCTTATTTGGACAGGTAAAAGACAACTGTCTTTATGAATTTGTTTGATCAATAACCAAATTGTAACATAATTCATGCCATATGAAAGGATCAGCCTGAGGGATCAGCAAATCATGTTGCCTGTCCTGTTTGGTATTCTTGATTTTTTTTTCCTTCCTGTCTGCAGCCAATATCTTCAGGGGGTCTTCCTCTATCAAATCTGATCCTTATTACTTTGGAAGGAGTCCAAAATCTGGTTCTTGGTTTTGTTTTATTTGTTTGTTTGTTTTTTCTTTCCTGTTAACACAAAACAGAGCCTCTCTCCCCAAATAGCATAATAGCATGTCCTTGATTTGCCAACCCAAAGTCATCAAAAGTGTAGATTGATTCAATTTGCCGGTTTTCTCTTTTATTTAGGTATGCTCTACTTTGAGCTCTCTCTCTTGACTTCTAACCCAGAGTGACCTTTTCTTCGTCCTCACCTTCTTCTCCCTCTCCTGCTTCTCCTCTTGATTCCCCAGGCCCAGGAACTCTCAAACCTCTCTGCCCAACTATTAGTCAACGGCGTCTTTATTTACCAATCAAAAATAATTTTGGGACAAGGTCACTTGGGTCTACATGCAGGCTGTCTTGTCTCTGGGGCAGCCAGGTCTTTGGGGCCAGCACTTAGTTTTACAATACACAGCAAGAGACCAAACCTGGACGAAGGTCACCACCATAGACTCCTCAGAACCTCTCCAGCTACTCCCAGAGACTCCCCTCATTGACTCACTTCCAGCCCTCTGCCACGCCCCCTCTCCCCATACCTAATCCCCATTCCCATCCCCTTCCTTACCTCCTTTTCCACTCAGTTCTCTCCCTCCATCTACCTCTGATGACTTTTCGTTTTCCCTTCTGAGTAAGATTTATGTGTCCTCCCTTGGGCCATCTTTATTACTTAGTTCCTTTGGGTCTGTGAATTGTAATATAATTATCCTGTGCTTTATGGCTAATGTCTACATATAAGTGAGTACATAGTATGTATATGGGTTTGGGTTACTTCATTCAGGATGATATTTTCTAGTTCCATCCATTTACCTGCAAATTTCAGTTTTTAATTACTGAACAATATTCCATTGTGTAGATGTACCACATTTTCTTTATTCATTCTTCAGCTGAGGAACATCTAGGTTGTTTCCAGTTTCTGGCTATTATAAATAAAGCTATGAGCATAGTTGTGCAAGTGTCCTTGTGGTATAGTAGGGCATCTTTTGGGTATATACCCAGTAGTAGTATAGCTGGGTCTTGAGGTAGAACTATCCCATTTTTCTGATAACTCACCAGATTAATTTCTAAAGTAGTTGTACCAGTTTGCACTCCCTTGAATTTTTGATTTTAGCCATTATGATTGGTATGATATGGAATCTCAGGGTCATTTTATTTGCATTTCCCTGATGACTAAGGATGTTGAATATTTCTTTAAGTGTCTCTCAGACATTCTAAATTCTTTGATTGAGAATTCTGTTTGGTTCTGTACTTACCTCATTGTTTAGTTGGGCTATTTGGTTTGATGGTGTTTAATTTCTTTAGTTCTTTATATATTTTGGATATTAGCTTTCTATTGGATATAGTGTTGTTGAAGATCTCTTCCCCATCTGTAGGCTACCATTTTGTCATACTGATGATAGCCCCAAACTTCTCAGTTTCAACTGACCCCTGCCCCTCCCCCATTATTTAGTCTTCTCACTAGGATTATAAATATCCAGGTTATCTTAGGTAGGCCTGAGTACTTCATGAGGTCAAATCTTTCTTAAAACAGGCCTTTCTCCTTGTGCAAGCCTTTGTGCCCTTCAAGACTGCTTTTGAATAATCATAAATCTAGCACATTCTGAAACATTTTTTTCTTGGATAGTGCATCTTTGTTCATGGAGTCTTCCCACTTCATCTTCTAATTTTCTGTGTCCAAACATCTGAAGTTTACTGGTGTCTGCATAGTAATTATTTATCTGGGTACCTTATAAAATGTTATTGATTTTTTTATTTTTCTTAGATACTCTGTATTTACATTTGAGATGTTATCCCTTAACCCCTCACCCCTCCCATACTTCCTTCCCTTCCATTTGCCTTCACTTTATCCTTATCACCCTCTCTACCCCATTGCCTTCTTATTCCCCTACATTGGGAAAATGTGCCCTCCCTGAAACAAAAGCCTCTTCTCACATTGATGCCAGACACTGCTATCTTCAGCTACTTATGGAACTGGATCAATAGGTCTCTCAAAATGTGCACAAAGATTCGTGTTTTAGTCCATGGGAGTTTTGGAGGGTTTGGTTGGTTGATAATGTTGTTCTTCCCATGAGGTTGTAACAATTGTCAGTGCCTTTGTTCCTTACTTTAGCAACCTCATTGGGGTCCCCAAGTTTAGACCAATGGTTAGCTGCATGCATGCTCAGCTGTATCTATGTGACTCTAGCATAGTCCCTGAGGGGTCATCTCTATCTGGTTCCTGCCAGTAAGTAATTCTTGGGATCAGTTATAATACTTGGATTTGGTGATTGCATATTTGGTGGGTACTAAGGTGAGGCAGCTTCTGAGTGATCTTTTCTTCAATCCCTGTCCCTCTATTTGACCTTGAATTTTCTCCCATGAGAGTTTTGTTCTCCCTTCTAAAAAGGACTGAGGCATCTCAATTTTGGCCTTCCTTCTTTTTGAGCTTCATAATGTCTATGAATTGTTTCTTGAGTATTAGGTATTCAGAGCTTTCTGGAGCTAGTATCCACTCATCAGTGAGTGCATACCATGTCTGTTCTTTTGTAACTGGGTTACCTCCCTCAGGATGATAGTCTCTAGTTCCATCCATTTGCCTATGAATTTCATGAAGTCATTGTTTCTAATAGCTGAGTAGTACTCCATTGTGTAAATGTACCACATTTTCTATATCCATCCATCTGTTGATGGACATCTGGTTTCTTTCCAGCTTCTGGCTATTATAAATAAGGCTGCTACAAACATGGTGGAGTATGTGTCCTTATTATATGTTGGAGCATTTTTAAGGTATATGCCCAGGAGTGGAATAGCTGGGTTTTTAGGTAGTAATATGTCCAATTTTCTGAGGAACCACCAGAATGATTTCCAGAGTGGTTGTACTAGCTTAAAACCCCAGCAACAGTGGAGGAGTGTTCCTCTCTCCACATCCTCACCAGCATCTGCTGTCACCTGAGTTTTTGATCTTAGCCATTCTGACTGTTGTGATGTGAAATCTCAGGGTTGTTTTTATTTGCATTTCCCTGATGACTAGGGATGGTGAGCATTTCTTTAGGTGCTTCTCAACCATTTAATATTCCTCATCTGAGAGCTCTTTGTTTAGCTCTATACCCCAATTTTAATAGTATTATTTGATTCTCTATAGTCTAGCTTCCTGAGTTCTTTGTATATATTGGATACATCCCTCTATCAGTTGTAGGATTGGTAAAGATCCTTTCCAAATCTGTTGGCTGCCATTTTGTCTTCTTAACAGTGTCCTTAGCCTTACGGAAGCTTTGCAATTTCATGAGGTCCCATTTGTTGATTTTTGATCTTAGAGCATAAACCATTGGTGTTCTTTTCAGGAAAATTTTCCCTGTTCCTGTGTTAGCTCTTTTCCACTTTCTCTTCTAATAATTTCAGTGTACCTGGTTTTATGTGGAGATCTTTGATCCACTTGGACTTGAGCTTTGTACAAGGAGATAGGAAAGGATAGGTTTGCATTCCTCTGCATGCTGACTGCCAGTTGAATCAACACCATTTGTTGAAGAAGCCATCTTTTTCTATTGAATGTGTTTTAGCTCCTTTGTCAAAGATCAAGTGACCATAGGTGTGTGGGTTCATTTCTGGGTCTTCAATTCTGTTCCATTGATCTACCTGCCTATCTCTATACCAATACCATGCAGTTTTTATCACAATTGCTTTGTAATACAGAAGTGTTTTTATTCTTGAGAATAGATTTTGCTATTCTAGGCTTTTGGTTATTCCAGATGAATTTGCAATTGCCCTTTCCAACTTAATGAAGAATTGAGTTGAAGTTTTGATGGGGATTGCACTGAATTTGTAGATTGCTTTCGGCAAGATGGTTATTTTTACAATGTTGATCCTTCCATTCTGTGAGCATGAAATATCTTTCTATCTTCTGAGATCTTCTTCAATTTCCTTCTTCAAAGTCTTGAAGTTCTTGTCATACAAATCCTTCACTTTCTTGATTAGGGTCACCCCAAAGTATTTTGTAGTCTTTGTGACTATTGTGAAGGGTGTCACTTCCCTAATTTTTTCTCAGCTTGTTTATCCACTGAGTAGAGGAAGGCTATGGATTTGTTTGTATTAATTTTATAACCAGCCACTTTCTTGAAGTTAATTAGTTGTAATAGTTCTCTGCTGGAATTTTTGAGGTCACTGAAATATACTATGATATTATCTGGAAATAGTGAAATTTTGATGTCTTCCTTTCCGATGTGAATCCCTTTGGTTTCTTTTTGTTATTTGCTCTGGCCAGGACTTCTAGCACTATACTGAATAGGTAGAAGGAGAGTGGGCAGCCTTGTCTAGTCCCTGATTTTAATGGGATGGCTTCAAGTTTCTCTCCATTTAGTTTGATGTTAGCTACTGGTTTGCTGTATATTGCTTTTACTATGTTATGGTTTGGGCCTTGGATTCCCGATCTTTCCAAGACTTTTATCATGAAGGGGTATTGAATTTTGTCGAATGCTTTTTCCCACATCTAGTGAGAGGATCATGTAGTTTTTTTTCTTTGAGTTTGTTTATATGGTAGATTACGTTGATGGATGTCTGTATGTTGAGCCATCCTGCATTCCTGGGATAAAAACTACTTGGTCATGGTGGATGATTCTTTTGATGTGTTCTTGGATTCAGTTAGAAAGAATTTTATTGAATATTTTTGCATTGATGTTCATGAGAGAAACTGGTCTGAAGTTCTCTTTTTTTGTAGTGTCTTTTTTTGGTTTAGGTATGAGCATAATTGTGTCATTGAAGAAGGAGTTGGGTAGTGTTTCTTCTGTTTCTATTTTGTGTAATAGTTTCGAGAGTATAGGTGTTAGGTCTTCAATAAATGTCTGATAGAACAGTCTCCACAAAACCCATCTGATTCTGGGTTTTATTGGGTGGGAGGCTTATGATGACTGCTTTTATTCCTTTAGGTGTTCTGGGAGTGTTTAGGTGATTTATCTAATCCTCATTTAACTTTGGTATCCAGTATCTGTCTAAAAATTTATCCATTTCCTCCAGATTTTCCAGTTTTGTTGAGTATAGGCTTTTGTAGTAGGATCTGATGATTTCTTGAATTTCCTCAGTTTCTGTTGGTATGTTTCCCCTTTCATTTCTGGTTTTGTTAATTTGGATACTCTCTGCCCTCTAGTTAGTCTGACTAAGGGTTTTTTGATTTGTTGATTTTCTCAAAAAAAAAAAAAAAAAAAAAAAAGAAAGGAAGGAAAGAAAGAAAGAAAGAAAGAGAGAGAGAGAAACAAAGAAAGAAAGAAACAAAGAAAAAAAAACAAAAAACAGTTCTTGGTTTTGTTTATTCTTTGTATGGTTCTTTTGTTTCTACTTGGTTGATTTTTGCTCTAAGTTTGATTATTTACTGCTGTCTACTTTTCTTGGGTATATCTGCTTCTTTTTGTTCTAGAGCTTTCAGGTGTGTTGTCAGGCTGCTAGTGTATGCTCTCTCCAGTTTCTTTTTGGAGGCACTGAGAGCTATGAGTTTTCCTCTTAGTACTGCTTTCATTGCATCCCACAGGTTTGGGTATGTAGTGGTGTTATTTTCATTAAATTCTAAAAAATCCTCAATTTATTTCTTTATTTTTTCCTTGACCATGTTATCATTGAGCAGGGCATAGTTCATCTTCTATGTATATGTGGGCTTTTTGTTGTCTTTGTTGTTATTAAAGACCAGCCTTAGTCCATGGTGATCTGATAGGATGCATGGGACTATTTCCATCTTCTTGTATCATTTGAGGTTTGTTTTGTGACCGACTATATGGTCAATTTTGGAGAAGGTACCATGACATGCTGAGAAGAAAGTATATCCTTTTGTTTTTGGATGAAATGTCCCGTAGATGTCTGTTAATTCCAGTTGGTTCAAAACCTCTGCTAGTTTCACTGTGTCTCTGATCAATTTCTGCTTTCATTGATGAGAGTGGGGTGTTGAAGTCTCCCATTATTATTGTGTGTGGTGTAATATATGCTTTGAGCTTTAGTAGGATTTCTTTTATAAATGTGGGTGCCCTTGTATTGGAGCACAAATGTTCAAGATTGAGAGTTTATCTTGATAAATTTTTCCTGTGATGAGTAAAAAGTATACTTCCTTATCTTTTTTGATAACTTTTGGCTGAAAATCTATTTTATTTGATATTAGAATGGCCACTTCAGCTTGTCTCCTGGGCCCTTTTTTTGTCCAGTCTTTTACTCTGAGGTACTGTCTGTCTTTGTCTCTGAAATGAGTTTCCTGTGTACAGCAAAATGCTGGATCCTGATTATGCATCCAGTCTGATATTCTATGTAATTTTATTGGGGAATTGAGTTCATTGATGATAAGAGAAATTATGGAATAATGATTGTTGTTTCCTGTTATTTTTGTTATTAGATTTAGAATTATGTTTGTATGCTTTTCTTCTTTTGGTTTCCTTTTGTGATTATTTTTTTGCTTTTCCTTGGGTGTAGTTTCCTTCCTTGTGTTGGATTTTTTTCATCACTGTCTGCTGGCTTCTCAGCCCCTTCCTCTCCTGGGCTCATGTCAGTCTTCTGGACCTTGTCCATGCTATCGAGCTGACCTCTCTGTGCTGCAGCTTTCTGGGGCCTTCACCCTACCCAGATCACACAAGCCTCGCATGAGACCACCTTAAGAGGTGGCATACATGTGTTCTCCAATCCTTCCAGGGATGGTGAGGCCACCTCCTGCCTCACCTCTACAATGGAGTGACCACAATCTCTGCAGGCTGGGTTCTGGGGCATCTCTTCAGCTCCCTCCAGCTCATGATGCTATGCTCATCTGCAGGCCTGGCTCCGGAAAGCACACTGGGCTTTATGCTGCTCTCACCCGCCTCAGTGGCCTGTGTCACCCCACCGAGTCACTGCCATGTGTGTTCCACAGTTAGGGGAGCATTATTCTGTGGGAGTGGAGGTTAGGGCTCTCCTCCATCCCACCATGAAAGCTCAGAGGGAGCAGTCAGACTCTGGTGAGAATGTCTTCCTCATAGGTGAGGCTGGGGGTGCTTAGACAACACTGGGTGACGGGCTCCAGTGCCCAGTGGCAGGCTGCTCACTCTCAGGTACACGTATGGGCATGTCTAACAAGACCCATGCCTTAGCCCAAAACCACCCCTCACTTGTCCCATGATTTTTAAAGTAGCTTGTAAAAGCCCCACAGGATAGTTTGAATATGATTTTATCAAATGGTTTGAGAACATTATAGGTTTCCTGTAGTTGTTTGAATAGCATGGGCTTTGTCAGTTTTGAGACATAATCTATGTCTATAGCCAGACCAGCCTTGAACCCTAGGTAATCCACCTACCTCAGTCTTCAGGGTGCCGGATTACAGGGATGAGCATGCTATGCCACTCCTGGCCTCAATTTCTCATGAGTGATGTACACATCCCCCCGCCCCCCAGTTATTTTCAATTAAGTATTCTCTTTTTCATATTACTTGGGAGCAGCAGGAGAGGACTGAAGTCAGGCCCGCATGCACACTAGGCAAGTGTTCTACTCATAAATTTATGTCTTCAGTTCTTTATGTTTGTTCTGTTGTTGATGCTGCTATTGTTTGTTTGTTTGTTTGTTTTGTGGGGTTTGGAGTTTTATTTCTTCTAGGAATCCTTTATGCATGTTACGTGCTTGGTCCATTTCAGATGTGTGTTTCCTATGTCTCCCACTCTGTGTGTTGTTAGGTCTTACATGGGCTGTGCACATGTATGTATGTGAAATAGTGTCTCATTCTTCATCCCAGACTGGTCTTAAACTCATAGCAATCCTCCTACATCAGCTTTCCAAGTGCTAAATTTAACAGCTATGTACAATATATATTTTTTTACTATATTTTTCACCCCCTTAAGCTAAAGGGTTTTCTGTTTTAGTTTTATTTTGTTTTGTTGCTTTTATTTTTGTTTTTTGCCCTGTTTAAAAGAAAAACCTGTCTGTCCAAGATCTTTTACATTTATATATGCCATCCATCTGGAGATAAGTTTTGCATATGGTGTGATAAGAATCTTGGTTTATTTTGTCCACATGAATATCTAATTGACCCAACCTGTGTTTACCAAAATGAAAATCCCTTTTCAGTGCATAGGTTTTTAAATATTTCTATCTAAGAAATATTTAAAGGAGTATAGTCAATGGTCCTGCCTAACTTGAAGGAGTCAGGGAGGTAAATCATACCCCATACCCCCATCCAGTGGAGAAGAAAGTAGAAAGGGTGTGGTACTTTCTGATTCTTTGCAGAATATAACTTGGATAATATGTAAAAAGACCAACTAATTGTGGCCAAAGACAGTAACAGGAAAAATGGAAGTCAATGCAGAGTGTCACCAATAACTGATCCTAGCCAGAGTGACAAAGAAGGCACAAGCACCAGCCCATATGCCAGGGTCTCAGACTGAATGAGAAGCCATCAGTTAGCCAGACACCAGCACTCAGCTCCCTCTGCTTCCTGACTCCTGCTGCAGTGTGACCAGCTGCTCCTGCTGTTGAGATGGACTGTCTCAGTCCTGCTGTTGTGATGGACTGACTGTCTCAGTCCTGCTGTTGTGATGGACTGACTGTCTCAGTCCTGCTGCTGTGATGGACTGACTGTTTCAGTCCCACTGTTGTGATGGACTCTCTCAGTCCTGATGTTGTGATGGACTGACTGTTTCAGTCCCACTGTTGTGATGGACTCTCTCAGTCCTGATGTTGTGATGAATTGACTGTCTCAGTCCTGCTGTTGTGATGAATTGACTGTCTCAGTCCTGATGTTGTGATGAATTGACTGTCTCAGTCCTGGTATTGTGATGGACTGTCTCAGCCCTGCTGCTGTGATGGACTGTCTCCATCTTACTGTTGTGATGGACTGACTGTCTCCGTTTTACTGTTGTGATGAACTCTCTCAATCCTGCTGTTGTGATGAACTGACTGTCTCAGTCCTGCTGTTGTGATGAATTGACTGTCTCAGTCCTGCTGCTGTGATGGACTGTCTCTGTCTTACTGTTGTGATGGACTGACTGTTTCAGTCCCACCGTTGTGATGGACTGTTTCAGTCCTGCTGCTGTGATGGACTGACTGTTTCAGTCCCACTGTTGTGATGGACTCTCTCAGTCCTGCTGTTGTGATGGACTGACTGTCTCAGTCCTGCTGTTGTGATGGACTGACTGTCTCAGTCCTGCTGTTGTGATAGACTGTCTCAGTCCTGCTGTTGTGATAGACTGTCTCAGTCCTGCTGTTGTGATGAACTGACTGTATCAGTCCTGCTGTTGTCATGGACTCTTTCATTCCTTCTTTCTTTAAGTTGCTTTTGTCAGATATTGTCTCACAGCAACAAGGAAAATAATACAGGGCTTGTGTACTATTATAATAGTTTTGGATTTTATTCTTACTATAATCAGAAATTACTTTATGTTTTGTGTGGAACACTCTGGCTCATGGATAAAATGTGGACTGTGTGAAATCAATGATATATCTTCGGGAAGCTGATTCTATGAGTCAGGGTGAGACATTTTTATCCTATCAGATGGTAACAATAGCAATGGATACCAGATATGATGTGGGGGTACAGTTGCATGATTTTAAGATGAACTGAATATTGGGCTGTTATATTGGGGGTACAGTTAGTGTGATTGTGAGCTAAACTAGAGAGTGTGCTATAAAAGTCATCAAGAATGACTCCTAAGTTTTGACCAGAGCAGCTAGTACAATTGCATTGGTAGAAGAAATGGGGAAGTCATGATGGAGCTGTTCTTTGCAGGAAAAGCCTGTGCTCTGGGCTTGCTAAGCTGGAGGTGACTTGGGCAAAAGAGTTCTGTTGCCAATCTGCTTTTCGAGCTGTAGTTGAGAGGTTAGAGTTGAGGACATCTATGTGGGAGATAATGTGCAGATGTGCTCATTCAAGGCCTTTGGTCTCAGGTCAAGAGAAAGAAACAGCAAAACTAACCCAGATGATGGGGTGATCAGAGAGGTAGAGTCAGAGTGCAGTGTTGGAAAAGCAAAGATGTAAATGGACATGTTCAAATGTGAGCAGGAGTTAAGTCAATGAGGATGAGCCAGGGATGTCAGAACAGAAGAATTTTAGGACAGAAGAATCATTGGCAAGAGAGTCTTAGTTATTTTTTAATTGCTGTGATAAGGCACCATGGCCAATGCAACTTATAGAAGAAAGGGTTTATTATGGGGCTTACAGTTTCAGAAGATGAGTCCATGACCATCCTGGTGAGGAGTGTGGCAGTAGGCAGGTAGACATAGTGGTGGAACAATAGCTAATATCTTTATCTTGGTCCACAAGCAGGAAACAGAGAGAGCAGGGCAATTGGAAATGATACGGGCTTTTAAAACCTCAGAACCAACACTGAGGGCCATTCCTTTCTAATAAGACCTCACCTCCTAATCTTCCAAGCAGTCCTACCAACTGGGGAGCAAGCATTCAAATACATGAGCTTATGGGGAAAACACTCATTCAACCACCATGAGTCAAGAGGACTTTCAGTGGCTTGCCATGGATTAGAATCCATTTTAAAAGAATACAAGGAAAGAAATTAGCAACAGTATATATTGATCGTTCTATTGAATAGTTTTGTTCCAAATGGAAACTTAGAAATGGGGCCATGATAAGAACGATGGAAGTGACAGTTTGGAAAAAATATCCAAGAAAAAGTGAAAGGGGCAAATATGACCAGTTCTTTTGAAGTTTTTTTTCCTTTTCTTCAAAGAAATGGGATAATGGTTTATAAAAAAGTAGGTCGATAGAGGCTGAGCAACTGGTGGGTGGGAGACCTGGGCTGCCAGGGAGCAGAGAGATCTCTGCGGAGTGCACACGGAAAGTGCACGCCTTGCCTTGCCCTGCACCGCCCTGTCTGATCCAGCGACCAGGAATAGAACTTTGGAACTTCTGTTCCCACCCGGCGACTCTGAGGCATAGAACAGGGCTCGACCCATCTGCCACCTGGACCAGTGGAGATCCAGGGACACAGACCAGATACAAGGGAAAGGCAAGAACATATCACTGACAACAAAATGGCAAGAGGAAAGCGAAAGAGTATATCCCAAGGAAACCAAGACAACCTGGCAACACCAGAACCCAGCTCTCCAATAACAGAAAACATCGGAATTCCAAACACTCCAGAAAAGGAAGACACAGACCTGAAATCATACTTCAAGATGCTGATAGAGATACTTAAACAAGAACGGGAGAAAAAGCAAAAAGATTCAGAAGCTTTTAAAGAGGAAACAAGAAAAACACTCAAAGAACTCAAAGAACTAGAGGAAAACAGAATCAAAGAGATGAAGGAATGGAAGAGGGAATTTAAAACGGAAATTGACACAATAAAGAAAACACAAAAAGAGATAACTCTAGAGGTAGAACACCTAAAAAAGAAATCAGGAATCACAGAAGCAAGCATTTCCAATAGATTACAAGAGATGGAAGAGAGAATCTCAGGGGCAGAAGACAACATTGTAAACATAGACAAAACAGCCAGAGAAGATGCAAAGAACAAAAAACTCCTAACCCAAAATGTCCAGGAAATCCAGGACACAATGAGAAGACCGAGTCTAAGGATAATAGGAATAGAAGAAGAAGAAGAGTATCAACTAAGAGGCACAGTAAATATCTTCAACAAAATCGTAGAAGAAAACTTCCCTACCCTCAAGAATGAGATGACCACGAGCATAAAAGAAGTCTTCAGAACTCCAAATAGGTTGGACCAGAAAAGAAATACCTCCCGACACATAATAGTAAAAACACCAAGTGCCCAAAGCAAAAAAAGAATACTAAAAGCAGTAAGGGAAAAAGGTCAGGTAACATATAAAGGCAGGCCAATCAGACTCACACCCGATTTCTCAACAAAGACTATGAAAGCTAGAAGAGCCTGGACAGACATCATGCACACCCTACAAGAACACAATTGCCAGCCCAAGCTGCTATACCCAGCAAAACTATCAATCACCATCGATGGAGAGATGAAGATATTTCAAGACAAATCTAAATTTACACAATATCTGACCACAAACCCAGCACTACAACAAATTATAGGTGGAAAACCCAATACAATGAGGGAAAATACATCCTAGTAAAAACAAGAAAACTCCTAAATAAGAAAACTAAAAGAAGAAAAAGACACAGACACAACTCAACCCACAAAAGCAATAATGGCAGGAAACAGAAACAACTATTCCTTGATATCTATTAACATAAATGGACTCAACTCCCCAATAAAAAGACATAGGCTATCAGACTGGATACATAAACAAATTCCAGCATATTGCTGCATACAGGAAACTCATCTCAGAGACAAAGACAGACACTATCTCAGAGTTAAAGGGTGGGAAAAAACTTCCAAGCAAACAGTTCCAAGAAGCAAGCTGGAGTGGCTATTCTAATATCAAATAAAATAAATTTCCAACCAAAAGTTATCAAAAAAGATAAGGAAGGACACTTTTTACTCATTACCGGGAAAATCTGTCAGGAGAAACTCTCAATCCTTAACATATATGCTCCAAATAAAAAAGCACCCACATTCATAAAAGAAATCCTACTAAAGCTCAAAAAATATATTTCACCCCACTAAATAATAGTGGGAGACTTTAATACCCCACTCTCACCAATGGACAGATCATGGAAACAGAAACTGAACAAGGACACTGCAAAACTAGCAGAGACTTTGAACCAACTAGAATTAATAGATATATACAGAACATATTATCCTAAAGTAAAAGAATACACCTTCTTCTCAGCTCCCCATGGCACCTTCTCGAAAATTGACCACATAATAGGACACAGAGCGAGCTTCAATCGATATAAGAAGATTGAAATACTCCCATGCATCCCCTCAGATCACCATGATCTACGGCTGGTCTTTAACAACAACAAAGACAACAAAAAGCCCACATACACATGGAAACTAAACAACGCTCTGTTAAACGATAGCAGGGTCAAAGAAGAAATAAAAAAAGAAATTAAGGATTTTCTAGAATTCAACGAAAACGAAAACAGAATATACCCAAACCTATGGGATGCAATGAAAGCAGTACTGAAAGGAAAACTCATAGCCCTAAGTGCTTCCAAAAACAAACTGGAGAGAGCTTACTTCAGCAGCCTGACAGCACAGCTAAAAGCCCTAGAACAGAAGGAAGCAGATATACCCAAAAAGAGTAGACGGCAAGAAATAATCAAAATTAGGGCAGAAATAAACCAAATAGAATCAAAAAGAACCATTGAAAAAATCAATAAAACCAAGAGTTGGTTCTTTGAGAAAATCAACAAGATTGATAAACCCCTAGCAAGACTAACTAGACGGCAAAGAGAGAGTATAAAAATTAACAACATCAGAAAGGAAAGTGGGGACATAACAACTGAAACTGAGGAAATTCAAGAAATCATCAGATCCTACTACAAAAACTTATACTCCACAAAATTGAAAAATCTGGAGGAAAGGGACGAATTCCTAGACAGATGCAAGATCCCAAAGTTAAACCAGGACCAAGTAAACCATCTAAATAACCCTATAACACCTAAAGAAATAGAAGCAGTCATCAAAAGCCTCCCAAAAACAACAACAAAAAAATCCCAGGTCCAAATGGTTTCAGTGCAGAATTTTATCAGACATTTATTGACAACCTAATAGCAATACTCTCCAAACTATTCCACAAGATAGAATTAGATGGAATACTACCTAACTTATTTTTTGAGGCTACAATAACCCTCGTACCTAAACCACACAAAGACCCTACAAGGAAAGAGAACTTCAGACCAATCTCACTTATGAACATTGATGCAAAAATACTCAACAAAATCCTTGCAAACCAAATCCAAGAACACATTAAAATGATCATTCATCATGACCAAGTAGGCTTCATCCCTGGGATGCAGGGATGGTTTAATATAAGGAAATCCATCAATGTAATCCACCATATAAACAAACTCAAAGATCAAAATCACATGGTCATCTCACTAGATGCTGAGAAAGCATTTGACAAAATCCAACACCCCTTTATGTTAAAAGTCCTGGAAAGAACAGGAATCCAAGGTCCATACCTAAACATAATAAAAGCAATATACAGCAAACAAACAGCCAACATCAAACTTAATGGCGAGAAAATTGAAGCAATCCCACTAAAATCAGGGACTCGACAAGGCTGCCCACTCTCCCCCTACTTATTCAACATAGTACTGGAAGTCCTGGCTGGAGCAATTAGACAGCAAAAGGAGATCAAGGGGATACAAATCGGAAAGGAAGAGATAAAAACATCACTCTTTGCCAATGACATGATAGTGTACCTGAGTGACCCCAAAAATTCCACCAGAGAACTTCTACAGCTAATAAACAAGTTCAGCAAAGTGGCTGGATACAAAATTAACTCGAAAAAATCAGTAGCCTTCCTATACTCAAAGGACAAACATGTGGAGAAAGAAATTAGGGAAAAGGTACCCTTCAAAATCGTCACAAAAACTATGAAATACCTTGGTGTGACTCTAACTAAGCAAGTGAAGGACCTGTATGACAAGAACTTCAAACCTCTAAAGAAAGAAATTGAGGAAGATCTCAGAAAATGGATAGATCTCCCATGCTCATGGATTGGAAAGATCAACATCTTAAAAATGGCCATTCTACTAAAAGCAATCTACAGATTCAATGCAATCCCCATCAAAATTCCAACCAAGTTCTTCATGGAATTGGAAAGATCAATGTGCAATTTCATATGGAATAACAAAAAACCTAGAATAGCTAAATCCATCCTCAACAACAAAAAAACATCTGCGGGAATCACTATTCCTGACCTCAAGCTATATTACAAGGCAATTGTGTTGAAAACTGCATGGTACTGGTACAGAAATAGGCATGTGGATCAATGGAATAGAATAGAAGATCCAGAAATGAGCCCTCATGTATATGGTCACCTGGTTTTTGACAAAGGAGCAGTAAACATTCAATGGAAAAAGGACAGCCTATTCAACAAATGGTGCTGGTCCAACTGGCACTCAGCATGCAAAAGAATGAAAATAGACCCTTTCATATCTCCTTGTACAAAGCTCAAGTGTAAGTGGATCAAAGATCTCCACATTAAACCAGATACACTGGAACTATTAGATGAGAAAGTAGGGAAAACCTTAGAACACATAGGCACAGGAGAAAATTTCCTGAACAAAACACCAATGGCTCAAGCTCTAAGGTCAAAGATTAACAAATGGGACTTAATGAGATTGCAAAGTTTCTGTAAGGCTAAGGACACTGTCAAGAAAACAAAACGGCAACCAACAGAATGGGAAAAGATCTTTACCAACACCACATCGGATAGAGGCCTAATATCCAAGGTATACAAGGAACTCAAAAAGCTAGACACCAGAGAATCAAATAACCCTATTAAAAAATGGGGTACAGAGCTAAACAAAACGTTCTCATTTGAGGAACACCGAATGACCGCGAAACACCTGAGGAAGTGCTCGACATCCTTAGCCATCAGGGAAATGCAAATCAAAACAACCCTGAGATTCCACCTCACACCAGTCAGATTGGCCCAAGATCCAAAAATCAGATGACAGCAGATGCTGGCAAGGATGCAGAGAAAGAGGAACACTTCTCCACTGTTGGTGGGGTTGCAAACTAATACAACCACTCTGGAAATCAGTCTAGCGATACCTCAGAAAATTGGATATAGTACTACCTGAAGACCCAGCTATTCCACTTCTGGGCATATACCCCAGAGACACTTTAATACACAACAAAGATATATGCACCACAATGTTCATAGCGGCTCTATTTATAATAGCCAGAAGCTGGAAAGAACCCAGATGTCCTTCAGAAGATGAATGGATACAAAAATTGTGGTACATTTACACAATGGAATACTACTCAGCCACCAGAAACAATGACTTAACCAAATTCTTAAGAAAATGGCTGCATCTAGAGAATATCATCCTGAGTGAGATAACCCAGTCACAAAAGAACAGACATAATATGCAGTCATTGATATTGGGATGCTAACCCCAGAGGCTTGCACTCCCCCAGAAACAACTCACAGACTGTATGAAGTCCAAGAAATAAAGAAAACAAAAAAATATACATATATTTACAAAACAAGAAGACTTTGACTATTTCCATGTTGCGTTTTGTTTTGCATGTATTTTACGCTCACGGTAACTATTAGGTTTTCAATGTATACTGTCAAGCCCTTGAAAAAATCAAGTACTGACTAAAAAATATATTCACATAATTTTATGTAAAAATTATTTTAATATCTGAAAAAACATACTGACAAAAATGTGTAATTTTAAACAAAAAATGTTTAAAATCTGTACATTTATCTTTGTTTTGTAAAATAAAGTCGTTTAAAAAAATAAAAAATAAAATAAAATAAAAAGAAAAGTAGGTCAAAGAAAGTATTGTGTTTGTTTTGATTTCTTGTGTTTTTTTTTTTTTTTTTTTTTTTTTGTTTCTAAACAATGGGATACACTCAGAAATTCATATCTCTAATCTCACAGACTCAGCTATATGCTATTTTTTAAGGATCCTAGAAGAATAAGACTATAAACATATGTAATAGGGGATTAAAAATTACAACCATATGTCCTTTGTAAAGTTTTTAAAAAGTGAGTTCTGATAATACTCCTAGCTATTTCCTTGTGGGGTTCCTAGACTAGGAACACACAACAGTTGCAGTGCTCGGGCTGAAACTTGTTTCTTGTGTTTATCATGCCTTGTATTGTTTTTAGAATTAGTAAATAGGACTCATACAGAATTTTCAAAATGCAGTCAATAGAAAATAGTAGAGCAAAGGAAGGAAAGAAGGTGACTTCAGGGGAAACTTTACTTGAGTTACACATCTGTCATCACACAGAATTCTTGGCATCTTTAAAATCAGGAAACAACAGCAACAAAAAGCAAGTTAGAAAGGTAAATCCAGTGTAGGAGGAAATAAAAGACTCCATGAATTACAATGTTTGACTCCTCAAACAGTGTTACTTCATTCTCACTTGTTTTGAAAGAGAGCCCTCACAGGCCATTTGACTTGTTAAACAGCCTCGTTTGCTCAGAACTATTATTCATTGGACTAGGCTGCCCAGTTTCAGAAACTGAGAAATTGAAAAGACTGGTCTTAGGTCAGAGAATAGACACATTGTTAATTTCCTGTTTCTCATAGAAAGTCTATTAAACCATTTGTAGTGGGAATGATTACACAGAGGCTGTGAGTGGTTTCCCAGTGACTTTACAGCTGTGGTAGAGGCTCCTGACTATACAAAGAGTGTGTGGATCATAGAAATACAGGAAGCAGGGATGTTGCTAGTGTTTAGGTACTGATTTATCTTAGGAAAGTTAATAGTTGTGGGTAACTACTTTTTAATGTGCTCAAACAGCAATACAGGTAACTGCCTCCTGAAGATGTAAGATACTGAAAGTCTGAGAAGTCCTGGCTCCTCTGATCAGCTCCAAGGTAGCAGAGGCAGATGGCAGGGCTAGCCCAAATTAGCCATAAGTAGACAGAGCCATAGGCCCCTAACTAGACCTGTGCCATAGCCGTTGCAAATGGCTCTGTGAATGCAATAGAGTAGCAAAAATGCCACACTATTACAGTGTTTATCCCACATGGTGCCCAAACAGCAGCCTTTATACCAGTTGTCCCTTTTAGAGAATTCACAACAGTGTAACTAAATAAACTAAACAAAGAATGCTTTTAAAATGCAACAAAATTTAGGAATACATTTAGATGGCAAGTTATTTTAAAATGATCTATAATTTTGGTTCCGGACCCGAGGCAGGAAAGCTATAAAAGTGCTGGGTGCAGTGAGAAAAAGTGCGAGTTCTGACTGAAATTGGATTATTTTTAAAATTACTTATATGTATGTGTGTGCATCTGCATGTGTAGATAGATATGCATCATGCTGTGTGCTTGGTGCCTGGGAAGGTCAGAAGAAGGCATTGAATTCCTTAGAACTGGAGGCACAGATGGTTGTGAGCAATATTGCGGGTGTTGAACCCCGGTCTTCTGCAGAAGCAGTAAGTGTCCTTAACTGCTGAGTCGTCTCTCCAGCCCCAGGAAATATTAACTTTTTGATTAATGTGACTGGAGAGATGGAGGAATGAAAGCAAATATAGTAAATGTTAACTGGTGACACAAACACATGCACACACAAATAAATGTATTCACGCAGAAAACACAGCCATCTACTCCTATTGCTTCTTCTGTGTTTTGGTACATTTATGAAAAATTATATTAGAATGAGAGTTAGAATATAATCACTATTCTCTTTTTAGAAAATAAGCACTTTTCCCAACTGAGCCTTCTCACTGGCCCAAAGAAGTTCTTTTGCTGTTTTGGTTTTGGGTGGTGCTGGGACTTGAACCTAGGGCCTAAATTGATCGTGTTAAGGAAGCACACTGCCACTGTCCTGCTTTCTAGCCCCATAAGCAAAATACTCTTGAAAAAAGCTGGATGAGGCAGATGACACAAAGCAACAAGGAGAGATGAAAGGACACAGGTATAACCTGTTGGACTTTGGACACATACTTAGCCTATTTGACCCTAGGTTTTCCTCATCTGTTTTATACATGCTATCTGTAAGAACTGATATGATGATCAAATTGATGACATTCATTGCAGAAATTGCATTATCTGATTGTTTTTATTCCTTGACCCAGAGCCACCCTGTCATTACAGCCACAGAGAAAGGCAGAGAGTAAGGATGAAGGTTCATTCATAATATTTGCAGTTTTCTACTAAAGTATGGTCAAAACCCAGCAGCCTTGCCCTTACCTGGACCTTGCTGAAGAAGCACACTTTTAAGCCTTCTCTGAATTCTCTGAATTGGATCCTGCATCTTAGCAAAGTCCTCAGGACCTGTGACATGGCTCAGTGGTAAGTTATTGCTGCCAAATCTGACAGTCTGAATTCAATTCCCCTGCCTTACATGATGGAAGGCAAGAACTGACCCTTGTAGGCAGTACTGTGACCACACATGTGCTATGACACACCTACCCACCTGTTGAAGAAGCAGAAGGGATGCAGGAGGATTTCTACTTCCTTCCCCACAGGGACGATATGAAGACAGAAATCAGAGCTGAGAAACTTATCTGCTAGCCTTTCCTTTTCTGGGTCACACTTCTTAGAGGATCTGAGGATGGGCTAAGAAGGCCAAGGTGACAAGTCCAAACTTAGACGTCTGCTCCCACTTGCACAGATAGCCGAGGATCAAGAAAGCAGCTGCAGTCTGTTGAACAGAGGGAGCCTAAGGTGGCACTCTGTGTTACCCCGATTGTCATACTGAAAAGGTGCAGCAAAAAAAATTCAAAGGCTGGCTGGAAAGCTAGGGCAGCAGAGGAGAACTTGGCTATGAAGCTTCCCAGGCTGGTAAGCAGTGACAGTTATTGACTACCAGAATCCAAGAGCTTCCCTGAACTGCACAAAATCAACTGGAAAGGACCCCTGGCCTTCATCAGCTAAGGAAGCTAAGCTATGCATCAAGGCCAGCAAGGCTTCAAAGATAGAGAACAGTCCTTGCCATGGAACTCAGAGCTGATGAGAACCATGCAACTTTTTCTCACTTGGAGCTAGGAGATCACTAATTCATTCCCCTTCTACAAATTCAGACACCATCATGGAGACAGATTGAGGAAGCCATTAAAGTTCTGATTATTTGTTCAAACAAGAAGTAAGTGTTCCTTGAAGAGGCTGCCACAATTACAGAACCACTGTGAATTTTTTTAAAAGGGAGTATTTTAAAATATATACACTGACATAAGACATACAAAAAAAAAAATACAAGGGTAGAAACTCATGGTCATGCTTTTGTTTGGAAGAATGTCGATTTTGGGATTTTAGAAAGCAGTGGGATGCTGTAAGTAAGATTTATTGGGCCATCCTAGTGGGATCATGAATGATGGTGATTTGAACTGTGAGGACCTGTTGAAGAGGTTTCAGAGGAGAAGAATGTTAATATCTGGCCTGGAGGTTGTTGTGATATTTTGTCAAAAAATGTGGCTGTTTTCTTTCTTCCCCCCCCCCTTGCTGAAAGAAAAGTCTGTCTAATGCTAAATTAGAGTTTTAGCATTGGCAGAGGAAATTTCAAAACAGCCTAGTGTTGACTCTGTCGTGTAGTTAGTAGTGTTCACTCTTCTGAAGACCTATAATGAAAAGGAACAAGCTGAGCAAGGGAAACTGTAAAATGTATGGTTAAAGGAGAAAGGGGGCACCAGGAAATGGAATTAAGCTGAATTCTGTGTTCAAGAAGATAAACAAGGAAAATCCTGATGCTAAATGAAATAAAAGGAGTGATAACCTCAGGGTGAGACCCCACCCAGCTAAGCATTCCTTTGCGAAAAGGAATTTGGAAAAAAAGCTTAGAGCTAGCCTTGGTGCCACACACCTTTAATCCCAGCACTCCATTGTTAGGGGCAAGCAGATCTCTTGACTTTAAAGCCTGCCTGGTATACAGATCCAGTTTCAGGATAGCCAAGCTTAGACAGTGAAAGAAACCAACAAAGACAGAAAGATGGTGAAGATGTAATTGAATGAGTGGACCATATTCCATCCCTAGAAAGTGGCAGAACTTGGCAGCTTTAAAAGGGTTGTAGAATCTCCCACCAAGGTTTTTAAAAAAAAAAAACTGCTAAAAGCAGGCATATGTAGGGGTGTCCCTGCCTGAAAAGGCCAGTTCCTAAAAGCTGTGGAGGTGAGACCTGGATTGCCTTAGAGACTCTGAGATGCTGGAGATGCCGGAGTTGTTGGATATCTGCAGAGCTGCTAACTGGGAATAAATCCAGCCTATGAAAGGGAGCGTGTTGAAGTCAACAAAGCTGAAAACAGTTGGAGATATGAAGATTACTTTGGCATCAGACATGTAGATACAGAGTTCTGAGTTTGCCTTGATGGTTTTTGGTTTTGCTTTGGTCCAGTATTTCCTCACTTCGCTTCCTTTTCTCCCTTTTGGAAAGGCAATGTGTACCCTGTGCAGGAAGTATGCGATCTGATTTTTTACTTCAATCTCATAGGGATTATGGTTAAGAGATTGATTATATGAATCTTCAAAAGAGACTTTGAACTTCGGACTTTTAGACAGGATTTGGAGTGTTGTAGGCTATGGGTAGTTTTGAAGTTTGAATGAATGCAATTTGCATTGTGATATGATGATAAGTTTATGCAGATCAGGAGTGGAATGTGGTGGTGTGTATGAGAATGGCCCCATAGGTCCATATGGAGTGTCACTATTATAATGTGAGGCTTTGTTGGAGAAAGAGATAACTGGAGGTGGGCTTTGAGGCCTCAGATGCTCAAGCCACACACAGTGTGGCAATCACTTCCTGCTGCCAATAGATCCAGATGTAGAACTCTCAGCTCCTTCTGCCTGGATGCTGCCATACTTCCCACCATGATGATAATGGACTGAACCTCTGATACTGTAAGCCAGTCCCAATTAAATGCTTTATAAAAATTGTAGTCATGGTATCTTAACAAAACAGTAAAACCCTAAGACACTTGTCTTTGTGTGTGTGTATATGTGTAAAATCTGTTGTAGATATAGCAAAAGCCTTTGATATTATCTTCATCTGCTTTTGTATTATTTGAATTGTTATAGTCCTTATTTTTGTATATTTTTAATTAAGAAAATGTTTTTACAAAGCCCTATAAGAATCCCTCACTGATAAGTGGATACTAGCCCAAAAGCTTGTAATACCCATGAAATAATTCACAGACCTTATGAAGCTCAAAAAAAAGGAAGACCAGAATGTGGATTCTTCAGTCCTTATTAGAAGGGAGAACAAATTACTCACTAGAAGAAATACAGGGACAAATAGTGGAGCAGGGACTAAAGAAAAGATCTTTCAAATACTGCCTCACCTGGGGATCCACCTCATATGCAGCTGCCAAACCCAGTCACTGTTGCTGATGTCAAGGGTTGCTTACTGACAGGAGCCTGACATAGATGTCTCCTTAGAGGCTCTGCCAGAGCCATACAAATACAGATGAGAATGCACACTAACCATCGGACTAAACACGGGACCCCAATGAAGGAGATACAGAAAGGACTGAAGGAGCTGAAAGAGTTTGCAACCTCATAGGAAGAGCAAAAATATCAACCAACCAAAACCCCCAGAGCTCCCAGGGACTAAAGCACCAATCAATGGGTACACGTGGAGAGACTCATGTCCCCAGGTGCATATATAGCAGAGGATGGCAGTGTCTGACATCAATGGCGGAGAGGCCTTTGGTCCAGTAGAGGCTTGTTTTCCTAGTGTAGGGGAATGCTAAGGTGATGAGGTGGGAGAGGGTGGTTGGGAGTGGGAGCATCTTCATGGAGGCAAGGGAATGGGGGAAAGGAGGATGAGAGAGGGGGAGAAAGGTAATAACATTTGAAATGTAAATACATAGAATATCCAATAAAAATGATAAAAAATACCTGGCTTAGAAATGCACCCCATTAAAATCATAGTTAGTATGCAGGAAAGCTTAGTCAGAGTTTTCTTTTGGCTCGATGGGAAATTCATCAGCTTTGGAAGCTTGGATGTAAAGGAAAGAGATAAGATAGACCAATACTGGAGAGTAACCTAATGAGAGCCTTTTGCGTGAAAAAACCTTGCACATCCCAAAGTAAGGAGTGGGAAGCCATGAGAAGCCAAAGTTCAGGCTGGTAGGAATTACAGCCAGTAAAACAAAGGTCCAGTGATGTGAGTGAGGCTGGGGGTGTCAAAACTTTGCTACAAGAATTGAGTTCTTTGGTAGAAGGTTAACAGTGACTACTTAGTGATAGATAAGCCCCTTTAGAAGCTCTGCAAACAAGTCTCCCTAAGGTAACAATGTTGAGATCATTTTAGAAATAAGAGGGAGTGACTTCCCTATGGCTTTTTATGTCTACCTAGTTCTAGGGAATGTGAGACTAGGTTGCTGAAGATGAACTAACAACGTACCTTTCTGCTCGTGGGATGTTCTGGTAAAAGGATTGTGGGAAAAAGCATCTTCTCAACCAGCTTCCTTGGTGTAGGTCAGAGGGGCCACAGAGAACCTATTTCTGCCACTGGGAAAAAGGCTCAGGAGTGTCTTCCTGGAATCGGTTCTCATGTTAGAGTCAAAAATAGCTTTGAAATGTTGTGCTCTTTGGGAATTGGGGCCTATTCATTCTAAGAGCATCTGTTAGGAGCTCTTAGAAATTAATTGAAATTCAAATAAAGTCCAAATAAAGCTGGTATTACACTCATCGATTTCAAGTTTTAAAAACACCCACAAAACCTGTAGCACAGTTACTGTCTCACCTGAGACACAGGATAGAAAGCCTTAATTTTCTGCTTACCATATTTACTTTGAACAAAAGCCACAATGTTAAATTCCTTTAAAAGTGTTCCTTCTTACCTACCTAAACTCTTCAACTGAGATTTCTTTTCATATTCTAAAGTTTTAGTGTAAATACCACCAAACAGTTCTATATCTTGATTGTTTTGTTCCACTGCTTTTCTTAGTTGGAATGAAGCCATTGTACCATTAATGTCATACAGCCTGGATTGGGTGTGTGAAAATTTCCCTTTCTCTTCATTCCGATTTTAGTGAGTGAGATCTTCAATTTAGGCGTTGTAAGAAAGCTTTATCTTTGCTTCCATATGACTCTGTAAGGATCTTACAATGCCCCTGAAAGGAGAACCAGGGGGTTGCCTCTTTGCATTAAGGAGAAAGGGGAAGGTAGTAGATGGTGCTGACTCCAGAGCTGAGCTCCAGGCGTAAGCAGTATGAGGAGTGACAGGAGGCCCCGGTGTAGGGGTGCAGCGTGAGCACTCTTCCTACCTTTGCGTACTGTCAGCCTTCATTTCTTCTCTCTTCCTACTGCCTCTCCCTGTGGGTTGAGAAATACAGTAAAATCAAGAATATATTAAATGCAATAAAAATTTGTAATATTCTGCTACCACTTTATTTCTGAAAAAGCATTAGTAGCAATTTTCATTTTTGTTTTTTTTCTATGCGCCTAATATATACAGTTGAGTGGAGTTATTATTAAGACTTCCTTCCATCTCTAAATAGCAACATTTTCCCACCTGGGAAATGCAGTTCTTGTAAATTTTAATGACCACACAGTGTTATGGTCAGTTATAACTTATTGAGCAGTTTGTTAAAGTTCTTTTGCTGCTATAAATACTCTTCAAAATGTCCTTGTGAATCTACTGACTTGCATTTTATATGTGATGCATGCTTTTATCCTCACCCTCTTTATCTCTTGGTTTCAGTATTTTTGAAAATCTGTTTAAGATACTTGTTATATATGTGTTTCTGCGTCATTATGAATATCTCTCAGCTGTCTTTTGTATTATATTTTAGTTTTCAATATTAGGATTGTTTTCCTTGCTGGTTTTGGACAATATATTTTTTTATTTTAGCATCCATTGTTTTCACAAACTTTTGATAGATAATTGTCCAGCTAAAGAATTCATAAATTTTTAATTTTATTTAACTTGGATAGAATTAAAGAAAATGGGTCACTAAGGGCTTGCTTTGGCAAGAGCTTATTCAAATCACTTGTTTTGTTGTTCTGTATTTAGATGTTAACCTGTTATTCTAGAAATTACTAGGGTATAATTTATTTTTTTAAACGGAAAAATGTAATTTTAATTAGATAGAAAGGTACATTTATAATCTTTCCACCTAAAAATTATTAAACACTAGAGATAAATTGTTAAAACAAAGCACAATTTTTTCATACTGTGACATAGTTCCAGTTACAAAAAGAATTTAATGGAATATTTAAACATAAAATTAGAATTCTAAGACTTTTTGTTTAATCTGGAGAACATATTTCATGGCCTTTCGTTTTCTCTGTGAAGTGAAATACAAATTCAATGTCTAGAGGCAAGTGCCAACTTGTATCTCCTTGGTCTCCTTAGGAACCATTACAACAACATTTGTAAAATATAACTTTTATCATATCTAGTGACGCTCCTTAGAAAGCATGGGGCAAACATTTCCAGAAGATTCAAATATTTATTGTAGTTTTTTCATCATCTCCTTGATGAAGGGAATGAATGTACTTCTGGCCCTGTCTTCTCAGAAAGAACTGGGGAGATCATACCTATCTGTAGACCTGTGTTTGAGTGGCTGTCCAGCATTTGGAGAGAGGGAGTAGAGAATACTTCCCTACACTCCCTCCTTCATGCCATTAGGCAATTTCTAAGTAAGTATTTTCCTTAATGTCATAACTATAGGTCATATACTAAATGTATTTCTGTGTGTCTCATACTGTCTCCCACCCCCCCACCCCCAGGCTGGGGACTGAATACAGCTTAATGCATGCCCGGCAAGCATTAACCATTGGCCATCCCCAGCCATGACTTATTTCATTATTGTAATAATTAGTGTGCTTTATGTCAGAATTCGCAGAGGGCTAAACTAACATTAACTCATAGTTTTTTTGTTAATGTGAAACTGTATTATTTAACAAGTAATGAATAACACAGTGAAAACTGATAAACTTTGCAGTTTTACTTAAAGTAGCACAAAATTTTTAAAGAAATATTTTATAAATGTTATGTGTACGTTATCTCCCTATATAGGTTGATTTATTTAATATATATAAGTTTTGCCTGCATGTACATATGTGTACCACACTCATGCCTGATGCCTGCAGAAGTTAGGACAGGGTGTTAAGTCGCCTGGGACAGGAGCTGTGGAAGATGGTAAACAACCGTATGGGTGATGCAAACCAAACCTGAGTTCTTTGCAGGAGATGCCGTGCCATCTGTCCAGCCCCTACTTTGCTATTTTAAAAAAGAATTCGTTCTTATTCTTTTTATTGTATCATTTATCTGGTGGTTAATATGATAAAGACCTTAATTAATTATGTTAAATTCAAAATAATGCAATAACTTTAACATTAACTAATAAATACCTCTTCTTAACCTGTGAGTCAGGTGCCATCCTGACCATACCATATAAGCATCATGATCAAGACTTATAACAAGCTTATGAAGTACAAAGACATGCCCCATTTTGTTTTTCTTTTATGAGCTAGAAGTTTGTCAACCCTTGTCTTTAATAAAATCATGAACACCATTTCCTCAATGACATGTTTTGTGTGCAAAGGATGTTTGTATCTGGGCATGATATTTTGAATGTTTTTACAGTTATATTTGTGTATATGTGCATATATATGCACATGCCACGGTGCATATGTGGAGATCATATGACAACTTACAAGAATGGGTTCTCTCTTTTAACCATGTGTATCCTGATCCTCAGTCATCAGGGTTGATGGCAAGTGCCCTCACCCACTGAAACATCTCAACAGCCCTTGTGAAACATTGTGAAAATTCTCAATATGCTTCGATCTTTTAAAATTATTGTTACATCTGTCATGATGATCAGTGATCAATGATTCTTAATGTTGCTGTGTTGAAATAATTAAATAAGTTTGAGGAAGCAGATACTAACAGCCTGCCCATAGCGGGCCTGAAGAAACAATAAGAAATGGAGTACTGCGGTGTACATATGGCTGTGGCTCTAGACTTCTGTGACCTGGTCAACTTCTTATTTCCTAGAAACTATATTGACCTTGGATTTTGCTGGAGGCTGTCGGGAACTAAGAAATGACTGTGGAGCTGGGCCAGCCACCTGCGTCCTTATCCTAGGAGTGTCTTTCACTTCCTTTCTTAGTCTCAGTAAATCGAAGAGAAGACAATCCTGAGGGATGTGTGCTTTTGCCCTGTTCATGCCTTCAAACAGTGCCAGCTCTTTGTTGTCTCAGGGGTTAAGTAATGTGTCCAAAATTATCTAAATACTGAATAATAAACAAATGGCTTGCCCTGATAGCAGATGGAGTCTACATTTTGGGTGTCATGTTTCTGACATGATTTACCTGAACCATTTCATCTTCCTAATCTGCATATATAAAAGAATTCAACAACATAATCCAACTTTTACAGACTGATCCCATGTGCATTCTAAGTATCTTAAAGATTGCAAATTGCTTACAACAGCCATATTTTCCTTATCTTGACTTGTTCCCATTGCCATCTTCTAGGACCTTAGCAGGTTCTTCTGTTATAGAAAGAAAACTTCCAAAGGAAGATTGCACAGTGCCTAGGAGACACACAACTTATCTCAGGCATCATTACTTATCTTGCTAAATCTTTATATCTGAATACTCCTGAGCATACGCCAACCCTCTGTTTCATCCCTAGTTAATGGAAGCAGGGAAGCTATGTCACTAAGAGTCACAACAGTTATTTTAGAAACTAAAATCAAGAATTTTCAGCACAAATAAATGCATCGCTTTATCTCTTGAGCTTTATAAAAATCAGCATCATACTGATACCATAAAACCTTTGTTCTCTAAACTAAAGGAAAAGTCTAGGGGATTTAAAGATGTCTTGTTGAAAATGAACTAACCTTAAGATACCATTTTTCCTACTGAATTCCTGTACCAGTGGATGGATAGTGGGTAAAGCAATAAAGGTTCAGTCTGTTTCATATAAGCCACTTTATCTGTGGGAAGAGAAAGCATTACAGAAGCTAGGAGCAGTGTCTAACATAGACATGAGAAGGTGGCATCAAAGGCCTAGTCTGTGCTCCCATGGGGACGTGTCAAGTGACAGACTGAAATACTCAGAGCAACCGGACAATGCTTTAAAAAAAAAAGGAAAAAAGGAAAATTGGCTTTATTTGCTAAAATTTGTTTACCACATTCTAATAGGTTAAACTTTCTTACCTAAGCAAAGGAAAAGAAAAATGTTAATTAAATCCAAGTAATAAGTTATTTATAATGACCATTTTATATTTTTAATGTTATTTAATTGTACCAAAGAAAGTACAGGGATCAGCTATTAAAAAAAAAACACCATGGCAACCTGAACTGAAATGTTCTAGAATTTTCTAAACCATATTAAAGGTCCCTAATATTATTTTTAAGTTCTCTGTAAGATAGGACATGAAGAAAAAAACAGAACCTTCTGACCTAAATAACTTGATTTTACTAAGCACTCTAATCAAATGTGCTTTGACGTTGATTTGAAATAACACAGCTCTACTAGATGACTTTGATGTAACCATTCTCCCTGTATTTATTAAGGTAAGACTTCTTGTAAATCTTGGTGATGCATGCTTGTAATTGCAGCACTTAAGAGGTGGAAGCAAGAGAATCAGAAATTTCGGTTGGCCTTGGCCTGTCTCAGAACCAAGAAACAAAAAGATCCAGGCCACTGAATATCATAATACAAACATGGTTCTGCAGAACAGTGGAATCTGACAGTGAGGAGCACAGTAGCCATTAACTTTCAAAATGAACACTGCCACTAGATTTCTCCAATATTAAGTCAAGAAAAACATTTGTTTTCAATTTTTCCTAAAATTACAGAATATTTTTAGACTGGCAAATTCTGTTTTATTTCAGCACACCTAGGGCCGTGCTGCCAGAAAATCTGATAGTTGTCAAAGTACGGATGGGCTCAGAATCAAAGACTGTCCTTCCTAAGAAATGCCAAACACAGCAGTGATGAAGCAGATCTATTAATCAATAAAATGCAAAATTAAGCATATCCTTAGACCTACATATTACAGTAGCTTATAAAACAATTGCTGTATTGTTTATTATAGATCATATATTTACATTTATTCAGCATACATCCTTTATGCAAGAAAAAGGTGGAACTTCAATACTTACATGATTCTCCTTCCCATTCTTGCATAGAGAAATTCCTTTAAAGAGGTTACAAACATAAATGCTTAAGACATACTTTGGGGTCTTTTTTTTCAATTTTATTGGATATTCTCTGTTTTTGCATTTCAAATGTTATACCCTCCCCTCCCCCACTACCGTCCTTCCACCCCCTCAACTTGCTTCCATGAAGGTGCTTCCTCTCCCAATAACCCTCTTCACCTCAATGCCTTGGCTGTTGATGATATTGTTCTTACCATGAGGGTGCAAACATGTCAGCTCTTTCAGTCCTTTCTCTAGCTCTTTCATGGGGGTTCCCATGTTCAGTCTGATGTTTAGCTGCAAACATCCTCATCTGTATCTATATGACTCTGGGAGAGCCTCTGAGGAGACATCAATCTCTGGCTCCTGTCAGTAAACACTTCTTGCCATCAGCAATAGAGCTTGGACTTGGCTGCATATGGGGTGGTTTTCCAAGTAAAGCAGTCTCTATAAATCTTTTCTTCAATCCCTGCTCCTCTATTTGACCTTGTATTTCCTCCCCTGTTTTGTTCCCCCTTTTAAGAAGGACTGAAGCATCCACATTCTGGTCTTCCTTCTTTTTGAGCTTCATAAGTTCTCTGGATGGTTTCTTGGGTATTCTGAGCTTTTTGGGGGGATGGGGTGAGCTAGCGTCCAATTATAAGTGAGTGAATACCATGAGTGCTCTTTTATGACTCACTCAGTATGATAGCTTCAAGTTCCATCCATTTGCCTAGGAATTTCATAAACTCATTGTTTTTAATAGCTGAGTAGTATTCCATTGTGTAAATGTACCACAATTTCTGTATCCAATCATCTACTGAAGGACATCTGGGTTCTTTCCAGCTTCTGGCTATTATAAATAAGGCTGCTATGAACATTGTTGAGCATGTGTCCTTGTTAGATATTAGTACAACCAGACTGATTTTCAGAGTGGTTGTACCAGTTTACAATCCCACCAACAGTGAAAGAGTGTTCCTCTTTCTCCACATCCTCTCCAGCATCTGCTGTCACCTGAGCTTTTGATATTAGCCTTTCTGACTAGTGTGAGGTGGAATCTTAGGGTTGTTTTGATTTGCATTTCCCTGATGACTAGGGATGTTGAGCATTTCTTTAGGTGCTTTTCAGTCATTCGATATTCCTCCATTGAGAAGTTTTTATGTAGCTCTGTACCCCATTTTTAATAGGAGTCTTTGGTTCTCTAGAGTCTAACTTCTTGAGTTCTTTGTATATACTAGATATAAAGCCCTCTATCAGATGAAGAATTGGTAAATATCCTTTCCCAATCAGTTGGTTGTCATTTTGTCCTTTTGACAGTGTCCTTGACCTTACAGAAACTTTGCAATTTCATGACTTTCCACTTGTCAATTCTTGATCTTAGAGCATATACCACTGGTGTTCTGCTCAGGAAACTTTCCCTTGTGCCTATTTCTTCTAAACGCTTCCCCACTTTCTGTTTGATTAGTTTCAGTGTACCTGGTTTTATGTGGAGGTCGTTGATCCACGTGGACTTGAACTTTCTACAAGGAGATAAGAAAGGATCAATTTGCATTCTTCTTCATGCTGACTGCCAGTTGAACCAGCACCATTTGTTGAAGAGGCTGTCCTTTTTCCATTGAATGTTTTTAGTTCCTTTGTCAAAGATCAAGTGACCATAGGTGTGTGGGTTCATTTCTGGGCCTTTGATTCTATTCCATTGGTCTACCTGCCTGTCTCTGTACAGTTTATATCACAATTGATCTGTAATACAGCTTGAGGTCAGAGATGGTGATTTCCCCCGAAGTTTTATTATTATTATTATTATTATTATTATTATTATTATTATTATTATTATTGAGAATGGTTTTTGCTATCCTGGATTTCTAGGCATACTTTGTTTTCAAATGTCTAATTTATCCTCTACAGGAATCCTAAGTTTTCATCCCAATGTACAAGTCTGCCAACATAACATACTGACCTTGGATGAGAGGTCATAATAGATACTTCCCAGGGCTCCCACATGTCATGCATGCTTTGTCATGATGTCATTTTGCTACACTTTAATCATTTGTTTTCCCCACCAGCTTAGAATTTACTGTGGACAGGCAGTCTTCCTGGTTGCCTTATTTGCCTAGCAGAGTACAGAATAGTTATTTAATAACTATTATTAAGTAGTTACATTTGACACATCTTCTTTTGTGTCTGTTTTAAGATATATTTTAACTACAGTAAAGATGATATACAAATTGTGATTTATGGTTTTTCCTTCATTTCTAAGACTCCACTACAACCTACTGAGATCCAACAATAAAAGATGTCCAGGGCCAAAAGCTGGTAGAAAAGACATAAATCTCACATCTTTCATAGCACTTGCTAAGATTGCACCGTGCCTCAGAAGCAAGTTTAATTTGTATTTCTGGCAAACAGATAAGAGCTTGAGCTTAGGATTTGGAGATGCTCTTGTGCTTGGTGATGTGGGGGTTAATTCTAGACTCTGGAACTATGGAGTAAAGCTTAAAATGAAAAATAGGACAGTATTCTTACAAATGAGTGTTACAATGCCTGGTGAGAAAGCCAGGGGCTTTGATGGAAAAATCAACATGATAATGGAAAATGCTTCAAGTTCTGTATTTTCCCACTACACAAATTTAATTAAGTGTGTTTGAACAGGAGTTATGAAAAGTAGTAATTATGCCCTACAAACTAGTTATTTTCTTTTTTTAGAACAAGTGAATTGTAAGAGAGATAAGCAAACATCTTCCTTATGATTTTTGTATATATGTTTATTGATTTATATCCTATTTCTTTCTACAAGAAAGCTAAAATTATCTTGCAATGAATTTTTAGTATTTTTCTTCATAATTTCTACCCAGGAGACCCACGTTTCCCTGGAAATGAAATATTTGTTAACTGGGTATTTGCCTCAATGTTAGGCTTAAACTATCTTTTTACTATTTTATGCATTTGGAGCTGAATATGACACATTTGGGGCAGAATATGACATATTTAGCCTGATATATGATACTTTTGGGTCTGAATGAATGATTGGAATAAAAGAGTAAGTGTGCACATAATGATTTTGTACAAACTCTTTGTTAGGACATGAGATTGTAAGTAAAGGGCCAGCGAGATGACTGTGTACATAAAGGTGCCTGAACTGATGTCAGAGTGACTGATTGCCAGGGGAATGCATCTGCTTTCACACAGGCACAGCCCTCAGAGAGGCAGTCCAGTCTGATTCCAGCCTTGCTAGATCTGGAGTAGCCATATCTCAGTCCAAGGATTCATGGCCATGAACAGGATTGCAACTGCAGAGCCCACTCTCCTCGGAATTCATGTTTCTATGATGAAGACATTGTGTTCCTTCATTTGATGGAATGGGTCTCTAGCCAAGTTGGTAGTAGAACACAAGTCTACAGATAACCCTTCTCTTTTCCCATTGAGAAAGTTACAGAATCAGTATCAGGAAACAGAAAATGATCACAGCTTTATGTATTTATTATACCATGTTTTCTTCCCTATGAATTTTAAAATGATTTATAAGAACATATTAAACTGCTAACAAATGAGTGGACACTTAAGAATGAAAATAAGGGAGAAGCATAAAATAGAATCAAGAAGAAGGTAGTAAAGATGCTTACAATAGAACCTGTGCTATGGGTGGGCTGGCACTTAGCTCTAAACTCTCTAATAGACCTCCATTTGTTAATGGCATTAGCCTCAATTTGCTTAAGAGCATTTTTTTTTTTTTTTAGGAAAATGGAAAAGTCAGGGTAAAGGGTAAAAAGACAAGAGAGTCTGGCTAACTGATTTTTCATTTGACTTCTTGTAGGAATAGATCTTAACATATCTGGGACATAGAACGCACTGAACTATGTGTCCTTAATACAGCCTTCCTCAGTACACTTCTGGGACAGGTTGTTCAAAAATATCCAAAGGTATTGAATTCAAAATCTAGGCTGGCTGGACTGTGAAGCTCTGTGAAGCTATTCTGTCCTCTCTTCTATAGTCTCTCCTCTTCTATAGACAGCTCAAGAGCTTGATTTGTTTTTGCTCTCTCCATTTATTGCTCCATCCTTACACCTAAAACACTTTTAGCTTGGTCTCTACACCAGCCGCATCAGGGATGCTACCTTTCAGATTATTTTTCACTTGGTCTTAGTAATGTTTCGAAGGTCCTTTACCTGTGTGTTTCTGCTTCTATTCTTTTGAATCAACAATGCTGGTGTTCCTTCCGATATAAGGAGGTGGCTCCAGTAAAATCATAGACTAAAACTGTATACTAGTAACAAAGACATCTACTACTTCTGAATCCCATAGCATATGATTTTATTGAACAACAGTAACATGGTACGTTAACCAGATCAACTTTCAGTACAGACTCCCTGGGCTGTTCTTTTATTTCAGACCCAACAAAGTTAGTAGCTACATTTCCCAACTTGCCTTGGACTTAAGATTTCAAATGTAATTTATGCTTTTGCTATCAGTGTTATTTACATGAAATTTGAACTTTTACCTAAGTTACATGGACCAGGAACAGTAATGCTGAGACATTCTGAAACTAATAGTTGTGGTGGAGTGGTGGAGAATTGCTGCTATGCCCATGTGATCTGGGAATTATTTCAGTGGCTTCTCCCTTTTTCCCTGTAGGGTTTGTTTCATGGAAGTTCTAGAAATTCTCTACAGCCAAGCATGAGATCCCAAAGTCTACTTCCATCACTACTATGCTAGAACATTCTAACTATTGAATAAAACAAAAGTGAGGGCATATCTGTCACTTTGCCAAAAGAGCTAGAGGTCATGGCCCTACATGACCATCTTCTCCATTCCTAAGCCATTTGACTGGTGGCAGTTTCTCAGAACACTGGTCACAGCTCATGCTTGGGATACTTTCCTAGACTGACTAACATGAAGACGTTGAGTAATGGGACACTCCTCACTACAGCTGAGAAGCACTTCTGCCAAGACTAGGAAGCCTTGGGAGTGGAATTTCCCTAGAAGTATGTAACTCGGGGGATCCCAGAGCTTTCTAAATGAGAAAAGGCAGAGAACACTTAACTTCAGTAATACTTATTAAGAGCCTACTATGTGACTTAGATGATCTATTAGGTGATTCACAACCAACCACCCTCTCCAGCCTTTCCAGGATCTCTGTGATGACAGTAGTGGTACCTTCTTTTTAAAGATGAAGAATTAGTACTGGTTAGTTATGCATGATCTGGGGTTTCCTGGATAATCGATAGACAAATTTTTAGGCATGCTATCAAAATACCATTTAAACATTTATTTTTATAATAAGGTATTTGTTCACACATAACTGAATAAAAAGCCTGTTTGAGAAGAGCACATAGCAAAAATGTTATGCACTCTCTTTCCACTATTAATCCTAGCTTAAAAGATTGAGATTGGCAAGTACCACTTTAGCTTCTAATTCATTTGCTGTCTTTTATCACTGTCTGCTTCCTCACTTTAGGCTGTGTTTTTTTACAAGTGCTGCAGAGATATCTAAAAGGATAATTCCACTTAAGTTCCAGGAAATAGAACTGCTATGAATTATTGATAATGTTGGCTTACTAATGCTTTAACTTTGCCTCCTTGCTTCAGTCAAAGGTAGTGGTTAGTAATTTTCATATCATCCTAGGAACTCATATTCCTACTTTTTACAGGCAATACTCACTTGAAATACAGGAGAAACTGTGCTGTTAATGCTGTTTCCACATATTATTTTCTCCATAGACTCTACTCTAGCTTTGCTCAATGGTAGGTTAATAGTACAGTTTCAAACTGAGTTTCCAGTCCTTGAAATGCACTGGGGTACTTGAATTGTAATTTGAGTGCAGCAAAGCCTTTGGTAGATTGGTTTTACACACACACACACACACACACACACACACACACACACACACACTTATTTCATTCTCTTGTTTCAAAGAAAAACACTGCTGTAAAGTATGAAGTTTTTATGTAAAATATTGAAAAAAGAGATCTTGCCTATAAAAGTCTTGAAACTCCTGAATGGATACAGTAAATGCATGAGTGGGTGTTTGTCTATTTGTTGAGGTACTAAGGAAAATACCCTAAGATTTTTATAAATGACATCAACAGCCACACGCTATTCTGAGAAGGCAGAGCATGCCTATGACTGGACTTGCAGAATGAACTTGCTGCCCTTGCCATGTTGTGAGAATCCATCTGGACACCAAGTAGAGCCAGTCACTGTGTTTATTTCTGTTTTGCATAAACTCACTAACAAGCAATGAAGGAAAATGGGAGGAGCTGTTAAAAATAAATGAACCAATTACAATGAATCACCTTCTTTCACGGGCTTAGAAGGGGTCATTAGTCAGGTCCCAAGGCCCCCAGCAATCTTTGAAAGGACAACTATGCCCATTACTTATGTTACTTCATAGTAGAATACCATGGGCAAAAGTTCCTTTTAGCTTTCAAAGAGTATCTTTAAAAGCTTTTGTTTCATGTTATAAAATCAAACCAGTCCATACTCAGGGTTTCTTTCTGCATGTGAATAGTACAGGACCTAGAATACCCAATCAGGCATGAGATCTAAAGACCTGAAGAAGACATAGACTCATTACTGCAATGTTATTATCTAGTAAAGACATCATAATCCAATAACAAGACCAAGTCTATCTTAGAAAATGCATACTAGAAAGCACATTATCAAGAACACATAAGCAATTACATTGCAAGGTCCTTTCACACTGACCCTGGGAAGTCAGTAGTCTAAGCTTATTTTCAAAGGCCACAAAGATGGCTGCTTCACTGCTGCCAAGGCCATGAATGTGTGGCACTTACTGTATCTGATGGCTAAATAGCCACCATCTGCCACAAAGAATTACAGAGAATGTTACAGAAACTCCAATGAGGCTGATGGTTGGTGACTGCCTGAATAGTGACAGACACACACACATACACATACATACACTCACACACATAAATATAAACACACATGTGTGCATGCACACTTAATTTAATAGTAACAACAATAATACATAGCATTATATTATGTATAACATTATATTATAGTATAATGTATTAGACAAAGAACTCTTTCCCTGTTCATTTGATATTCACCAACACTGTGTTTTATTTATTTGTGATACAAAGATGGCCTGAAGGTGCTGGGAAGTCATTTGTGAAAGATCAATATGATTTTCCTTTCCTAAAAATTCTTTTCACAACATGTCTAGTCCTCACCAAACATGTCAGAAATACATCCATGATAAAAATGCTTCTGTTGCTAATGTGTCTTTGTTAAAGCCAATGTGATTTTAGTAAAGAAATAAAAGAAACAAATAAAAAGAAACAAAAATTAGTTTTATTTAAACAAATTTCTATACAAAACATTCAAAACACACTTAAAATACATCTCAGTGGAAGCAGACACATGACTGTCAAGTAACATCATTCTGTCAATAGAGTTTTCCAACTTATGTTTCTTTTTTATTTTTAATACTTGAATTTTAGACTTTCTAAAGAGCCGATCAGAGGGTAATGTTTCCTTCTCTCTTTTGTGCCTTTTTCTTTTAATTTCTTTTCTACTTCAACACTTCCCCCTTTCCTCTGTGTCAAGTTATCCAGAAAGGCCAGGACTAGGCACTTAAAAAAGAGGCCTCATAAAACCAAGGCAAGCCAACCCAAGATTAGCAGGCTTCCTCCAACAGGCCCCAGAGTCTGGATGCTAGTGTCTCCACTCAGAATCTGGTAGTAAAAGCTGGGTCAGAATAAGATAGTTACAGAAGATGCCCTAGAGAATCCATCCCCAGATGATACATCTACAATATAATCTGTATACCTAAGGCCCAGGGGGCATCTGAGAAGTCAGACTGTGAATACTGTAAGGCCAGAGGACTAGGACATGTGTCCACAATACTCAAATGCCCAAATTAAATCATAGGTATTGCTAATAAGTTAGGACTAACTACTTCTCTGAATAAGCAGAAAATTATTTTCAGAACAATTAGATTATTTCATGCAATGCAATAAATTTGCTAATGTATGTGGTAAGAACAGTATTTGATAGGAAAGATAGATCATCTGATTTTATTTGATGATTTACAGAAATTATGTCTATTCTTCTTCATAATGTTTCCTCTATATATAGCATATGTATCTATACATACACACCAATATGAGTCTGCCTCATACTGGACAATGAAAATAATGGTGAATTAGTTTTATTATTGACCACTTTAAATTTTTTTTTTGAAAATTAAGAACTAGGTAATAATGACCTTGAAGAGTGTGGTTGGTTGGTTGTTGTTCTTTTTGTTGTTGTTGAGGGGCAGGGAGAATAATCCTAATATTTACTAAGTTGCTTAAATTATTTCCTTTCTTTTTCCATGTGTAACTATCTATGTATTATACTATGTAATATTCTTAGAGTAGCATATACAATGTATGCATATTTATTTGCTTATTTTAATTATTTGGTATATTGAGTAATGTATATTATTGTGACAATTTCATCAGCATGTAAGCCTATTTACAAAACATTTTATGCAAAAGTTACATTGCAAATGTGAAATTCCTTATGCATGTTTTAGTAACTGTGTGTACTACATATACTCATTTCTCTTTCTTTCTGTTTATAGGAAGTCCTGGCTGAGCAAGGTTGGGAGTCCTAGTTCTCGCATTGACCGGGCCGACTTTTCTAATGAAAAAACAATATCTAAGCTGGAATACTCTGATTTTAGTATTCGATATTAATGGAAGGAAAATGCTAATTGCAAAGCTTATATTATAGAAAATAAAACAGTCTTAGGTTTATAATAGTAGGAGAGTAGGATTAAAAATGGAAAGTATCTGCTCTGAAATTATATATTACTAAAATGTCTGAAACTGAAAAAATTTACTCACCTATGTTTTAGCAAGCAGAAAGTTATTATACAGTAAAATGTCATTATAAATTATATGATGAACATTCACATTGTCTTATGGAGTCTTTCATTTTAGAAAACATTACAGTATGTATATTATTTGGTTAGACATAAAATAAAATAAATTATCAAAAATTACCATTGGGTACTGTTGCTTAATAGGCTGACTTTTAATGTCCTTTTGGACCCACAGAGAGGGCTGGGTCTCTGTCATCAGGACTGGGGATCTGCCCTCAGAAGGCTGAGCTCCCACAACAGCTGCACAGGCATTCTTCCACCTGGACCAAGGGTGAGCCTAAGACACAGGCCCAGAGAGGTCACAGAGATCTCGGAGATCTCAGAGCACAGAGGGTGCAATGCTCTCTGGAAAAGGGTCTTTTTTGGCCCACAGTAAGGGCTGGGTCTCCTCCACCAGGACTCAGGATCTGCCCGAAAAAGGCTGAGCTCCCAGATCAGCTGCACAGGAGCCTTTCCACCTGCATCAAGGGTGAGCCTGACACACAGGCCTGCTGGCTGTCCAACAAGAGAACACTGGAGTTTCCAGAGAGCAGGGAGCATGGTGCTCTCTAGAAAAAAGTATTTTTTGGCTGAGAGAAAGAGCTAGGACTCAGGAACTGTGGGTGAGGGCTGAGCTCGCAGAACAGCCTCACAAGTGCTCTTACGCCTGAGCCCACAGAGACAGAACTGAGTCACTGCCATCAGAACTCACTGCCTGCCCACAAAACCCCAAACACCCAGGGGCAATCTCCCTCCTGAGCCCGTGGGCCTTCAGACCCACAGGAGAGATAAGCACCAGTCAGGAACAAAATTAACACCTACAATCACTGACAACAAGATGGTAAGAAGAAAGCACAAGAACCCAAGCAATGGAAAACAAGACAACCTGGCAACATCAGAACCTAGTTCTTTCACCACAGCAAGTAGTGAATTTCCCAACACTCCAGACAAACAAGATTTAGACTTAAAACCATACTTCATGATGATGATGGAGATCTTCAAGAAGCACAAGAAGCTCCCTTAAACTACTAAAGAAGAACCAGGAGAAATCACTCAAAGAACTACAAGAAAACACAACCAAACCGATGAAGGAATTGAAAATGGAAATAAATACAATAAAGAAATCACAAAAAGAAACAACCCTGGAGAAAGAAAACCTAAGAAAAAAATCAATAGTCATAGATACAAGAATCACCAACAGACTACAAGAGATGAAAGAGAGGATCTTTTCCGAAGACAACATACAAGCCATAGACAGAACAGTCAGAAAAGATGCAAAATCCAAAAAGCTCCTAACCCAAAATGTCCAGGACACAATGAGAAGACCAAACCTAAGAATAATAGGTATAGAAGAGGGTGAAGAATATTAACTAAAAGGCACAGTAAATATCTTCAAAATATCATAGAAGAAAACTTACCTACCCTTAAGAATGAGATGACCATGAATATACAAGAAGCCTACAAACTCCAAATAGATTGAACCAGAAAAGAAATTTTTCTGGACACATAGAACAGAATAGAAGATCAAGAAATGAACTCTCACACATATGGTCACTTGATCTTTGACAAAGCAGCTAAAAACATTCAATGGAAAAAGGAAAACCTCTTCAACAAATTGTGTTGGTTCACGTGGCAGTCAACATGCAGAAGAATGCAAATCGATCCTTTCTTATCTCCTTGTACAAAGCTCAAGTCCAAGTGGATCAAAGATCTCCACATAAAACCAGGTACACTGACATTATTAGAAGAGAAAGTGGGGGAAAAGCTTAGAACAATAGGCACAGGGGGAAATTTCCTAAACACAACACCAAAGGCCTATTTTCTGAGATCAGAATGGGATCTCATGAAATCACAAAGTTTCTGTAAGACTAAGGACACTGTCAAGAAAAGAAAACGGCAGCCAACAGACTGGAAAAGGATCATTACCACATCTGATAAAGGTTTAATATCCAATATATGCAAAGAACTCAAGAAGTTAGACTACAGAGAACCAAACAATCCTATTAGAAAATGGGGTACAGAACTAAACAAAGAATTCTCAACTGAGGAATATCAAATGGCTGAGAAGCACCTAAAAAATGCTCAATATCCCTAGTCATCAGGGAAATGCAAATCAACCCCCCCCCCCGAGATTTTACCTCACACTAGTCAGAATAGCTAAGATCAAAAACTCAGATGGAAGCAGATGCTGGCGAGGATGCAGAGAAAGAGGTACACTCCTCCACTTTTGGTAGGGTTGTTAGCTGGTACAACCACTCTGGATATCAGTCTGGCGGTTCCTCAGAAAATTGGACTTAGTTCTACCTGAAGACCCAGCTATTTCTCTTCTGGGCATATACCCCAAAGATGCTCCAATATATAATAAGGACACATACCCCATCATATTCATAGCAGCCTTATTTATAAAAGACAGAAGCTGGAAAGAACCCAGATGTCCTTCAATAGAGAAATGGATATAGAAAGTGTGGTACATTTACACAGTGGAGTACTACTCAGCTATTAGAAACAATGCCTTTACAAAATTCCTAGGCAAATGGATGGAACTACAGAGTATGATCCTGAGTGAGGTAACCCAGTCACAAAAGAACACACATGATATGCAGTCACTGATATTTGGATACTAGCCCCAGAAAGCTCTGAATACCCAAGAAATAACTCATAAAGCTTATGAAGCTCAAAAAGAAGGAAGGCCAAAATGTGGAAGCCTCAGTCCTTCTTAGATTAAAAAAAAATGGGAAAAAATCATGTATTCATCATATATTATTATGTAACAAATTTGGTAAGCTACAATAATATTTTATAAAATAAATAAATTAATAAAAAGGTTGAGTGATTAGTCTTAAAATGATTAAAATAAATTTGCATGATGATTACTATAACCATAAAGTAATAGCAATAGAAAGTTAGGGTATAAAATTCTCCTTAAACTCAAGCCTGATTCAGTACAAAGTTGGACTTACTTAGTATTCTTGGCTTCATTGTTCTGTGATCTAGATAGGCAAGCTTGTGACAGCAGTTAGAAGAGCTTGTTTCAGTATAGCAACCTTTGAAAATTTTAATCTACTCCCTTCAGCTATTGACCTATGACTAAAAACACTGGGATTCTAAATAAATCACCTAAACTTGTACTGTGATTTGACGATCTTAAAATTATAATCAGACAACCTAGTATTGAAGAGAAGGTTCATTTTTTTTACCTTGCAATTACAATATCGAATAAAAAAGATCTTTAACAAAAAATACAGCAGGATTTCACCTGCAAATATATTATGTATTTTCTTCATTCATTTCCATTTTAAATTTTATTTATTTTTATTGTGTATATGCATGTGCAGTGATGTGTGAATATAAAAATGTATTGTGTGTGTGTGTGTGTGTGTGTGTGTGTGTGTGTGTGTGTAGAGGTCATAGGACAAATCTTCATAAGTCATTTCTTTTCTATCTTGTATCTTTCTTGAGTTCCAGGCTTCAAGTACCTTTATCTAACTGATTTTCACATTTTTTAAACAATGGAACCCTTCACTAAAACGCAGCTTTATGTAGAACTGAATATATAAAAATGTTGGTTATTGTTTTGTTTTGTTTTGTTTTGTTTTGTTTTAGCACAGCTGGTGTGACTGAACTGGAATGGAGAGGGTCCTCACATTTGGTCTCTCCTTCCTTGTGTTTTGGTCTACTTCAATTCCCTTGGGAATGCAGGTTGAAAATGACCATCCTAACACATCTTGTAGACAGGACAAATTGTATATACCAATCTCACCACTGAAAGCCTTGCCTGGTTACAGAAGATGGAAGTGGTAGTGTAGAACTTGGGAGAGTGGCCAACCAATAACTAGTCCAACTTGAGGCTCCCACTAGCAACAAGAGTGAGCCTATGCCAGACACTCCATGGATTTTGTAGGAACCAGAGGCTGCGGAGACCTAAGATAGAACCAAATACAATTGATGGGGGGTGGAAAGCCAATGAAATAATTTCTAACAATATTCGGCTATACCTATAGATCTGTGCCTAGCTCAATTGTCATTAGAGTAGTTTCTTCTAGAACTAATGAGAGCAGATACAAATACCCTTAGCCAAATACTAGGCAGACCCAGGAGAGTCCCAAAGAAAAGCAGGACAAAGGATTGTAGGAGCCAGAAAGGTCAAGGACAACAGGAGAACAAGACCTACAGAATCAACTATGCAGGGCTCAAAGGGGTTCACAGAGACTGAAGCAGCAATCATGAAGCCTGTATGGCTGGCTCTAAGCTAGGTCCTCTGCATATGTCATGGTTGTATAGCTTGGTATTTTCATGGGACTCCTAACAGTGAGATTGGGAAGTGTTTCTGACTCCTCTTTTGTTCTCAGGACCCTTTTTTCCTACTGTTTGCCTCATCCAGTCTTGCTATGAGGGTTTGTGCCTAGTTTTATGGTAAATTGTTATGCCATACTCAGTTGATATCCCTGAGGGACCTGCTTTCTTTCTGAACAGAAATAGAAGAGGAGTAGATCTGAGGATAAAAGAGGTGGAGGGGGAATTGCAAGAAGTGGAGGGAGGGAAAACTGGGATATAATGTATTGTAGAAGAATAAATTTTAAAATAAACTTCCATTTCATTTTTTTAAAAAAAGAAAAAGAGATACAGAAAGAAAACTACCATACTATCTGTGAAGCAAATCTCACTGCTATATATGGCCCAAGGCATGACCTGTACCTACAAGTCTATATCCAGGCCTCTCCTCAACCTGCTTCATGGTATGAATTGAGAGAAAAGTAGATGTGAGATATTTGTTAGCTTAAAGGTTTATTTGTGGGTTATAACAACATATCATATATACATAAGACAGTGCACTGTTGGAAAATGACCTTCCATATAACCTATAGGAAAAGAAACACATTCTTATTATTTGAAACTAACACCATGATAAGTTAGGGGAGCATTGCATTATGGGTGTAGAGAAGATACGTGCTGGATCTTCATTGGGCAAAAAAGAAGCAAAAATGCTGAGACCTAAGGGAGCAAAGGATTTCCCCAGTCACAAAGACCTGTACCTTTCTTCCTGAAGTACCTGCAGGGATAGTGAACCCTCAAAGGGTATCAGTGGCATGCTTGAATTAGGGACTCCCAACCCTAACAATATTCTTATCCCCAAAGTACTATCAAGCATCTACAAGCACAGGAATGGCTTAAGGAGTAGTCATAGTAGCTGATACACCCTCAAGACAAGAAGAGTGGACCTTGGATGCTTTCTCACCATAAGGCATCACGTGTGTTCCTTCTATAGAAGAATGCAAAGCACCATAAGAAAAAAAAAAAAACAGACAACTTTCCAGTTCACAGGCAGCTTTAATATCCATTTAGTTTAGAAAGTGGAAGATAGATATGTCTTCTTACTTGTGTTTGGAATAAAGATCTGCATTTCTTTAGGAATACTGCAATACATAGGAAGGTTTTAAAATGCATATTTTGATCTGATATCTAACATGACACTGATACATAACTATTCATATCCTTTAGTATTTTCTTGACTCTTTAAAAAATACACTTTGTTGAACCAATCTTCCATCTGCACAAAATAAGCCATACTAATATTTTATATATAAATAATATCTACTAGTGGGTAGAAATGTTGTAGGTAATGACTGAAAAGTAGGTGTATATGAATGGGTAGAAAGCAAGATAAATAAGATAAAGCAATATACAAATGTGTTACAGAAATTAGATAATATACCTTAAGTTCTAATTTGTCCAATTTTATACTGAACATCCATGAGAATTTTCAATTTATATACAATTTTTAAATATTATAATAAGAAAGGTTTTGCCAGAATTAGACATTCTAAAAACCTAAAAAGTTCTAAGGGAATGATATTTAATTCAGTGACTATCAACTGGAGACTCAAAACTCCTCATACCCACACTCTCTTCCCTTAGCAACCAGAACCCCGAGTGGTATGACTGACACAAGAATCGAAATAATGTTTTCATATTTATATGAAAGTTCCTACATAAAAATCTTCAGTCAGTGGGCTGCAACCATAGCAGTAGCTCAGAGCTTAATACTCTTATAGAAGAATATCTACAAGATATCTTCAGTTCTCAGCCCATACATGGCAACTCACAACTGACCATAACCAGTTCCAAGGACATAGAGATAGAACACTCAAATACATAAAATATGAAAAGCTCAGTAGGACCTTGTTGACCGGAGGAAACACGGTAAAGAATGGATCTTATCTAGCAGGAAATA
This sequence comes from Micromys minutus, assembly GCF_963924665.1. Taxonomy (NCBI): domain Eukaryota; kingdom Metazoa; phylum Chordata; class Mammalia; order Rodentia; family Muridae; genus Micromys; species Micromys minutus. The sequence goes on along the minus strand of NC_137969.1, from coordinate 52,254,410 downwards.
ACCAAGAACAGGGGAAGAAAGTTCCAGGCTGCTTTTATTATGGGTGTTATCAGTTGTCTAATCATAAGTGTTCAGATAAACTCAAGGTTCATCTAAAACTGGATCTCAAGATCAGAGGAGGACCTTGTAGCTGGATCGATACACAGAAAAGGAGAGAACTAGAAAAAGAAGAGAAGCGAGGCTATGATGTTCATTAATTTGACTTTGTTGAAATCTGCTGACCTTCTTAAAATTATTTTATTTTTGATACTAATTATATCATTTCCTCTTTCCTCACTCTAAACCCACCCATGTACTCCTTTGCTCACTTTTTTAAACCCATAACCTCTTTTTTATTACTTGATATTTCATAAAGCATGTTATGACTTCTTTTGGAAGTATATGTGTGACTATTGTGGTATATATTTTAAGTTTCCTCATGACTGCAGATACAGTATCAGAGTTGTTCACTTCTCCATAAAAGGGAAGATTTCTTATAATTGGAACTCATTCAAGGAACTAAATGAAGAGAACAAATGGGTCATGAGACATGCATTCTGGGCCCAGCCCATTGCTAGTTACCAATGTCCTGGGATTCTCGGCTGCAGAGTCTAGAAATTAGATATTCACCAGATACAGGTGAGCCAGGGGACATCCAGGGGTGTTAAGAGGAATCTAAAAAAGGCCTGTGATAAAGATGTATACAGGTTGGCACTTAGTCCCTTGATCTGGGCTGATCAAACCAGAGCAGGACCATGGCTCGTCCCATTCACATGTTAGGATTGCTCCTGACATCTTGTAAGCCAATCCTGGGCCTAGAGATGCAGCTCAGGTAGAAGACGTGCCTGACATGTGTGGGCCTGAACCCCATCACCGGTACTTCAGAGAAGCAAACAAAACTAAAATACCAAAGACACCTGAAGTAGCAATTTCTAGTTTTGTTGGAGACTCAGTTGTGTCATTAATGTTTCTCTGGAAACTATCTTATAAGTGATGTTTTGCTGAAGCAGACAGATGAGAGAATGTTTTGGGGTGAACAGACATGTGGTGTTCTTCTGGAAGCTGCCCAGTGAAAGGGCATATGATGTTTGGAAAGAGTATAAATATAATCCAACAAACAATGGATGACATTCTTGCTTTGGTTCAACTTGCCGCTCTTTGCTGGTCATCACTGGGTTTCCATGACGATGGTCTTCATCATTTGATATGGAGAGAAATGAACCAAATAGCTTCTGGTGGTATTCTTGCTGCTTTTTGCCACTTCTGTAGACTTGTGAGAATAAGTTTTTTGTTTTCTTCTGAATCAAGCTGCTGATACTGATTCGTGGTTGCTGTGTATACTGGACTGCCTCTGATGATTCCTGTTTGATGTACCAGACTGCTAACAAAAAAAATTGGAGTCACCCCCAAAACTATTTCAAAACAGGCCCAAACCTGTTTCCTATTACCTTTTCCTTTCCCTACCTCTGTTGGGGGGTGGGATAAAAGGGAGGTTCTAAAGGACTAAAAGCATTAGAGAACCATAATGAAAGTCAGCATTGAAAAAATCTTAGCTTGCAGACACAGGGCTTAGGAATGTGGGTGTTTTCTGAGTTTTGCTTTTGTCAAGCTTGCATAGTACGTAAATTGAACCATAGCCATTTGCATTAAGAACACACACGCAATACAAAAAGTACTGTGCCAACAAACTCTTATGGTTTATGGTAACCATCATAAAGACTCATGTGCCCAAAGTTGTTTTTCTGTTCTCTTATTTTTGTTTTTATTTTAACAATGGTGGAAATTATTCTTCTTTATGTGGTAAGAAGAATACAAACATGTAATTAGTGGTTAATTTTTACATATTTTAAATGTTAATTTAAATGTCATAGTGATTCCTAATATTTAGAATTCTGGATAGAAGGTAACTTTTCCTTAATTAACTCACAGATCTTGGTGGGGAATGTTAATTTTTTCTGTTTATTTTATTCCTCGTGCATGCTAAGTAAGCTCTCTACCACTTAACCATACCTCTGCCTATGGTTTCTGATTTAGAATAAAACCAAGTTCTGATAATTTTTTAAATTAAAATGTAAATATTTAGTTGTTAAATGGGTTCATCAGCAGGCAGGAAGTGATTTAGTTTTCCCTTTTCAAAAAAATCTAGATTACCCTTTCTCTTCTGCTAGGGAAAAAAAAAATCATAGTGCTTTCTTGGTTGGATGTCCCAGATGCATCTTTTATGAAAACGTATGTGAAAGTACATGTTTACTTCCAAATTCCCTGATACATTCTGAAAGTAACAACCAATAAAGTCTTTCTCCCTTTTTTGCTTTTCTCTCCCCATCCCGCCATCATTCAAATGCTAGATGTTGTCGGGAAGAAGATTAGAAGATTCAGTAGATTCATTGTGTTAGAGATGGAATTTCTATTTCAGACTGTTCTAAAAAGTGAGAATTACTATTATTTTATTTTTATTCTTCAAGCACAAAGGCACAGTTTCTGGGTGAAGAACGTGCATGCAAAACTCTATTAAGAAATCTGCACGAAGAGTGTATGTAGATTTATGTTAAGTCAATACATGATTGGACAGGGAGAGGAGATGGGAAAAGCGAGAGGAAATGGAAGAGGAGGAGTCAAAGGAGGAGAAGGAGAGGAAGGAACAGGAAGAGAAGGCTGGTTAATGGCAAGATAAGGCATCTCCTAGTAGGGAATAGACCTACATCACAGCACCCAGGGAGGAAGACAGGGAAGAAGTGATATAATGGTGATTCTTCATCAAAGTTTGGTATTCGGGTAAAGAAAAGAGCCTCAGTGGCAGAGTGTAGGAGAAACTGTGTTGAAAGACGTTGGCAGCAGAAATAAAAGGGAAAAAAAATCAAGAGGGTACTTGTTGAAAAACAAGGATAGTGGTTGTGTCCAGTCTATAGGGAGTGGGTTTTGGTCCAGAACAGGTACACAAAAAGCCCTACCCATCCCTGCCATTTTGGAGCTTCCATTTCTTCACTCAAGTCATAGGTTCATAAACACTCTCTTTGCAATTATTTGTGTTCCCCTGCTCAGCTCTTTCTAGCCATGAAGTCTGAACAAAATTATTGTTCCATTGCTTTTAATCCAGCTAATAAGCCTTCTCTTGTTGGGCTCAACTCACAGCTCCCTTTCCTGGTTTCTTTTTCTGGTTCTCTTTCTCTCTCCTCAGTGATAGGCTGACCAAATCAACCCTCCCTGGTGCCTACTTTCATCTTACATGCAGCCCCTAGTCCTCCTCCTCCTACTTACTCCTGTTCTACCATGGGACTCCCTTTACTTCCCTCTGATGGGCCAACAAGCAGATGGAATCCACCAAACTAATACCATATACCCAGTTGGGGCTGAGGCTGTATCTATTAGGACCCTGAATGAGACTACAAATCTTCAGGGATTTTCACTAGAGACCACTTTAAAACTTACTTCCTAGCAAGTCTCTGTAAAGCAATCCTTAAAGTAGTTAATCGTTCTAAAACAATCCAAAAAGCCATCCAACAGTGAAACCTGCCTCAATCTCTAAATTGCCTTACAAGGACCCTCTTAAAATATACCAATCTGTATTCTGACACTACATGAAAAACAAGTCCTTTTGATCTATGTCTTCTCCCAGAGTTTCCTTAATATTAAGGATAAATTTAAATGTCTAGAGAAAGGACCACTGGCTCTATATGCCAAACTCCTAGCCATAGCCTTTAAGATATACTACGGGAGAGCTGAAAAATCCCCAAAACAAAAATACCGGATGCTAACAAAGGCCTTTTGACTGACCATAGAAACTATTCAGGTTCCTTGGACTCCCAAAGCCTGAGAATTTCTGGGTCCCTATTTCAAATCTGGAAAGAGGGTTACTGAACTTGAACCTGCCCAAGCCTGCATAAGCCACCTAAACAAACAACATCCAAGATGCCATCAGGAGATATACTTGGGTATTGACTGCCCTTATGTCCTTGGTGGCATAGGGACATCAGGCCCAAATCAACCTTTCATGTCTGGCCATGGGTGACTGAAGGGGCCTAGGCTCTTTTGACTTGACTACCACCATCTGCAACAGCTATCCTTATCATCACAGAGTCAGAAAAATCCATCTTTCTCTGGATACTGAGGCCACCTTTTGAGTCCTGACAGTTTGGGGACACATCTCTCCTTATTGTTCCCCTAATGTCAGAGTAGGGGACACTTTGCCAGCCTCACCATCCTCTCTACTTAGCTGTATCTTTAGGAGTATTCTGTTACCCACTCCTTCCCAATTGTACCAACCTGTCTGATCCCCTTGCTGAAAAGGCACCTCGTAGCCAAAGTGAGAACCTCTATTTTCTTCACTCCCCCATAGGCCTGACCCCAGACTCACCAGCCATTCCCATCCTCCTTCTCCTCAAAAATCACACAATCAGACTCACCTCTTCCCTTACCAACTGCCCAGTGGATCCAGGGGTATGGAACACCTAAAAAAGCTGCTATAGTTAGACACCCCACCCCTCTTGCATCATTCAACTTTAAAACCTTACCAAATGGATCACCCAGGCTCAATACTCACTTTCTCTTCAAAGCCTCTGATCTTTGACAAACTCTTAAGAAAAGGTCATCTGCATCCCACTTCTTCCCCCTTCAACATTCCCATACCCGAGGTTAAAACTTCCAGGTGGTTCTGGATCTTTCATTCCATAGTTTTCAACCCTTATACTCTCCACCATGCCTCAGAGACCTCCCACTTCTTTGTCCTAGATCTCAAGGATGCCTTTTTCCCATTCCACTGGGTCACCAGTCAAAAAATACCTTGGTATTTACTTGGACTGACCTTTTAATTTTTTTTTTTTTTTTTTTTTTTTTTTTTTTTTTTTTTTTTTTTTTTTGTTGAAGTCCAACTTTAATCCATGGTTGTCTGATAAAAATACAAGCCCTTATTTCAGTTTTTTTATATCTCTTGAGGCTTGCTTTGTGACCAACTATATGGTCGATTTTGGAGAAGGATCCATGGGGTGCTGAGAATAAGGTATCTTCTTTTGTGTTTGGGTAAAATAGTCTATAGAAGTCTATTTGATTCATAATGTCTGTTAGTTTTATTGTTTGTTGTTTAGCTTTTGTCTGGTGACATGTCAGTTGGTGAGAGTGAGAAGTTTAAGTCTCCCACTATTAATGTGTGCTGTTCAATTTGTGATTTAAGCTTTAGCAATATTTCTTTTACAAATATGGGCACCCTTGTGTTTTGGGGCACAGATATTGAGAATTGAGATATCATCTTGGTAGATTATTCCTTTGTTGAGTAGAAAGTGTTCTTCCCTGTCTCTTTTTATTACTTTTGGTTGAAAGTCTATTTTATTAGATATTAGAATGGCTACTCCATTTTGCTTCTTGAAGCCATTGCTAAGCAAAAAATTTCCAGCTCCTTACTGTGAGGTAACATCTATTTTATCACTGAGGTGTGTTTCTTGAATGTAGCAGAATGACGTATTCTGTTATTAACACTCATTCTGTGCCTTTTTATTGAGTAATTGAGTCCATCAATTATGAGAAATATTAATGACCAGTGGTTGCTTATACCTGTTATTTTGATGGTGATGGTGGTGGTGATGGTGTGTGTGCATGCTTCCCTTGTTTTTGCTGGTATAGAATTACTTATTTCCTGTGTTCTTGAATGTAGTTATCCTCCTTGGGTTGGAGTTTTTCTTCTAGTATTTTCAGTAGGTTGGATTTGTAGATAAATATTGTTTAAATTTTGTTTTATCTTGAAATATCTTGTTTTCTCCATCTATAGTTATTGAGAGCTTTGCTATGTATAGTAGTCTAGGTTGGCATCTGTGAATTTTACAAGATACCCCAGACCTTTTTAGGGATTTATTTGTTCTTCTTTTAAATGCTTCTACCTGTTTGAATGTATTTTTCTATATTGCTTTAAGAAATTTATTAATTTCTTCTTTAAAGGCCTCTATCATCCTTATAAGATTGAATTTAAGGTCATTGTGTGTGTGTGTTTGTGTGTGTGTGTGTGTGTGTACTTTGGTTGTGTTAGGATAGCCAGGGCTTGCTATAGTAAAGTAACTGTGCTCTGAAGGTGTCATATTGCCCTGGCTTCAGTTAATGGCATTCTTTCAAAGGGCCTTAGGCCATCTGGATGGCTTTGGTTCCTTGATGTTCCTATTGTAGTAAATATTGGGAGTGGGATTAACCTTGATGGTCCAGATGTGGCAGACCTCTCATGCATAGTCTTGAGCTATATGCTTCCAGATCAGCAGGTCTGTAAGGATCAGGAGCAGCATATCCAATAAAGGTCGGTGGTGAGATTGGCAGGGAATGGGAGTCCAGTGGGGATATCAGGCTGCACAGGGCAGCTTGGGGTGTCTCAGAGGGCCCAACAAGTAGGGAAGATGAGTGGGGAAAGGGAAGCTAACCTGTATGGTTCCGGATCTGCAGGTCTGATGAAGTTGGGCAGACAGGTGTGAGAAGAATGAGGTTCAGTAGGGATAGCCCATCTGTTTCTTTAGAATATAAAAATAAGTTTTTGAAAACTTTTTACTAAATCTTGCTGCCATAATTTAAAAGTAGTAATTTTACCAGAATTTAAAAATTAAACTATGCCAGAATATAAATCCTATTATCACATAATCCTTCAAAGCTGCATTTATCTTTAGATGCTTCTTTAATAAAATCTTTAGAATTATTTTAAATTTATTTAAATTAAGTAAATTGGTGTTAAGTTTTCATGTTGTGTAGAAATTGGTCATTTCTTTTATTTTTTTTTGCCTTTTTTTTTACAACTTTATTTGAAAAAAACAAAGATAAATGTACAGATTTTAAGCATTTTTTGCATAAAAGTATACAATACATTTTTGTCAGTACTTGGTTTTTTTTTTAAAGGTTTGATAGTGTGATTAAGATCTTACTAGTTACAATGAGCATAAAGTACATGTAAAACAAGATGTAACCTGGAAATAGTCAAAGTTTTCTTGGTGTGTAAAGATTTTTTTTTTTTACAATGAGCAAACAGTACATGTAATACAGGGTGTAACCTGGAATTTGTCAATGTGTTCTTGATGGGTAAGGATTGAGCAAAACTTTTTGTTGTTGTTGTTTTGTTTTGTTTTCTTTTTTTCTTGGACTTCACACAGTCTGTGAGTTATTTCTGGGGCAGTGCGAGCCTCTGGGGTTAGCATCCCACTATCAGTGACTGCATAGTATGTCTGTTCTTTTGTGACTGGGTTATCATTTCTTTTATTTTTAAGTCAGTTTTTAAAGTTTTTTTTTTAACATTTGAAGTGTGTGTGTGTGTGTGTGTGTGTGTGTGTGTGTGTGTGTGTGTACATATAGAGGTCAAAGCACAACTTTGTGGCTCTCTTTTATCATATGGGTCTTAGGCCTGAAACTAGGGTCACTAGGCTGAGTAACAAGCAGCCTTATGTGCTGACCCATCTCATTTGTCCATTAGTTTCTTTATAACAATATTTTAATGGGATAAATCTAGATAGGATTATATATCAGACATGACCTCTCATATCAAGGACATCAAGGATTATTCTAAAGGAAAAAAAAAGAAAGTAAGTTAAATTATTGAAAGATTCATTCATTGTCTGTATTAATTTTAACAGGAAGATATTTGGTTTTGTGGCTTTATATCATTTAGCAAATCTATCACTATACAAAAATCACAATCAGATGAATTTAATTTGAACTAAATAAAAAGGTATTACATTAGATGTTTTAGGAGGCAGAACAGTTGTACAATAAGTGCTCAGATTTGTCTATGACCTCTTTCTTACTAGCCTTCCCCCATACTAATTTGTTTGAATTTAGCAACAGTAAGGAGTCTCTTTAGGGGCCCCATTAGAGCTTCCAGTATTCAGTGTGCACAACACATCTGAGTTATCAGCATACTCTATTCAGGCTGTAGCTTACTCTGTCTAAAGAAGGAATGTCAACACTCAATCATTCTATTGTTTCACCAGTAGTTTAACAGCAGAGTGTTGGGAATTTTTCTATTCTCAAATGTCAGCAAAGCAAACCTTGGCAGCATTATCTGTTCTGAGCTGCCAATCCACAGTGCATCATAGGAATTAAACGAGTATGGTTGTTCATGAGTATCACTGCCATCCAAGCATGCACAGTCAGTCTATAAATGTAAGTTAGATACTACCTTACACACCCTTTAGAACTAACAATGTCACTAGTTTTTGTAGCTATATGGAAAAAAAAAACTTCAGCATAAGAAATGCTATTCATATTCACATTTTGAATCATCTCTTGAAAATATGTCAAAATGGATTGTTTTGTTGTTAACTGTGCCTGTAAAAACCACAAAGGTCATTGTCTTAAAGTAGAGAAATAGACTAACAAACTGAATAGATATGTAAACAGGACTGAGCATTTTGCTACCTGTCTTTGTCACTGAGGAAATGCACCTCAGTGACAAAGACAGACATTATCTCAGAGTAAGAGGCTAAAAAACAATTTTCCAAGCAAATGGTCCCAAGAAACAAGCTGAAAATTGACTTTCCACCAAAAATTATCAAAAAAAAAAAATAAAATAAATAAGGAAGCCCAGTTCATACTCATCAAAGAAAAAAAAATCTACCAAGATGAACTCTCAATTCTGAACATGTATGCTGCACAGGCAAGGGCACCACATTCATAAAGGAAACTTTACTAAGGCCCATGCATACATTGCAACTCACACAATTATAATGGGAGACTTCAACACCCCACTCTCTTCAATGGACAGATCATGGAAACAGAACCTGAACAGTGACACAGTAAAACTAACAGAAGTTATGAACCAAATGGATTTGACAGATATCTATAGGACATTTCATCCTAAAACAAAAGAATATACCTTCTTCTCAGTACCTCATGGTACCTTCTCCAAAATTGACCATATAATTGGTCACAAAACAGGCATAAACAGATACAAGAAGGTTGAAATAATTTCATGCATCCTATCAGATCACCACGGACTAAGGCTGGCCCGAAACAACAACAAAAACAGCAGGAAGGCCACATAATTTGGAAGCTAAATAATACACTACTCAATGATAACTTGGACAAGGAAGAAATAAAGAAATGAAAGACTTTTTAGAATTTAATGAAAATGAGGGCACAACATACTCAAACTTATGGGACACAGTGAAAGCAGTGCTAAGAGGAAAACTCATAGCCCTGAGTGTGTCTAAAAGAAACTAGAGAGAACATACACTAGCAAATTGACAGCACAAAAAGTTCTAGAACAAAAAGAATTGAATACACTCAAAATGAGTAGAAGGCAGGAAGTAATCAAACTCAGGGCCAAAATCAAACAAGTAGGGAAAAAAGAACTACACAAAGAACCAACAAAACCGGCAGCTGGGCAGGGGAAAAGGATAACATCTCAAATGTAAATATAGAGTATCTAATAAAAAGGGGGAATAAAAAAAAAACAAATGTAAATACAGAGGACATCCAATAAAAAGTAAAAAAAGAGAGAGAGAGAGAAAAGTAATGTAGCTAGAATCATACATTTCTATTCAGACTAATGAAACCCATATTTAAATTAAAACAAAAGTGTAAAATGAGTTATTTGGGCCTATCTTATATATTTCAGGCTGGTGTTTAGAGAGATAAATATGAGTCTTAAGTAGATAATATTAGGAGATTGTGATCCTGTCTAAGATTCTTGTAGAAGTGACATCTAATTTAAAATGAGCTTTGGTAACAAGCTCAGAAAACAAGTAAACTATAATATAAGCAATAAGGAAATGCTAACTTTTCAGGGCAACTGCCTATGAAAAGTGCACACCAATGCACACAAACATGGGGAACCCTTGCTGTTAAACTCTTGCCAGGAGAATGAAGTTAGAACAGTAGAACGGCCTACATTATACTGAATAAATGATATATGTTTGTAAACAATGCCAATATCTGTTCTGCAGCATTACCTTTCCTGCCAAACTGTGGCCACCTTCAGGAGTGCAGCTGGGGCTACTCACAAAGGATCATCCCAGCATTTCTTGCTGAAGGTTAACATTCTGTTATAGAAGGAGTGGGGGAGAATTATGGATCTTGGCAGGAGCATTCAGTCACTCCTCCCAACCAGTTTCATATTTGATCCTGCCCTGGTTGCTTGCTGTCTGGAGAAGGGGCCAGAGAACATAGGCTAAGAAGAAATAGGGAGGATGGTTTCATCCATGAGGCAATGTGGGACTCATCATCCATGCTGGGTGCAGACCTTCTTGTGGCTGCTCCAGCCTGTAACCCTCACCCACTGCTCTGTAAATCTAATGAGCTTACTGTTCCCATCAGAGGGAAGTTTGGTGGAAGCATGCCTTGGTATGTCTGTCCCTGAGACCTTGAAGAGAGGAGTGTTATGCCCCCCACCCCCACCAGGAAAGAAATTTTGTATCAGTTTCACAAAGCTGTTTCCCATCAAACTATTTCCTAAGTTTCACCCAACAGTCAGGTTAAATAATGACACCCCAGTGGATAGTAAAGCCAGAGGCTCAAAGGGGTCAGGTGGTCTCAGGAAAAACAAACAAGGCTGAATCTTACAGCAAATTACCAAATCCTCATCTATTGGAAGAGAAAGCAACAAAAAAAGGAGAAACTTAAATCGGGTATGTGGTTCACCTCAGACTTATTATAAGAGGATTACAATTATGACTAAGTTTCCAAATTCTGTAGAGACGTGTAGAGGCTGCAGTAGTTAGCATCAACCTGAAGCACACAATTATATAAAGGGGAGGGTAGGATAGAACAATGGGTTAAAGGCTGGAGGGAGCTTAATTTGTAGTAGGAGTTTCCAAAGAATGGCACTGGTCAGAGGTGAGCTGTACTTTCAGTCAAGCATCCCCTTTCTCACAGCTCTAACCGTAACTCTTTCGGATGCTCACAATTGTAACCTTTTTAAAATGGAATCCTGTTATCACTCATCTGTACTTGTTCTATGGAAGAAAACTATTGATCCACCCATATCAAAATAGTCACTACTGTTCACCAGCTCAATGGCAAAGTGTCGAACTGTGGCATGCCATAAAGTCACAAGCTGCTGTCCTGGTCTGCGTGGTTGAATACTTATTCTTGGATGATTATCGCTTCTCTTCAGCTGATCTTGGCACAGGACATTCATCAGAGCTCACTGTGAAATCGGACATTCTACAAGCCAATGCAGCATACTAAATTAACCCTCTGCAGCCATTACCATTACCATTATCAATCTCCACCATCACAGCCTTTGGGCCTCAGGCCTCTACTCACCATCCATTTATCACACAATTTGATTTTAATTTTTTTACTCTGTGATTAAACTGATTTAAAACAACCTCACAGCACAGTGCTCCTAGTCTTTCCGATCTAGTCTACATGAGAAAAGCCTTGTTCTAGATACCATGTCCCATTGTTATTTGCTGGGTTTACACCAAGAGGTAGTAAGTGTCTGTGAGAACCCATAAGGTCTAAAAGGAAAACAGTTGACACTAAGCCAATGACTGCACCTTTGCTTTCTAGCTGGTCACCTTTAGGCCAGATGAGGGTAGTCAGGGTGGCAGGAAGAAATGTTTTTTGAGTGCTTATTTTGTTTGAGTTTGGGGTATGGGTTTTAAAAATATTTTTATAACATTTAGTGTGGTTTGCTCATATATGAGCTTGTGTCATGGTGTTTCTATGAAAGGCAGAGGACTATTTGTTGTCTGAATAGCACAGGCTAGCCAGTCCTCCAGCCGATGTTCTGAATACTGCATTTCAGGCAGAGGCCTCATGGCCAGCTTCTTGTCCTCATTTGTTCTAGTGCTTATAAAATCACTGCCCAACAACCAACTCTAGGTGCTCTTTTTTTTCTTACAACTTTATTTTTAAAAAAACAGAGACACATGTACAGATTATTAAAAAGCATTTTGGAGTAAATATTTACAAATATATTTTGGTCAGTACTTGATTTTTCTTAAAGGTTTAATAGTATGCATTGAAATCTTACGATTTACAAAGATCATAAAGTATATGTAAAACAAAACATAACATGGAAATAGTCAAAGTTTTTCTTGGTGTATTAAGATTAAACATAATGATTTTTAACTACCAAAAATTGCCACAAAACAATCATTTTAGCTCTTGAGTTTCTAATGATTTAAGGTCTAGGTGTACCCAACTCTGAGAGGGTGCTATACACTTAAGGACTGAGGCTTCCACTTTTTGGCCATTTGGGGGGGGCTCATATAGTCTGTGAGTTGTTTCTTGGGTATTCAGACCTTTCTGAGGTTAGCATCCAATTATCAATGACTACATATTGTATCTGTTCTTTTGTGACTGGGTTACCTCACTCAGGATGATATTCTCTAGATACATCCATTTTCTTAAGAATTTCATAAAGTCATTGTTTCTAATAGCTGAGTAGTACTCTATTGTGTAAATATACCACAATTTTTGTATCCATTCATCTACTGAAGGACATCTGGGTTTTTCCAGCTTCTGGCTATAATAAATAAGGATGTTATGAACATGGTGAAGCATGTGTCCTTACTGTATGTTAGAGCATCTTTAGGGTATATGCCCAGAAGTGGGATAACTGGGTCTTCAGGTAGGACTATGTCCAGTTTTCTGAGGAACCACCAGACTGATGTCCAGAGTGGTTGTACCAGCTTACAACCCCACCAACAGTAGAGGAGTGTTCTTTTCTCTGCGTCCTCACCAGCATGTGATGTCATCGAGATTTTAATCTTAGCCATTCTGACTGGTGTGAGGTGGAATCTCAGGGTTGTTTTGATTTGCATTTCCCTGATGACTAGAAATGTCAAGCATTTTCTTAGGTGCTTCTCAGCCATTCGATATTCCTTAATTGAGAATTCTTTGTTTAGCTTTGTACCCATTTTTAATAAAATTGTTTGATTTTCTGGAGTATAACTTCTTGAGTTCTTTATATATATTGGATATGAGACCTCTATCAGATGTGAGATTGGTAAAGATCCTTTCCCAATCTTTTGGTAGTTGTTTTGTTTTCTTGACAGTATCTTTAACCTTACAGAAACTTTGCAATCTAATTAAGTCCCATTTATCAATTCTTGATCTTAGAGCACAAGCCATTGGCATTCTGTTCAGGAAATTTTCCCCTGTGTTCTAAGGTTTTCCCCACTTTCTCTTCTAATAATGTACCTGGTTTTATGTGGAGATCTTTGTTCTACTTGCACTTGAGCTTTGTACAAAGAGATAAGAAGGGGTCTATTTTTATTCTTCTGCATGCTGACTGCCAGTTGAGCCAACACTATTTGTTGAAGAGGCTGTCATTTTTCCATTGAATGTTTACAGCTTCATTGTCAAAAATCAAGTAACCATATGTGTGAAAGTTCATTTCTGGATCTTCTATTCTGTTCCACTGATCTACCTGCCTGTCTCTGTACCAGTACCATACAGTTTTTAACACAATTGCTTTGTAATATAGTTTGATGTAAGGGATGGTGATTATCGCAGAAGATTTCTTGTTATTGAGAATAAAATTTGCTGTTCTAGTTTTTTTGTTATTCCAGATGAATTTGCAAATTGCTCTTTCCAACGCTATGAAGAATTGAGTTGGAATTTTGATGAAGATTGCATTGAATCTGTAGATTTCTTTTAGTAAGATGGCGATTTTTACACTGTTGATCCTTCCAATCCATGTTCATGGGAGATCATTTCATCTTCTAAGATCTTCTTCAATTTCCTACTTCAGAGATTTGATGTTCTTGTCATATAGGTCCTTCACTTGCTTAGTTAGAGTCACACCAAGGTATTTCATGTTGTTTGTGACTATTGTGAAGGGTATCTTTGACCTAATTTCTTTCTCAGCATGTTTGTCCTTTGAGTGGAGGAAGGCTACTGATTTGTTTGCTTTAATTTTATAACCAACCACTTTGCTGAAGTTGTTTATTAGCTATAGGAGTTCTCTGGTGGAATTTTTGGGGTTACTTAAGTGTACTATTATGTTGTCTGCAAATCGCGATATTTTTACTTTTTCCTTTCTGATTTGTATCCCTTTAATTTCCTTTTGCTGTCTGATTGCTCTGGCCAAGATTTCCAGTACTATGTTGAATAGGTAGGGGGAGAGTGGGCAGCCTTGTCTAGTCCCTGATTTTAGTGGGATTGCTTCAAGTTTCTCACCATTTAGTTTGATGTTGGGTATTGGTTTGTTGTATATTGTTTTTATTATGTTTAGGTATGGGCTTTGGATTCCTGCTCTTTCCAAGACTTTTAACATGGAGGGGTCTTGAATTTTGTCAAATGGTTTCTCAGCTTCTAATGAGATGATCATGGGGTTTTTTCTTTGAGTTTGTTTATATGGTGAATTAAATTAATGGATTTCTGTATATTAAATCATCCCTGCATCCCAGAGATGAAGCCTACTTGATCATGATGAATGAACATTTTGATGTGTTCCAGGTTGTGGTTTGCAAAAATTTAGTTGAGTATTTTTGCATCAATGTTCATAAGTGAGATTGGTCTGAAGTTCTCTTTCTTTGTAGGGTCTTTGTGTGGTTTATGTATGAGAGTTATTATGGTTTCGAGGAATGAGTTGGGTAGTGTTCCATCTGACTCTATTTTGTGGAATAGTTTATAGAGTATTGGTATTAGGTTTTCAATAAATGTCTGATAGAATTCTGCACTGAATCCATATGGTCCTAGGCTTTTTTTTATTTGGGAGGCTTTTGATGACTGCTTCTATTTCTTTAGGTGTTATTGGATTGTTCAGATCATTGATCTGGTCTTGATTTAACTTTGGTATCTGGTATCTGTCTAGAAATTTATCCATTTCCTCCAGATTTTCCAGTTTTATTGAATATAGGCTTTTGTAGTAGGATCTGATGATGTCTTGAATTTCCTCCGTTTCTGTTGTTTTGTCTCCCCATTCATTTCTGATTTTGTTAATTTGGATACTCTCTCTTTGCCCTCTATTTAGTCTGGCTAAGGGTTTATTGATCTTGTTAATTTTCTCCAAAAAAAAAACCAGCTTCTGGTTTTGTGGATTATTTGTTTGGTATTTTGTTTCCTCTTGGTTTATTTCTGCTCTGAATTTGATTATTTCCTGCCATATACTCCTATTGCCTATATCTGCTTCTTTTTGTTCTAGAGCTTTCAGCTGTGCTGTAAAGTTGCTAATGTATACTCTTTCCAGTTTCTTTTTGGAGGCACTCCAAAAGTTTTCCTCTTAGTACTGCTTTCGTTGCATCCCATAGGTTTGGGTATGTTGTGCTTTCATTTTCATTAAATTCTAGAAAATCCTTGATTTCCTTCTTTATTTCTTCTTTGACCATGCTATCCTTGAGCAGAGTATTGTTCAGCTTCCATATGTATTTGGGCTTTTTGTTGTCTTTGTTGTTATTAACAACCAGCCTTAGTCCATGGTGATCTGATAGGATGCATGAGAGTATTTCAATCCTCTTATATCTATTGAGGCTTATTTTATGACTGACTGTCTGGTAATATTTGGAAAAGGTGCCATGAGGTGCTGAAAAGAACATGTATTCTTTTGTTCTAGGATGAAATGTTCTGTATATGTCTGTTAATTCCAGTTAGTTTATAACCTCTGCTAGTTTCACTGCATCTTTGTTAATTTTCTGCTTCTATGATCTGTCCATTGATGAGAGTGGGTGTTGAAGTCTCCCACTATTATTGTTTGAGGTGCAATGTATGTTTTGAGCTTTAGTAGGGTTTCTTTTATAAATATGGATGCTCTTGAATGTGGAGATTATATGTTTAGTACTGAGAATTCATCTTGATAAATTTTTCCTTTGATGAGTAAAAAGTGTCCTTTCTTATCTTTTTTGATAACTTTTGTTTGAAAGTCTACTTTATTCAGTATTAGAATGATTACTCCAGTTTGTTTCTTGGGGCCATTTGCTTGGAATGTTTTTTCCCAGTTTTTTACTCTGAGGTAGTGTCTGTCTTTGTCTCTGAGATGAATTTCTTATATGTAGCACAATGCTGGATCCTGTTTTTGTATCCAGTCTGATAGCCTATGTCTTTTTATTGAGGAATTGAGTCCATTTATGTTCAAAGATATTAACGTGTAGTGATTGTTGTTTCCTGCTATTTTTGCTGTTAGAGGTAGAATTATGTCTGTGTGTCTTTCTTCTTTTGGTTTTCTTGCTTAGTTATTTTCCTGCTTTTTCTAGGATGTAGTTTCCCTCCTTTTACTGCACAACCTCACTAGGCCTGTGCTCCAGGTTATCTGCTGGTCCAGGTGGAAGAGCCCCTGGGTGTCTGGTCTGCAAGCACAGCCTTTCTGGGCAAATCTATATACTCTCTTACTGTGGGCCACAAAGGAACTTTTGCCACAAGCACCACTGCCAAGCGCTCTCTGTGCTCTGGGTGCTCACAGCACAGCCTCACCAGGCCTATTCCCCAGGTTATCTGCTGGTCCAAATGGACAAGTGGTCTTTTAATATCTTTCATTTTAAGATTATTTTATTAGCTGTTTTTTATTACTGAATGAGCACTCTACCCTCTGCTCTTGATTTTTTGAGGCTCATTTAGCTCAGGCTAGCCTTGAATCTTCTGCCTTCACTTCTTGATGTTGGGATTAAAGGAATGTACTACTAAGTCCAGGTCTTTTTTTTTTTTTTTTTAATTAACAACCAAAATATTCAAAATTCAAGGTTGGATGAATTTAAACAGCTTATTTAAATTCATAAAGCAAGGGCTTCAACACAGGTCTAATTTCAAAGTTCAATAAATAATAGTTCTCCCCTTGAAATTACAGAGATGGCTGAGGTGCACCATCAAAGAAAGGGCTCTAAGTAGATTTTCTGGGTAGGTGTTAAAGACTTAAGTGTTCAGCTTAAAAGAGCATTTAATTACCATGTTTAAAATGTGGAGATTCTCTAAGGAATACAAGAACAGTTTTTATGTGTGGCTACAAAAAAATTTAGAAGCAGTATAAATTTAATAGGCTACATAGTTTTCTATGAAGTAAATAAAATGAAAAAAATAAATATTTGCAAAAGAAAGAATTTTCTATGTCAGTCTCATTCAAGGTTTTGTTTTTGTTATTACAGAGTATAATAGGGTTCTATAGAGTCACAAAACTTATGGAATGTCTCTCTATATTGAGGGAATTTATTGTGACAACTTACAGTCTTTGGTCCAACTAACCCAACAATGGGTAGCTGTGGATATGACGTCCAAGAATCTAGTAGTTGCTCAGTCCCACGAGGCTGGTTGTTTCAGTTGGCCTTCTGTAGAAGTTCCAACAGATGTGCTGGCAAGTAAGTGCAAGCAGGCCAAGAAGAGTGAAACTTCCTTCTTCCAATGTCCTTATGTAGGTCTCCCGCAGAAGATGACTCAGATTAAACTTGTGTACCACCATGCCTGGACCTGGGACTTGCTTATCTCAGGCTGACCTTGAATTCAGACATCTCCTTACCTTAGTGTCCTGGGATTTAAGGGCTGTACTACCTTGACTGGGCCTAAGCTTTGCATGGCCACTGTGCCTCAGGTCATGATCCTATGATCCAGGTCAGAAACTTTCTTCCAGCCTCAAGACTGGGATCACAGGTGAGCTCTCCAATTCTGGATTGTTGTTCATTTCAGATATAGTCAAATCGACAACCAGGAATAGCCTCTACACAGAGATTTCATCTCTAGGTCTTCAGGTCTCGGATAAATAGGTATATGTTTATTTATTCAGTCCAGAAAGAATAAGTCAGAATATAGAAGTTTCTCAGTAATTAGACAATAAGGTATTGTAACCACTGTGTGGAAGATTATTATACCTCAGGTTTCTTCAGCAATAACAGTTTTTAAAAAGCCTTAAAAAGAAACTAGGAGATATAGAATATCTTCAAAACTTCAATGAACCCCAGTCTTTTTAAGAATGGTAGGTAACATTCATAGTAGGATCCATTTCCAACATCTCTTCTTCAAGAGCTCAGCTATTCTGTCAGGCATCAGTACTACACTCTACTTACCCGTATCACCCAATAGCGTTTCACAGCTCTGCCCATCAGAGATCAGCTTTTCCTTTATCTTTGGGTTATTTGTAGTATCTATATAGATCATTGTAATTGGTATTATTCTTAAATGGACTTTGGTTCATGGAATCATAGAAGTAGCTAGAGCCATCCAAGTTGGCAAATGCAAGTTTCTTTTCTCAATATATGATGAATTTCCAAACTACTAATTGTTTTCTCAGTGTCCCATGGATGGTAGTTTTATTTCTGGGAAGTTCATTAAAAAATTTATTCTTTATTTACCTACATGCCCATCACCATTCAAACATTGTTATGGATACACAGAGGACCATTGTGTCAGAAGTTATCTCATTTACTCAGGAAGTTCACCTCTTAAGAAATGTAACATCCTGGCCAGGCAGTGGTGGTACACACCTGAAATCCCAGCACTTAGGAGGTAGAGGTGGGCAAATCTCTGAGTTCAGGGCCAGCCTGGTCTACAAAAGTAAATTCCAGGCAGCTAGTGCTGTCCTGTCTCAAAAAAACACAAAAAGGGAGAGGGAGGGAGAAAAGGAAGGAAAGAGGAAAGTAAGAGAGGGAAAGAAGGTAAGAGAGGGAGGAAAGGCTGGAAAGAAGAAAGGAAAGAAGGAAGGTAACATCTCATATTTCATACAGCCTTGAACTTGGTCTAGAGGAAGACTCAGGTATACTTTACTACCTGTAACTCATTTGAGTTAATCTATTCTCAGAGATAAGCCAACATAGCATTTATTTCCGCTGCCTTAAAATTAGTATGTTTTGGTCTTAAAACTCTTATAGTCCAAATTTAATTTAGTAAACACCAGGTAGTGTATATATTTTTATAAACCTATCTCATTAATTCATAAATATAGGAATAATATTGACAGCTAGCTTTTAATGAGTATCACCATGTGCTTGGCCAAGTTCTATACTACATGTGTATAAGGCAAATAAGTTAACTGGTCTTAAAAGATAGAATCCAGTCGAGCAATTGTCAGGTCATGTGTTTTAGCCCACCCCTATCATAAGCACACTGCTAAAGAAAAGAAAATGTGTCTCCCTCAGCTGCAGTTTTACTATAAGGATGTGATATAGCATCATTCGATATGTTTAGCCCTTTGTTGTCATTTTAAAAATATCAACAATTTTCTGTGTCTTTAAAATGGTGGACAAGTGGTTTCCACCCTCCTGTGGTCCCACACATATGCTGTTAGTTCTAATGCTTTTAACTTGACACTGTTGGTAAATAGATGGGTCTAGATGATTCATTGTTAAAAAGTATCTCCTCTCCTGATGAGACATCTGTCATTTTGGCTAATGGTCATTGATTTCCAGCAGATTGATTTGCACCTAAACAGATTGTAAGGGTGGGACTCTGGCTACTTCTGTATTTATAACTGAGAATCTGCACCACAGTGAACTTGACGTTTCTCTCCAAATTGTTATAGGGAAAAACCACTAATAGCAACTCAGTGCTTTTTCTGTATAAAAAGTCAATAATTATCAAATCCATAATATGCAATGCCCTGTAGAGAACACACCAAGGGTAACTGGAATATTATATTATCATCAACACTAAATGCAATATCCATAACTGTCCATTAATTACATAAACTAGATGTTTTCAGATTTTGTGAATTAAGAACTTTCGGCTTTGAGATATTAAGCGTCTT
Organism: Micromys minutus; assembly: GCF_963924665.1. NCBI lineage: Eukaryota > Metazoa > Chordata > Mammalia > Rodentia > Muridae > Micromys > Micromys minutus. The sequence continues at coordinate 52,234,861 of NC_137969.1, read as the reverse complement.
CCCTTATGTACAAGTTAGCAGATGAATCCACAAGGCAAACACCTGCTGTTCTCAGGGCCTGTGTGCATAATTATTTTGATGGTTGTGATAAAACTAGGTTTCTCCCTGTTGATAGTGGGTCCAATAAATGACTGGCTTAATAAACACGCATTCCGTCCCCTCCCTTCCTAGCTTTCCAGTTCTCCAAGGCATTCTCCTCATATTTGATTACCCATCACTCCCTACCCAGAGACGTACATAATCCATACTCAAGGTTGCTGGATGTCAAATTTATCCACAGTCTCTTCTCCCTGACAGGACTTTCAGACATGAAGAAAAGGTCAGCCTCCACTACCCCACATCTGTCCCAAGCGAATATAAATTTACAAACTGACTTTGGCTTCCCATGCTTATCCACACTCCTCATACACAGCAGAGCTCAGTTCAACAGAAACATCTCGAATCCCATTTCCTTTCCTATTCAGGAAGACAGTTTAGTTATCGCTCGTGCCAAGAGCATTTGGCTCTGGTAGTGGAAACTGGGAAGCCATGTAAAATGGAGTAAAAATTTCTAGGTTTAAGGTGAAAGATGATACTTCAGGTCTTTTGGGGATGTGCAGTCAAGCAAGTCAGGAGTCTGCCTAAACCTGCAGTCCCCTGAACCCACCCTGAACCCTAGCTCAGACAGGGCAGATGCACAAACCACAGGGAGCCTCATTTGCAGAGGAGCATTCCTTTGTTCTATTTTAAAGCTTGCCACCTATCCGGCGACAGAGATTCTGTCAAAGAGTGACAGCTAAGCTTCCGGTGAGAATCCGGTCTTGCCCAGCGCTGAAGAGCTCGCGGAAAACAGGTTTCAGGTTTCCTGGCAGCGAAGAAGGCCCTTGCTCACTCCTCAAACCCAGCGGGACTGACTCCCCGCTAGGGTTAGGGCTCTACAAGTTCAAACTCATTGTCCAACCTAAGGCTGTAGTTAAAAACAAGGGACTCAAGGGCTCTTTCCCTTCGGATTGAGGTCAGCTACACCCCGCTGCGAAAGCCCAACAGAGCACCCTTACTGCGCCTGCGCACGGTTCCCAGTTGCTTGCAGTTTTTTTTTCCCCTAGAGATTTCAGTCGCCTAGCAACGCTGGAGTCACAGTGGCAGCGCTCTGGAGCCCCTCTCCTAGAGCAAGGGTAGGTCAGTGTTCTCTCTTGACACTCCTGGCTGCCACGTGCCAGGCTGGAGGGGGCCATGGAGGGAGAGGAGAAGCAGCAGTAAGTGCCAGGGTTTCTGTTTCCCCTTCTGAAAACCATTTCCATTTCTTGCAAAAGATGAAGGGAGTGGCTCAGAACCTAAGCTCCAAGCCACTTACTTCATTCAATAGGTTTCCTTCCCTGCTTTCCAGGGTTTGAGTGATTAGAGTATCTTTTTTTAAATGCAGTCCGCACATCACCTAACTTAAGATTCTTGAAGTCATCTTAAAATAATCACTTCTCATACCCCATATTTAACGCATCAACAAATTCTGTCGGCTCCGGTGTTGAAATTATCCAGACATCACTGTTCATCTCTTCCTCTACTGTCCTCACATAGTCTCAAGTACCAGCTTTTCATAGATACTGCCATCAGTTTGATTCCCTAATCTCTCCGCAGCCTCCTCAACATTACCTCTTTTTTAAAGGGGTGGGGGAAGGTTGTCCACAGGATACATACAGTAAAGCCAAGGCTCCTCCTATGAGAGTGTCTCCTTTGCAAGATACTTCTTCCTCCTGTGGCACCTGCTGCTCCCCTCTACATCACTCTGGCACCTGTATGACACACATGCAGTGACCCCTAGAGAAGTATCAGCATCACCTAAGACCGTGTACAAATGAAAGCTCTCAGGATCTCCCCACATGGGACACTAAGTCAGAAACTCTGGGACCCCAACCATCTGTGGTTTGACAAGGCTCAGGTGTTTGTGACAACCTTGAAATAGAGATGGTAGGACAGCTAGGAGGAGTGACGTGTCAGGAACACCTGCTTCCAAAATGCTATTCTTGTTGTCAGAACAGTGGCTCTTACCATAGGCCAGCTAGAGAAATGGTTGAAACAAGTTCCTAGAAACAAGCCTCGGAGATTACTATTTGATAGGTTAAATTATACCTTCAGATTGGTTTGAGCAATAATTTCAGAGATCATGCTTCATGTCTAAGGATGCACACATTTCTGATAAGGCTTTGGACAGTTACAATTGGCTCTGCTGGAATGTTCCTTCTTCAAATATCCTTAATTTGTCCTCATCCCTCCCTTTCTCTATTCAATACCACCTTCACAATACCCTCCCCCAAGTGTAGCTTCTCCTCACATACCTGAATGCCTTTTTCTCCCTGGATATTGTCCTTAGCATGGGGCACCATCTAACAGACTGTGTATGTCTCCTGTTTCATTTCTTCTCTGCCTTCCCTAGAATGTAAGCCCCGTGAAGACAGGAGTTTTCATGTTTTTCTGCTGTATCCTCAAAGTCTCATGCACCACCTGGCATATAGAGACCCACTGAATGAATTATCCAGAATTACTCTTTCACGTCAACCGCAATACCTATTGTTCCTTCATATAAATCAAGGAAGGGAACCTCAGGTATTCAATGGCACAGTTGAGGTTTCAACCCCAGCCTGACTGGTTCTGTCTGTTGCTGTCTTTTGCACTGCTCACATAGAACCTTGGGTCTCTGGCACATCAGGGTTTTATCTGTACAAGGTGTTTCAATGTACACAGATGTTTCTACAGAATCAGGCATCTCACATTTATTTGCCAACTATAGTCATCCACGCCGTGAAATGCAGAACCAAGAAAATGCATAAACATGTAAACCAACATCCACAGTTCTTTCCTTCAATGATATTTTTTATTAATCTTATTGGATATTCTCTGTATTTGCATTTCAAATGTTATACCCTTCCCCACCACTCCCCTCCCTCCTCCCCCTCAACTTGCTTCCTCTCCCAATCACTGTCTCCACCTCAGTGCCTTGGCTGATGATGATGTTCTTTCCATGAGGGTACAAATCTTTCAGCTATTTCAGTCTTTTCTCTAGCTTTTTCATTGGGGTCTCCATGTTCAGTCTGACGTTTAGCTGCAAGCATCCTCATCTGTATCTGTTTGACTCTGGGAGTGCCTCTGAGGCAGCATCTCTATTGGTTCCTGCCAGTAAACACTTCTTGGCATCAGCAATAGTGCTTAGGTTTGGTGGCTGCATATGAGGTGGTTCTCCAGGTGAGGCAGTTCCTTCAAGGATCTAATATCGATAGATGTGTTTGTGTCCAACCATGAGAAACAGACGGAGAAAGAAAGCAGAGACCAAGGAATTCACAGCTGTAAATTAACCATAAAGTTACAATTTTTCAGTAAAAACACAGATCTCCGAATGTAATAAAAACATCTAAGTTGTTTACACTTTTCCAGTAATTAGTTTTTCTAAATCCTTTGCAAAGTGGCACTTTTTTTTTTGTTACAAATCAAGGAAGTAAGATCACAAAGAAACTGAATAGTGTTTTTATGTGGAGTGGAGTGGGGTTTAGGGTGTAGAGCTAAAGCAAAAGCCAAGAGAAAAAATAAGTCTAGTACATTCACCTGAAATATGTAAAGAGTACAACACAAAACATTTAACTAAACTGAATAGAACACACTCACTTGGGTTTCAGGCAAGCAGTGATTAACAAAGTCATAGTCCTCACTGCATAGAACTTACTGATCCATAAGAATATTTCTGATGCTTACTAAAGACAAAGAGCTAGATGCCTGCAATTTGAGTTATTGTAAGAGCCACAAATGAATGTACAATTCTAGAGTATCATGGGGAGGGGAATCTAGAAAGTGTTTGAGGAAGTGATTTTTCAGGTGATGTTAGGGAGCTGGGAAAGACCAGTGATGCTGGAGAAGGAAGAGCATGAACAGGTGCCCTGAGAATACTTCAAGCAGGGAAGAAGCTTGAATGAGACTGAAGAGATTAGCTGACTCAGTATAATTAGGAGACTACTTTTTACTGTGAGTATAATGGAAAGCTATTTGAGGCTTTTAACTGAGAAATTACAATAGAAAGGATGGGCTGGCTTCAATTGAAGTAAGGCTGTGAATAAGGTGAAGCAGAACTACCCATTTGTGAGTTTAAATCTAAGATCGTTGTTGTTGTTGTTATTGTTTTAACCTTGTTTTTACTCTTTTGAAGCTATTGTAATGTATTTAGATCACGTTCCTGCCAGAACCACCCTCTGCGTCCTAACCATTATGTGTCCTCAGCATTTCTTCTCTTCTCGGTGGATCACACCATTAAAACAAAACAAACAACAAAACAAAACCTGACTCTTTGACCAATTGTGAAACTCTGTTAATTGCCTGCTATAGCAAGAATTAGTTTCTCTGATGAGAGATGCACAGATCTGTGGATATAGCAATTAGTCACGAGGAATAATTATAACATTATGACCACTTATATGTATATATATTGGATGCTTCCACAATGGTAGTGTGCTGATTAGTTTTGTCAACTTGACACAAATAGATTCACCTAGGAAGAGGGTACCTTAATTGAGGAATTGCCTCTATCAACTGGTACATAGGCATGTCAATTAAGCAGTTTCTTGATGTAGGAGGGTTCAGTTCATTGTGGTGAATACCATCTTTGAGCAGGTAATAGTACTAGAAGACCTAGCCAGAGTAATTAGACAACAAAAGGAGGTCAAAGAGATACAAATTGGAAAGGAAAAAAAATCAAAATATCACTATTTGCAAATGATATGATAGTATACTTAAGTGACCCCAAAAATTCCACTAGGGAACAACTAAACCTGATAAACAATGTCAGCAAAGTAGCTGGATATAACATTAACTCAAACAAATCAGTAGCCTTTCTCCTCTACTCAAAGGATAAACCGGATGAGAAAGAAATTAGAGAAATGACAACCTTCACAATAGTCACAAAGAATATAAAATACCTTGGTGTGACTCTAACCAAACAAGTGAAAGATCTGTATGACAAGAACTTCAAGTCTCTGAAGATCAAAGAAGATCTCAGAAGATGAAAGAACCTCCCATGATCAGGGATTGACAAATTTAATATAGTAAAACTGGCCATCTTGCTAAAAGCAGTCAACAGATTCAATGCAATCCCCATCAAAATTTCAACTCAATTTTTCATAGAGTAAGAAAAAGCAATTTACAAATTAATTTGTAATAAAAAACTGAGAATATCAAAAACTATTCTCCACACAAAAATAAAATCAACCTCCTGGAGTACTCACCATCTCTAACCTCAAACTGTATTACAGAGCAATTGTGATAAAAACTGCCTGATATTGGTATAGAGACAGGCAGGTAGACCAATGAAATAGAATTGAAGACCCAGAAATGAACCCACACACCTATGGTCACTTGATCTTTGACAAAGGAGCTAAAGTCATACAGTGGAAAAAAGACAGCATTTTCAACAAATGGTGCAAGTTCAACAAATGGAGGTCAGTATGTAGAAGAATGCAAATCAATCCATACTTATCTCCCTATACAAAGCTCATGTCCAAATGGACCAAAGGATCTCCACATAAAACCAGATACACTCAATGTTGTTAAATAGATTTCTCGGCTTGTGCCCGGACAAACCATACCAAACAAACACGATTCGAATGGAGAGGTTTAATGGAATGACAAGACGGGGTAAAAGTTTAGATAAGAGAACAGGAGAGTCACGGGGGGGGGATAGAAGGAGAGGGGATTCAGTCTTTTATGGGGGTAGTGACATCATTTGCTTCCAGGTGGAGGCAGGCTTCTGAAGCAGTGTATCCTGGGAATGTTTGAATGTTTCCATGGCGATAGATGCCACAGGTCCCTGTCACCTGTGAGTGGCACCATTAGAAGCTATCCTAATGCCAACACTGAAACTAATAGAAGAGAAAGTGGGAAAGAACCTCAAAAACATAGTCACAGGGGGAATTTTCCTGAAGAGAACACCAATGGCTTTTTAATAACCCTATTAAAAATCAGGCACAGAGCTAAACAGAGAATTCTCAACTGAGAAATATCAAGTGGCCAAAAAGCACCTAAAGAAAGGTTCAACATCCTTAGCTATTAGGGAAATGCAAATCAAAACAACCCTGAGATTCCACTTCATACTTGTCAGAATGGCTAAGACCAAAAACTCAGGTGAGAGCAGATGCTGGCAAAGATTTGGAGAAAGAGGAACACTCCTCCACTTTTGGTGGGGTTGTAAGCTGGTGCAACCACTCTGGAAATCATCTGGCGGTTCCGCAGAAAATTGGACATAGTACTACCTAAAAACCCAAATATTCCACTCCTGGGCATATACCCCAAAGATGCTCCAACATACAACAAAGACACATGCTCCACTATGTTCATTGCAGCCTTGTTTATAATAGCCAAAAGCTGGAAATAACCCAAATGTCCTTCAGTAGATGAATGGATACAGAAAATGTGGTACATTTACACAATGGAGTACTACTCAGCTATTAAAAATAATGAGTTTATGAAATTCTTAGGCAAATGGATGGATCTAGAAAACACTGTCCTGAGTGAGGTAATCCAGTCACAAAAATATACTCACTAGTAAGTGGGTATTAGTGCAAAAGCTCAAAATACCCAAGATACAATCAACATGAAGCTCAAAAAGAAGGATGACCAAAGCGTGGATGTCTGAGTCCTTAGAAGGGGGAACAAAAATATTCTCAGAAGGAAATATGAAGACAAAGCCTAAAGCAGAAACTGAAAGAAAGGCTATCCAGAGACTGCCCCACTTGAGGATCCAGCCCATATTCTGCCACCAAACCCAAACAGTATTGCTGATGCCCAGAAGCTCATGCTTACTGGAGCCTGACATAGCTGTCTCCTGAGAGGCTCTGCCAGATCATAACAAATGCAGAGGTGGATGCTCACAACCAACCATAGAAATGAGAACATGGTTCTTAATGGAGGAGTAAGAGGAAGAATTGAAGGAGTTGAAGAGGTTTGCAACCCTATAAGAACAACAATACCAACCAACCAGAGCTTCCTGGGATTAAATCACTATCCAAAGAGTATACATGGATGGACCCATGGCTCCAGATGCACTTGTAGCAGAGGATGGCCTTGTTGGGCATCAATGGGAAGAGAAGCACTTAGTCCTGCCAAGGCTTGATGCTGCAGTGTAGGGGAGTGTCAGGGTGGGTAGGCGGAAGTGTATGGGTGGGTGGTGAACACCCTTATAGAAGCAGGGGAAGGAGTGATTGAATAGGAGATATGGAGAAGAATCCAGGAAAGAGGATATCATTTGAAATGTAAATACAATATATCCAATAAAATCATAAAAATAAAAATAAATTTGAAAATAGAAATGATCATTTAACCTAAAAAGTGGATTTTTATCAAAATTATAAGGATAGTGAACATTTGATTATGTTTTCCAAGTTAACTTTTAAAGTATCAGTTAACATTACCCTTGTTTAAAAGTTTGAATTATCTAGGCATACAGTGTGAAAAGCTGACCTTAACATAGGAACATTTCATCTACCTTATCCATCATCCATCCATCCATCCATCCATCCATCCATCCATCCATCCATCTATTTTTCTTTCTATATCTATCTCTCCATCTATCTATCTATCTATCTATCTATCTATCTATCTATCTATCTATCTATCTGCCTAATGTATGTTGCATGTACCTGTGGGGTGGGGCTATATGGGCCAATGTGGGGGTACCCTGATCTACCATTCTCTGCCTTATTCCCTTGAGAAAAGTCTGTCCCTAAACCTGGAGCTAGGCTGGCCATCCACTGTCTACAGCGAGCCTTCTATTTCTCCCTCTCACAGTTCTAAAGCTGCAGGCACTTGCAGCCTTACCCAGCTTTTTACATGGGTGCTGAGATTTGAACTCAGGTACATGTGAGGCAAATTATCTTACCTGTTCTTGTGCACTGAGCCATAACCTCGGCCCAGTATTAAAACTTTTTTAAAAGATACGTTTAGATTAGCATGTAACCTACCCATGTGCATTAATACTTTATGATTTATATGCATAATCAAGTCACTACTCTTTACTTCAAAAACTGATGTTTGTTCAGCATACTAGTATGTCATGATAATCACTGTTAACACAGACTCATTTAATTTCTGCAGAATTTACAGTGAGAAGATACCCCAATTTGAAATTTTAATAACATAAGTCCACCAAATGCTTGAAATATATTTAGAGATCTTATTTAATTATAATTTCTGAAATAAATGATTTACCACTTATGTTTTTCAGACAGCATAAAATAGAAGATGCTGGTATAACATGTGTAACTGAAAAAAAAGAAGAAATAAAAAGTGAAAAAAGTCCTGGGAAAAGCACACAACACTCAAAACCGTGTGTGGACAGAAGACGTGTAAATTATGCTAAATTTATATACACAAATGCAAGAACATACAATGAACCAGTCCCCTACATTGAATATAAAGAGCCAGAAAAGCAGGTTGGACAGATGTTTGCTATATATGAATATAGAATTAGACTCAGAAGCTGTTTTGCAGGGCAATTTGATCCCAGTCTCTTTAAAGATCATGACACATCTCGGAGTAGTGCTGCTGTGACCAGTAGTTAAAGTAGTTGCCTGAGGCTTAGGAAAAACCCACAGCATCTAAGCTCTATACGGGTGGGTAGGGGCCAGTAGGAAGAGTCCAGCCAATGTTTCTAGAACATCAGTCTGTAGCCAGTGAGAGATGCTTGAGGATTGCCTAACAGTATTCTCTCTGTGTAGGGTTGTGTTTCTGTGTCTGCTATGTGCTAACACAGCACTTCCTGTGATGTGCAGAAATTCTGACTTCCTATAAAAAACTAGTTTCTACTTATTTAATGCACAGAAATGCTAGGAATAAGTTAAATTTTATATAAATTATATTTTTAATCTTTACAATTTATATAGAGTGTTATTTAAAATATTTTATAGATAATACTCCTAGGTGGTTATATAGTAAACCAATATTACAGTGTTCTTTCTGGCCTAGGACTATTGACTTAGCCAAACTCCTCTCACTCTACCATACTAACAATAATGCATTACTTTTTGAGTCATATTTGTTGAAGTATAGTTATATTCCTCTATTTAAAGAAACAAGGGTTTACTCTCAGGCTCTCTGTCCTGAAGCTTGTAAGTTCTAAGTCAATCTCATGGGTTCCCCACAGGGGTCCTAAGGGAGAACCTGTTCTTGCCTTTCCCAACATGAAGAAGCTACCTATAGACCTTGGCTCAAGGCATCTTTCTCCTTAGAGTCAGTAGCACACCTTTACCTCTTTCCTGTGGACAGTTAACACACCCTTCTCATTGAAGGACCCTTGAGATTACTATAGGCCCATCCCATACTCCAGGATAACCATCCCCATCTCAAAACCCCTGTCTACAATGCCCCTTTGCTATGTGACACAACTATTCATGAGCTCAGAGATTAAGACATAAGTGTCTTTGGCTGGTCAGAGGAGCATGTTTCTGACTATGCTGTCAATACTAAATTTCACTCATGTGTAGTCCTCTTCATTTGCCAAAGGTGTAGTCACACAAAGCCAGCGGTGGAATGCTGCCTTCATCCTGAAAACTTCCCCTGAGCTCCTTTGACACAGCGTCTTCTCCTGTTACAGAATGGCATTACAAAACTGACAATTTTCTATAGTTTTATCCTTTCCTAGGGAGCCATTAGATTAATTTATACAGTTTGTGGCTTTAAAAAATCCTCTCAGAAAAAAAATGCATTCACAGTTTGTTCTTTTCTACATTCTTGATTTTTTTTTACCCTTTCTCTGCCACTGTATATTTTCCATATAACTCTGGGCGAATTAACTTCAGCTTCCTGTTCTCAGAGCAAGGAAAGTTTACTGTGAAGATTCACTGTGTGACCAATTGTTTTCTGTGGAGAAACAGCACACATATCTACTGATCCCAAATGGGGATCTCATGACAAACAGCAGTATGGATGCCATGGAAGACCAACTAGTGCATCAATGAGTTCTACTGGGCTTACTTACAGGAAAGACTCAGAAGCAGCTTCATCATCAAGGTCCACCCCAGCATGGGTGACAGCTCAAAAACACTAGGGAACCTGGAGCACACTGTACAGCCTACAGGCAGCTCAGCAGGTTGGAGAGTGTCCTTCCCAAATGACTCAGGTGGTCTAACTTCTTCCAGGCAACAAGACTGATTTCTGCTTCTTCTAGGCAGCTGGTCTGATCTCAGAGGTTGGTGTTTTATTTTTTGTCTTATGTTTTGTATTTAAAATTTTTGTTTTGTTTTGTTGTTGTTTTGAGGTTCTGCTTCCTTCTTTCTGAAAGGGGCCATCCCCAGTCTTTATTGGTTATTCTGGCAGGGAGAGGCCTAGTGAATCTCATCAGTTTCAGGGACTTCCTGAAGCTACATTGAGTTATATACCTCCCTGTCTGAGGAGTTTCTTGTAGAATGGAATGTTTTAATCTTAGAGAAAACTGTCATGCAGCAGGCTTAAAATAGATACTTTTGGTCAAGTCCTTTACTAGATGCTAGAGATTCAACAGTGAGCCAAATAAGTGGGTAAATGCTCTGGCCTTGGACTGCTCATATTCTAATGGAGGAATGGACAACAGAAGTAAGCTAATTAGGATGCTGAATGGTGTGGGCTTGCAGAAGGACTGTTGGCACTAGAGTTGCAACCTTATTTTTCTTTTAATTTTGTGTGTGTGTGTGTGTGTGTGTGTGTATGTGTGTGTGTGTGTGTGTGTGTGTGTGTGTGTGTGTGTGTGTGTGTGTGTGTGTGTGTGTTGAAAGAACCTATTCTCTTCCATGTGTCAGTGCTGTGGGGAGCAAACTCTGGTCATCAGACTTAGAGGCAAGTGCATGTACCTCTGAGACATCTTGCTGGCCCAGATTTGTAGTTTTAAACAGTAATCAGAGACATGAATAAGGTTCTAAGTGAAGACCTGACTACCTTATAAAACAAAGGAAGCGATTGTTATAAGCAATTGTTCTTAGTGGCACAGTCTGCTGATCTGCACAGTTATGGGGCTGAGGAGCCCACTGTATCATACTTAACAGCTGAATTCTGAAGTAGGAGACATAACACAGTATTGAGTCTAGAAAATGGACAACATAATCTGCCACTGTAGAGAGAATTGCAGTTTCCCACACATGCATTTTCCAGCATGATGTTTGTGGTAGGAGAGGTATTTCATGTGAATGGTCTCAGACACCACACCCTGTTCCATTTCCTTCCCATCGATGATTAGGTGGAGTTCTGCTTTCATGTCATATTTAAATGGAGATGGTCTGCGGAGCCTTTGTACTAACACCATCTACCACCCCTCTGTTAACAGTGACCAAGTTCTAGTTCAGATCCGTATCTAAGTCATCTCCCCACAGTGGAGACACTAAGAGAATAAAACTGGTTCAGAAAATACAGAGGTAGAAGCTTCAAAATTGACTCTAATTCATAAATACTGTGAAAAACAACAAAAATCTGGGAGGCTAGCTGACAATTGTAACACACTCACTAGACCAGTAGGAGCCAGGCAAAGTAAGTCTGAAATGGAGTAGAGCAGAGATGATCCGGATGCACCAGAGAGGGATTGGTGCACACAGTGAAGGGAGCATTCATTCAAAAGCAAAGGGAAGGCAACAATGAATTTGCAAATGCCCTCATTTCCAGGAATCTTTAAACAAATGATCATTTTTATTTTACACATGTAAACTTTGTTCAAAATAACATTTCTTTTTAAAAGTAATGCTGGCTTTAAAATAAAATTAAGCTGCCTAAATATTTTAACTACTGTCTACTGGGACGGTTTATACTGAGATTTCAAGATATACTTTCTTTGGTTGGTTGGTTGGTTGGTTGGTTGGTTGGTTGGTTGGTTGGTTGGTATGGTAGGACCCCCTATGCAGGGTAGCATCTCCCTATGTAAGTAGCCCAAACCTTTAACCTGAAATCTTTCTTCCTCAGATTCCTGAGTGCTGGGATCACAAGTGTGTGTTACTACACCTGGCATTTAGTTTTATTGGTTTACAGGATTTTTTAAATGAAATGATCATATTTTTACCTAATGACATAAAATTGTGGGTGCTAGAAAAAGTAAAGCTGGTTTGCTGCTGCTGTTGTTTGTTTGATTGTTTAATTGTCTGTTTGTTTCTAAGCTAGTCTAACAGGAAGAATTAGTACTGAAAGAAAAACTATTGACTCTGGACCTCCAAGACTAAGTTCTCAGCACAAAGGAGATTCATTTGCCCCAGAAGAACAGAAATCAGGGAATAAGAGCCAAAGTCAGGAGATAGAGGATGAGGGAGAAGGGGAAGAGAACAAGGGAGAGGGAGGAAGGGTATTTGTCCTAGAGGACAAGGGATGCCTCTGGATAGAGAGGAGACAGATGTGGCCCATAGACAAATGGCCAGTTTTAAAGGCACAAGGAGAAATCCCCATGTATGGGTGAGGTATTTTGATTGGACATGTTAATTAGAGCAGCCAAAGGGGCCTTTTGATTGCTGGACTTCATTATTTTGATAGCTGGTAGTCAGCATCAGGAGGAGGAACTAGATGAATAAAGGACTCGTCCTTGATGACTAGTTTCAGGAATAAAATCTAAGCGTTTTTAGCAAGAAAGAGGGAATGAGGGGAAAGAGGGCAAGGCCTTCCAGAGCCATGCTCACCACACTCTGAGCTAACTAGGGTCCCTTCAGGTACTTTCTTTTTATTAATACTGATTTATTTATTTACATCCCAAATGCTGCCCCTCACAAAGACCCTCCTATCTAATGTTTACTAAAACATATCTTCAAAGTGTAGTTTCAGAATACTAGCTATTGTTCATCTCCTTGAAAAAATACATTTCTAAAGTTAAGTCAAAGGTTTATCTTTGAATGCCCTTTTCAGAGAGTCACAGTTTACATTTGTATATTAAAGTTTTGAGAAATCTTATGATAAGCATGTTTGAATTTGCTTGAAAATGTTCATTTCCAAGATAGCTTTATCCATGCAAACTTCTTCTGAATAACATCTACTAATAAATACATCAGAGAACTATTGTTCCACAGAACACAGCTTAGAAGTAGCTGTCATAGAAGACTTTAATAGTTGCTTTTAAAAAGCAATTTTTTTTGACATCCCTGGTATCACTGAGATACCAGCTTGAGAACATTGTAACTCACATGACCTTGGTTGCCTAATCATTGTGATAAAACTTCCATTTGTTTTTTTAAGCCACTGAGCTCTACAAGTAAAATTCCACGGTCTGTGTAAAGTTTTGACAGAAATCTGTGTTCTTGGATTTCCCAGAATGTGGTGGTAATGGTGGTGGTGGTGGTGGTGGAATTGGAGGTGAAGTTGGAGGTGGTGGTGGTGGAATTGGAGGTGGAATTGGAGGTGGTGTTGCTGTAATCGGAGGTGGTGGTGCTGAAATTGGAGGTGGTGGAATTGGAAGTGGAGTTGGAGATGGTGGTAGATGTGTTTGTAGAGATGGTGGTCGAAGTGGTAGTGAAGGTGGTTATGGAAGTGATATGATGGTAATTGTGGAGATAGTGGTGGTAATAGAGGGGATGGTGTTATGGTGGTGGTATGGGTGGAGGTATTGGTGGTAGAGATTGTGATGAATGTAGTGTTTGTAGAAATGGTGATAGAGATGGTTGTGAGATTATTGTGATGGTAGTTGTAGAGATTATGGGGGTAGTGGCAGAGGTGGTAATGGTTTTAGACAGGAAACTATTGTTTATCTATGGCTGGCTAGCTAGCTAGCCCTAAACTCACAAAGACCTACCTGGCTCTGACTACTGAGAGTTGAGATTAAAGGCCTGCACCACAACAACCTCCAAAGTACGATTTATGTCCCAGTTGATAGGTTAATAAGAGTATACCATGGTCATTTCCTTAAACTGACTTTCAAATGTGACCAGTGGACCCATACAACAGTCATAAAGCTCTCCAGGGTCAGAAAGATTTTTGTGTCAAGAATATCTAGCGTTTCTCTTAAGTGGAGCCTTAGAGAATAGCATCCTGGGAGATAAGCCTCAGAAAAAGCAAGAATTTTTAAAGCTCAAGTCTTCAAATAGTTACAATTTTCTTTAGGCAGCGCCCCCTTTACCATCTGAAAAATGGAGCCCACCCTCCAAAGCTCACACAAAATCATCACACTTTGTCACTTTCCCTAGCTGGGTTTGTTTTGCTATAAACTACTTTTCATGGCAAAGCCAGTCAATGAACACTAGAGTGAGCCATGAAACAGTGACTTCTATTAGCCTTTCACCCGAGAGTGAGATTCGCTGACATAAGTGAGACGGAGACCCTGTTTCATTGGTGTCATGGTATCTCGTAAGGAAACATCTGGATCAGAAGGCATGGACCCTGCATAGGTGCACACATGTTCTCGGGAGCACACTTTGCAGATATGAGGGAGAGTGTCCCTAAAGGAAAAAAACAAGGAAGAAGATGCATTGATGTTTAATGTTCACGAGCACTCTAACTACGGAGGTCTAATTCAAGCATACTTCATCATACTTATGAAATTAGAGAAGTGTTCTTAAAGGTGAACTCAAGATTTATGCTTGCATCATACTCTAGGGGAAAACATGAAGGCCCCAGACATTTCCTAGTGGTTCCCTTACCCAAAGTCACTTTTCCAGTTACTTAAAGCATTAGCAAAGTAAGTTTCTGCTCACCAAAGAGTAGATGAGCCTTTTAACATTTATATAGAAAACCTCTCAAGGCAGTTACATTTATGGTTTAAAAGTTTGTTTCCTCTAAAATGTATGTTAAATTTTAAAAGTCACTGTCTGAGTTGAGAGATGAGACCTAACCCTTGAAGGCATTGCCTCATGGTGGGCTCAATTCTGGCATAAAAGGGCAAGGCTGGCATTATCAGGCCCCTACTTTATCTTTCTCCACTTCCACCTTGAGGAGTGGAGGCTCTTGTTAAATTAGAGTTACCAAGCCTGCCAGAGCCTGGCTGTCTGCTTATTATACTTCATAGGCTCTGGAATTGAAAGTCAGTGAACTTACACACATTCTGAATTACCCCATGAGTGAGGGTCCACCTACACAGAATGGACTAAAGCACTTAGCACTTTGAGATGATTGGATTAAACCCATGTTTATCTTCCCTTAGCCAGTAACAACAGAGCCCAGGATTTGGGACATGTATAAGTATATAGGTGCTGGTGGCTGCCAGCTAGACCTGGAGCTATTTCTTAATATCTGTGCTTTTCTCCTCTGTAAAGGGACGTGCCCACCTTAGAAATGTTCTAAAAGGAAGTAAAAAAGGCATATACATTGTAGTTTGCCATAGTACACATTACCATGATTATGAGATGGAGAGCTGTGAGAAAGCAGACAGTACAAGACCAGTAGCAAGTGACTATTTTTAGCCATATAGTGAGAAGACACCATCTGTCTAGTAATATGTTTTAGAATTTCTTTAAGACCTAGAGCAAGTAGTCCACTTAAAAATTCATGTTATAGCTCATCCCAGAAATATAAGACATTAGTCAATTTCAGTCTTGTCCGAAATTTCCTAGTTGCTCAATTTCTGTGAGATGTGGTTATAATTGCCCGTTGTTTTATTATTCTTGGCTACAAGTTGTTGGCCTAAAACCGATGCTGATTTAACAAGCTAAGATCTACTTCCCTTGTGTCCTGCTCAGTTCTTGATCCTCTGGTTTATGTGTATCCCATTTTGTCCAGTCTAAGAATATCTCTTACAACCCACACAGAAGAGTAGCTGTACCTTCAGCCCAGAACAGTGTTTGCCTCATATTTTCATCGTTTCTTGATTTCTTGCTTCTCATCCCCACAAAGTATTTTTGCTCTCTTTGGCATTTTCACAAATTTACTCTATTTCTAAGCTTCTCAACAGTCTCTATCAATAAAGTTGACCCCATTAGACATATTTATACAGTACCCAGTTTTTTCTCACATACTTGTCTTTTGAGAAGCTAAGTTCATTTAAGAACTAAGGCCCTGTACAGATCTGTGGGGTGGCCCTAGGAGTGCCTCTCCCTTTGTGTATCAGTGTAGCCTCAATTGTCAAAATTTATTATTGTAATGTACATATCCATTCCTCTTAAATTATATTACAGACATCTTTTACTATAGACTCATAGCTGATTTTTAAAAGACATTTACTTTATTATTTGTATGTGTGAGCAGGTTAGAGTGCTACAATGCATGTATGAAAGTCAGAAGACCATTTCAGGGGACATTTCTACCCCCTACCTGTGGGTTCTGGGGATTGAACCCAGATTTCTAGGCTGGCTTGCTTCATGGTTACTT
The DNA here is from genome assembly GCF_963924665.1 of Micromys minutus. Taxonomy (NCBI): domain Eukaryota; kingdom Metazoa; phylum Chordata; class Mammalia; order Rodentia; family Muridae; genus Micromys; species Micromys minutus. The sequence continues at coordinate 52,218,622 of NC_137969.1, read as the reverse complement.
TCTTGTTGCAGTGACAAAACACAAAAACCAAAAGCAATTTAGGAAAGAGTTTATTTTGTCTTAAGTTTCCAAAATAGGAGTCTGTTCTACAATAGACAAGTCAAGTGGCAGGCATGGCGGCAAGAATAAGAAGCTGAGAAGCTTCAATGGCACCACACACAGTGGCACAAACAGAACAGCTCCAGCAAGGCCATGCCTCCTCAGTCCCCCCAAACGACACCACCAACTGGAACTAAGTGTTCAAACTCCTGAGCCTGGGGGACATTTTCTCTTAAACCACCCCACAGCAGTTTCCCCTGCGGCGTCATCTCGCCAGTCCAACATTTACTTACTTATACCCAAAATCATATTGATCCCTAATCAGATCCCAAACTTCCAGGTGTGGAGTCACCTTTGATCACTTTTATTACTTTGATCAGAGTTGAGTAACGATTTCTAAGGGTTGAGTGGTCAGAGATGCTAAGTAAGAACCCATCAAGTCTCTCCCTCTCTCTTCTACACTGTTTAGCACTGACATTTTGGTAACATTGGAAATTGTTCCCCTTAGGGCAGTTTCTTATGTCAAAAGGTAGAGGTTTATGAATTAAAAATCAGTATGAGTTGTGCTTAAAATTATGAATGAAACAGAGCCAAAGCAGTAAACTAGAACAGCTGAGTGCCCTGCAATAATCACAACAAAAAGTTCATGCCAGGTATGCCTCACTTTTATATATGCATACAGTGTATATAAGATGTAAGGTGTATTCCATGATGTGGGGTGAGTCATGGACTAAGAACTTTGAAAATTATTATTGTAGAGCATTTGTTTTGCTATAATAAAAAGAATAGAAGATCATTTTAGATTAAATCATATTTAACATGTTGTGTGGTCTATAAATAAAATAATAAAAACATATAGAAATATAGCTACTGTATTAACTTTATGGCTGTTACTAGAAGATAGTATAAAAAATGAGCAGATATATTTTAACTAAAACATATGGCTATTTTTAAATACCATTTACAAGCTAATGTCCTTGTGAAAACATTCACTGCTATATTTAAGAATCCCAGGGGACAGTCTCAGTAACGTGTGTGTTACCATGAGAACCTGAGCTTGGATTCCCCAAGATGGAAATGCCTGTAATAGTAGCACTGGGAGAGGGGGCGGGAAAGAGATGAAAAGAGGAGGAAGAGATAGGCAGATTGCTGGAGCTCACTAGACAGCCAGCAGGGCAGGATTGGTTAGCTTCAGGATCACTAGTAGACCCTGTTTCAATAAACAAAATGGAAGTGCAACTGAGGAAGATACACTGTGTCGTGTTTTGCACATGAGTATTACATGCACAAATACATAATACAAACAAACCATATACAAAGTGAATAATATGCTAATTCTAGACTAATATCTTGTTACACTAAATCACTGAATATGCATAGACTTTAAGCATCAAATGAAAAGTTTCATCATTATTTGACAGTGCATTTCCATTTTTTTTTCTATGAAGAGAACATGGTGGTTTCATGGTGAAACACCAAAACATGTCTCTCAACCATCTTATGACACCAAGAGCATCCAACGGAGTGACTTTCAGAAGCCAGCTTGCCCACTGGTTTTGCCAGTCAAACACAGCAGGATGCAAAAGCCTTCTTGTGGAATAGGTAAACTTCATGGGAAAACTTCATTACTCTTTCTTGCTATTGAATTAAGATGTAATATCTCTCTCTCTCTCTCTCTTTCTCTCTCTCTCTCTCTCTCTCTCTCTCTCTCTCTCTGTCTCTCTCTCTTTCTCTCTCTCTCTCTCTCTGTGTGTGTGTGTGTGTGCACCTCCTGAGAAAATGACAGAAGTTGAAAACACACAGCATAAAAAGCCCTCTGAAAGTTTGTTATTTCTTCCCAGAAGAAGTATCTCTAGTCCAGTATCTCCAGATACTGTACAGATCATTGATTACACCAGCTTCAAAGTCAGAAACTTAGGAGCAGTCTATTCAGCTTCCCCATCAAATACTAAAAGCTGTAATTATTTAAATAGTCTGGCCCTAACTGGCAGTATGTCAAAGTATACATACTCTGATTGCTGTGGTTTGTGAAATATCCCTCGGAAGCCTGTTATTGAACACTGGGACCCATTGCACACTCCCCTACACTTAGGATAGCCCAACCCCTCTTCTTTTTCCCCTCCTGTCAATACAGTATGAATGTCTAGCTTCAAACATCTGCCAACATGCTTTCCGGGCCATGATGGGCTCCATTCTTCTGGAACTATAAACCAATTTAAATGTTTCTTCTCTTATGTTGGAGTATTTTGTCATAACAACAGAAAAGGAAACTAAGATGCTAATTGTTAATGATCTTTGTAGTGCTTTTCAAAAGAGAAAATAGTCAAGTAAGTTTTGTGGGACATGAATTTAAAAGTTAAATACAAAAGTTGACCTGTAGAATATTCTTACTCTAAGACTTAGCTTCTCTATTTTTACTATCTCACTTTTATTTTTAGATTGTTTCTTATACTAGCTGTCTTAAAATACATAACTTGAGAATTACACAAATTGTTAAATATTTTCAGTTCTATGATTTTACCTTACAATGGCATTCTAGTAAACTTAGGTTTCTTATAACCACAATGCTAATAAGAGTCAACAAAACATTCCATTTAGAAATCATTAATGCTTTGACCGCTATGATTTGGCCAGTTTAGTTGATGATACATACGTCAGCTAGACTAAAGGTCACAGCATTAGAAAATAGAAAATGATCATATACAGAATGATTCATACCTTTCGGGTAAGGGTTCACGAGAAAGGCTAACAAGCCATCTATGACTATGCCCTCTCCTTTAGAAAGAAATTTTGTACTTATGATTGACAATGTAGAACAAGTGCAGACAACCACATTTCTGCTTCCTAAGACTCTACAAAATAATCTATGGAATAATAGCAGAGAAATAAGCAATAACAAGATTAAGACAATATAAGGAAATTATTTTCTGGAGCATGTGAGAAAAACTGTGATGATAGGCCAAAGAGAATAAAGAAGAAATGCCTAAAAAGAAGCATAACAAAGACAAGCTGATCTTTGTAATGGACCCTCAGGCACATCAGTAGACACAGGGGAGAGTGGGAATGAAGAGAACAGGAGAACGTTGCTCTGAGTCTGGCTTTCGCAGACAGCAGTTTCTATTCTCTCTTAACATTATTAATGCCCAGAGGGGCATGAGGGCCATGGCACACTCAGAAGTTAGAGGCAGGTGGATCTCTGAATTAGAGGTCTATTTGGCCAACACAGGTAGCTCCTGGCCAACTGGAACCATGTAGTGAAACTCCATCTCAAAACTAATAAAGGAAGAAAAGAAATGAGAAGGAGGGAGGGAGGGAGGAAGGGAGGGACAGACAGACTAAGAGCTGGAGAGATGGTGCAGTGGCTAAGGAGCACTTGCTTCTCTTGTAGAAGACCCCAGTTTAGCTCCTGGCACCCACCTGGCAGGTCACAACCACTTGTAACATCCACCATCAAAGGATTTGACGCCATCTTCTGGCCTGTTGACTCACATAAACTCACACAGGCACACACATAAGTAATAGATAAATCTTTTCTAAAAAATGAAGACTATTAGAGCCTAGATTTGTAGCCAAATGATAACTATCACACTGGTTATTTTGGAAAATCATTCTGGTCTTTATCCTATTTTATGATCATAAATGGACAGCCAAAAAGTAGAATTGAACCAAGGTAATGTTCTTGAAAAGGGCAAGGAAGCATTATAACCTTAAAACAAAATAAAAACCTTGAAAGTTTGAGAGAAGAACCAGGCAAAGAAGCCTTTGGGAGATCCAATCTTCCTAGAGCTCTTTTCTGAGAGGTATAAAATGAAGATTAAACAGTGATTAAAACACAGCATTTATTTCAAACATACTGTTTGCCAGACATTTTGTTAAACTTTTCAAATATAAACTCACTTTATTCTTAAATTAACTGTATATAGCAGTGGTTCTCAACCTTTGGCTCATGAACCCCTTGAAGGATCCAGTGATCCAGGGGTCACATAGCCTGAACTCCAAATATTTATGGATGGGGGTCAACACAACATGAGGACCTGTGTTAAAGAGTTGCATCATTTGAAAGGCTGAGAACCACTGCTATATAGTATAATGATGCAATAATACAGTTGACATTCTCAGTTTTTAGGTAAGAAAATATAAGACTGCAAAAGTTTACCTTACCCTTCTAGGGTCTTTTGTTGGGCCTAAGAATAAAATTAACATGATGATCAACAAGAGGAAAGCATACACATTTTTAAAGCACTGTTTGTGGGGCCTGAGAGTTTCATATGATGATCCAGGGACATATTACATCCCCAGTGTTCTGAGTTGGACAGAACTGTAAACTGTGAAGACAAGAAAAGGCAAAGGGTCTTACCCCGGTTAAGTTAACTGGGTGGAGACAGAGACGCTAGTAACAGATAAGAACGTGATAGGGTAACAAGACTGCCTTGTACAGGAATCTGGCCCCATTTCCAAGAGTGACAATGAGGTTTAGACTTTTCTCCTGGTTGAGCGATGACCTCATTTACGTTGTAATTTCACCTCATGCTGCATCCGATCATTTTCTATCTTCTAATGCCATGACCTTCAGTCTGGCTGATATCTGTCTTCAACTAGACTGACCAAATTACAGAGGTTGGAGCACTCCCGCCCCCTGCACTCCCTCTAGTCAGTTCTCTTTCTCCCGAATAGACCCTACCTTCTGCTTTGAACCAATCCACTCCCTTCTCCATTTCCTCCCCCAAGATCTCTTCTTTCATGGTCCCTTTTCTTACTTTATGATCTACATATACACACATTTACTTACTCATGCACATAAAACTTTTAATTTGAGCTACTCGTGTGAAACAAAGTATATAGTATTTGTCTTTCTAAATTTGGGTCATTTCACTTCATGATTTTTAAACCATTTTTCTGCAAATGCCATTATTTCATTTGTGTGGTTTATAATCTTCTTTTGTGTATCTGAATTATGCATTCATCTGTAGATAGCTAGACAGGTTTGATGGCTTCTTGACTGCTGCAAACATGCAACAATAAACATGAGCACACATGTGTCTCTATGCCATGTTGACTCAGAGAATTTAGGGTACATGTCCAACTGTGGAACAGCTGTGTCATATGGCAGTTTGGTTTTAATTTTCCTGACCCCCTCTATTATGATTTGCATACTGTCTACTGTTTTTCAGGCTCAGTTAAATAATAATATACTAGGCCAGCATTTTTCAGGATGGTACCTTCAGCTAGCACAGGGGTTAAGGAACCTTTTGAAGGGCACAGAGCAGATGACTGGCATTTGAACCCAGACAGCTGCTCTAGTGTCCATGCTTCTAAGTGACCCTCTGTTCAGCCTCTAAATGATAAGAAAATCTCCCTAAAGGGCATTGAAAGAGCCCACTGAGTGTATCCAGATCTGAAGGAGAAGACACATACTTGTATATCATGGAAAAGCAAAACAGCTGTTCAAAGAGAAGATCCTTGGGGGAGGGAGGGAGGGAGGGAGGGAGAGAGAGGGAGAGGAAGAGAGAGATGTGGGGAGGGAGGGGGGAGAGAAATGACACTATTTACAAAATAATCCATGTGAACTCAAGCAACTCTGGTGTAAGTGTACAATAAGCTCATGTCTATAGTTTCTCAGGGAAAATAATTTTTAACCTGGTGGGTTTGTGTGGCTTAGACAACTGAACACTTTTTCCAGGGGCAGTGGACATTGAACTGATTAAGAAGGAAATGAAGTTATTTGACTCATAAGTGAACAAAAGCCTTATAATTAGATAATATTGTAGAATTGTCACTAGAACTAAATAAAACATTTAAAGTTCTACCACACTGCTTATATACAGTAATAATAAATGGTGGGTTATTTGAATTTCTAACCATTGCATTGTACTGTTAGGCACTGAGTTAGAATTTGGTTTTTCAAACCTGTCATATTATCTCTGTCTTCTCTCTCCCTCCCCCTCCCTCTTGCCCTCTCTCTCTTTCTCTCTTCCTCTCTCTCCCTCTCTTCTATCAGCATTTCCCATTGCTAAGTTCATTATTATAATCTACGATCTACTATAACCACCAAACTCAATAAGGAGTTTGAATAACCAAATGAATATGCAGTCTCAGATGTTAAACTACTGACTATACCTCTGTAGATGAGTACTAAAAATTACTAAATACATGTAATTCAGTCATAATGTAATTTAAAATAACAAAGAAAAAGCCCCAACATTGGCCTGAAATAATTCCTATTTAGTGTTTTGATATTAAGTTAAAATTATTTTTAAAATATTTTACTGTAAGATTTTAGGCTTTTTAAAATTCAGCTGTGTACCAGCCTTTTATAGTGTACAAATTATAGCAGTATATATTAAGGCTAATTAAAAGTCACCTCCCATCATTCTGTTTTATGAGCTCACTCAATTCCATCTCATCTTTAGCTCACTCAATCTTCCATCTCATCTTCTGCAAGCAATGGAAGTGCCCTTTATGTTCCACACCACCGTACAGTTTGCTGGCTGCCACAGTTAGCTAGAATGGCCATACTTCATCGTATCTGAATTCCTCTAAGAACCAGTCATATTTGAATTTTTATCATAAGAATTTATAATTTGGAAAGGTTGACTTAATTGATGAAAGATAGTGTTTTAAGTTGAAAAGAAACCTGAGCTGCTAACCTACTAAAGATTCGGATCCAGTGGTAAAAATCACTTTTTTAAAATGGATTTTAGTTTTTTGTTTCTTTTGTACCAAGGGGCATGCGTTCTTGTTGCATTTATTTATGTATATCTGACATATGGAGTGTTTTAGTTACTTTTCTATAGCTGCAAAGAAAAATCATGATCAAGGCAACTTATTGCTGTGGGGAATGTGCCAGCAGGCAGACGACATGGTGCTGCGGCAGTAGCTGAGCGCTTACGTGTTAAGACATCTACCACAAAGCTGCAAGAGACTAACAGGAAATGCCTGGGCTTTCAAAAACTCAAAGCTAGTCCCCAGTGATATACCTCTTTCCACAAGGCCATATCCGCTCTCTCTTCCCAAACAGTTCCTACCAACTGGCCACCAAGTGTTCAAACATATGAGCCTATTGTGGGTAATTTTATTCAAACCATTACATGGAGCTGGAGACGCTCCACAGTTAAAAGCACTTACTGCTCTTACAGAGGACCTGAGTTCAGCCTCTGCCACTCACAACCATCTGCAACTTCAGCATCCATGGATCTGAAACCCTTCAGGCCTCCATAGGCACCTGCACACATATGCCTCCCCCAACCCCTCACAGACACACATCCTCACACACATATATACATAAACACACTGACACACATACACAAATATACATAAGCACTGATATACACAGCCATACAAATACACACATATACATTCACAAATTAAAATAAAAACATTCAAAATATATTATGAACACTACATTTTTATATAAGACTCAAGAGAATTCTACTGAGAAAAGTACAATTTCTAAGAGAAAAATATTTATTGATGGTTTCTATGTATTTAAAAAGTTAAAAAAATATTCTCAAATTAAAACTGCCAACTCTACACCAATGTAAGGAACAGATTACATTTTGAATATGCAATTCATATGTCATTGGTTAAAAGGTACCAACTTGTTTAGAAAATTCTTATTTTAGTTAAGTTTCTAAGAGCGGATTTTCAAACATTTTAAACATGCTTGTAGTTCTCATTTAATAAAGCTTCATTCAACCAATTAGCTGAGTCCAATTTAATTCATTATTTTTAATTACATGTAGGTGTGATTTCCTGCTTGTGGTTATGTAAGTGCAGGTACCCACAGAGGCCAGTGTCCTCAGATACCCTGGAGCTGAAGTTATAAAGCATTGTGAGCCTCTTGACTTGGGTACTGGGAGCCAAAGGCCGATTCACTGGAAGAGCAGTGAGCGCTCTTAACCACTGCACCATCTCTCCAGCCCTCGTGAATTCTTTTTTTAAAGGTGTGTTTTATTTATGTTATGTGTGTTTGCTTATGAGAGGCTAGGTGCACCATCATGAGTTTATATATCCCCTGAGCTGGAATTACAGATACTTGTAACTCAACACGTGGATGCTGGGAACTGAACTCAGGTCCTCTGCAAGAGCAGTAAGTGTTTTTAACTTCTAAGTCAGCCCTCAATTTGTACTCTTATATAGCACAACCACCAAGAACCTGAATGTCTTCATTCATTTTTTTTTACACTTAACTATTGAGCAATGTGTAGATTTTTAGAAAGTCTCATGTTTACACAGTTATGTGTAATTTAACAAGCAGTATGTTTAAGTAGTAGGTATTCCTCTATACTAAATAAAATGACATTCCATTATTGGCCCCTGTGGGGAAAAAATGGATCCTTTTTAAAGTCAGTATTTTGTAGGTATGAAACACTCTAGATCACTGTTTACAAGGTGGCCTGGGTTAGGCTTTTTCTCACCTCAACACAAGCTAGAGTTGTCTGAGACAAGGGAACCTCAACAGAGAAATTGCCTTTAGTAGATTGGCCTGTGGACATTTTTTGATCCATAATTGGTGTAGGTTGGCCCATCACAGTCCACTTTGTGCAGTGTAAGAAAATAGTCTGAGCAAGCTGTGAAAAACAAAGTTAGTAAACAATATTCCCCATGGTCTCCCCTGCATGGCTTCCTGCCTTGGCTTCTCTTCATGATGAACTGTGATCAGAACATATGAGCCAAATAAACCCTTTATTTCCTGAGTTGTTTTTGGTAATGGTCTTTATTATAGCAATAAAAAGCAAAGTAGGACACAAGGTTATTCATTTTAATTGATTCATATATTCTTCTGATATATTTCTATTTCAGTATCTTCCTAACAAGCTACCTTAAATTTAGTTGCTTAAAAGAACACTCATCTTATTTCTCAGTGCTTTGCAATCTTGACCTGGGCTGTGTAGTAGCATTCAGTTGGCAGAAACAGGCTTGAGGATCACACTCAGATGAAACCTGGGATTGCTAGTCCTCTCATCCTGTGGTCTCTTCGTGTAGTTTGTTCACCAAGTTGCCTAGACTTTCTACTTGGCACCTCAAGTTTCCCAGAATGCAAAAAGCAAAAACTGCAAAGCTTCCTTGAGGTTTACACTGGGAATTTGCATCATGTCTCTTCTACATATGTCCCTTATTGGTCATAGCTAATCATAAGGCCTGTCTAGTTTTATTGATAGTATGCTCTGGCTTGTCATTAGAGATAATGCTTGCTTTTCCATTCTTCAGATCTTGTCTCTTTATCTCTTTGGAAATTAATGGATGGATGGAAGGATGGAAGGATGGTTGGATGGATAGATGGATAGGTAGATAGATAGATAGATAGATAGATACATACATACATACATACATACATACATACATACATACATAGATGACATAGATGACATAGATATAAAACTATTAGACTTTCTTCTTGATTTATTTCTAGTTTTATCTGAATGCTTCCTTGGAAAAACAATGTTTTATAGGAAAACCTTTTCAGATTTTCCTTGCCTACCAAAAATTTTTTAATTTTAATTAATCATTTATTGAAAGTTTTATCAACTATAAACATTTAATTCTTAATTCCTCTTTCTTTTTAATATTTTAAAGTATTATTCAGTCCTCTTGTGTCCAGTGTTGCTTTTGAAACATTTGATGTTGCTCTACTACATTTTCGGATAACATATCTGTCCAACAGCTTTGGTAATCTGTCTTGGGAAGTCTTAGATTTCTCAGAAGAGATGCTAGCTTCCCTTATAAACCTTCCAGGACTGGGTAGACAGTGAAGTAAGAGCGAAACAAGAAGCATGGGGTGAAATTTAAGGAGGCTTCCCCCCTATGCCATGCAGGCACCATCTTAAATCTTGCCTGGTCTGTGCCTCCCCAGACTCTCTTCATGCATGCCCTACTGTCTTAACCACTGTTCTATAGCTGTGAAGAAACACCACAACCAAAGTGGCTTCTAAAGGAACGCATTTCATTGGAAGCTTGGTTACAGTTTCTGAGAATTAGTACATGATCATCATGGCTGGAGAGTGGTGGCAGGCAGAGAGCCGTGGCACTAGAGTTGGAGCTGAGAGCTCACATTCTGATCTATAGGCAGAGGCAGAGATAAAAATTGGGCCTGTATGGGCACTAGAAACATTAAAGCCCACTCCAGTGACACACTTTCAAGGAGGCCAATTGTGTGATGCTGAGGATCAAACCCAGGGTTCATCATACTAAGTGAGCACTTCAACAATATAGCTGTATGTCCAGCCCACAAAGCTAGTTGTGATCATCAGCAGTTGCTGCTCCTCTACCAGGCCAGTCCACTGAGGAGTTTACCCCCACCTTACCCCCACCATCCTTAAAGTGAAAATGGATGTCATCAGGAGAAGGCAACCTCATAGTGTTTCAAATATAATAACACTAATAGTTGCTGGTGTAGGCTATAGAAGAGATGCCCAGGGCAGCATTTATATCAACAATCTATTCTGGAAGAACATAAAAGTTTTAATTACACTTACCTATTTATGTATCTATTCATTTGGGGCATGCCACAGCCCATATGTGGAAGTCAGAGGACAATTATAGGAGTCTGTTCTTAACCTTCACAGTGTATTTCCCAGGGATCAAATTAACGTCCTCATGCTCAGCACTAAGTGCCTTTTTCCTTTGTGCTCTCTCAACCTCAACAACCCTCTGAGGTATTTTCATGGTACTGTTACTCTGTTGACAGGTGTTAACAGGTGGTTGATGGCCCTGGCCACAGTGATCTTCCAGATTCAGTGTGGGGAAAGGTCAAAAGAAGGTTTAGAAGCTGTCTCCTAGCCAGGCATGGTGGTGTATGGCTTTAGTTCCAGCACTCAGGAGGCAGAGTTTAAGTCTAGCCTGGTCTATATAGTGAGTTCCAGGACAGCCAGACATACATAGTAAAACCCTGCTTCAAACAAACCAGCCAACCAACCAACCAACCAACCAAACAAACAAACAAACAAAAAAATTGTCTCCCAACCTGATCTTTCTTAGCTGGTATGGTTTCTTCCTCCACTCTAGGCTTTCATCAATCCTTTAATTGGCTTCTTCATAACTCTTTCATACCAGTTTCTCTTCATACCACTTTCTCACTGTAAGGGAATAAAATTAATACCCTTCTCCCATCTATGGTTTTTCCACCAAACTTTGATCCCAGAATCGTATACAAAACATAAACATTGCCCATTGTCCCCTTAATTCTGAAAACAAATTCTGATTTTTTTTTATTGTCAATGTGGAACAATCTAGAATCACTTAAAAGTTAAATAACAGTGAAGGACTGTCTAAATCAAGTTAAACCATAGTATGTATATCTATATGAGATTATTTTGGTTATGCTAGCCAATATGGGGAGACTCAACTCACAGTGGGCAGCACCATTCCCTGGGCTCGTGGTCATGGACTGTGTAAGAGGTAAGAGAGTGAGCTGATGCTAGAACCTGCTTTGGACTAAGTTCTCTTTGCTCTGGCTGTAGATGAGATGTGACTGGCAGTTTTAAGTCCCAGCCACCTTCACCTCTTTGAACTGAGCCAGGATTGTAAACTAAACAAGCCCTCAAGTTCCTTTTGTTCAAGGTATTTTTAGCAAAGTAACAAAAATAAAACTAAGACACAAATCATGTACATTTTAGAAAGAAAAAAAGTTTAACCTCAATAAAATTAAATGACCTCCCCATAAATCACACATGTACAGGACATGTGGGAGAGCCTGAATTTGAAAATGTCTGTCCTTCTCCCCAGCTCATGCTTTGGCTTATTCACTAACTCACCTGGTTAATTCTAAAATGTAGAGGTGGTTCATTTATTTAAGAAGTTATCAAAGTTCTGATAGTGAAAATATGATCTTCATAAAAGATAATTTTTTCTTAGTTTGTAAGAAAGTATAAATGAGCACTTGGATCAGCAGCTCCTAAAGCTTTAAAGACTGGTGAGTAGGAGATCTGGGCAGCCAGGGAGCAGAGAGATCGCTGCGGAGTGCACACCGTAAGCGCACTACCAGGCCTGACTGATCCAGGGACCAGGAACACAACTTTGGAACTTCTGTTTCCACAGGGCACAGAACAAGGCCTGGCCCACCTACCCCCCCCCCCAGCAGCTCCTAAAGGTTTAAAGACTGGGACCAGGAACACAACTTTGGAACTTCTGTTTCTACCTCAGGGTGCAGAACAGGGCTCGGCCAATCTGACACCTGGACCAGTAAAGATCCAGGGACACAGACCAGATACAAGGGAAAGGCAAGAAAATATCACTGACAACAAGATGGCAAGAGGAAAGCAAAAGAGTATGTCCCAAGGTAACCAAGACAACCTGGCAATACCAGAACCCAGCTCTCCCATAAGAGCAAACATTGGAATGCCAAACACCCCAGAAAAAGAAGACGCACACCTGAAATCATACCTCAAGATGCTGATAGAGATACTTAAACAAGAACAGGAGGAAAAGCAAAAAGATTGAGAAGCTTTTAAAGAGGAAACAAGAAAAACACTCAAAGAACTCAAAGAACTAGAGGTAAACAGAACCAAAGAGATGAGGAAATTTAAAATGGAAATTGACACAATAAAGAAAACACTAAAAGAGATAACCATAGAGGTAGAACACCTAAAAAAGAAATCAGGAGTCACAGAAGCAAGCATTTCCAATAGATTACAAGAGATCGAAGAGAGAATCTCAGGGAAGAAGACAACATTGTAAACATAGAAAAAACAGCCAGAGAAGATGCAAAAAACAAAAAGCTCCTAACCCAAAATGTCCAGGAAATCCAGGACACAATGAGAAGACTGAACCTAAAGATAATAGGAATAGAAGAGGGAGAAGAGTATCAACTAAGAGGCACAGTAAATATCTACAACAAAATCATAGAAGAAAACTTCCCTACCCCCACGAATGAGATAACCACAAGCATAAAAGAAGCCTTCAGAACTCCAAATAGGTTGGACAAGAAAAGAAATACTTCCCGACACATAATAGTCAAAACACCAAGTGCCCAAAGCAAAGAAAGAATATTAAAAGCAGTAAGGGAAAAAGGTCAGGTAACCTATAAAGGCAGACCAATCAGAATCACACCCGATTTCTCAATAGAGACTATGAAAGAAAAAGAGCCTGGACAGACATCATGCAGACCCTAAGAGAGCAAAAGTGCTAGCCCAAGCTGCTATACCCAGCAAAACTATCAATCACCATAGATGGAGAGACTAAGATATTTCAAGACAAATAAAAATTTACACAATATCTGACCACAAACCCAGCACTACAACGAATTATAGGTGGAAAACCCAATACAAAGAGGGGAACTACATCCTAGTAAAAACAAGAAAACTCCTAAACAAGAAAACCAAAAGAAGAAAAAGACACAGACACAACTCAACCTACAAAAGCAATAATAGCAGGAAACAGCAACCACTATTTCTTGATATCTATTAACATAAATGGATTCAACTCCCCAATAAAGAGACATAGGCTATCAGACTGGATACATAAACAAAATCCAGCATTTTGCTGCATACAGGAAACTCATCTCAGAGACAAAGACAGACACTATCTCAGAGTAAAAGGGTGGGAAAAGAACTTCCAAGCAAACAGCCCCAAAAAGCAAGCTGGAGTGGCTATTCTAATATCGAATAAAGTAAATTTCCAACCAAAAGTTATCAAAAAAGATAAGGAAGGACACTTTTTACTCATTACCGGGGAAATCTGTCAGGAGGAACTCTCAATCCTTAACATATATGCTCCAAATAAAAAAGAACCCACATTCATAAAAGAAGCCCTACAAAAGCTAAAAAAATACATTTCACCCACATAATAATAATGGGAGATTTTAACACCTCACTCTCTTCAATGGACAGATAATGGAAACAGAAACTGAACAAGGACACTGCAAAACTAGCAGAGACGTTGAACCAACTAGAATTAATAGATATCTACAGAACATATCATCATAAAGTAAAAGAATACACCTTATTCTCATCACCCCATGACACCTTCTCGAAAATTGACCACATAAGTGGACACAAAACAAGCCGCAATTGATATAAGAAGATTGAAATACTCCCATGCATCCTCTCAGATCACCATGGTCTACGGCTGGTCTTTAACAACAACAAAGACAACAAAAAGCCCACATACACATGGAAACTAAACAACGCTCTGTTAAACGATAGCAGGGTCAAAGAAGAAATAAAGAAAGAAATTAAAAATTTTCTAGAATTCAACGAAAACGAAAACACAACATACCCAAACCTATGGGATGCAATGAAAGCAATACTGAGAGGAAAACTTATAGCCCTAAGTGCTTCCAAGAAGAAACTGGAGAGAGCTTACATCAGCAACCTGACAGCACAGCTAAAAGCCCTAGAATAAAAGGAAGCAGATATACCCAAGAAGAGTAGACTGCAAGAAATAATCAAAATTAGGGCAGAAATAGACCAAATAGAATCAAAAAGAACCATTGAAAAAATCAACAAAACCAAGAGTTGGTTCTTTGAGAAAATCAACAAGATCAATAAACCCCTAGCCAGACTAACTAGAAGGCAAAGAGAGAGTATACAAATTAACAGAATCAGAAAGGAAAGTGGAGACATAACAACTGAAACTGAGGAAATTCGAGAAATCATCAGATCCTACTACAAAAAACTTATACTCCACAAAATTGGAAAATCTGGAGAAAATGGACAAATTCCTAGACAGATACAAGATCACAAAGTTAAACCAGGACCAAATAAACCATCTAAATAACCCTATAACACCTAAAGAAATAGAAGAAGTCACCAAAAGCCTCCCAACCAAAAGAAGCCCAGGTCCAGATGGGTTCCGTGCAGAATTTTATCAGACATTTATTGCGGATATAACACCAATACTCTCCAAACTATTTCAAAAGATAGAATCAGATGGAATATTACCCACCTCATTTTTTGACGCTACAATAACCCTCGTACCTAAACCACACAAAGACCCTACAAGGAAAGAGAACTTCAGACCAATCTCACTTATGAACATTGACGCAAAAATACTCAACAAAATTCTTGCAAACTGAAAACAAGAACACATGAAAACAATCATTCATCATGACCAAGTAGGCTTCATCCCCGGAATGCAGGGATGGTTTAATATAAGGAAATCCATCAATGTAATCCACCATATAAACAAACTCAAAGAACAAAATCACATGGTCATCTCACTAAATGCTGAGAAAGCATTTGACACAATTCAACACCCCTTCATGTTAAAAGTCCTGGAAAGAACAGGAATCCAAGGCCCATATTTAAACATAATAAAAGCAATATACAGCAAACCAACAGCCAACATCAAACTTAACGGTGGGAAACTTGAAGCAATCCCACTAAAATCAGGAACTCAACAAGGCTGCCCACTCTCCCCCTACCTATTCAACATAGTACTGGAAGTCCTGGCTGGAGCAATTAGACAGCAAAAGAAGATCAAGGGGATACAAATCGGAAAGGAAGAGATAAAAACATCACTCTTTGCTGATGACATGACAGTGTACTTAAGTGACCCCAAAAATTCCACCAGAGAACTCCTACAGCTGATAAACAAGTTCAGCAAAGTGGCTACAAAATTAACTCAAACAAATCAGTAGCCTTCCTATACTCAAAGGACAAACATGTGGAGAAAGAAATTAGGGAAAAGGTACCCTTCACAATCGTCACAAAAACTATGAAATACCTTGGTGTGACTCTAACTAAGCAAGTAAAAGACCTGTATGACAAGAACTTCAAACCTCTAAAGAAGGAAATTGAGGATGATATCAGAAAATGGAAAGATTTCCCATGCTCATGGATTGGAAGGATCAACATTTTAAAAATGGCCACCCTACCAAAAGCAATCTACAGATTCAATGCAGTCCCCATCAAAATTCCAACCCAGTACTTCATTGAATTGGAAAGATCAATGTGCAATTTCATATGGAATAACAAAAGACCTAGAATAGCTAAATCCATCCTCAACAACAAGAAAACATCTTCGGGAATCACTATCCCTGACCTCAAGCTATATTACAAGGCAATTGTGCTGAAAACTGCATGGTACTGGTACAGAAATAGGCATGTAGATCAATGGAATAGAATAGAAGATCCAGAAATGAGCCCTCAGGTATATGGTCACCTGATTTTTTACAAAGGAGCCATAAACATTCAATGGAAAAAGGACAGCCTATTCAACAAATGGTGCTGGTCCAATTTGCACTCAGCATACAAAAGAATGAAAATAGACCCTTTCTTATCTCCTTGTACAAAGCTCAAGTGTAAGTGGATCAAAGATCTCCACATTAAACCAGATACACTGAAACTACTAGATGAGAAAGTAGGGAAAACCTTAGAACACATAGGCACAGGAGAAAATTTCCTGAACAAAACACCAATGGCTCAAGCTCTAAGGTCAAAGATTAACAAATGGGACTTAATGAGATTGCAAAGTTTCTGTAAGGCTAAGGACATTGTCAAGAAACCAAAGGCAGCCAACAGAATGGGAAAAGATCTTACCAACTCCACATCAGATAAAGGCCTAATATCCCAGGTATACAAAGAGCTCAAAAAGCTAGACACCAGAGAATCAAAAAACCCCATTAAAAATGGGGTACAGAGCTAAACAAAAATTCTCAGCTGAGGAATATCGAATGGCTGAGAAACATCTGAGCAAGTGCTGGACATCCTTAGCCATCAGAGAAATGCAAATCAAAACAACCCTGAGATTCCACCTCACACCAGTCAGATTGGCCAAGATCCAAAACTCAGATGACAGCAGATGCTGACGAGGTTGAGGAGAAAGAGGAACACTTCTCCACTGTTTGTGGGGTTGCAAACTAATACAACCACTCTGGAAATCAGTCTGGCGATACCTCAGAAAACTGGACATAGTACTACCTGAAGACCCAGCTATCCCACTTCTGGGCATATACCCCAGAGACACTTTAATACACAACAAAATATATGCACCACAATGTTCATAGCAGCTCTATTTATAATAGCCAGAAGCTGAAAAGAACCCAGATGTCCTTCAGAAGATGAATGGATACAAAAATTGTGGTACATTTACACAGTGGAATACTACTCAGCCACTAGAAACAATGACTTAACCAAATTCTTAAGAAAATGGCTGCATCTAGAGAATATCATCCTGAGTGAGATAACCCAGTCACAAAAGAACAGATATAATATGTAGTCACTGATAGTGGGAAGCTAACCCCAGAGGCTTGCACTCCCCCAGAAACAACTCACAGACTGTATGAAGTCCAAGAAAAAAAGAAAACAAAACAACAACAACAACAAAAAAGTCATGCTCAATCCTTACCCACCAAGAATACATTTACAAATTCCGGGTTGTACCCTGTATTACTGTCTGCTCATCGTTAAAAAAAAAAAAAAATCTTTACACACCAAGAAAACTTTGACTATTTCCAGGTTGCATCTTGTTTTGCATGTGCTTTTTGCTCATTGTAACTGGTGGGATCTTGATCACACTGTAAGACCTTTAAAAAAAAAAAAAAAAACAAGTACTGGTAAAAATGTGTTATATACTTTTATGCAAAAAATGCTTAAAATCTGTACATTTACCTTTGTTCTTTAAAATAAAGTTGTTAAAAAAAAGAAAGTTTAAATGATGAGATTTTCCTCAGTTCTGCAGTTTCTGGGCCGTTTGCAGCTGCTCTCCTTGGTGTCTCACAAGTCCTACAGGACATGTAAGGAGTAAGTGCTGACCTCAGTTAGAAATCAAGAAACTTCTCATTTTATATTCTGGTTGGCTTAGTTGGAAATTATATTATCTATTATTATAAGTACTTGAATAGTCATCTCTGCTAGAAAAATATCAATATTCAAAATCAAATTCATAAATACTTAATAAGTATCTATTTATAATGTATTTCCATTCTTATTTATTATCCTAATTTAGATCATGTTTATTTATTTACTTGTTTTAGACAGGGTCTCTTTATGTCATCTTTGCTGGTCTGGAACTTGTCATGAAGACCAGGCTAGCCTCATAAGCTATGTCTACCTCTGTCTCCTGAGTACTTAGATTAAAGGTGTACCACCACATTAGGCAACAATATGTCACACTGGGGGGGGGGGGGATACGTGTTATTTTATTTTATTCTGTTTGAGAAAGAATGTCACTATATATCCCAGGGTGGCCTTAAATTCATCATATAGCACAGGCTGGTCTTAAACTTCTGTCAGTCCTCCTGTCTGAGTGCTGGAATTAAGGCATATACCACCCCTTCTAGCATAAAGGTATGATTTGAAAAAAATTATGTCTATTACATTTTAATAGTGTTTATATGTATATATATATATATGTTACATAATTTGACCACTATAAAGATATATAATGAAAATTTAATCCACATATTTCTTCACAATTTCCACACAATTCTTTTCCCACAGGAAACACAAGAATCAATTTCTTATATATTATTCCATAGGTATGCCAAGGATATGCGAATTAGTATTTCTGTGTATATATTTGTAAAAGAGGGAATCAGAAGTATTTCCTTTGACAGAATTCAACACCAGTGAAGATTGCTTAGTGTTTAAGAGCATTGCCTAGGTTTTATTCTCAGCACCACACAGCCGCTCACAACCTTCTGTAACTCTAGTCCTAGGATATCTGATGCTCTTGTCTAGCGTTTGAAAGTATCTGGCACATATGTGCATATACTATATAAATACAGGTAAAATACTCAGACATAAAAAATTTTAAAATATTTTTAAAGTGTCAAATGTACATATGGAACAATTTAAGTTGTTTTGATTTAGATCTTTTCATGCGGAATAAATGCGGAATCCAAATTAATAATATACATTTATGGGGAGATAACTTCAGGAATTGCTGTTAATTTTTTTCATTTGAGAATGGATCTCACCTTGCAGATCTGGAACTCACTATGTAAAGCAGGCTGTCCTCAAATTAGAGGCGTTTGCCTTTGTCTTCTGAATTCTGGGACAAAAGTAGTCTACTACCATGCCTGTCATTTTGTTGGTGGTTTCATAAAGCATAAATGTACCAATATTTACATCTCCATACACAAATCTAATCATTGTAGTGATTTCACTAAACCATCTCTTGTGTTTCTTAGTTCCACTTACCTGTCTGGATGTGTCAGGGGGACAGGAGGACAATTTTGTAGAATGTATCTCCTTTATACATCAATACGATGCCAGAAGCCCTCCCAATGAGCCAGTCTGGGGAAAGGTAAGGCACTGTTCCCAACTATTCAATGTTGTGGAATTGAGTGGATTTATGGGAGAACTTAAGCCTTTTAAGTCATGCTCATCTTTAAAATAAAAGTTTATGTAAACAAATATGGGCATTAGTGGACTAAACTCAGCTACATGTAATAAAAACCAAGGACCAAAAGGTTTTGATTTATTTTCTGAAAGCACTTACTAAAGCAATACTGATAAAGTTTTAGATGTTCTTAATGTATATGTGCCAGGAAGGCATATGTAAGGTTTAAAAGCTGAACAGAATTTAAATCAATGTTGCTGGAGTGCTTTTTCCTATCCAGACATTGTTGTCATAGCTCATTGTGAGTAATCCTTTTGGACATTGGACACAATCATCAATTCTATGAATTGTGGATTCATTTGCAGTCATAGCAACCTACAAAGGAAAACAACAGAATAAAACTCGATACAAACCGCTGTGTGCACTCCAGCGATAGAGAAGCACAGGCACTTCTTTGACTGTTTTACTTCCATGCTTTCAGTTGTATTTGCCCTGTTTGCAGACTTGCCAGGCATTCTGGTACTGTCTTTAGTTTGGGACTGAAGTGACAGCCAATGAATAGGCAGGGAAACAAGTTCCATCACCAGAACCTGAACAAACCCACACACTCAGCTACAGTTCCTGCTTCTCTGATTAATGTCATCTTTGTTTTCCTTTCCAGAGACACGGAACCTTCGTGCAGAGAAAGATAAAGCCAGGGACTATGCCAATAGTTCCCAAGGGACAGAAGGTATTATTGAACACTCTAGGGTCAGATTCATCAGAACAGCCCAAAAAAACAGACAAAGGAAATTCATCATGAGACAAAGTGACCTCACCAGGCCTGTGCCAACAAAATTCCCAAGAGCTGCTGGAGACTTAGAACAGCTTATCAGAACCAGAAGGCAGCCCAGCCCAGCAGACCCAGAAGCCTGGCAATGGGAGACAACTGGAAGAGTGTAGTTCTCAACTGTAGGGCAAGCTCTTCTTACCAGGCACTGGCCTTTAAACCCACTAATAAAAAAGTCAGGGTAAGTGAGGATAAGCTTTGGTGTTCAAGACTGTAATCCTGGGAATTTAGCAAATTTCCTCAGTGTCTTGTAGTTTTTTGGCACTGGAATCATCCATCACTGAAGTTGTTGTTGTTGTTATTGTTGTTATCAGTAGCCTTAGAACACAGAATTTACATAAACAGGGGAGAGGCAGAAAAGGATTAAGTAATGCATCAAAATTTTAAGCGGCCCAATGAGTGATAAGTTATAAAACACTGTCTTTATTTATAAACAAAACAACTAACAGAAATAGAAGCTCTTAAAGAGGCCCAGCTTACACAATGCACACGCACACACATACATACAAACACACATGTGTACACACATAGATGCAAACACAAAAATGCGTGCGCGCGCACACACACACACACACACACACACACACACACACACACACACACCAAAAACTCATGAGTGCCTAGGAGATGAAATGTCTGCTAGTGTTTTAGCCACATCTTTCATCATACTAGTTCAGTTTATTTTGTAGATGGTTTGGTGAAAATTGCTCCTATGGCTCTTGTGATTTGTCATGTTTCATGTGCTGTAATATACACATACAGTTTTGTATACACATTCACTCAGGTGGGAGCATTTATATTGTATATAAGCTGAAGCAGATGAAATTTTCCTCTGATGCATAATACAGTTATAACTTTGCTCCTCTAACCCATCTAAGAAATTTTAATAAACTACAATGAGTAAGTACCATTTTTGTGTGTTGTGATTTCTGACTCTTGTGTTATAGTAGGTGAATGCTGATGGTGAATTGTGTTGCTGCCAAAATTCAGTAGAAAGTAAACAACCAAATATAGACAGTCATAAAAGAGATAACTTCCATGTTCCAAAATAGAAAATGTGCTTGTTCCTGCATCTGTATCTAATGATACTGTCAAAACACACATGTATTACCTCATCATTTTAAAAGCTCTAGAGTCAGGGTAAAGGTGACTACATAAATAGTACCCATTAGTTAAATCATTCTCAGATCCTACCTATATATCTTAACCCCTTCCAAAGCTAGCTGTACTAAAACAAATTATACTGATGATAGTCTATCAGCTTCAAAGTCAAAGAAGCATATACAACTGAGAATGTGTAGCATCTCACTCAACAAACACTATATTGAATCAGGACAATAAAAACTTCGATAAAGAGGGAAAGGATGAAGTTGTAATCAGGTTTGAAAAGATACCTAAAGATTTGATTTTGAACCCACGTTTGAGCAGTTATGCAACCTAATGGTCTCCAAAGCAGAGAGGGAGAATTGAAATCTTGAAGCCAGACTCAATTGGCTTATTGACAATGCTGGGCAAACTCATTCCATGAACAAGAAAGTTTGCTTCTGTCTAAACTATAGATAGCACTCCAGTGAGTACTTATGTGCCTAGTTACAGTGTGTAATAAGAGTGCATGTGGAGGGTTTCTCATAGTTCACAAAGCTAACATTATGAATATCAGTCCACTATTGATGCTTCTGAGATACTCAACAAAAGACAATGCAACCCCCAACACAATATATCTCCATAATCCACAGGGGAAAAAAGGATTAAATTACAAACAAAAATCATACATCTGATCCAGGAATGGTACCTCAAGTCTGTGGTTCTAGGATTCAGGAAGATGAGAAAGAATTACAAGTTTGAGGCAAGCCTGGGGTGTGTAAGGAGACCTGTTTCAAGAACATTTTGCAAATAAATTTACAAATCATACCATGGAAGAAAAGCAAACGTCTGCTACAAAAATGATGAAAGCTTTAAAACTGAAGATAGTGGAGTTAAAACACCTTAAAGATCTATCGTGTGTGTGTGTGTGTGTGTGTGTGTGTGTGTGTGTGTGTGTATCTGTGCATGTATATGTGTGTGTTTGCAAGTGTGTGAGTATATATGCACTTGTGTGTGCATGTATGCATGTACATGTGTATGCATGTGTGCATGTGTGTGTTTGCAAGTGTGTACACATTTGTGTGTACAACTGTATGCTTGTGTATGCATGTGTGTATATATATGTGTATTTGCATGTGTGCATGTGCACATGCACATCTGCATGTGTTTGCATGTGTGTATAAGTATGTACATGTACACAGTAAGAAATTTTGCTGTATTTCTGTTACTTCTATCCCTTCTGTTTCCTCTCTTGAAACAGCTACTAAATGAACGTTGCAACATTTGGGACTGTCATCTATGTTTCTAACTATCCTCCCATTCTCTTTCTCATAGTACTTACCACTAAGTAATGTATGAATTCCTTTACAGTAACTTTCTTCTACTGTGATTTTCAGCCCTATCCATTGCTGTCAGACTGTCAATTTAAACATAAAATAACATCCACTAAACCAAGTGCATATTTCAATACCTGTGCATGTGAGTTACTACATGAGACTATACTACAGATATAACAGCACCCAGACTGTTGAAGTTGGGCTTTATGTATTATATTTGCTTTCTTAAATATAGTGATTTTTCTTTGTTGAATGAAATGTCTCACATTCTTGGTTGTGTGTTCTTTAATTATATGATGTCTAGACCATCATTAGTACATCATTTTTAGTTTACTGCTGGCTAGCATAGGAACAGGGATGAGATATAGACAAACAAAACCTGAAGATGATTTATTTGAGTGATGGAAGCTCTGACTCCAGTGGGAAACAGTAGCTTCTTAGGCATTGCTCTGCCTCCCCAATCCTACTGCATGACGTAGTTTCTGCCCCAGCTCCCTATGACTCATCCCAAGTCTGAGAATGGGGAAGGATGACACATTTGTTCTTCTTTGGGAAATTCCCTAACTCTTCAAACTGAGACATGTCCCAAAGTAGCACATTGATATCATGCCCATTAATCCTGGGCTGATATTCCATCAGATCAGTGGTTCTTAGTCTATGGGTCACACCCCCTTTGGTGTTGAACAACCTTTTCACAGAGGTCACATACATTGATGGGAAAACAGATATTTACTTTATGATTTGCAATAGTAGCAAATTACAGTTATGAAGTAGCAATGAAAATAATCTCATGGTTGGGTTCACCACAACATGAGGAACTGTATTAAGTGTTAAAGCATTAGGAAGGTTGAGAACCATGACATCAGACCTGCCACTATTCATTTAGACCCTTATGCTATGCTTTTGTTTTTTGTATTTTTGTGTTTCCCAACATTTGTTCTTTGGCAATATCTTTCAAAATTGATTTTATCACTATACTATTTCATTTTTTGAATTCTCTTAAAATAGATTTTATTATTTTCATTTATCTATGTGTACTTTTATAAACTCCAGGGGCCAATAAGATGTACATGATCAGTCTGCCATCTTCAATCAATCTCTAATTCTCTTTTATGTAAAGTATTTACAAACAGCACATTATCCATTAATAAATAACATTCTTTGAAATAGACCCCCATAATTGGCTGCTAAACATCACTGAGGCTTTTTAAAGTGGTCTTTTTTGGCACAGAGAATATGTTTACTGAAAGGTAGGAGTTTGGGGCAAATAGCCCAATAGTGGATTATTAGTATCATAGCATAGATTGGTTCTTAATCTTTTTAATATAAGAACCTCTTTTTTCATTAGAAAAAAATTTACACTTCCTCACAAAAGTAGTCATTGAATTTTCAGTATCCATTGTTTAGAAAAATGAATGATTACAAAAAACAATGATGATTCCAGGTTCAATTATATATTTGAACTATAAAAATATATTTATCCAAAATGAACCCTGAGGTCTAGTAAAGTGATAATTGCTTCTTAGAACTAATGGTATGTTGACATTTTACTCAAATTTAAAAGGATTTAAATTTTTTGTTTAATATCCTTATCATGTACTTTCATGGATTGAAATAATATAGATTTTTTAATTACCAAAACTTAAAATCAAATCTATGATGTTTCCTATAACTTAACATTTTAAAATGCTGTAATGATTGTTTTCAACTCTTAGATTGCTATTATCACTAACCTAAATTTGTATGTTAAGACATTTTTAATTCATTTACTAGCATCTATTCATGTAATACTTATCTAGCTATGGGCAAAGGATAACAACTTAATTTCACAGCTAATAAGAAGCTCGGGAAACACAGGTGATTTCTCCATCTGTATTGTTGGCCAGCAACAGATCTAGGACCATAACTAGTTTCTTGCCATGTATGCATTAATCCCCAGAGGTCAACCCATAGGGCACTGCTGCCTCATTACAACACCTGAGAGCAGCATATAAAGTGCAGCTAATTACAGCACTTGTGAGAGACGGGCTTTGACAACTCTTGAGAATTTAGAATTCTGTTAGACTTCTTATCACTGTGTTGGGCTAAACAAAAATGGGAGTATTTTCCTCAATATACCATTGCTATGTAGAGACACCATGACCAAGGTGACTCTTATAATAGAAAAGCATTTAGTTGGAGACTTGTTAACAGTTTGGGAGGGTTGGTCTGTTACCATGGTAGGAAGCAGACAAGCATGGTCCAGAGCAAGGAGCTGAGAGCTTTATGACCTGATTCTCAGGAAGCAGGAAGAAAGATAAACACTCAGCCTGGCCTAGCATGAGCTTTTGAAAACTCAGTAACACATTTTCTTCAATAATAATATACCTCCTAATTTTTCCAAAAAAAATTCAATGTGTGAGGAGGTAATAAGCAAACAAATATATATGAGCCTATAGGGGTTATTCAAACTACCACATAAGGAACTCATTCCTTCTTCTTCTTCTTCTTCTTCTTCTTCTTCTTCTTCTTCTTCTTCTTCTTCTTCTTCTTCTTCTTCTTCTTCTTCTTCTTCTTCTTCTTCTTCTTCTTCTTCTTCTTCTTCTTCTTCTTCTTCTTGTAGCTAGAATTTTTTTGGATATTCCCTGTATTTACATTTCAGGTGTTATCCCCTTCCCCCAATGTCATCCTCCTTCCCCTCCCGTTGTCTACATGAAGGTGTTCCCTCTCCCACCTCAGTGCCTCAGCATTCTCCTACACTGCAAAAATGAGCGTTCACTGGATCAAAGGTCTCTCCTCCCATTGATGCCAGAGAATGCTGTCCTCTGCTGCATATGCACCTGGGGCCATGGGTCCCTTCATAAGAACTCAATAGTTAGTGTTTTAGTCCCTAGGAGTCATGATGGGTTTGGTTAGTTAATGATTTTTTTTCTTCCCATAGGGTTGCAGAGCCTTTCAGATCTTTCAGTCCTTTCTCTAGTTCCTTCATTGGGGTCCCTGTGTTCAGTCCGGTGGTTAGCTGCAAGCATCTTTCTCTGTATCAGTATGGTTCTGGCAGAGCCTCTAAGAAGGCATCCATATCAGATTCCTGTCAGTAAGCACTTCTTGGCATCAGCAATAGTGCATGGGTTTAGTGGCTGCATATGGGATAAGCCCCAGGCAAGGCAGTCTCTGGATGATCTTTTCTCCAATCCCTGTTCCTCATAAATTCCTCCCATGAGTGTTTTGTTCTCCCTTCTAAGAAGGACTGAGGAATCCACCTTTTGGCCTTCCTTCACTTTGAGCTTCATAATTTCTGTGAATTGTTTCTTGGATATTCAGAGCTTTGGGAGCTAGTATCTGCTTATCAGTCAGTGAATACCTTGTGTGATCTTTTGTGACTGGGTTACTTTACTCAGGGATGATAGCTTCAAGTTCCATCCATTTGCCTAGGAATTGCATGAAGTTTTTAATAGCTGAGTTGTACTCCATTGTGTAAATGTACCACAATTTCTGTATCCATTCCTCTGTTGAAGGACATATAGGTTCTTTCCATCTTCTGTCTATTATATATAAGGCTGCTATGAACATGGTACAACATGTGTCCTTTATACATTGGAACTTCTTTTGCATATATGCTCAGGAGTGGTATAGCTGTGTCCTCAGGTAGTACTATGTTCAATTTTCTGAGGAACCTCCAGACTGATTTCCAGAGTGGTTTTACCAGTTCACAACCCCACCAACAATGGAAGAGTGTTCCTCTTTCTTCACATCCTCGCCAATATCTGCTGTTACCTGGGGTTTTTGTGGTTTTTTTTTTTTTTTTTAAATCTTAGCCATTCTGATTGTTGATAGGTGAAATCTCAGGGTTGTTTTGATTTTCATTTCCCTGTTGACTAGGGATGTTGAACTCATCATTTCTAACACATATAGATGCTGGGGGAAAATACAAGAAATGCATTTTAAATATGCAAATAAGTACTAGAATAAGATGTACAAGTAATACTGAAATACAGAACATCAAATATAAAGAGCAATCCTCCCAAAATTCTTACCTATAAAGAAAGGACCACACATTTCTTTTATACACAACAATGGATGGAAAGATTATGGAATAATGTTAGCAATGATGATGACAATGGTCAACACCAAAGTGCACACATGAATGAGAGAAAAGTGTTAATATCTGAAATCACACTAAGTACGTCTCTGAAACTATGGGACAAAGAACTGCCAAACTACTTTGTATGTTTTATCTTACTTGTCCCTCAAAAACACTGTGAAATAGATACTACCCAAATCATAGTCTTAGGGAGGGTGAAACTAATGAATCTAGAAGTGCCTTGACCAAGGTCACACTGCTAGCATGTTGCCATTTGAGATTCAGGCCCAAGTGGAATGCTCTTTAGTCATGGTTACTTGTTATGCAACACCACCTCCATGACCAAAAGTCTTCACTGAGGCAAATACCCTAGGAGGACATTTACAAGAATGAGATTAGGGCCAGACATTGTGGTGCACAACTTTAATCCCAGCGCTTGGGAGGCAAATGCAATTTGAAGTTTGAGGCCAGCCTGGTCTAAAAATTAAGTTCCAGGACAGCCAACAGAGAAACTTATTCTCAAAAACTAAAGGTGGATGGAAAAAGAATGAAATTAAATCTAGACAAAAATAGGACACAAGAGAAAAAGAAGAGTAACAGGAAATCATATTTATTAACTTGTATGTTATCTGTGAAATTATTCTTTTGTGAAAAAAATTCTCATAATAGATTCTAAGTTTCCTCCCATGTCCAGTGTAATTTTTGACAAGAGTTAGTAGTTCTGTTAGACCCACCAAAATGTTTGGTAATCGTTCTGTACAGATGTCTCTAAAAATCTGGAAATTATTGGACCTATTATATAATAAACCTCTAAAAGTAAATTTGCAAGATAGATTAATAAAGCATTATCCAAAATAGGAATTTATTGATAATAGGACATTTTGTTGAGATTTATATTCATGATGTAAGAGAGACAAGTTGCACTGGAGAGCTGCATTTGGGCCTACAAAGGAACGCTGTAAGTCAGTGTAGGAAAGGAAAATGAGAAACGGCACAGCACAGAAATCCACGGCCAACGCATTTAAGATTTATGGATAAAATGCTTTTAGCTTGATAAAATATAAAAGAACTATTTATAATATTTCATCCAGAAAAACAGCCCAGTAATGCTGTGAGATCATCAAAACCTACTGTATTATATTTTACTTCAATCATTTCTTTTTTTTAAAAAAAAAAAAAAAAAACGTTTTATTGATTCTTTCTGAATTTCAAGTCATGCACCCCAATACCACTCATCTGCTCATCTTCCCATACCCCTACCCTTGGAACCTCTTCAGCAGAAGAACAATCTTGCCGTAGAAGCTGCAGTGTGTCACAGTATGTCACACAGTACACCCTTTTGCCCAAACATTTTTACTTGCAATTGTCCTTTGCAATGAGTTATTGGTCCAGTTCAGGGCATCTGGCCTCTGCTACACTTTCAATATTGGATCCTCAGTTTGACTCCTCTCAGACATCATGTTGTTGTCCTGTTTCACGGCAATCCTGAAGCTTTGGATCTGCAGAACAACCCCCCCAAAGCACTACAGCAGTTTATGGATGAGGTAGATGTTGGGGTGGACCAACTCAGAGCCCTGGATTTGGACTGGCTCCAACACTTTGCTCAGGTGAGGGGCAGGGCCAGCTCTTCTGAGATCCTCTTCCAACTACTCCATAGATGGAAAAGCGTAATACAAACATCCCCTTGATATCTACTAAGGGTGGTCTTTGGACTTCCACAGATGACATCTACATTATGCCTTTTTGAAAATGGCAGTGTTTGAATGCACCCTATGCATACCATCCATGTGTTTAGGTCATCTTTAAGCTACTAATTGCACCTAACACATAGTTGTCACGCTGTATTGTTTAGAAGCTAACAAGAAAACAGTGTGTATATATATATATACACAGAGAGAGAGAACAGGTATAATTTTTAAAGTATTTTTAACTCATTCAACTGAGTCTGTCAAAGGAGAGAGGGCAACTATACTTTATGTAAGTAACTTTACACATCAACTCTGCACTAGAGACTCACCAAAAATGGGCCCCAGAGATCCTGAGTTCATTTCACAGTCATAAACAAAAAAATCTGTAGCTGAACACAGTGTCCTTGGGTAGAATATTAATTGCAGTAATAAATTGACTTGAATTTTTCACATTTGGTTACAGAGCAGAGAGAGTGAAGAGGCTGCGTCTGGCTCCCGCTCTCACAGCCATTGCAGTCCATTGAGCTCCATAGAGACAGCGCCGGGCAAGCGAGAGCCAGACGGGCACTGGGCGACTCTGTGCCTCCCAGAGGAAAATCAACTAAACATGGGCAAAGGAGACCCTAAGAAGCCGAGAGGCAAAATGTCCTCATATGTGCTCTTTGTGCAAACCTGCCGGGAGGAGCACAAGAAGAAGAACCCGGACACTTCTGTCAACTTCTCAGAGTTCTCCAAGAAGTGCTCAGAGAGGTGGAAGACCATGCCTGCTAAAGAAAAGGAGAAATTTGAAGATAGGGCAAAGGCTGACAAAAATTGTTATGAAAGAAAAAGAAAACCTACATCCCCACCCGCACCCCCTGCAAAGGGGAAACCAAAAAGTTCAAGATCCCACTGCACCCGAGAGGCCTCCTTCGGCCTTCTTTTTGTTCTGTTCTGAGCACTGCCCCAAAAATCAAATCCTGGCTTATCCATTAGTGATGTCCCAAAGAAACTAGAAAAGATGTAGAACAAGAAGGTCGCCAAGCTAAAGGAGAAGTACGAGAAGGATATTGCAGCCTACATAGCTAAAGAACCTGAGGCAGAGAAAAGGGGGGTGTTCAAGGCTGAAAAGAGCAAGAAAAAGAAGGAAGAGGAAGATGAGGAGGATGAAGATGAAGAGGAAGAGGAAAATGAAGACGATGAATAAGTTGGTTCTAGCGCAGTTTTTCCCCCTTGTCTATAAAGCATTTAACCCCCGAGTACACAACTTACTCCTTCTAAAGAAAAAAAAAAAAAAAAAGAAATGTAAGGCTATGTAAGATTTGTTTTTAAAGTGTACAATGTTTATGTTTTTTGGTATAGTTTACACACTACTGAAGGTGTCTTTAGATAGCCCTGTCTTGCCTGGTACAGTCGGGGGTGTAAATTGGTGTGGAAATTTAAAGCACATTCTTGTTGGTGCACAGCACAAATTAGTTATATATGGGAACAGTAGTTTGGTTGGGAGATGTTTTGTTTGTTTGTTTCTGTTTCATTTTCTTTTTGGTTTTATTTTTGTTTTTTGTTTTGTTTTTTTTTTTTTTTTCATCTTCAGTTGTCTCTGATGCAGCTTATACGAAGATAATTGTTCTGTTAACTGAATACCACTCTGTAATTGCAAAAAAAAAAAAAAAAAAAATGCAGCTGTTTTGTTGACATTCTGAATGCTTCTGAGTAAATACATTTTTTCATTACTATTGTCCTTTTCATAGGTCTGAAAGTTTTCTTCCCGAGGGGAAGCTAGTCTTTTGCTTTTACCCATTTTAGGTCATGTGCATTATTACAGTGTGTATCTTTTCATACAGTTAGCTGGAGAAAAGTTTTTGTCCACATACCCTGCATGTTACAGTAGGGGTGACATTTCCATCCATAGTTGAATTCCCCAAAACTGTGATCAGTTGGATAAGTGATATTACATATCCTACTTGGCACAGCAAGGAGTGGTCAGTTCTGTCACACCGTGGGATGATTAGAATCCAGCAATCTGAAGTCTGTCCGTGAAGGACTAATGGAGAATATGTTCTCCTCACATTAGGACTCATCTCTAACTGCCTGTGTAATGACAGTTATATGCTGCAGTTCCCTACTAAAGACACCTAAGGATGTGTCCCCAAAAGTGTGAGCTCTTTGTTATCCTCAGTCTCTGTGTCCCGTGGCACAGTTAATAGGACGGATTTGATTTTAACCGTCCAAAGCTCCTATCCCTCCCATTCTACACTGGGCAAGAGCGAAGTAAAGTTATTGAGAACGCCAGTCTGTGAGTGGTTCTGCCCATAGATTCCACATTAGCTGTGGCAAGTTGAAGAGGCCCCACTGAGCACTTTTTAGAACAAAGTTCTGTTGTGGTGTAGTTGCAAAGGAAGCCTGGGGGTGGGGTGATCCCCCAAGCCAGGACAGAGTCCCTGCTGATCTCAGGAACTTCCTGCAAGTCTTGAGACACAGACCCTAAAAGGACAGTGTGCTTGGATCTCTCTGGCTGCACCCAGAGCTGGCTGCCAACCTCACTGTTGTCATTGTTAGCAAATGTCACTCCACCCAAGGCAGGATTTTCAAAGATTCCTCAGATGAATGGGAATTTCTGGCTGCCCCTTGCTTTTCTGAAGTGTGTTATGACAGGAATTTGATCTCTTCCTTCATCGGGATTCAGGAAAAAAATTTCTCAGAGCCTGGGGTGGGGAGTGACCTTCAATAGGGAGTAGCAAAGATGCTAGTCCTCTCTGGGCATCTGCGGTGGCTGATGGGTCAGCAGATGATTATTCTCAGATTGGTCAATGTTGTGGGCTGTTCAAAAAGCAAGAATGTCACTGCTTAAATATTTCCTTGTCAAATTTGAACCCCTCTACCCAAAACAAAAAAAAAAAAAGAGAGAGAGAGAGAGACAAGATGAGCTGTAACTCCAGGGAGTGAGTAGAGCTTAGTTGGTCACAGGAAAGTCAAACCTGGTCTTTTTCAGGATCCCTAGCAGCTCTTCTGGGCAGGCACAGTTGGGCTTGGCACATTCTCTTGCACAGTTTCTAGAGAATAGCTGTACTTTGATGTGCTGTTCTTAGCCATGGAGAAAAGCTCATGCGTGCTCCTCTGTTCCAGAACAAATGCAGCAGTCTCTATACTCTCAGCATGGTGGCTGGGTATCTGCAGGCACACACCTGCTGTCACAGTTGTTCACATCAGCTAATACATTTCAGACATGCCCATGGTGGGCGAGGGTGGAGGCAGCTTCGTTGGCATCTCCTGGGAGAACAGCAGAAATGCCAACAGTACAGTGGCTTTGCCAGGAGACTGGTTCCACAGTGTGGGTGGGCATAGGAGTGGTCTCGAAGCAGCTGCACAGCCGTGGGAAGAGTTGACTCTGAGAGTAGGAAAATAAGTTCCCAAGCCTCTACTAGCACTAGCACTATCCACAGTCCCCAGCTGTGTGACATTCAAAAAGGTACCTGACCTCTCAGGGTCACAGCCCTTCATCTGTTACATGATGGTAATTTGAACATCTGCAACAGATGTGTCTGGTAAGAAATAAATGAGCTAATGTGTGTGGAAGTGCATTGTAGACAAAAGTTGCTTAAGTGTATTCAATGGGGCAATGTCTGATCCTGTAGTAGAAGCCTTACATTTTAACAAAAACCCTCATCAACCTGTGAAGTAGCTTACTATTGTATTCATTACAATATGCAGCAGTGGGTAAGAGGGGCAGAGAGGTCAGCTACCCATAACTCTGTCACACCAGCAATGTAATGTGTCCTAATTAACCTCAGGCTCCCTCCTCCTTTGCCCAGTGCTGGCTGCTGAGACCTGTGGGGTCTGTTTGGATCTCTTTGTTGTCCTTCTTCCTTCTTCCCACATACTGTGACAGTTTGAAATCACCCAGCCTTCTGACACATCTACTGAATGATGGAGGCTTTGGGCCTCCTTTGTAATCATGCAAGCTTTGTGACTGCCTAGAACAGCAGAGGCAGTCAGAAACAACCATTTGAGACTTCTAAGGCCAGGTCACTTTACACTCTTTCAGTACATGTTCTTACAGATTCCCCTGAGGCTGCTGAGGTAGAAAGGCCACATGTGGGTCTCAGCCAGAATACTGGTCCAGTTCAGTCTTTTCATCTTGCCCACCCAAGTGCTAAGCACACAGTGGCTCTTATAACCCACTGTCCAGTTCTGACTAGCTGGTCTGTACTCATTTTCATATTGAAGGCCCCAATAAGATCAGACACAACATACTCATTTGTTGCAGTGAAAATAAAAAAGAATCTGCTGCTTCAAGTCCCCCATGTTCTCACTCTATCGGAGCCACTTCAGTGGAGCTGTGCCCCCAGTCCCTTTCTCTACCACACAGTCCACAAACTGCCCTCTCCCAGCCGTCTCCCTATCAGACGGGAACTTGGCTCACATTCTCCACAGCCCAGTTAAATCATGACTCAACAATCAATAATTTATCAATCAGATTTATATGTTAAATTTTCAATCCACACTCCATCCACACAATAAGCTTATAACCAGTTGACAAAGATATAAACCATCCACTTAGATAAGATAAATTGACCTATAGAAATTCATCCCGTACAATGGCTACTCAGAGCCATGCGGACAGAGATAGGTAATCTTTGTCTTTCATGTCCAAGGGATCAGCGGTCTCTATACGTTGGCTATATTTTGGAAGCTATGTTTTGCGCTTCTCATAATTTTAGGTAGTATTAGTAAATCTCATATTTCTGGCAGAGTTGAAGATTAGTTTAGTCTCATAGTCTACCCAACCTAATTAACTTTGAGAAAGCATAGCCATTTAGATGATTTTCAAATAGTAATAGTTGTGCACAACTTACATATGAGAGAAATGGGTTGTTTTTGAGTAATCAGAAAGGGCAATGTGTAGGTTAATACACTCACTGGGTATTAAAGTTAGAGTTGTTCGTCCTTGCATTTAGGATCATTTGCTTTCCTGTAATAGATACATGATATAATATCCAAAACCAAAATCTCTAATGTGCCCTGTCTGCGTGACTGTATCCTTCTTGTAGCATATGTCTCTCTGTCTGTCCTTTGTTCACGGCTTGTCAGGCAGCCGGTAAGTTCTGCGTACTCCTGCCATGCTAATCCAGTGATCCCTACACTAACGAAGTGACTCTTCCTAAAATACAGTCACCAAAACAGCGATTCTCAAACTTCCTAATGCTGCAGACTTTAATACAGTTCCTTGTGTGGTGGTGATCCAGCCATAAAATTATTTTCATTGCTACTATAAGTGAAATTTTGCTACTATTATAAATCATAACAGAAATATTTTTGGATACAGGGGTCTACCAAAGAGATTACGAACTATGGGTTGGAACTGCTGATCTAAAGAGCATTTTCCAAAAATTTTACCTTATCCACCCTCAGTGAAACTAGAATTTCTGAACATGGGGTCTGAGAGGAGGTGGAGTAAGAAGTGTCCCAGTAAATCAGGTGGATTTGCCCATTGCCCACCTCTTGTCTGCCTCTGCTTCTTCCCTCTGTGGTACCCTCTGTGGTACCATCCTTAGTATATAAAATACACTCATATACCCATCTTTCTAATTGTCTGTTTCTCTTATAGAAAGTTCATCTTCCTATTTCCCTATCCAGGTACCACGTACCTACATCAAGTCTCAGGAATAGCCATGTGGTCATATTTTTGTGCACATTAAAATAGTGAGTTCAGGGACGAGCGGTGAGCCAGCAGTGAGCCAGTGGTGAGCCAGCAGTGGTCCAGAAACCCAGGATTGGTGAGGAGTCATTCCGCCTAGTCCAGGGTGCAGAGAAATCTCTGCTGAGAGATCTCTGCTGAACGGGCAAAAAAGTGCGGTCCCCCCTCCCCGTTCCCCCTCCCCGCCCCAGCTCAGTTCAGGGAACCAGTGACCCTGCTGGACCACATTGAGTGCAGGGCGCGCGGACCTTCTGCCACCGGGAGCAGTGGTGAGCCAGCGGTGATCCAGCGGTTATCCAGGGACACAGGACTGAAACAGCGGTGGTCCAGCGGTGGTCCAGGGACCCAGGATTGGTGAGAAGTCATTCCGACTGGTCCGGGGTGCAGAGAGATCTCTGCCGAACGCGCAAAAAGTGCAGTTCCCCGGTTCCCCCTCCCTGCCCCAGCTCAGTTCAGGGAACCTGTGACCCTGCATCCTGCTGTTCCCAGCTAGACCACTTTGAGTGCAGGGCACTCACTCCCAACATCCACCACCAAGAGGAGTGGTGAGCCAGCGGTGGTCCAGCAGTGATTGAGGGACACAGGACTGGCGAGAGCGAGGCTTTCCTACTAGCCTGGGTGCAGAGAGATCTCTACAGAGCCCGCAAAAAGATCAGTTTGGTTCAGCGAACCAGTAACCGGCATCAACACAAGACAGAAAACAAGATGGCAAGAAAAAAGGGAAAGAACATACCCCAGGGAAACCAAGAAAACCTGGCAACACCAGTACCCAGCTCTCCCAACACAGCAAACAGCGGAATATCAAACACTCCAGAAAAAGAAGACGCAGACCTAAAATCATACCTCAAGATGATGATAGAGATCCTTAAGCAAGAATGGGAGGAAAAGCATGAAGATTTAGAAGCTTTTAAAGAGGAAACAAGAAAAACACTCAAAGAACTAGAGGAAAACAGAACCAAAGAGATGAAGGAATGAAAGAAGGAATTTAAAACGGAAATGGACACAATAAAGAAAACACTGAAAGGACAACGCTAGAGATAGAAAACCTAAAAAAAAAATCAGGAGTCACAGATGCAAGTATTTCCAATAGAATACAAGAGATGGAAGAGAGAATCTCGGGGGCCGAAGACAAAATTGAAAACATAGACAAAACAGTCAGAGAAGGTGCAAAAACCAAAAAGCTCCTAACCCAAAATGTCGAGGAAATCCAGGACACAATGTGAAGACCAAACCTAAGAATAATAGGAATAGAAGAGGGTGAAGAATAAAAGAGGCATATTAAATATCTTCAACAAAATCATAGAAGAAAACTTCCCTACCTTTAAGAATGAGGTGACCATGAGCATAAAAGAAGCCTACAGAACTCCAAATAGAGTAGACCAGAAAAGAAATTCCTCCCGACATATAATAGTCAAAACGCCAAGTGCCCAAAGCAAAAAAAAATATATATATATATATATATTAAAAGCAGTAAGGGGAAAAAGGCCAAGTAACATAAAAAGGCAGACCAATCAGAATCACACCCGGTTTCTCAACAGAGACTATGAAAGCTAGAAGATCCTGGACAGACAACATGCAGAACCTAAGAGAGCACAAGTGCCAGCCAAAGCTGCTATACTCAGCAAAACTCTCAATCACCATAGATGGAGAGACTAAGATATTGCAAGACAAAAGTAAATTTACACAATATCTGAAAGAAACCCAGCACTACAATGAATTATAAAAGGAAAATCCAATACAACTAGGGGAACTACATCCTAATAAAAACAAAAAAACTCCCAAGCAAGAAAACCAAAAGAAGAAAGACATACAGGCACAATTCAACCTCCAAAAGCAAAAATAGCAGGAAACAGCAAATATTCCTTGATATCTGTTAACATAAATGGACTCAATTCCCCAATAAAAAGACATAGGCTATCAGACTGGATACATAAACAAAACCCAGCAATTTGCTGCATACAGGAAACTCATCTCAGAGACAAAGACAGACAGTATCTCAGAGTAAAAGGGTGGGAAAAAACTTCCAAGCAAGTGGCCCCAAGAGGCAAGCTGGAGTGGCCATTCTAACATCGAATAAAGTAGATTTTCAACCAAACAAAAAAGATAGGGAAAGACACTTTTTACTCATTACAGGGGAAATTTTTCAGGAGGAACTCTCAATCCTTATCATATATGCTCCAAATAGAAAAGCACCAATATTCATAAAAGAAACCCTACTAAAGCTCAAAAAAATACAATGCGCCCCACACAAAAATAGCGGGAGACCTCAATACCCCACTCTCACCAATGGACAGATCATGGAAACAGAAACTGAACAAGGACACTGTAAAACTAGCAGAGGTTATGAACCAACTGGAATTAATAGATATCTACAGAACATATCATCCTAAAACAAAAGAATACACCTTCTTCTCAGCACCTCATGGCACCTTCTCGAAAATTGACAACATAATCAGTCAGAAAACAAGCCTCAATAGATATAAGAAGATTGAAATACTCCCATGCATCCTTTCAGATCATCATGGTCTAAGGCTGGTCTTTAATATCAACAAAGACAAAAAAAAAAGCCCACATACACATGGAAACTAAACGATGCTCTGTTAAATGATAGCAGGGTCAAAGAAGAAATAAAGAAAGAAATTAAGGATTTTCTAGAATTCAATGAAAATGAAAACACAACATACCCAAACCTATGGGATGCAATGAAAGCAATACTGAGAGGAAAACTCATAGCTCTGAGTGCTTCCAAAAAGAAACTGGAGAGAGCATGCATCAGCAACTTGACAGCACAGCTGAAAGCTCTAAAACAAGAGGAAGCAGATATACGCAAGAGGAGTAGACGGCAAGAAATAATCAAAGTTAGGGCAGAAATAGACCAAATAGAAAGAAAAAGAACCATTGAAAGAATCAACAAAACCAAGAGCTGGTTCTTTGAGAAAATTAACAAGATTGATAAACCCTTAGACAGACAAATAGAGGGCAAAGAGAGATTATCCAAATTAACAAAATCAGAAAGGAAAGTAGAGACATAACAACTGAAACTGAGGAAATTCAAGAAATCATCAGATCCTACTACAAAAGTCTATACTCAACAACGCTACAAAACCTGAAGGAAATGGATGAATTCCTAGACAGATACAAAATACTAAAGTTAAATCAGGACCAGGTAAACCATCTAAATAATCCCATAACACCTAAAGAAATAGAGGCAGTCATCAAAAGCCTTGCAACCAAAAAAAAAAAAAGCCCAGGTGCAGATGGGTTCAGTGCAGAATTTTATCAGACATTTATTGATGACCTAATACCAATACTCTTCAAACTATTCCAAAAAATAGAATCAGATGGAACACTACCTAACTCATTTTTTGAGGCTACAATAACCCTCGTTCTTAACCACACAGAGACCCTACAAGGAAAGAGAACCTCAGACCAATCTCACTTATGAACACTGATGCAAAAATACTCAACAAAATCCTTGCAAACCGAATCCAAGAACACAACAAAACGATCATTCACCATGATCAAGTAGGCTTCATCTCTGGGATGCAGGGATGGTTTTACATATGGAAATCCATCAATGTAATCCACCATATAAACAAACTCAAAAAAAAAAAAAAAAAAAAAAAAAACCACATGGTCATCTCAATAGATGCTGAGAAAGCATTTGACACAATTCAACACCACTTCATGTTAAAAGTCCTGGAAAGAATAGGAATCCAAGGCCCATACCTAAACATAATAAAAGCAATATACAGCAAACCAACAGCCAACATCAAACTTAACGGTGGGAAACTTGAAGAAATCCCACTAAAATCAGGGACTAGACAAGGCTGCCCACTCTCCCCCTACCTATTTAACATAGTACTGGAAGTCCTGGCCAGAGCAATTAGACAGCAAAAGAAAATCAAAGGGATACAAATTGGAAATGAAGAAGTAAAAACATCACTATTTGCAGATGACATGATAGTGTACTTAAGGAACCGCACAAATTTCACCAGAGAACTCCTATAGCTGATAAACAAGTTCAGCAAAGTGGCTGGATATAAAATTAACTCAAACAAATCAGCAGCCTTCCTATATTCAAGGGAAAAATATGTGGAGAAAGAAATTAGGGAAAAGATACCCTTCACAATAGTCACAAAAACTACGAAATACCTTGGGTGTTACTCTAACTAAGCAAGTGAAGGACCTGTATGACAAGAACTTTAAACCTCTAAAGAAGGAAATCGAGGAAGATCTCAGAAAATGGAAAGATCTCCCAGGCTCATGGATTTGAAGGATCAACATTTTAAAAATGGCCATCTTACCAAAAGCAATCTACAGATTCAATGCAATCCCCATCAAAATTCCAACCCAGTTCTTCATTGAGTTGGAAAGAGCAATGTGCAATTTTATTTGGAATAACAAAAGACCTAGAATAGTGAAATACATCCTCAACAACAAGAAAACATCTGTGGGAATCACTATCCCTGACCTCAAGCTATATTACAAGGCAATTGTGCTGAAAACTGCATGGTACTGGTACCAAAATAGGCACGTGGATCAATGGAATAGAATAGAAGATCCAGAAATGAGCCCTCACATATATGGTCACCTTATTTTTGACAAAGGAGCTGTAAAAATTCAATAGAAAAAGGACAGCCTATTCAACAAATGGTGCTGGTCCAACTGGCACTCAGCATGCGAAAGAATGAAAATAGACCCTTTCTTATCTCCTTGTACAAAGCTCAAGTGTAAGCGGATCAAAGATCTCCACATTAAACCAGGTTCAATGAAACTATTAGATGAGAAAGTAGGGAAAACCTTAGAACTCATAGGCACAGGAGAAAATTTCCTGAACAGAACACCAATGGCTCAAGCTCTAAGGTCAAAGATTAACAAATGGGACTTAATGAGATTGCAAAGTTTCTGTAAGGCTAAATACACTGTCAAGAAACCAAAATGGCAGCCAACAGAGTGGGAAAAGCAATTTACCAGCCTCACATCAGATAGAGGCCTAATATCCAAGGTATACAAAGAACTCAAAAAGCGAGACACCAGAGAATCAAACAACCCTATTAAAAAATTGGGAACAGACTTAAACAAAAAGTTCTCAATTGAGGAATATCAAATGGTTGAGAAACATCTAAGGAAGTGCTCAACATCCTTAGCCATCAGGGAAATAAATGCAAATCCAAACAACCCTGAGATTCCACCTCACACCAGTCAGATTGGTCAAGATCCAAAACTCAGATGACAGCAGATGCTGTTGAGGATGTGGAGAAAGAGAAACACTTCTCCACTGTTGGTGGGGTTGTAAACTGATACAACCACTCTGGAAATCAGTCTGGCGGTTCCTCAGCAAAATGGACATAGTACTACCTGAAGACCCAGTAATTCCACTTCTGGGCATATACCCCAGAGATGCTCCAACTTACAACAAAGATACATGTGCCACAATTTTCATCGCAGCTCTATTTATAATAGCCAGAAGCTGGAAAGAACCCAGATGTCCTTCAGTAGATGAATGGATACTAAAATTGTGGTACATTTACACAATTGAATACTACTCAGCTATCAGAAACAATGGTTTAATGAAATTCCTAAGAAATGAATGCAACTAGAGAATATCATCCTGAGTGAGATAACCCAGTCACAAAAGAACAGACATAATATACAGTCACTGATAATGGGATACTAACCCCAGAAAGCTCTGAACACCCCAGAAACAACTCACAGACTGTGTCAAGTTCAAGAAAAAAAAAGAATATATTTTAATTAAAATAGAACTGTATTACTTCCACCTTTCCTTCCTACAACCCCTCCCAGTTTCTCTCCCATCCCCTCAAACTAATATCCTCTTTTCCTACATTATTGTTACATATATACATATGTGTATGTATATGTACCCACAAATACTTAATTACAACCTTAAAAATGTATTTGTATACTTCTATGCAAAAATGTACATTTATCTTTGTTTTTTAAAATAAAGTTTTTCAATTAAAAAAAATAGTGGGTTCAATTTATTTCCCATTGTATAGCCAATAGCACATAGATAGCTCAGGTTGTCACCACTGGTGTTTTGGTTTGGAGTCTGTGCATCTGTTACCTTTTCAATTACCTTTGTAAATTAAATTTATTCTTTGACAATTGTATACTGTATATAATGCATTCTAATCACACCCTTTTCTTTGTCCCCTCCTGCCTTCACTAACCAGTCCTTTTCCTACAGTCCTCTTCTCACTTTCACATCTCTGCTTTAATTTATTATGGTGTGCACTGAGTGTAGCCAAAGCAGTCTGTGTGAGCATGGACATGTAGATGTTTACTGGAGCACAGAAAGACAATCAGGACAACACCCCTGAAGAAAATGATCTTCTCCTAGCTGCCATCAACAGCAGCCAACAATAAAGTTCCTTAGGGAGGATGTGAGCCTCTATCCTGTCAATGACTGAATGCTGACAGGCTCAGCCTGCCACTGTCCTATTGTAAGCAACCATAGCTGCTATGGACTCATTACTCTGACAGCATGTCATGCCCAGAAATAGCCCTCCTCTCCAACATAGCTCTCCTCCCTATAATAGCCCTTCTTTCCCACCAGCTGGCTCTTATATTATTTCTACCCCTTCTTCCATAATGCTACCTTAGCGTTAGTAAAGTTAATATAAATATTCCATGTAGGACTGAGTACTCATTAGTGATTGGTTCTTAGCATTTTGACCATGAGTCTCTGCATCCACCATAATTTACTGCAATAAGTAAGTAAATAAATACTTTTCTGATCAAAGTTGATAATAGCACTTGTTTATAAATATTTAGAAACAAGTTCAATACCATGACCATTTAGCAATCTAGCAATACTACCCACCCACTCACCCCCACCTCCATAGCTGTGAACTTTTTACAGTATCAGGCATAGATTTCCTCCTTTCGAGTGGGTCTCAAATCCGGAGGGCAGTTGGTTTCCTCCATAATTGTAATACCACTATTACAGTATTGAGTACATCTTGTCTGGCAAGTCAGTATTGCAGCATAAGAGTCTTCCTGCTGGGTAGACTGCTGATGGCTTCTTCCAAAGCTTCTCTCTCTCATAACACCATCCGGTAGTACAAAAGCTATTGCAAAGGGAGGAAACATTTAGTTCAATTCTGGCTTGATTTCTTTATGTCCTGCAACCAATGTGCATTGCTGAGGCCAGTCTCACTACCCTAGTTCCTATGGCTGTCTAAGAGCAACAGCAATAGTTTGTGTTGTGTAAATGTCTGCACATGTCATTCATGTGTCTGCAAATAGGGCAACCTATGCAGGGATGAGGAGGCCACAGAACACTGGGTGTCCTCACACTCTCTGCCTCGTTTCTTTGAAATAATAAAATAAGAAGAAAATAAAAGCATATAGATTGTATTATTTTAAGCCACAATACAATATAATTTAGAAAAAAGTGAGTATGTATATCAGAATGTGTTAAAGTTCTTTCACAATAACAGGATAGTTTATCCCCATTAAAATAAATTAATCATCTGAGTACGTAGTTAGGTTGCAGTGTTCTTTCTTACCATGTGCACATGCTGGGTTTAGTATATACATTACACACACACACACACACACACACACACACACACACACAATATTGAATATGGCTATAGCAACAGTGTGGTGGACTTCATGGCCTACATGGCCTCTAAGGAGTAAGAAACCCTGGACCACTCACCCCACAGCAAGGACACTGAGAGCAAGAGAGGCCCTCAGTTGCTGAGGTGTCCCATCCCAACTCATCTTCCAACACTGAGCATCTCCCTCACAATTTACCAGATCTCCATAATAATAGGAGGAGCCCTTCCTACTCTCTTGAATACCATCAATAAAGTTATGCTGCACAATCCCCCACCCCAAAAAGAGTATGATTTTGGCCTAGGACAGGGAAGTAGGTTCAAATATCCATAATCCCTTAGAAATAGTGATCATGAGATTTTGTTTATGGCCTTGCTTGTTCCTTGACTATTTGTGTTTATTGTCTTGCTTGTCCCCTTAACCTAGAAATGACTTTATTACTTGCATGTAATTAAAATAGTATAAAAGCAGATTGGGGGAAAAAAAACCTGCCTCAGACTCAAAACTGGCTGGGGTCATGCTACCGTATCGTCTAATTGTCTCTTTTTAATTCTCGCTCTGCTGTTGGATAACCCACTGACTGACTGAGCAGGCTTGGTCACTGGAGTCACAGATGATTGGAGCCACAAAGTGCTGACATAGAAAAGAGCAGCAAGTGCCTCTAACTGCTGAATCATTTCTCCCTATGCTGTAATGTAATTGAAAAAAAAATTATACCTTTAGCATGACTTTATTCTTCTATACTCATGGTTTGTACATTTGGTGTTTTTTATTCCTTAGTGTCTCAGAGCTCCTGAGTGTTTTGTTTGTCTTTGTGATTGTCCAATTCCTCTACCTTGCCTTCAGGCCCTGAAATTCTAGCTTCCTTTTGATCTACTCTATTGGTGAGGCTTTCTATAGACTTCTTTATTTGATTTATTGACTATTAAATTCCATGATAATTGGATACTATCCCCAGAAAGCTCTGAATACCCAAGAAACAACTCACAGATTATATGAAGCTCAAAAAAAAAAAAAAAAGAAAGAAAGAAAAGAAAGGCCAAAAAGTAGAAACCTCAGTCCTTCATAGAAAACACAACAATAACAACAACAAGTGTATAGCACCCACTCAGAGTGGGATACACCTAGACTTTAAATCATTAATCATTCAAGAGCTAAGAAAGCAGCCTCTTGGCAATTTTTGGTATTAAAAATCATTATGTTTAACCTTTATACACTAAGAGAACTTTAACTATTTCCATCTTACATTTTGTTTTACATGTACTTTATGCTTATGGTAACTAGTAAGATTTCAATGCTTACTATCAAACCTTTAAAAATATCAAGTACTGACAAAAATATATTCATATAGTTTTATGCCAAAATGCTTTTAAAAATCAAAAAATAAATAAAATATTCAGATCATCAAAAAATTCCAGTATTTCAAGGTTCTTTTTCAATAGTTCTTTTTATTGAGTCCTACTTTTATATTCTGCTCCAAGTTCCTTATTTAATTCCGTTTTTATCTTCTCTTGGAATTTACTGGGGGGTATATTTAAGTTCTCACTTATTTGAATGTAAAAAAAAAATCTTTCTTTTGAATTCTTTGCCTGGCATTTTATCCAGTTTATTCTCCTTGC
The DNA here is from genome assembly GCF_963924665.1 of Micromys minutus. NCBI lineage: Eukaryota > Metazoa > Chordata > Mammalia > Rodentia > Muridae > Micromys > Micromys minutus. The sequence goes on along the minus strand of NC_137969.1, from coordinate 52,175,473 downwards.
AGGTTATGCTTCTAATTATATGTTAACTTGATGAAAGCTATGGCCATCTGAGGAAGGGACCTCAGCTGAAAACCTGCCTCCATAAGATTGGGTTATAGGCAAGCCTGTAGGACATTTTCTTAACTAGGGATGTAAAGGGGACCAGCCCTGTGGGTGGTGCCTCCCCTGAGCTGATCAAGCCAAGAGGGGCAAGCGAGTAAGCAGCACTCCACCATGGCCTCTGCATCAGGCTCCTGACCTAAATTAATTTATTTGATAATGAACAATGTGTGGAAGTGTAAGCAAAATAAATCCTTTCCTTCCCATGTTGATATTGGTCATGGTGTTTTATTTCAGCAATAGAAACTCTAATAAAAGAGTCACTACTGTGGATTAGTAAGTATTTGGAGAGAAGTCACAGTACTTTGATTTTTCCATGTGTCTCATGTTTCTGCAGGGGGATTTGTGTATCTGGTCTTAGGTCATTGCTTATATCTCCTTTTTAAGAATCACCACATTCTTTCAGTGAAGGGCTTGCTGTGTTCCGGCTATGGTACTGTGGGGTATCTACTAGAGAGGATCATTCTTACACTAGTTTAAGCCGTAGAAAGCCTTTATTAGCCAGGCAGTGACTATACTGGATGTTTGAGATCCCAGCGCAATGCTAAGCCTTTCTCAAGATGAGCTTTTAAGCACACACACACAAACACACACACAAACACACACACACACACACACACACACACACACACACACACACACACACAATATCCTGGGTTGACATACTTTAGTTAACAAGAACAGCCATAAACAGAACTACAGAAGCCAAAAAGTAAGTTTAGTACTTTTAGAGACTTTCCAGGAACTACAAACTTTAATAGATTAGGTGTTTGTTTTCATTTTGGCAGGTGGTGCTGTCTACATGCTGAGTTTTACAGTCTGAATGGTACTTTTATCATGGAGTCAGTTGTGCTAAGATAGAAGGGCCTATTGTAATATAGAGGTAAGATGTGATTTCCTCTTCTAGATTGGTATGGATGGCATGAGGCTCTCCTCTGAGAATAGAGCACTATTTGCAAAAATAGTTCCTATCAAATTGTAGACCCACTTTGAAAAGGCAGTAACAGTCAAATAAAAATGTGTGAGAAAAAGAAAATTACTGACCAATTTCCCCAACAAACATAGTCACAAAAATTTCCAATAAAATAATTGTAAACCACATTCAAAAACACACCAAAAAGGTCATTCCCCATGATTAAGTTGACTTTGTTCCAGAGATGCAGGCATGGTTCAATATATGCAAATCAATAGACACACATAATGGATTCAAGGACTTAAATCACATGTTCATCTTTCAAAAAAAAAAAAAACAAGATTTAACTAAATCCAGTATCCTCTCCTGACTTAAAAAAAAAAAAGCCCGGAAAGATACTGGGTGTAAGATGGACATATTTTAACATATCAAAGCTCTATATGATAGTTTGAAACTGTGTCCAGAGCCTACCCAATGCTCTGGCTCCCCACTCACTCCTACAGAGGAAGCCTTATTCCCAGTAGATTAGACACACCCAGGATAACAGTTGAGGATACAACTTCTGTCCCAATACCCAACATAACTGGGACTCCCACGGGAACCAGAGACGCAGGAATCCCCACCCAGCCAGAAGCACTTATTTCTTTCCACTTGCACATGTACCTGTAATGGACCCAGGGCTCTGACTCTCCAAACACTCCTGCTTCCCCCCAAAAAAGCTTGACTCCCAGGAGTTATAACACATCCATGCTCACAGGAGGAATAGGTTTCAATCAGGGACAGCAAGGGCAGTTAGCACTAGAGATAACCAGATGGGAAGAGGCAAGCATAAGACCATAAGCAACAGAAACCAAAGCTACTTGACAACATCAGAACCCAGTTCTCCCACTACACCAAGCCTGGAATACCCTAACAGACCAGAAATGCAAGATTCAGATCTAAGATTCCCATCTCATGAATATAATAGAGGACTTTAAGAAAGCCATAGATAACTGCTTTAGATCACAGATAAACAAGTAGAAGCCCTTAAAGAGAAAACACATAAATTGCTTAAATAAAACACAACCAAACAGGTGGAGTAATTGAATAAAACTGTCAAGGATCTAAAAATGAAAACAGAAACATTAAAGAAAACACAAAGGAAGACAACCCTGGAGATGGATAACCTAGGAAAGAGATCAGGAGTCCAAGCATCACCAACAGAATATAAGAGTCCAAGCATCATCAACAGATAGAAGAATGAGTCTCAGAAATAGATGAAATTGACCCAACAGTAAAAGAAAATACAAAAAGCAAAAAGCTTCTAACTCAAAACATTCAAAAATTGAGGACACAGTGAAATGACCAAACGTAAGAATAATAGGTATAGAAAAGATCGAAGATTCCCAACTCAAAAAGACAGCAAACATCTTTAACAAAACTATGAAAGAAAACTTCCCTAACCTAAAGAAAGAAATGTCCATGAACATACAAGAAGCCTACTGAACACCAAACAAATAAAATCAGAAATTTCTCCCATCACATAAAAATTAAAACACGAAATGCACAGAAGAGAGAAAGAATATTGAGAGTGGTAAGGCGAAAAAAAAAAAAAAAAAAAAAAACAAGTAACATATAAAAGGAAGAACCATCAGAATTATACCAGACATTTTAACAGAGACTCCAAAAGACAGAAGATCTTGGACAGATATTATACATACCCTAAGACAACAAAAACACCAACACTGGCTACTATACACATAGAAACTGCCAATTACTATAGATAGAGAAACCAAGATATTCAACGACAAAACCAAATTTAAACAATATCATTAAACTAATCAAACCCTACAAAGGAAAATTCCAACAAAACGAAGGGAATCAAACCAAAGTAAAAGCAAGCAATTAATCTTCTTTTTTTTTTCTTAGCAATTAATCTTCTTACAACAAACTTAAAAGAATAGAACCACACAAGCATAATTTCACCTCTAACAGCAAAAATAACAAGAAGCAACAATCATTGGTTCTTAATATCTCTCAACATCAGTGAACTCAATTCCCCAATAAAAATGCATGAACTGGATACATAAACAGAATCCAGCATTTTGCTGCATACAAGAAACACACTTCAGTGACAAAGACAGAGACTACCTCAGAGTAGAAGGCCAGTAAAAAATTTCCAGGCAAATGGTCCCAAGAAATGAGCTGGAGTAGCAATTCTAGTATTCAATAAAATAGACTTTAAACCAAAAATTATCAAAAAAAAAAAAAAAAAAAAAAAAAAAAAGATGTAGAAGGACACTACATACTCAGACAAGAAAAAAAAAAATCCACCAACAGAAACTCTCAATTCTGAACATCTATTCCTCAAAGGCAAGGGCACCTACAATTGTGAAAGAAACATTACTAAAGCTAAAAGTATACACTGAACCTCACACAATAATAGTAGAAGACTTTAACAACCCAATCTAACCAATGGACATATTATAGAAACAGAAACTGAACAGGGACACAGTGAAACTCACAAAAGTTTTGAACCAGATGGATTTAACAGATATCTACAGAACATTTCACTCTAAAACAAAAGAATATAGCTTCTTTTCAGCCCCTCAAGATACCTTTCCCAAAACTGATCATATAATCAAACATAAAACAAGCCTCAACTAATACAAGAAGATTGAAAGGATCCCATGCATCCTATCATTTTACCGTGGACTAAGGCAGGTCTTCAACAACAACAAAAACATCAGAACGTTCACATACACATGGAAGCTGAACAACAATCTACTCAATGATAATTTGGTATTAGAAGTAATAGAGAGAAATAAATTAAAGACTTCTTAGAATTTAAAGAAAAGAAGGTACAACATACCTAAACTTATGGGTCATAATGAAAGCAGTGCTAAGAAGAAAACTCATAGCTCTGAGTGCCTCTATAAAGAAATTGGAGAGAGCATACACTGGCAGCTTTAAAGCACATCTGAAAGCTCTAGAACAACAACAACAACAAAATGCACCCAAGAGGAATAGATGGCAGGAAATAATCAAACTCAGGGCTGAAAATAATCAAGTATAAACACAAATAACTATACAAAGAATCAACAAAACCAGGAGCTGATTCTTTGAGAAAATCAACAAGATTGATAAACCCTTAGCCAGACTAACTAGAGGGCACAGAGACAGTATGCAAATCAAAAAAATCAGAAATGAAAAGGGAGACATAACAACAGAGGAAATTTTTTAAAATCATCAGATCCTACTACAAAAGCCTATACTAAACAAAACGGGAAAATCTGAATGAAATGGACAATTTTCTAGACAGATAGCAGGTTCAAAGTTAAATCAGGATCAGATAGCCATATAAACAGTCCCATAACCCCTGAAGAAATACAAGCTGTCATTAAAAGTCTCCCAAGGGGCCGGGGAGGAAGCCCAGTACCCGATGGCTTTAGTTCAGTATTATATAAGACCTTCAAAGAAGACCTAATTCCAATACTTCCCAAACTATTCAATAAAATGAAACAGAAAGTATGCTACCCAATACATTCTATAAAGCTACAATTACAATGATACATAGATGACACAAAGACCCTAAAAAGAAAGAGAACTTCAGACCAATTTTCCTCATGTTGATGCAAATTTACTCAATAAAATTCTTGCAAACCGAAACAAAGAACACATCAAAACTATCATTCACCATGATCAACTAGGCTTCATCCCAGGGATGCAGGAATAGTTCAATATACGGAAATCCATCAATGTAATCCATTATTTAAACAAACTCAAAAAAAAAAATACATGATCACCTTATTAGATACTGAAAAAGACTTTGACAAAATACAACACCCCTTTATGAAAAAAATATTGGAGACATCAGTAATTCAAGGTTCATACCTAAATAAAACAAAAGCAATATACAGCAAATCAATAACCATCATCAAACTAAATGGAAACTTAAAGCAATCCCACTAAAATTAAGGACAAGAGAAAGATGACCACTCTGTTCCTACTCAATATAGTACTGGAAGTCCTGGACAGAGCAATTAGAAAACAAAAGGAAGTCAAAGAGATACAAATTGGAAAGGAAAAAGACAAAATATCACTATTTGCAGGTGATATGATAGCATACTTAAATGACCCCAAAAATTCCACCAGAGAACGTCTAAACCTGACAAATAACTTCAGCAAAGTGGCTGGATATAAAATTAACTCATACAAATCAGTAGCCTTCCTCTACTCAAAGGATGAACAGGCTAAAAAAGAAATTAGACAATTGACACCCTTTACAATAGTCACAAAGACTATAAAATGCCTTGTGGTGTCTCTAACCAAACAAGTGAAGGATATGTATGACAAGAACTTCAAGGCTCTGAAGAAGGAAATTGAAGGAGATCTCAGAAGATGGAAAGATCTCCCATGCTCATGGATTGGCAGGATCAACATTGTAAAAATGGCCATCTTGCCAAAAGTAATCTACAGACTCAATATAATCCCATCAAAATTCCAACTCAATTCTTCATAGAGTTATAAAAAGCAATTTGCAAGTTCATTTGGAATAACAAGAAACCTAGAATAGCGAAGTTTATTCTCAAGAATAAAAACAGCTTCTTCATCAAATGGTGTTGGTTCAACTGGTAGTCAGCAGGCAGAAGAATGCAAATCGTTCCTTTTCTATCCCCTTGTACAAAGCTCAATTCTAAGTGGATTAAAGATCTCTACATAAAGCCAGGTACATTGAAACTAGAAGAGAAAGTGGGGAAGAGTTTATAACACATAGGCACAGGGGAAAGTTTCCTGAACAGAACATCAATGGCTTATGCTCTAAGATCAAGAATCCAAAAATAGAACCTCATGAAATTGCAAAGCTTCTCTAAGGCTAAGGACACTATTGAGAAGACAAAACGACAGTCTACAGATAGAAGATCTTTACCAATTCTACATCTGATAGAGGGTTAGTATCCAATATATACAAAGAACTCATAAAGCCAGACTATAGAGAATTAAATAATCCTATTAAAAATGGGGTACAGAGCTAAACAAAGAATTCTCAACTGAGGAACATCGAATGGCTGAGAAGCACCTAAAGAAATTCGCAATATCCCTAATCATCAGGGAAATGCAAATCAAAACAAACCTGAGATTCCACCTCACACCATTTTAGAATGACTAAGATAAAACCTCAGGTGACAGCAGATGCTGGCAAGGATGCGGAGAAAGAGGAACACTCCTCCACTGTTGGTGGTGGTGTAAGCTGGTACAACCACTCTGGAAATCAATCTGGCAGTTTCTCAGAAAATTGAACATAGTACTACCTGTAAACCCAGCAACTCCACTCCTGGGCATAAACCCCAAAGATGCTCTAACATCTAACAAGGACACATACTCAACAATATTCATAGAAGCCTTTATAATAGCCAGAAGCTGGAAAGAACCCAGATGTCCATCAACAGAGGAATGGATACAGAAAACGAGGTACATTTACACAATGAAGTACTACTCAGCTATTTGAAACAACCAACGACTTCATGAAATTTGTAGGCAAATGAATGGAACTTGAAAATATCCTTCTGAGTAAGGTAATCCAATCACAAAAGAACACACATGGTATATATGCCTTGATAAACGGATATTAGCCAAAAAAAAAAAAAAAGAAGAAGTTTTGAATACCCCGATACAACTCACAGACCATATGAAACCCAAGAAGAAAGAAGACCACTCCAAACTGTGGATGCTACAGTTACACTCAGAAGGGGGAAGAATCTCTGGGAGGAAAGAGTGAAGGGGAAGCTAAATGGGGACCGGTTCTGATAAGGGAGGAGATGGGGATCAGCAATGTGAAAAGAGGTCTGTACCAGTGTGTGAGGGGGAACTGGGTGTAGCCACTAGAAAGTTCCAGATTCAAGGAACTCAAGAGTTTCCCAGCAACAAGCAGGGAGGATATTAGCCAAAAATAAATAAATAAATAACAAAGGGAGCAAGACCTTTAGAAAATGTATACAGTAGATAGGCATCGTCTCCATTGACATATGGAGCCAGCCACCCACCTCAAAAATATTAATCCAGAATTCCCCCTGTCAAAAGGAAATGCAGGGACAAAGAGTAGAGTGAAGGAAAGGCCATCCAGAGACTGCCACATCTAGGGGGCAATCCCATCTTCAGATACCAAACCCAGATGCTATTGCTGATGTCAAGAAGCACTTGCTGAGAGGAGCCTGGTATAGCTGTACCCTGAGAGGCTCTGCCAGACATCAGACTCAGCATGGGGACCCCAATGGAAAAGTAAAGGCAAGGACTGAAGGAGTCGAAGGAGTTTGCAATCTCATAGAAAGAACAACAACATCAACTGGAACCCCCCTCCAGAGCTCTCAGGAACTAAACCACCAGCCAAAGAGTACACATAGGGGAACCCATGTTCCAGCTGGATATGTAGCAGAGGATTGCCTTATACGGCATCACTAGGAGGGGAACCCTTTGGTCCTGTTGAGGCTCGATGACCAAGGGTAGGGAAGTACTGGGACACTGAGGCAGGAGTGGATGGACAGGTGGGGGAACACCCTCATAGAGGCAGGGAAGGGGGAAAAGAAGAGAGGGTTTGTAGAGACATAACTGCAAAGGGGGATAACATTTGAAATTTTAAATTTTTTTATAGAAAAAAAACCATTAAAAAAATAAAGCTCTAGATGACCAATCTAGTGTATGTGGTAGTAAATATAAAAAAATTCAAGGTATTTCCATTAAAACGAGGAACAAAACAAGGGTTATTTTCATCCAATGTAATACTTAGAGCCTTAACTAGAACTGTAAAACAAGATAAAGAAATCAAAAGACATAAATAGAAAATGAAGGATCTAAAGTATATATATATATATATATATGCAAATAATATGATTTTATTCATGAGACCCTAAAGCCTCCAGCAGAAAATTCTTAGAATTTAACTCTTTCAGAAAAAAAAGCAGGAAACCAAACTTACATACAAAAATCAGTAGCCTTCTGATATACTAATAACAAACATGCTGAGAAAGAAATCAGGAAAACAATTACACTCATGGTTACAAGAATCAAGCACTTTCTTTGCAGGAGTTTGGAAGATGGGTCCGTTTATAAAATGGCTGGAGTACAGTCATGTAAGCCAGCCATGTTGGCCCATATCTGTAGCTGCTTCACCTTGAGGGCAAGACGTGGTAGAGACCATGGTTTCTGGAGCTCACTGACCACTCAGGCTAGCCAGCCGGAGCTCCAAATCAGTGAGACACCCTCGCTGATTTTTCATTTTGAGATTTTTAAAATTAAGAACTCAATAATACATGGAAATAGTCATAGTAAGCAAACAAGACAGTTTCAGGACCATTTATGTTTCTGTCAAAAAATAGGTGGTGAACAGTGAAGGAAGACCCTGGGCATCTGTAACTATACATAACTATAGGAGGCAGAAGACCTCCACATGAAAACTTTAAAATATTGAAGAAAGAAATTTTTAAAAGGCTGGCGAGGTGATGTGGTAGGTAAAACAAACATCAAGGGTATCAACCCAACTCTGATTCTTAGGACCTACATTGTAAACACTGTGGAAAGCAAGAACTAGTTTCTGCCAGTTGTACTCTGACCTACACACACACATACACATACATACTGTATGTGCAAAAACCATGCACACTCATGAAATTGAAAAAATTAATATTATAAAATAACTATCCTCAAATAAATCTATGAACTAAGTATAATCCCTGTCAAAACTCCAGAGCCATTCTTTAGAAACAGGAAAAAACAAAAACAAAAAAGAAAAGCCCAAAAGATCACAAGTAGTCAAAGCAACCCAGAGGGGAAAAAGTATTGGAAATATCACTGTACCTGATTTCAATTTATACTACAGAGCCACAGTAGCAAAAAGGCTAGTGCTGGTGTAAAGACAGGCATGTAGATAAATGGAGCAAGACAGAGGTCCAGATGGAAACCTATGCAGCTATAGCCACTTGGTTTTTGATTAAGATCTCAAGAATATATGCAGATAATCATAGTAAGCAAACGAGACAGTTTCAGAATGACAAATACTTTATGTTTCTGTCATTTCTGTCAGGTGTAGTGGCACAGGTCTATAATCCCAGCTCTCAGACAGAAAGATCACAAATTAAAACCAGCCTGGGTTAAACAGGGAATCCCAATCCAGCCAACTCTATATGGTAAATTCATCTCAATTTTTAAAATAACATCGTTCATAGAGATTGGTAAGGATAAATGTATTAGTAAGAATGGGAGATAATTTTTTATAATCTAGGAACAAATTATCAGAAGAGCAAAGTTATAAAAATTATTTGTAAATTTGCTCTACTATATGCTATTTCTGGAATAACTACAAGTAATCAATAAAATCTAAAAGTAATCAAGGACATCCACTTGCTCTGACACATTAATTGCAACTAATTGAAGAAAACCTTAATGTTCTGTAGTAGGGAACTTGAACTACATTATGGTACAATCTGAATACTGTATTTAAAACAAAGCTAAGATCTTTGCTTAAAAATTGTATATGGTTTTTACAGTGACATGGATTGATTTAATACCTTTAAAATTTAAAAATACCAGGAAGTCGGCTGTTTGACTGCCTTTCTTGTTTAAGAATTGACTTCATAAACAAAACATGAACAATGACAATATCAAGGGACTTGATACCATGGAAGAAGAAAAGCTACAGGCAACTAGTGACTGGTAAGAGAGAGCAAAGTAAACTCTCCCAGGGATGAGTTCCATGACTGGTTATCCAATGCAAAGCAGTTAGCCTCCAAATCATATACAAAGATGGACTCAGCAGCTTATATTTACATATGTAACTGTGTGTAAAGGAATGTGTGTCTGCATTCATGTTTGCATCAGAGAATGTATGTGCTCCTGAATGTATGCATGTACGCATTTGTGTATGTGCTTATGTGTGTGCAGTCGTGTGTGTGTGTGTGTGTGTGTGTGTGTGTGTGTGTGTGTAAATAATAATCAAGGTAAAGGAGGCTATCAATTTGACAGTGGAGGAGAATAAAAGGAAGGGAAGTAAAAAGAGCTGGAGGAAAGAGAGAAGGGGAAGTGATGTAATTACATATATGTATACATAATTAATATATATAAATAAATAAAACAATTGACTAAGAAAAATGATAATCAAAGAAATTCCAGCTATGTTCCCAACACCAACCCATAGTTTTATATTTAGCAAGCCTGTTACAGTGTGGCTTGCCTGTAATTCCAAGGACTTGGGAGGCAGATGAAGACCACTCATTAGCAACACAGTGAGACCTTGTCTCAAAGGAGAAAAAAAATTGAAATTTCATATTTATCTTAAAATCACAAGTTTACCTCATGATCTCTTGCCAGTGCTTTCATTTCTGAATCTTCTCATTTCTCATTTCAGATAACTGTTCTCATGGGCAAATTTGACTTGTGGTCGTGATTGCCCTAAATAAAGCAGTCTATGCTCACCAGGAAGAAGGTTGGCAGTGCCCAGAATAACTCAATAAATGAAAGTCAGGTGATTTGCCCTCTGCCACTTTACTGTTAACTGTTTGCATATCTCCCAGCCAGGCCTTCTGCTGCTTGGCCATTTGCAGTGAGGCCCAGGAAAATGGAATATTCTAGAAAAAAACATTACTCACACAGGAAGGCCTGTATCAGATTGGTTTTCTTTGAAGACAAGGACACTGTTTTCAGGACCCCTTCAAAGATCACATGAGGGCCCCGACATAAAGATTTGGTGAGTTGTTTTAATTCTCACCCTCCATTCAACATGTTCCAGTTCTTCAACAACTGGAACCAGCCTCCAGTGAGAGGATAGACCATTGGGCTTATAAGAAACAATTCATTATACCCTTTGGTATGTTTATTTCTTTATAAATAAGATTTATAACAATACCCACCTTCAGAATGTCTGTGGTACATTGATAAGGATTTTTGGGTGTTTTGTCAGTTTCTTTCTTTTGTCTTAGTTTGATTTTTGTTTTGTAGGGGTTTTTCATTTGTTTTTGTCCTTAGTTTTGATTTTGTTTGTTTTGGATTTTTTTTTTAAGTTTGAGGTTTTTGTTGGTGGTGGTGTTGTTGTTTGGTTAGTAGGTTGGTTGGTTTTATTTTGTTTTGGTTGGTTGGTTGGTTGGGTTTTTGTTTGTTTGATTTGTCTGTCTGTGGAAAGAACGTTTCTCTATGTAGGTCTGGTTGTCTGGGAATTCACTCTGTAGATTACACTGGATTCAAACTCAGACATGCACCTCACTTTGCCTTCCAACTACTGAGATTAAAGGCATGCACCATCACCTCCTGGCAAATGTTTTAAAAGTCAGCTCCCATAAGGAACATCACCCTGGTGTGTAATGATTGAAATTTGCAATAGAGTTACAATCTCATGGCTGGTCTCAATCTACCAAAATATATCACTGAGTATTAAACTGGAAGGGATGCACATGTGTTTAATACCATTATAAAGTCTCTTGCTGTACTTTATAAGAAAAAGAAAGGAAGGAAGGAAGGATGGATGGAAGGAAGGAAGATAGAAAGAAAGAAAGAAAGAAAGGAAGGAAGGAAGGAAGGAAGGAAGGAAGAAAGAAAGAAAGAAAGAAAGAAAGAAAGAAAGAAAGAAAGAGCCAGGATATGTTTGGTAGAAACGTGTGTGATGAGGTGGAAGGGGGTGCCCCTGCAGGCCATGCTAAGGCATTCCATCCCCCTGAGGTACCAGCCATACAAAGGAGATATATATATATATATATATATATATATATATATATATATATATATATATATATATATATATATATATATATATATATATGGAATAGAGTTTATTTAGGGCATGGGAGGGGAGTCGAGGAGGAAGTAGTTGAGGAGGAAGTAGAGACATAGAAAGGCAGAAAGAGAGGGATAGAGACAGACAGACAGACAGACAGACAGACAGACAGAGACAAAGAGAGACAGAGACAGAGAAACAGAGAGAGTCAGGAGATTCCAGCCAAGAACATGTGGAGAGATGGGAGAGGGGAGTGGAGAGAGAAGGGACAGAGAGGGTAAGAAGTAAAAGAGCAGAGAGTAGAAGGGTAAGAGAGGAGAGAGCAAACAACCCCTCTTATGGTGAGTCAGGCACACAAGGTTGTTGCCAGGTAACTGTGGGGTGGAGCCTAGAAGAAATGCTAACATAACTTCATTTTGGTTTATTTAAGAAAAAAAGAAAAAAGAAACACTAGAAAGATACAAGAATAGGACCATCATGATCTTTAGGTACTTTCTGCTGACTCTGAGATGACATGTCTCTGGGAAACCTAAAAAAATAGGGATGGGGAATTCATCCAGTCTTGGGAAAGTTGGCTCTGTTCTTGCTGTCCAGGGTCTGTGGAACCATCTGTCAAGAAGCAGGTCCAGTAGAACTGTCTGTGTCTGGGAGAATAGATTGGAGCATCTACAAGTTGCTTCTCTGGAGCTTTAGATTTTGAGTAAATTTCTGGACTTGGCAAGATTCTGAAACGCACATATATACGTTAGAGGTAGATAATAAAGTTAAGTTTGTTTGGGAGAAAAAAATCTTTTCTTAGGTGTACATTTGAAACCCTTAGATCTTGGTGGTTGGGGTTGAGAAGAGTCCTAATCCCAGGGTACAGAAGAGGAATCCCACCCTCTGGGATAAGTAGCAAGTGGGAACTATTGATTGGCAGTTGTACTTACCTGGGTGGAGTTTATTTGGTCCATGAGAGGTATATCTGAGTGGGTTTCCTGTCATTTATAAGTTTGCAAAAGAGATAAATTTGTTAACAACATGAAAATTTTTTTAAGATGAGCTTAGGAAGACAAAAAATTTTTATAGAACAGAAGGAGTAAGAAGGGATTTTTTTCTTCTGTCTAGGAAATTAGACATATATTACATTTTAAAAGACAATTAGAGGAAACTCAAAAATTTGGTGACCTTGTAAATATGATAGTTGATCAGAGATTTAGCATGAGAAACACCTTAAGTCCATAGTTAAAAGATGACTAAAGGAAATTTGTAACTATGACAGCTGTAGCACTTAGCATGGGAAACACTTTAAGTTATAGTTAGAAGATAACCAAAGAAAACAGACTTTGAGATTATAAAAGTGGATGGTATAGTGGAATGTTTTATTAGGGTTAGGCTAATTTATAAGAACTTGATTGGTTAATGTTAGGACAGTGACATATCAAGAAAAGGAAATAGAAAGCATTTAGTCACTGGACACTGAGTTTAGACAAGGAAGCAACAAAAGGTGACATCTGTGAAAGTCGACATCTGAACTTATGTGTTCTTTATCATGAAGTCTGAGAACAAGGCAAACCTGTTTGTCTTTGATAAGTGATCTGGTAGTCTAATCTAGTAACAAATTGGAAAATGAGCTAATTAGGTGATGGATTACCTTGGGTTAAGGAGCTAGAGGTCTGATTTCTAGCTGTCAACTACAGTTTCCTTAACGGTCAATGTAGTCAGAAATCCGGGAAGAATACATTATAATTAGGAGGTATGTATTAAAAGACAGAGGTTGGTCTATAGTCCACTAACTAAATAGTTCCCAGGTCCCTGTGGTCTCCATGGCAACGTAGGCAGAGTCAGTCTGGCTGTCAGGCCCAGAAGATGAGAAGCATATTCCTGTGAAGTATGTACATGTGACAGAACTGATTTCCCTTATCTTAGGCAATGTGACACATTTAACTCTCTGGGCATTCTCTGTTTATCCGCAGTGTAGGCCAAGCCCTGGCAGCAGATAAGGCAATCGAGCAGTGTTTCTCAGCGGTTAAAATCAGTGTTTCTCGGGTAAAATCTTTTCATCGTGCCCATGTCCTCTCAGAGACCTTGGGGGTGGGGGTAAACTGTGAGGATTCGGGAGTCTCTGTCTATCCCAAACCCCAACATTACATTTAACAGCTTTCTGACAAGATTGAGAGGCAGTCTATTAAGCATATCTGAGTTAGACAACCTATATTTTTTAATTACTTGTAGATGTATCTAGCAAATAAAGAGCACATTGTAGCTTAATGGCAATAGCAAAAACAAGGCTAAACATATATTTAAGGCAGTGATCTTTAACATTTTACTATTTAAAAATTATTATTTACCAAGACAGTAAGAAAGAAAAACCTTAACTTAATTGCTAAATGACTTTGACATCTGTATGCTTAAAGGCAGCAAATTGGGGACTGCCACAACAAAGATGGTACTGAGGCTAGAGCCAGCCATTTGGACTGCCCTTATTTAAGATGGCACTGAAGCAATAGCATAGCAAAAACTTCTCTGCCCACAACAAACATGGCAGACAGTCCCAGGCCTGCCCCTAGTTAAGATAGGGCTAAGAGTCACATGTTATCCCTTAGACTAGAGATGTACAATGGGACAACAGAAGCATGACAAAGACAAACATTCAGACGAATCTAAGCAGTGCAGTGTGAGGAGCATGTGAAATGGCTTGGCAGCAGGCCTGCGGCTCAGCAAAGGTAGGGGCTGGCAGTGGAAGCTGCAGGAACTTGGAAGCACTAGAGACAACTCGTAACTCTGCAGAGTACAGGGTAAAGACCAAGAGAGAGAGGGGAATGTGAAGAACTGAAGATAGGCAGCAACTGCTCAGAACAAGAGAGCAAGGTGCCAGGCAAAAGTTCATGGCAGAGCTGGCAGCAAGAGAATTAAGGAGGTCCTACCGATCACTGAGTCACTGATGGATTGTAAAAGTGCCTTTAAGTGGCCCTGTAGAGGTATTGGTTTGTGGTGAATGGGGGCAAGTTTAGCGTGTGAATGAGACTGGAAGGTATAGTGGGTGAGCACATTCCCTTTTGGGTGAGAGCAGGAGAGGAGCTAGAGATTTGTCCGGTCCTGAGTCCAGAGGACAAATACAGCAGCAAAGGCAGCAACTAGACCAGATCACCAGGTCATCACACAGTGAGACTCACAGTCCAAGGGAGAAGAGTTTACCTATGCTTATCATTCAGGTGTAGAGGTCCTAGAAGGAAGGTTCAGTGAGATAGCCAGTCAGTGACTGAATTCCTCCATCCTCACGGCACTGCAGGATGCCTGGGAGCTCAACAGCCCTCTCTTGGGACCACTGGATATCGGTGCTGACCAGTGGTGGCAGAGAACTTACCAGTTAGCCCGAGTTTGGGTAGATAAGACTATTGAGCGACCCAGTGGCTACAAAGTCCATGTGACAGCAGCAGTTGTAAACCTTCGAGTTTCTAAATCTGAGCTGTGACACCAATGTTGTGTTTTATAAAAAAGGAAGTGCCAGAATATATTTGGTAGAGACTCAGTATGGTAACGTGGAAGAGGATACACATTTGGGCATGATGATTCCTTACCCCTGAGATACCAGCCATACAACAAATATAGTATAGAGTGAAGTTTATTTAGGGCATGGAGAGTGGAGTTGAGGAGGGAGTAGAGACAAAGAAAAGCAGAGAGAGAGGAGAGGCCAGCCAAGAATACGTGGAGAGAGACGTAAGAGGAGAAAGGAGTAGAGAAGAAACAGGGTAAGAGAGTGGGACAATTGGAGAGTAAAAGACTAAGAGAGAAAGAAGAGACCAAACAGCCCCTTTCATGGTGATTCGGGCATACCTGGCTGTTACCAGGGAACTGTGGGATGAAGCTTAGAAGGAACGCTAACAATTTCTACCTCAAAAGCAGAAATAATAAAGTGTATCGAAAATCAGTAATGGATTATTAATAGCTATGCATTTGCTTTCAGCATAATTTAATTATAAATTTATATAATTTAATTTCTAATAATAGCTGACAGACTATGACAGACTCAGAAAAAAAAATCAAAATTTTAACAACTGGCTTTTGCAAGCCATGCAACCTGACTCCAGAACACTCCTGAGATTATCTTATTGCAAGATGCTAGGCACCCATTTTTTCCCCAGTGTCCTCTTTGGTTTTTTTTTGGGGGGGGTTGTTTGTTTGTTTGTTTGTTTCATCATCTTGGCACATCTGGAACGAAGGCCCCTCGGTAGACGAATTCCCTGCATGGAATTCGGGCCTGTGGGCATATCTGTGAGGCATTGGGTCCAAGCAGCAGTGCAGGGAAGTGAGCTGCCTGGGAAGGGAATTCTGTGGAGAGGGCAGCTGGGACCCAGCGAAACCATGCATTTGGCTCCATACTAAAGTGCCACCTGCAAGAGTGAGACAGGGGTGGGGGTGGGGGATAAAGAGATAAGCTCCATTTTAATATTTACTGCAACAATCTGCAAATAGTGATATGTTGACTTCTTCCTTTCCTATTTGTGTCCCTTTTACATCTTTTTGTTCTTTAATTACTCTGGCTAGGATTTTGATTACAATATTAAATAAGAAGAGAGTGGGCAGTCCCTTTTCTAGTCCCTGATTTTAGTGGGATTGCTTCAAATTTCTCACCATTTAGTTTGATGCTGGCTACTGGTTTCCTGTGCATTGCTTTAACTATGTTTAGGTATGAACCTTGAATTCCCGATCTTTCCTAGACTTTTATCATGAAGGGGTGTTGAATCTTGTCAAATGTTTTCTTAGCTTTTAATGATATGATCATATGAGGCATTTTGTTTTGTTTTCTTTTTCTTTTTAGTTTGTTTAAATAGTGGATTACATTGATGGATTTCCGTATATTGAACCATTCCTGCATTCCTGGGATGAAGCGTACTTGATCATGCTGAAAAATCATTTTGATATGTTCTTGCATTTGGTTTGCAAAAATTTTATTGAGTATTTTTTCATCGATATTCAAAAGGAAAATTGGTCTAAAGTTTTTTTTTTTCTTTGTTGGGTCTTTGTGTGGTTTAGGTATAAGAGCAATTGTAGCTTCATCGAAGGAATTGGGTAGTGTTTCTTCTGTTTCTATTTTATAGAATAGTTTGGAGAGTATTGGTATTAGATCTTCTATGAAGATATGAGAGAATTCTGCACTAAATCCATCTAGTCCTGGACTTTTTTTTGGTTGGGAGACTTTTGATGACTGCTTCTATTTCTTTAGGGGTTATGGGACTTCTTATTGGTTTATCTGATCCTGATTTAACTCTGTTACCTGGAATCTGCCCATTTAGTCAAGGTTTTCCAGTTTTGTTGAGTATAGACTTTTGTAGTAAGAGCTGATGATTTCTTGAATTCCCTGTTTTTGTTGTTATGTCTTCCTTTTCATTTCTGATTTGGTACAGCGACAGGCAGATAGATCAATGAAATAGGATTGAAGACCAGGAAATGAACCCACACACCTATGGTCACTTGATCTTTGACCAAGGAGCTAAAACGATCCAGTGGAAAAAGGACAGCATTTTCAACAAATGGTGCTGGTTCAACTGGCAGTCTGCATGCAGAAGAATGCAAACCCATTCTTATCATTTTGTACAAAGTTCAAGTCCAAGTGGATCAAGGACCTCCACATAAAACCCGATACATTGAAACTGATAAAAGAGAAAGTGAGAAAGAACCTCAAACACATGGGCACAGGGGAAATTTTCTTTAAAAGAACAGCTTATTCTCTAAGATCAGGAATCAACAGATGGGACCACATAAAGTTGCAAAGCTTCAGTAAGGCAAAGGACACTATCATTAGGACAAAATGTCAGCCAACAGAATAGGAAAAGATCTTTGCCAATCCTAGATTTGATAGAGGGCTAATATCCAATATACACAAAGAACTCAAGAAGTTAGACTTCAGAGAATCAAATATTTCTATTAAAAATGGGGTACAGAGCTAAACAAAAAGTTCTCAACTGATGAATACCAAATAGCTGAGAAACACCTAAAAAAAATGTTCAGCATTCTTAGTCATCAGGGAAATGCAAACCAGAACAACCCTGAGATTCCACCTCATACCTGTCAAAATGGCTAAGATTAAAAACAAAAACTGTGGTGAGAGCAGATATGGGCAAGTATGTGGAGAAAGAGGAACACTCCTTCATTTTTGGTGGGATTGCAAGTTAGTACAACCACTCTGGATATCTGTCTGTCGTTTCCTCAGAAACTTGGACATAGTACTACCTGAGGACCCAGCTATACCACTCCTGGGCATATACCCAAAAGATGCTCCACCAAATAACAAGGACACATGCTACACCATGTTCATAACAGCCTTATTTATAATAGCCAGAAACTGGAAAGAACCCAGATATCCTTCAACAGAAGAATGGATACAGAAAATGTGGTGCATTTACACAATGGTTTACTACTCAGCTATTTAAAACAATGACTTCATGAAATTCTTAGGCAAATAAATGGATGCAAGTAGAAAATGTCATCCTGAGTGATGTAGCCCAATCACAAAAACAAAACAGAAAAACAAACAAAAAGAACAAAACAAACAATTAAAAATATATGGTATGCACTTACTGATAAGTGGATATTAGCCCAAGAGCTTGGATTACCCAAGATTCACAAGCTACATGAAGCTCAAGAAGAAGGAAGACCTCAATGAAGACGCTTCAGTCCTTCTTAGAAGGGGGCACAAAAATACTCACAAGAGGAAATACAGAGACAGAGTTTTAAGCAGAGACTGAAGCAAAGG
This sequence comes from Micromys minutus, assembly GCF_963924665.1. NCBI lineage: Eukaryota > Metazoa > Chordata > Mammalia > Rodentia > Muridae > Micromys > Micromys minutus. Next base: position 52,156,990 of record NC_137969.1, on the reverse strand, counting down.
CCATCCAGAGACTGCCCCACCTGGATATCTAACCCATATACAGCCACCAAACCCAAACAATATTGATGCTGCCACAAAGTACATGCTGACATTTGTTGAGCATCAATGGGAGGAGAAGCCCTTGGTCCCTCCAAGGTATGATGCCCCAGTGTAGGTGAATGTGGATCTTCCTGAAGCTGTTGTATTTTAATGTTAATTCCACTTCCCCAAGAAGGTCTGTCTAGTCACCTGACTTCAACTGGACCTTCCCATTTTAATTAGTAAAATAAAGGAAAGCCAGTGACTGGGTGGAGTGAGGGAAGTAGAGAGGGCTGAGAGGTCTGAGGAGGTCAGAGGACAGAGGGTGAAGGTTGTAGTGACAACATGGAGTTTCCCAAGGACCAGCGAGACCCAGGTGGGATTTATTGGTGTTAAAAATCTATGAACATTAAGGATTTGACAGGTCTAATATCTCATATTGAAGGGCAGTTTGTATCTTTGTCTATTTGATGCAATCTTGTGTAGAGGGTTTGTGGATTGAGAGTTGAATATATAAACCTGAGTAAAAGCAATCAGGGTGTAAAGTTGTGTTTGTGTTGAGTTTTGAGATAAACAAACACAGAGGTGAAAGGCAGGCAGAGAAAGACTGCCAAGGGAAGAGAGTTGTGCTGTCAGGGTTGGGCTGTGAGGGTCCAGACCCGGTGGCTCCGGCCGAGCAAGGGAGGCGCACCCGGCTCTGTATCAGGGTCAGGCCTAAGGAGTGAGACCTTGGGGCCAATAAGAGATACACCGAATTCTGTTTTTTAATAGTTACTGCAACAGGTGAATGTCAGGGCCGGGAGACGGGAGCATTTGGGTGGGGGAGCACACTCATAGAAGCAGAGGAGGGGGGATGGATTAGATGGTTTATAGAAGGGAAACAAGAAAGGGGATAGCATTTGAAATGTAAATAAAATATATACAATAAAAAATAACTTAAGTAAAAGAAAAAGAAAAGAAAGCTGAGCCTGGGAGTGAGCCAGTGAACAGTGGTCCTCCAGTCTTCCACTAAGGCTTTTCAGTGATGAGCCACAGACACTAATATGACAGTCAGACAAGTTGCCAAAATCTCCACAATGAATACAATTGAGCCTGAATTTTACAGCATCTGACCCCAGGCTCAGTTTTTCCCCTGCATCTCACTCCTACCTATTATCTGTCTATTGAATGCATCCAAGGCTCCACATTCCAGCTGATAATTTCTTCTTTTGACTACCCTAGTGACCTCTACAATATTACACCTCAAATCATTTGTCCCAAGAGTAAGAGCTCAGAAAGTTCCTGGCAATTTTGGTCTCGAAGCCCAGAATAATAGTGCTTAAACTTTCTCTTCCAGGGCATGAGTTGGAACTCTCTCTCTCTCTCTCTCTCTCTCTCTCTCTCTCTCTCTCTCTCTCTCTGTCTGTCTCTCTCTGTCTCTCTGTCTCTCTGTCTCTCTCTCTCTCTCTCTCTCTCTCTCACACACACACACACACACACACACACACTGTTACACCTGTGCCTTACTTAGCATTCTGTTCAGACATGTGCTACCATGGAAACCTGAAAACAGAATGCATAACTGGCTCTCCTCTTTTCTTGGTAGATATTTTCAAATCAGGGCTTCTTCGCAATGTTGTTTTTAGCCTCCTGTTTCCTTGACTACAGATTGAGCATGATGAGAAGTCCCTGGGTGCTGTTGAGTAGATCTGTCTCACTGGGCTAGGTGGCTGGCTGACTATATTTTTATCACTGAGTCAATCCATGGTATTCATTCTATCATTCACCTTTTGCATTAGAACCTCAGAATGTGTTTGTATAAATCACTACCTGACCCAAGAGTTGAGCCTTGCAATCCATGTTTTCTGAATGACCCTAGCTCTTTGCTTTCCAGCACTGCATCCTCAATCCTCTCTGCCTGAACCTCCCTCAGCAAACTGTTCAGGTCTTTGATATCTCCACCCTCTACACCTGTGTTCATGCTGGTTCCAGGGAAGCTCTAATTCTTCATTAGCTCCCAAAATGACATTTTCACTTATCATGCAGAGGCTTGTGTTTCAGCACTGTTGTTATTAATATCAATTTTCAACTTGATCACATCTATAATTGTCTCAGAAAAAGGCCTCTGGGAATGCCTATGGAAGATTATCTTGATTAGATTGAGATGGGAAGACTTTCTCACTGTAGAAGGCACCATCCTCTGCACTAAGAACCTAGCAAAGCCTCTTAGAAGATAGTTATTCTAGGAACCTGCCTGCAAACATAACAGAGTAGCATTAATAGTGTCATAAATAATAATTAATCTTGTCCATGGGATGGGACAAGATCATTGGTTGACGATTTCCTTAGTCTCGGCTTCATCTTTGTTCCTATACCTCTTGCAGGCAGGACAAATTTTGGACCAAGAGTTTTGTGGTGTCCTTATTTCTCCATTGGGGGTCCTGCCTGGCTACAGGAGGTGGCCACATCAGGTTCCATATCCCCATTGCTAGGAGTTCCTGCCAGAGTCGCCAACCTAGATTCCTGGGAGCTTCCCGCATCCCAGGTCTCTGGCACATCCTAAAAATGCCAGTCTTCTACTAGCCACTGATTTCCACTCATTCTTCCAGCCCTCACTCTTCCCCTTTCCCTCCCCATCTCCTCTACCATCCAGTTCCCTCAATCTCTGTGCTGCCAATGACGGCTTTAACTATATTCTCAGAGGCTCCACCAGCAGCTGACTGAAACATATGCAGAGACTCAGCTGAACATTGGACAGAGCTCCAGAAGTCTTGTGGAAGAATTGAGGGACCAGAAGGGGATAGGTACTCCACAGGAAGACCAACAGTCAACTGTCCTGGACCCTTGAGGGCTTCCAGAGGCTGAACCACCAACCAAACAGCACTCATGAGCTGGACCTAGGCGACCCACACATATGTTGCTTATGTGTAGTTTAGCCTTCTTGTGGGTTCCCCAACAACTGTATTAAGGGCTTATCCTAAAGCTTTTGCCTATCTCAGGGTTCCATTCTCTAACTATGCTGCCTTGTCTGGCCTCAGTGGGAGAAGATGCAGCTTGTCCTGCAGTGACTTGATATGCTATAATACCTGGGGGGCCTCCCCTTCTCACAGGAGAAGGAGGAGGAAGATGTGGGGGTAACCAGGAAGGAGGGGAACTGTGATCAGGAGGTAAAGTGATTAAATAAACAAATTAATGGGGAAAAAACCTAACGAATTGAAGATGACTTCATCCCTCTCTACTTCTTGACTGCAGATATAATACTTAGTGAGCCAAAAGAACCCTTTTTCCCTTAAGTTGCTTCTGTCAGAATATTTTTATCATATCAAAAAGAAAAGAAAGTTTAACGTTGCAGCTGTCATGTGTTTTCCACTTTTCTGTCCTGTTTATCTGTTTTTCTCACTTAAATGCTGCTTTCTTGCCTATACTGATTCAAATTTCACTTTCTACCTGTTACTAGCTATCTACCTCTATACACATTAATAAACATACAATTTCTGTGCTGAATTTATTTTCTTCTTCCTAAGCTCACAAACAAACCATATGTAACTGGCTACATTTGATTAGATTATGTGCTAAGTTATGCCATTAGAATACAGACAGAAGTGATTTTTCCCATTCCTTGTCTGGAATGGTTTGAAAGACGCCCACACATTCTCTGATATTGTGCCCCGAAAAGAACAAAAGAACAGTATGACCTCCTCCTGTGTGAAAGTTAGATTTCCTTCTGATAATCAAATATGGCCACATGTGACTTCTAAGACTGGGTCATAAAGGCTAGAAAATCAACATTCCCTAATTCCAAACTGAGTAGCATTTTGTAATAACACTAGATCAGCTTCAATGAAGAGAACCATGTGGCAAGTACCTAAAGGAACTGGCAAAGCATAGTCCTGTGTAGGATCCAACCCAGCAACCTCATTCAGTCTTTCAAAGTTACTGTAACCACCTACCTGTCCTGCTTAGTTCCTGACTCACAAAAACAGTAGTTCATATTGCTTCAATATTCAGTGTTTTTAATACATCATCAGATTATCTATAGATCTTATATAACGAATACACAGGCTAAAATATAAATAATACATGTAATATTTTATACAAATTCATGTTTCCTACTTTTAATCCTTGAAATAGATGGTGATACAATTTGAGGAGAAGACCTAATTTCCCTCAGCTGTTTGGCCCTGAGACTCTAGAAAGCCACTCCCTGTAGAACTGGACTTGCTTGTTTCAGCAGATCGTGCTTCTTCTCTAGAATCTAGCCCCCTTTTACTTCCCAATACATTTGGTGTTCTTTACTATACATAATCATTTGAAGAAGAGTCTTTTTAAAACTCTAGTCTTTGAGTTGCTTTCTTGTCTTATATAGACTCCAGATTAATGAGCACAACCCCCTGGCAGTGTGTACCAGCATGCCTCAGTTCGTGCTCACATCTGCCCTTGAACTAGATACTGTTGCTATTCCGAGGTTTTGGATATAGTCTGAGTTAGAAAGAGGCTAAGTTGCTTCAAACCCAGAAAAGGCTGAGCAGCTGCATGTTTTGATACACAGACTCTCAGCCACTCTGCTAATGCTCCCCCAGACATTCCCACACAATGCCCCAAAACTATCTGGGATGCTATTGTTGGTTAATTAATGTCTGTTTCTGCATGAGCTAGTGAATGAACAAACAGGCGGGAAAATGCCATAAAAGTTTACAGTTAATAATAAAAGAAAACCCTGTGCTCCTAAATAGCTTTGTCCTCATACAAGTGGCCCTGTTTAGCTGTGGATTCTGAACTTTAGAGTGTAAGTGCCTACAGCACATAAAGGGACTCTTTCACTGGATAAAAGTCATGCTAAGAGAATGCTAAAACGTCTTTGTTATAGCTACACTTTTAGATCAAGAGCCTCAAGTGCTTTGGAATATCAAACAAATTCAGGGCTCCTGTGAGTAGGCAGTTCATTAAGAGAAGATGGAGCCCACCAGCACCTTTCAAGCAGTACAGAAGGGTGCTGGGGTCACTAGAAACCTGTACCCATTCCCAGAGGCCTGCCTGGAGAACCTCAGCATGGTGACAAAGGCTGAATTGTTCCCCAGAACAGCACGTCATGCAAGCAGAGAGGCTGCCTGTGTGTGCCCAAGGAAAAGGCCTGAAATGAGTCCCTGGCACAGACACAACAGGTCAGCCTTGACAAAGATAGGCACAGAGCTCACTGCCAAAGAACCAGTCTCAACTGGCTTGTTCTTGAGTTCAAACTATCATATTCACACTAAAAACAGCTAAATTTCCAAGTTATACAGCCTAGTGTACTCTGGGAAAAAGCAGAGCTCTTAGGGAAAGTAAAGAGCTTCCTTTTTGATCCGCTTGGAACTGGCTTTAGCCTCAAGCCACCATCCTGTTTCCACATCAGGTTCACCCCCACGATTCCAGCTCTCCCAAGGAAAATGTACGTTTTTCTTACTATAGAGCTTTGGTGATCATAACCAAAGCAAGACATGTTGGCTATTCTTGCCTTCCTAGGTCAATTATGTATTTACCATGTGCATTGATTAATTTACTTTACTGGTTTATTCACCGTGTGTGTGTGTGTGTGTGTGTGTGTGTGTGTGTGTGTTGTGTGGTTGTGTGTGTGTGATTGTGTGTGTGTGCACAGAAAAAAAAAATCAAAAGACAACTTCATAGAATCAGGTCTCTCCTTCCACCTAAGGGTTCTGGAGATTGAACTCAGGTCATTGGGCTTGTGCAGCAAGTGCTTTAAACTGCTGATCCTTCTTGTCAACCTTATTTTATTAATTTTATTTTTTATTCTCTTTGTGGGAGAGGGGTCTTGTGCTTGACTAGGCCATGGTACACATGCAGAAGACAACTTCAAGAGTCTGGTCTCTTTATACCATGTGGGTCCCAGAAATGAAACCGAAGTCATCAGCCTTGGCAGTGAATGCCTTCACCCAAGAGCCACCTCAACATTCATTAATTTTAAACATTAAAGTTCATTAAGGTCAGGACTGTAGCTACTTAAGTCTTTTGTTTTTCTATTATTCTCTTTCAAAAGAAATCAAATATTATGTTTGGAAACTTTAATAAACTAGAAATCTCTGCTCTAAGATAATAACTATTGTTCCCATAAACAAAGCCTTCCTTCTCAGGGGAAAGACCGGTGTATGTTTCTTGTAGTAGAATGTTAATAGAAAACACACACATGGCTCTCTGCTCCTCCCTGCAGTGACAGCCTCATCCCTTAGACAAGATGGTGAAGGTTGGTGTGAACAGATTTGGTCGTATTGGGCACCTGGTTACTGTTAGGAAAAGGTTGAAAAGAGTAGGGGGAAAGAGGACATGGCCCATGGAGGTGTGGCAAACCCTTGGGGCAAGGGAGATGCCTCTGGGGGGCCCATGTTGGGAATCCCTTCCCCCTGAGGGACCAGCCACATGACATGGTATAGTAGAGAATAGAGTTTATTCAGGTCTTGGGGGAGTTAAGAGAGTAGTAGAGGCAGAGAGAGAGAAGAGAGGAGTAGAGAAGTAGAGGAGTAGAGGCCGGCTATGAGCACATGAAGAGAGAGTGGGGGAAGGGAATGGGGAGTGGAGGGGCAAAGGAAGGGAGAGCAAGAGAGCAAAAGAGCAAGAATGAGAGCAAGAGCAAGAGAGCAAGTGAGAGAGGAGGGGGCAAGCATCCCCTTTTATAGTGTCAGATAAGGGGGGGTAGCATACCTGGCTATTGCCAGGTAACTGAGGGGTGATGTATACCTGGCTGTTGCTATGTAACTGAGGGTTGGTGTTTACAGAATCTCAACAGTTACCAGGGCTGCCTTCTGCTCTGGATCTGGCAAAGTCAAGATTGTTGTCATCAATGACCCCTTTATTGACCTCAGCTACATGGTCTACATGTTCCAGTATGACTCTACCCACGGCAAATTCAATGGTACAGTCAAGGTTGAGAATGGGAAGCTTGTCATCAACAGGAAACCCATCACCATCTTCCAGAAGCAAGATTCCGCTAACATCAAATGGGGTGATGCTGGTGCTGAGTATGTTGTGGTATCTTCACCACTATGGATAAGGCTGGGGACCACTTGAAGGGTGGGGCCAAAAGGGTCATCATCTCCACCCCTTTGGCTGATGCTCCCATGTTTGTGATGGGTATGAACAATGAGAAATATGACCACTCACTCAAGATTGTTAGCAATGCATCCTGAACTACCATCTATTTACACCCCTGGCTAAGGTTATCTATAACAACTTTGGCATTGTGGAAGGGCTCATGGCCACAATTCATGCCATCGCTGCCACTCAGAAGATTGTGGATGGCTCCTATGGAAAGCTGTGGGGTGATGGTATGGGGCAGCCCAGAACATCATCCCTGCATCCACTGGTGCTACCAAGGCTGTGGTTAAGGTCATCCCAGAGCTGAATGGGAATCTCACTGGCATGGCCTTCCATGTTCCTACCCCCAATGTGTCTGTTATGGATCTGACATGCTGCCTGAAGAAACTTGCCAAGTATGCTGACATCAAGAAGTTGTTGGAGCAGGCAGTTGAGGGCCCACTAAAGGGCATCCTGGGCTACACTAAGGACCAGGTTTTCTCCTGTGACTTCAACAGCAACTCCCACTCTTCCACCTTTGATGCTGGAGCTGTCATTACTCTCAGTGACAACTTTGTGAAGCTCATTTCATGGTATAGCAATGAATATGGCTACAGCAACCAGGTGGTAAACCTCATGGCCTACATGGCCTCTAAGGAGTAAGAAACTCTGGATCACCTATCCCCCAGCAAGGACACTGAGAGAAAGAGAAAGGCTCTCAGTTGCTGAAGAGTCCCAGCCCAATTTGACCCCAAACACTGAGCATCTCCCTCACAATTTCTATCTCAGACCCCCATAATAATAGGAGAGGCCTACTCTCTTGAATACCATCAATAAAGTTCTGCTGCACCAAAAAGAAGAAAAAGAAGAAGAAGAAGAAGAAGAAGAAGAAGAAGAAGAAGAAGAAGAAGAAGAAGAAGAAGAAGAAGAAGAAGAAGAAGAAGAAAAGAAGTGAAAGAAAGAAAAAAACACACACATCAAAATATGCTTTGTTTTTTTTTTAATTTTAATATTCTAATATTCTTTTTTAAATTGTTTAAGTAAAACCATGTTTTATTTATGTTTGTTTTTATTTTCCACAGGAGAGGGTTGCCTCAAGCTAGGCAAGATTTTATTACTAATTTAATTCCCAATTCTTTCATTGTTTTATATTTTTAAAGTGGTTTCTAACTAACTGATAGTCCCTTCTACCATAGAGGACATATGACAGTATCTAAAAACATCTTTCATTTCAAAGTTGGGTGTAGGAAAGAGTTCCTACTGATATGTCACTAAAAAGGTCCAGAATGCTACTAAAAGTCCTTCAGAGCACAGGAGAGTCCAACAAACAAGTAATCCTCTAGCCCAAAACATTGATAATGCTCTTGCTATGCACAGGTACTACAGTACAGAGGCACTGAATTCCAGTGTATTAAAACTACACTACAGTAACAAAAGCTTACCTCAAAGTCCTGCTCACAGCTTAGAGATTTGTTCATCACATGCAGAACTGAGATTAACCAGAGCAGAGGCAAATGTCTACATGCTATTCTTCCTACATGTGCAATGTGTGTAGTAAATGCTATGAGATGGAACAGAATAAAAGCCTGATTCTTTTTAATTTATTTCATAAATATTTGTTGAATATCTGCAGTACTATTAGGAAACCAGGCCTTTAAGATAAAAGAGCATGCATGAGCCAGGTATGGTGGTACACAACTTTAACCCATCATGCAGGAGACAGAAGTGGGTGGATGTTTTTGAGTTTGAAACATATCTATATAGTGAGTTCCATAGAGCTACACAAGGAGACTCTGTCTCAAAAAAACAAAAGCAAAAAAAAAAAAAAATCACAGAGGTAAATAATTCTTCACACATGAGTGCCTATCTTAGTCAGAAAGAAAAGTGCCTTGGCTATTTCTAGCTATCACAATCAATATCTTGGCCAAGAAATGTCTTTAGAGCACTAATAGGAGACAAGAATAAAGCTGAAATATCTGTGCACTTTACAAAGTAAATATGCATATACTTAATTTTCTATGAAAAAGCCTGGACTTCAACACCAATTCAAAGGTCTAGAAAGAGATTTAGTGAGTAAGGATCTCGATACTTTATTTTTAAGCTTTCTGACTTGTTCATACCCTAATGATCTGTTTCAGAACAGGAGGTTCTCCTGGACTTCCCACCACAGCAAGAATAGCCGGAAGGAAGGACATGAGTATACGATCCCTTGGGACTAAATTTGGCTCTTCAACTTGGAATAGATTCACTGGACTGGTCCTGACCTGTCCTGCCTTACTCAGTTCTGGATCCACCCATGTTTAATTTCTTCATGAAAGTAAGCCCAGGATGCTATTTTCACTAGAAGAAATTTTACCAGGTCTGGTGTGTCAGTCCTGAAATTTTAGTTAGTTTGAGAGATTAATACAGGAAGGTCACAAGTTCAGGGCCATCCTGCGAAACTAGTTAGATTCTGCGTCAAAACAGAAATTGAAAAGAAGACTGAAAATATAGCACAGTAGTGATGCACATGCTTAGGCACCAGACAGGGCGGGGTGTGGGACAGACTTCAGCAAGACCAGTGCTGTCAGGAGTTCTGATGCTCACAGAGTGATTAAGCCTTGAGCATGTAGAGTGGTGAATTAAAATCTTTGAATAACTGACTACTATACGATAGAAGTCTGTGTGCTTCTTTTGCAAACCTCTGGGTAGTTGCCCATTCCAGGTGGATCAGTTCTTTGAGTAGAAGCACTAAAGTAAGCACTTTAATAAAAATATGTCACTTTTAGGGCTTGTGCCACACCTGACACAAGATGGATGATTATTTTTAATGAAAATAGTTTTTTTCTACATACAATACATTCTGATTAGTTTCCCCTCCCCTGACTCCTCCCAGTTCCCCAGCTTCCATCCAGAGCCACATCATTTTCAACTCTTTTTAGAAAACAAGCAAGTATAAGGAAGAATAATAAAATAAAACAAAACAGACAAATCCAAACAGTACAAAAAAAAAAAAACAGAAAAAGAGCCAAAGAAAAGCACAATAAATGCATATAGACACAGAGACACACGTCTGCACACACAGGAATCACATAAAAGCATAAAACCAGAATTCTGTGTACACACACAGTGTGTGTGTGTGTGTGTGTGTGTGTGTGTGTGCGCGCGCGCTCATGTGCCAAGTACTTGTGCTGGGGAAGCCCTGACTTAACATTATGAGACAAAGAACTTCCAAAGATGCCATTGAGTTCCTTTAGTGTTGGCCATCTATTTCTGGGCATGGGGCCTGCCCTTAGTAGTTGTTTATCTAATTTCTTCACTTTCAAATGGCTATCAGTTGGAGAAGCTTCTGGGTTAGGGATGGGGAATATCTTCACTTCCCATCTCAGTGCTGGCACTCCATCTGATGCAGACCTGTGAAGGCACTTGTTCATGGTGCCACCGTCTCTGTGAGTTAATATGTACACCAGCACTCTTGTGCCCAGAAAGTCTTGAGTTCTTGGTGTCCTCCATCCCCTCTGGCTCCTACATCTTTCTGCCTCCTCTTCTCTGAGGTTGATGACGACATCCTCTTTAGGACTCAATGTTGCAAGATTTCTCTCTCTCTCTCTCTCTCTCTCTCTCTCTCTCTCTCTCTCTCTCTCCCTCCCTCCCTCCCTCCCCCCCCCTCTCTCTGCATATTGTCTACCTGTGGGTCTCCATATTTGCTCCCATCTGCTGTAAGAGGAAGCATCTCTGATGAAGGCACTGATCTATGAGTATAGAAGAATGTCATTAGAAATAATTTTATTGTTACATTCCTTTTAGCACAGTGGTTCTCAACCCTTTGGTCATGACCCTTTGGCAAACTTCTATGGTCAAAATAACTCACATTATGATTCATAACAGTTACACTTATGAAGAATCAATAAAAATAATTTTCTGGTTGGGGGTCACCACAACATGAAGAACTGCATTGAAGAGTCAGCGTTAGGAAAGATGAGAGCCATTGCTTTAGCAGAACAGTGGCCTTTGTTTTTCCCCTAGGTGCCTGCCCTATCTAGTCTCAGGTTTTTTGCTACTTAAGCAACATTGGTCATGGGTTGCATCTCATGGAATGAGCCTTATCTCAAATCAGGTGTTGGTTGGGTACTCCCATAAGCTTTGTGGTACTATTGCACCAGTGCATCTTGCAGTGCGTCACTCTTGCAATGGGGTTGGTTTTACCTTTCTCCTTTATGTACCATGAGCACTAGTCCATATGGGTGAAGGCTACAGGTAGGTACCAGTTCTACATCTCTATGTTCAGTGAGTTGTACAGGTATTGTTTTCAGCAATAGGAACTTACCATGCATTTGTAGAGAGCTACCAAAATAGCCTTAGCAATAGCTTGGGTTGTTTGGGGTTCTCATGGGATCCCTTTGGCCAAGAACTCAATTAGATATAAACCTGGTAACTGAATTCTGGTACTTGGTACTTGTACCTTCATTTGTAATGAGAGATGTCCAGTTACACCTGTTTCCTGCACTATTTGTGGATTTCATTTAGATTTCCTTCATATGTGTATATATTTTAGGAAGCTTCTACTGTATAAGGATTTCTATAACCCTTTTAAATGAGCATTAGTTTTAGGTGTTCCTCCTCCTGGTCCCTTCCTTACCCCCTTTTCTCCCCCTCCCTGTTTGTTCCACCAACCCACCATCCATAACTATCTATTCTATTTCCCCTTCCTGGGGAGATTCTTCCCTTAGCCTCTAGACCCTTATTGTATACCTAACCTCTACGATTATATAGGTAGTAGCTTGCTTACCATTGACTTAATAGCCAACATCTACATGTAAGTATACACATGCCATTTTTATCTTTCTAGGTCTGGGTTTACCTCAATAGTGGTGATTTTATTCTAGTTCTATTTATTTACCTGTAACATTTATGATTACATTTACTAAACAGCTGAGTAATACTTCACTGTAAATAAATATACCACATTTTCTTTTTCTACTCATCTGTTGACGGGCATCTAGTTTGTTTCCTGTTTCCAGCTATTATGAATATAGTAGCTGGTACAACCACCCTGGAAATAAGTCTGGCGGTTCCTCAGAAAATTGGACATAGTACTACCTGAAGACCCAGCTATTCCATTCCTGGGCATATACCCCAAAGATGCTCTAACATATAACAAGGACACATGCTCCACCATGTTCACAGCAGCCTTATTTATAATAGCCAGAATCTGGAAAGAACCCAGATGTCCTTCAACAGAGGAATGGATACAAAAATTGTAGTACATTTACACAATGAAGTATTACTCAGCTATCAGAAACAATGACTTTACAAAATTTGTAGGCAAATGCATGGAACTAGAGAATATTATCCTGAGTGAGGTAACCGAGTCACAAAAGAACACACATGGTATGCACTCACTGATAATTGGATACTAGCCCGAGAAACCTCTGAATACCCAAGAAACAATTCACAGACCTTATGAAGCTCAAAAAGAAGGAAGGCCAAAATGTGGAAGCCTCAGTCATTCTTAGAAAAGAAAAAAAGAAACAAATCATGTATTCACCATACATTATTCTGTAACAAATTTCGTGAGCTATAATAATATTTTATAAAATTAATTAATTAATTAATTAATTAAATTAATATAACAGCAATGAAAATTGTTGAGTAAATGTCTCTGTAAAACAAAATATCCTTTGAGTATATGCCGAGAGTGGTACAGCTGGATTCAATAGTAGATTGATTTTCATATTTCTGAGGAAACACCACATTAATTTCCACAATGGCTACAAAAGTTTACACACCCTCCAGCAACAGATGAGTGTTCCTTTCACTTCACAACTTCATCATTATGAACTGTTGCTTGTTTTATTGGTCTTAGCCATTCTGACAAGTGTAAGATGAAATCTCAAAGGAATTTTGATTTGCATTTCTCTGAGAGCTAAAGACATTGAACTTTCCTTTAAGTGTTTCTGGGCCATCTGAATTTTCTCTATTAAGAATTTTTATTAGATCAATAGCCTATTCTTAATTGGGTGATTTGTTTTCTTGTTCTCTAGTATCTTTGATATCTTTTAGATATTAGCCCTTTATTGGATGTGTAAAGATGTTGTTATAGATGTTTTCCCATACTGTATACTATCAATTAGTTCCAGTTTTGGAGTCCTTTGCCTTGAAGGCACTTACCAATCTCAGAAGATCACATTTATTTATTGTTGATCTTAGTCCCTGTGCCAATAGTGTACTGTTGAGAAAGGAGGTTTGCCCTGTGCTAATGAGTTCAAGGCTATTCCCACTGTCTCCTCCATCAGTTTCAGAGAAACTGCCTTATGTGGAGGTCTTTAATCTACTTGGAGTTGAGTTTTGTGCAGGGTGATAAGCATGGGTCTATTTGTGTTCTATATGCAGCCATCCAGTTAGACCAACACCATTTGTTGAAGATGCTGTCTTTTTTCCAGTGTGTATTTCTGGCTTCTTTATCAAAATGAGGTGTTGATAAATGTGAAAATTTATTTCTGTATCTTCAATTCTATTCTATTGATCAACATGTCTGTTTTGTGCCAGAACCATGCTTTTTTATTATTCTGTACTACACTTACCAAGTATACTTTAATATTCTGTAGTATAATTTGAGATCAGGGATGGTGATACCAACAACAGTTCTTTTATCATTCAGAAGTGCTTTAACTATCCTGGGGTTTTGTTTTGGCTTGTTTGTGTGTATGTGTGTGTGTGTGTGTGTGTGTGTGTGTGTGTGTGTGTGTGTGTGTGTGTTCTTATATGAAGCTCAAAATTCTACTTTCAAGTTATATGAAGAATTGTATTGGAATTTTAATGGTAGATTCATTGAATCTCTTGATTTCTTTTGTTAGAATGGTAATTTTACTATATTAGTCCTATTGGCCCATGTGTGTGTTAGGATTTCCATTCCTATGAAGAGAAACCATGACCGAGGCAGTATTTAATTTAGGCTTGCTTTCAGTTCAGGAATTCACTCTATTATCATGGCAGGAAACACGGCAGCATCCAAGCAGACATGGTGCTGAGAGAGCCAAGAGTTCTACATTCAGGAGAGAATGACTCTTTAACACTGGGCAGAGCTTGATCACTAGGATCCATCAAATCCCACAGACACAGGAACGCACTGCCTCCAAAAAGGCCACACCTCATAATAGGACTTCCCATGGACCAAGCATATTCAAAACACCATCATACACAATCAGAGGAGTACTTAAGATATAGGATTTTAAAAATCATTTTAGATTAGATATTCTCGGTTTCTTCACTTCTAATGTTATCACCTTTCCCCCCTCTCCAATCGCTCCTTTGAATCACCTTGCCTCCATGAAGATGGTCCCTCTTTCAAGTACCCAATCCCACCTCAGTGCATTGGCATTCCCCTACAGTGGATAAACAAGCCTTCACTGAACCAAAGGCCTCTCCTCCTGTTGATGCCAGATGATGCTATCCTCTGCCATATATGCAACTGGAGCCATCGGTCTCTCCATGTCTGCTCATTAGTTGGTGTTTTAGTCCCTGGGAGCTCTTGGGGGAGGAGGAGGGCTTGGTTAGTTGATATTGTTGTTCTTCCCATGGGGTTGCAAACCCTTTCAGATCCTTCAGTGTTTTCTCTAGCTCCTCCATTAGGTTCCCTGTGGTCACTCATATGGTTAACTACAAGCATCTTCATACCTACCAGTATGACTATGACAGAGCTTAATGAGGAGGGATCCATAACAGGCTCCTGCCAGTAAGCAGTTCTTGGCATCAGCAATAGTGCTTGTGTTTGGAGCTGCATATGGAGCAGTATCTATATGACTCTGGGAGAGCCTCTAAGGAGACATCCATGTCTAGTTCCTGCCAGTAAACATGTCTTGGCACCAGCAATAGTTCGTGGGTTTGGTGGCCATATATAGGGTGGTTCTCCAGGTGAGGTAGTTTCTTTATATCTTTTCTTCAAACCCTACTCCCCTATTTGACCTTGTACTTCCTCTCCTGTTTTGTGCTCCCTTCTAAGAAGGACTGAGGCATCCACAGTCTGGCCTTTCTTCTTTTTCAGCTTCTTAAGTTCTGTGAATTCTTACTTGGGTATTCCAGACTTTTGGTGCTAAAATCTGTTTATCAGTGTGACTGTATTATGTTACTCAGGATGATATTTTCTACTTCCATCCATTTGCCTAAAAATTTCATGAAGTCACTGTTTTGAATAGCTGGCTAGTAGTTCACAATGTAAATGTACCACATTTTCTGAATCCATTCATCTGTTGAAGGACATCAGGGTTCTTTCCAGCTCCTGTCTATTATAAATAAGGCTGCTATGAGCATAGTGGAACAAGTGTCCTTGTTATTTGTTGGAGTATCTTTTGAGTATATGCCCAGGAGTGGTATAGCTGGGTCCTCAGGTAGTACTATGTCCAATTTTCTAAAGAAATGACAGAGTGATTTCTAGAGTGTTTCTACCAGCTTACAACCCCACAAACAATGGAGTATTCTTCTTTCTCCAAATACTTGTTAGGATCTGCACTCATCTGAGTTTTTGAACTTAGCCATTCTTACTGTTGATAAATATAATCTCAGGGTTGTTTTGATTTGCATTTTCCTAATGACTAAGGATGTTGAACATTTCTTTAGGTGCTTCTTGGCCATTTGATATTTCTCAGTTGAGAATTCTTTGTTTAACTCTGTACCCCATTTTTAATATTTGATTTTCTTAAGTCTAGCTTCTTGAGTTCTTCATATATATTGAATACTAGCCCTCTATCAGATGTAGGATTGGTAAAGATCTTTTCCCAATAACTTGGTTGCCATTTTTTTTCCTATTGTGACACTTTTCCTAAAGTGTCCTTTGCCTTACAGAAGCTTTGCAATTTTATGAGGTCCCATTTGTCTACTGTTGATCTTAGAGCATAAGCCATGGTGTTCTGTTCAGGAAATTTCCCCTGTTCCTATGTGCTCTAAGCTCTTCCCCACTTTCTGCTCTAATAGTTTCAGTGTACCTGGTTTTATGTGGAGATCTTTGATCCACTTGGATTTGATCTTTGTACAAGAAGATAATAAGGGATCAATTTGCATTCTTCTGCATGCTGACTGCCAGTTGAAACAGCATCATTTTTTGAAGAGGCTGTACATTTTCCATTGAATGTTTACAGCTCCTTTGTCAAAGATCAAGTGACCATAAGTGTGTGAGTTAATTTCTGGGTCCTCAATTCTGTTCCATTGATCTACCTGCCTATCTCTATACTGATACCATGCAGTTTTTATCACAATTGCTCTGTAATATAGCTTGAGATGAGGGATGGTGATTTCCCCCAGAAGTGTTTTTATTCTTGAGAATAGATTTCGCTATTCTAGGTTTCTTGTTATTTCAAATGAATTTGCAAATTGCCCTTTCTAACTTAATGATGAATTGAGTTGGAATTTTGATGGGGATTGTATTGAATCTGTAGATTGCTTTTGGCAAGATTGTTATTTTTACAATTTTGATCCTTTCAATCCATGAGTATGGGAGATCATTCCATCTTCTGAGATCTTCTTCGATTTCCTTCTTCAGAGTCTTGAAGTTTTTGTCATACAGATCCTTCACCTGCTTGGTTAGGGTCACCCCAAGGTATTTTATAGTCTCTGTTTCGAATATTCGGTGTTTTGACTATCATGTTTCAGAAGGAGTTTCTTTTCTGGTCCAATCTATTTGGAGTTCTGTGGGCTTCCTGTTTGTTCATGGTCATTTCGTTCTTAAGGACAGGGAAGTTTTTTTCTATAATTTTGTTGAAGAGATTTATTAGGCCTTTTAATTGATATTCTTCGCCCTCTACTACACCTATTATCCTTAGGTTTGATCTTCTCATTGTGTCCTGGATCTCCTGGACATTTTAGGTTAGGAGTTTTTCGGTTTTTGTGTCTTCTCTGACTGTTTTGTCTATGTTTTCTATGTTGTCTTTGGCCCCCCAGATTCTCTCTTCCACGTCTTGTAATCTGTTGGTGATGCTTGCATCTGTGACTCCTGATTTCTTTTTCTGGTTTTCCATTTCCATAGTTGTCTCTTTTTGTGTTTTCCTTATTGCTTTTACTTCTGTTTTCAATTCCTTTATCTGTTTGGTTGTGTTTTCCTGTAGTTCTTTGAGTGATTTCTCCTGGTTCTCCTGTAATTGTTTAAGGGAGTTGTTTATGTGCTTCTCCAAGATCTCCATCATCATCATGAAGTATGATTTCAAGTCTTAGTCATGTTTTTCTGGTGTGTTCGGCAATCCACTACTTTCTGTGGTGGGAAAACTGCTTTCTGATGCTGCCAAGTTGTCTTGGTTTCCATTGCTTGGGTTCTTTCACTTTTCCTCTTGCCATCTTGTTGTCTGTGACTATAGGTGCTCTTGTTGTCTCTGACTGGAGCCTTTCTCTCATGTGGATCTGAAGTCCCCATGGGCTCAGGCAGGAAATTGCTTCATGATGTTTGTCTCTTTGCCAGCAGGTAGTGAGTTCTGATTGCAGTGGCTCCATTCTGTCTCCGTGGCCTCAGGTGGGAAAGCTCCTGTAAGATTTCTCTGGGGGCTCAGCCATGTCTAAGCAGGTCCTGAGTCTTGATAGCAGTCGCCTGGCTCTCTTGAGGGACCGGAAAGGACCCGATCTCAGACTGCACCACTCTAGCTGTCCTCCAGGAGCTGCAGGCTATCCCTCCCAGGACAGCCTGAAGGGTATATGGCAAGCTCTCTGTGGTCTCAGGCAGAAGAGCACTTGAAAGGCTGTTCCAGGGTCTCAGCTGTCTGTGGGCAGGTCCCGAGTCTTGATGGCAGTCACCCGGTTCTCTCGCTAGACCAGAGAGGACCCGATCCCACAGCTCACTTCTAGTTCATATGTGCATCAGTCCTGTTGTGTCTGGAAGACACTGCATCCTTGAGGTCATCCATCACTTCTGGTTCTTACAATCTTTCTCCTCCTCTTCTGCATAGGTCCCTGATCCCTGAGGAGAGGGTTTTGATGAAAACATCTGATTTAGGACTGAAAGCTCTTAAGTCTCTCACTGTCTGTGCACTGTCCAATTATGAATCTCCATTCTTGTTGCCATCTACTGCAAGAAAAAGTCACACCTCAGAGTTGTATTTTGATTTACATCCTCTGAACCATGCGGTTAATTGTACCAAAAGCATAGCACCTTGGTGTACATTCCTAGTTTTTGTATAGCCTTTCACAGTCCTAGATCAGAGATTCCATATGTGACCCTCAATGAAGGTCACCTCCAGCTGGCTACATTCCTCACAGTCCTGGAATACCAATTTCAACTCTAGGAGCTTTGTGTAGCAGGCACCTCAGTTCTGTGCAGTTGGCATCTCTTGGGTTCTGTTCAACGTTTCTGTGTAGCCCTTCACGGTGTGGGATCGTCCCCTCCTGGAAGCATTTATTGCTCTTATTCTGCTCCTCCAATGCCAGGTCAGAGTTGGTGTAGGCCGGCTACTTCTGTTCCTTCTGGATTTTTTCTGCCTGTTGCCTTTTTAATTAGCTTATCTGGGTTTCAGTTCTAGCCAGATACTTGAGGAAATTATAGTATTTTTTTCTTTGAAATAGGAAGTGCCAATTTGGATAACTTTGAAAATCTGCTGGTAGTCTTCTTGATCCTCTCTGCCCACTGCAATGTCATCACCAAGTCCAGGAATTTGTTGTGGTCACCCTTTGTAAAGAATGTGCTACTTGACTGGTTACATAAAAGTCATGTTGGTACAGTCTTATTTTTTGGTCCTGTCATGATTGCTTCAAGGTTGTATAGGCATCATTCTGAAACTGTTTATTAGTCTCTTGAAGATCTATTGGTTCTGCTTGACAATCTTTCTGGGAGGAGGTGGAAGAAGGCCAGATAACATTCATTTGCTCTCTCTCTCTCTCTCTCTCTCTCTCTCTCTCTCTCTCTCTCTCTCTCTCAGACATTCTCATTCTTTTTATCCATTGTCCTCCTTGGGCCATGACCAGAGATAGTGTGCCCATAGCATGTCTTTTTACTGTTGACAGTACCTGGTAGATGGGGTCACCAAGCAGTGTCTTTGTCCTGGGGCCAGTCTCCAACTTTTAATATATGTTAGGCATGTTGAAAGGATTTATAATTTTTTTCTCTGCAACCTGGCCTACATGTTCTGCAAGCCTTCTTTGAGCTGGTCACCACTGGTTTCAAGTTTTAATACCTCCTCATGGTTTCGTTTGGCTTCTTCAAGCCAGTTGAGGAACTCAAGACTGTTCTCTTCTTGAATAGAACCCTTGCTGCCATTGAGCTCCAGGTTATTTAATGTCATAGCCAACCTGCTAAGCCTTTTGATAGTCTCTTCTTGATTAACTGTCAAAAACCATTTTGGGGCAAGAATGGAGAGAAGCCAGAGCTGTCTGCCATCATAGGTTCTTTTGGGTAGTTCTCTGCCTTTACTAATGGAGTGCCAAATAGATAGAGTGGAGAAGCCAGCCGATAGTGACCAAGATCCATTCACTGATGGAAAGGGAGCCTTCTAGGATCCCAAGTGACCCATCAAAGGAGTCCAACTCTCTTTTAGAATATTAAAGACATGAAATTTGACCACCAGAGCAATGCACAAACCTGTAGCCAAAAGATATGCTCACAGTTGGAATTTTACATGGGAATTACTTAATCAAGGTGTTTTCAACCAACATTTGACATGTACCAAATGCTCTGGCTTCTTTGAAGGGTCAGGTTCTGAGTCAATATGAGCAAGGCATGAGAAAATCTAGACTAGCTAAGAATCCATAACCAAAATGGGCATCTGTTGAATGATGAAATTAAGGAGAGAAAAGAATTGGGACTTCCTATAGCTTTGCCATGCTGAGCCATATCCTGGATTTTATGATGCCTACCCAATTCTCTGAGACCCTGGGCTGCCAGAAACACCTTGTTATACACAGAGAGAGCATCTTTTGGGACAGTACTAGAAAAGAATAACACAATTTACCCCCTTTTATAACACTGTTATATTTCACCTCTGAATTTAAAATCTACAGAAACTAAGCTATTAAATATTTTAAGTAATTGATTTGTTTGAATAGTCTCAGTTTGTTGAGGTAATATAAGAAAATGGCTTTGTGGTATGCGGATCAAATGCTCAGGCCATCTGCCACCGGGAACAGTGGAGATCCAGAGACTCAGGTCTGGTGAGACTGCACTGCGAGGAGCCGGGTAGTAGAGAGGTCTGGGCCCAGTGACAGGAAAGCTCCTGCCCACCCGGTTGGTTCAGGGGAGCAAGAACACTGCCTTGGGGACTCGATTTCCACACCGAGGGCCTGTGCCTGTGGGCCAAACACTCAGGCCATCTGCCACTGGGAACAGCAGAGATCAAGGGAAGCAGGTCAGGTGAGACTGAACTACGAGCAGCCGGAGCAAAGAGGTGTCTGGGCCAAGCACACAGAAAGCACGACCCCCTACCCGAGATTAGATCAAGGAAGCAAGAACTCTGCCTTAGGGACTCGGTTTCCACCCACCCGAAGGACCCTTGCATGCTGAACAACCGCTCAGGCCAACTGCTACCAGAAACAGTAGCGATCAAGGGACACAGGCAAGGTACATGGGAGAGACAGAAAACAATCACTGACAACAAGACCTTGTAAAATCACAGACAACAAGAGGGCAAGAGGAAAGTGAAAGAACTTACTTAATGGAAACCAAGACAACGTGGCAACATCAGAACCCAGCTCTCCCATCACAGCAAACAGCAGAATGCCAAACAATCCAGAAAAAGAAGACTCAGACCATAAATCATACCTCAAAATGATGATTAAAATCCTTAAACAAGAACATAAGGAAAAGCATAAAAAATTAGAAATATTTAAAGAAAAAAACAAAAACACTGGAAGAACTAGAGGAAAACAGAAGCAAAGAGATAATGGAATTGAAGAAGGATTTTAAGATGGAAATGGAAACTATAAAGAAAACACTAAAAGAGACAACACTGGAGGTAGAAAACCTAAAAAAGAAACCAGGAGTCACAGATGCAAACATTTCCAACAGACTATAAGAGATGGAAGAGAGAATCTCAGGGGCCGAAGACAACATGAAAAAAATAGACAAAACACTCAGAGAAGATGCAAAAGAAAAAAGCTACTAACCCAAAATATCCAGGAGATCCAGGAACAATGAGAAGACCAAACCTAAAGATAATATGAATAGAAGAGGCAAAGAATATTAACTAAGAGGCACAGTAAATATCTTCAACAAAATCGTAGAAGAAAACTTCCCTACCTGTAAGAATGAGATGACCATGAGCATAAAAGAAGTCAACAGAATTCCAAATAGAGTACCCCACACAAATCAATGGACAGATCATGGAAACAAAACTGAACAAGGACGCAGTGAAACTAGCAGAGGTTATGAACCAATTGTAATTAATAGACATCTACAGTACATATCATCCCAAAACAAAAGAATACACCATCTTCTTAGCACCTCAAGGCACCTTTTCCAAAATTGACCATATAATCAGTCACAAAACAAGTCTCAATAGATATAAGAAGATTGAAATACTTGCATGCATCCTATCAGATCATCATGTACTAAGGCTGGTCTTTAATAACAATAAAGACAACAAAAAGCCCATAGACACACAGAAACTAAACAATGCTCTATTAAACCATAGCATAGTCAAAAAAGAAATAATGAAATTAAGGATTTCCTAGAATTCAATAAAAACAAAAAGCAAATAAACAAACAAACAAACAAAAAAACCCAAACCTATGGGATGCAATGAAAGCAGTGCTGAGAGGAAAATTCATAGCCCTGATTGCTTCTAAAAAGAAACTGGAGAGAGCATAAACTAGCAACTTGACAGCACAGCTGAAAGCTCTAGAACAAAAGGAAGCAGATACATTCCAAGAGGAATAAACTGCAAGAAATATTCAAACTCAGAGCAAAAATTGACCAAATAGAAACAAAAAGAACCATTCACAGAATCAACAAAACCAAGAGCTGGTTCTTTTAGAAAATTAACAAGATTGATAAACCCTTAGCCAGACTAACTAGAGGGCAAAGAGAGAGTATCCAAATTAACAAAATCAGAAAGGAAAATGGAGACATAACAACTGAAACTGAGGAAATCATCAGATCCTATTACAAAAGCCTATGCTCAACAAAGCTGGAAAATCTAGAGGAAATGGATGAATTCTTAGACAGTTACAAGATACTAAAGTTAAAACACGACCAGGTAAACCATCTAAATAATCCCAAAACACCTAAAGAAATAAAAGAAGTCATCAAAACCTCCCAACCAAAAAAAGCCCATGTCTAGATAGGTTCAGTGCAGAATTTTATCAGACATTTATTGACGACCTAATAACAATACTCTTCAAACTATTCCACAAAATAAAGTCAGATGGAAGACTACCTAACTCATTTTTAAATGCCACAATAACTTCACACAGTCTGTGAGTTGTTACTGGGTGTTCAGAGCTTTCTGGGGTTAGTATCCAATTATCAGTGACTGCATATTATGTCTGTTCTTTTGTGACTGGGTTATCTCACTCAGGATGATATTCTCTAGATGCATCCATTTTCTTAAGAATTTCATAAGGTCATTTTTTCTGATAGCTGAGAAGAATTCCATTGTGTAAATGTACCAAAATTTTTGTATCCATTCATCTACAGAAGGACATCTGGGTTCTTTCCAGTTTCTGGCTATTATAAATAGGGCTGCTATGAACATTGTGGTACCTGAGTCTTTGTAGTATGTTGGAGCGATTCTGGGGTAAATGCACAGAAGTGGAATAACTGGGTCTTCAGGTAGTACTATGTCCAATTTTCTGAGGAATCGCCAGACTGATTTCCAGAGTGGTTGTACCAGTTTACAACCACACCAACAGTGGAGGAGTGTTCCTCTTTCTCTGCATCCTCACCAGCATCTGCTGTCATCTGAATTTTTGATCTTATCCATTCTGACTGGTGTGAGGTGGAATCTCAGGGTTGTTTTGATTTGCATTTCCCTGATGGCTAATGATATCGAACACTTCCTTAGATGCTTCTCAGCCATTCGATATTCTTCAACTGAGAACTTTTTGTTTAGCTCTGTACTCCATTTTTAATAGGGTTGTTTGACTCTCTGAAGTCTAGCTTCCTGAGTTCTTTGTATATCTTGGATATTAGGCCTCTATCTGATGAGGGGTTGATAAAGATCTTCTCCCATTCCATTGGCTATCATTTTGTTTTCTTGACTGAGTCCTTAGTCTTACAGAAACTTTGCAATCTTTAAGTCCCATTTGTCAATCTTTGACCTTATTGCACAAGCCATTGGTGTTCTGTTCAGGAAATTTTCTCCTATGGCTATGTTTTCTAAGGTTTTCCCTATTTTCTCATCTAATAGTTCCAGTGTACTTGGTTTAATGTGGAGATCTTTGATCCACTTGCACTTGAGCTTTGTACAAGGAGATAAGAAAGGGTCTATTTTCATTCTTCTGTATGCTGTGTTCCGTTTGGACCAACACCATTTGTTGAATAGGCTGTCCTTTTTCCATTGAATGTTTACAGCTCCTTTGTCAAAAATCAGGTAACCATATATGTGAGAGTTCATTTCTGCATCTTCTATTCTATTCCATTGATCCACATGCCTATTTCTGTACCAATACCATACAGTTTTTAGCACAATTGCCTTGTAATATAGCTTGAGGTTGGGAATTGTGATTACCGAGGATGTTTTCTTGTTGTTGAGGATGGATTTTGCTATTCTAGGTCTTTTGTTATTCCAGATGAAATTACACATTGCTCTTTCCAACTCAATGAAGAATTGTGTTGGTATTTTGATGGGTATTGCATTGAATCTGTAGACTGCTTTTGGTAAGATGGCCATTTTTACAATGTTGATCCTGCCAATCCATGAGCATAGGAGATTTTTCCATTTTCTGAGATCTTCCTCAATTTCCTGCTTTAGACGTTTGAAGTTCTTATCATACAGGTCCTTCACTTGCTTAGTTAGGGTCACACCAAGGTACTTTATATTTTTTGTGACTATTGTGAAGGGTATCTTTTCCCTAATTTCTTTCTCCAAGTTTGTCCTTTGAGTAGAGAAAGACTAGAGATTTGTGTGAGTTACTTTTATATCCAGCCACTTTGCTGAAGTTGTTTATAAACTGTAGTAGTTCTCTGGTGTACTTTGTGGGGTTGCTTAAGTACACTATCATGTCATCTGCAAATAGTAATATTTTTCCTTTTTATTTTCCAATTTGTATCCCTTTGATTTCCTTTTGCTGTCTAATTGCTCTGTCCAGGACTTCCAATACTATGTTGAATAGGTAGGGGGAGAGTGGACAGCCTTGTCAAGTCCCTGATTTTAGTGGGATTGCTTCAAGTTTCCCACCGTTAAATTTGATGTTGGCTGTTGGTTTTCTGTATATTGCTCTTATTATGTTTAGGTATGGGCCTTGGCTTCCTGTTCTTTCCAAGACTTTTAACATGAAGGGGTGCTGAATTTTGTCAAATGCTTTCTCAGTATGTAGTGAGATGACCATGTGGTTTTTTTTCTTTGAGTTTGTTTATATGGTGGATTACATTGATGGATTTCCTTATATTAAACCATCCCTGCATGCCAATGATGAAGCTTACTTTATCATGTTGAATGATCGTTTTGATGTCTTCTTGGATTCGGTTTGCAAAGATTTTGTTGAGTATTTTTGCATCATTGTTCATAAGTCAGATGGGTCTGAAGTTTTCTTTCCTTGTAGGGTCTTTGTGTGGTTTAGGAGTGAGAGTTATTGTAGCCTCAAAAAATGAGTTAGGTAGTATTCCATCTAATTCTATCTTGTGGAATAGTTTGGAGAGTATTGCTATTAGGTCGTCAATAAATATCTGATAAAATTCTGCACTGAACCCATCTGGACCTGGGCTTTTTTTGTTGTTGTTTTTGGGAGGCTTTTGATGACTGCTTCTATTTCTTTAGGTGTTTTGGGATTATTTAGATGGTTTACCTGGTCATGTTTTAACTTTAGTATCTTGTATCTGTCTAGGAATTCATTCATTTCCTCTAGATTTCCAGCTTTGTTGAGCATAGGCTTTTGTATTTGGTCTAATGATTTCTTGAATTTCCTTAGTTTCAGGCGTTATTTCTCCACTTTTTTTTTCTGATTTTGTAAATTTGGATACCCTCCTCTTGCCCTCTAGTTAGTCTGGCTAAGTGTTTATCAATCTTGTTAATTTTCTAAAAGAACCAGCTCTTGGTTTTGTTGATTCTGTGAATGGTTCTTTTTGTTTCTATTTGGTCAATTTCTGCTCTGAGTTTAAATATTTCTTGCAGTTTATTCCTCTTGGGTGTATCTGCTTCCTTTTGTTCTAGAGCTTTCAGCTGTGCTGTCAAGTTGCTGATGTATGCTCTCTCCAGTTTATTTTTTTAAGCATTCAGCGCTATGAGTTTTCCTCTCAGTACTTTCTTTGAATTCCATAGGTTGTGTTTTTGTTTTCATTGAATTCTAGAAAATCCTAAATTTCTTTCTTTATTTCTTCTTTGACCCTGCTATTGTTTAATAGAGCTTTGTTTAGTTTGCATGTGTATATGGGCTTCTGGTTGTCTTTGTTGTTATTAAAGACCAGCCTTAGACCATGGTGATCTGAAAGGATGCATGGGAGTATTTCAATCTTCTTATATCTATTGAGGCTCGTTTTGTGACCTGTGGTCAGTTTTCTAGATGGTACCGTGAGGTGCTGAGAAGAACATGTATTCTTCTGTTTTAGGATGATATGTTCTGCAGATATCTATTAATTCCAGTTGGTTCATAACCTCTGCTAGTTCTACATTGTCCTTGTTCAGTTTTTGCTTCAATGATTTGTCCATTGGTGAGAGTGGGGTATTGTGGACTCCCACTATTATTGTGTGGGGCACAATGTATTTTTTGAGCTTTAGTAGAGTTTCTTTTATGAATATGGGTGCTTTTGTATTTGGAGCATATATGTTAAGGATTGAGAGTTCCTCCTGACAAATTTCCCCTGTAATGAGTAAAAAGTGTCCCTCCTTATCTTTTTTGTTAACTTTTGGTTGAAAATCTACTTTATTCAATATTAGAATGGCCACTCCAGCTTGCTTCTTGGGGCCATTTGCTTAGAAGGTTTTTTCCCAATCTTTTACTCTGAGATAATGTCTATCTTTGTCTCTGAGATGAGTTTCCTATATGCAGCAAAATGCTGGATTTTGTTTATGTATCCAGTCTGATAGCCTATATTTTTTATTGGGGAATTGAGTCCATTTTTGTTAACAGATTTCAAGGAATAGTGGTTGCTGTTTACTGCTATTTTTGCTTTTCAAGGTTGAATTGTGCTTGTATGTCTTTCTTTCTTTGGTTTTCTTGCTTAGGAGTTTTCTTGTTTATATTAGGATGTAATTCCCCTTGTTGTATTGGGTTTTGCCCCTATAATTCGTTGTAGTGCTGGGTTTGTTTTCAGATATTGTGTAAATTTAGTTTTATCTTGGAATATCTTAGTCTCTCCATCTATTGAGAGTTTTGCTGGGTATAGCAGCTTGGGCTGACACTTGTGCTCTCGTAGGGTCTTCATGATGTCTGTCCAGGCTCTTCTAGTATTCATAGTCTCTGTTGAGAAGTCGGGTGTGATTCTGATTGGTCTGCCTTTATATGTTACATGGCCTTATTCCCTTACTGCTTTTAATATTTTTTCTTTGCTTTGGCCACTAGGCATTTTGACTATTCTGTGTTGAAAGGAATTTCTTTTCTGGTTCAACCTATTTGAGTTTGGCAGGCCTGTTTTATGCCCATGGTCATCTCATTCTTAAGGGTAGGGAAGTTTTCTTTTACAATTTTGTTGAAGATATTTACTGTGCCTCTTAGTTGATATTCTTCTCCCTCTTCTATTCTTATTATCCTTAGGTTTGGTCTTCTCATTGTGTCCTGGATCTTCTGGACATTTTGGGTTAGGATATTTTTGGTTTTTGCATCTTCTCTGACTGTTCTGTCTTTGTTTTCAATGTTGTCTCCGGCCCCGGAAATTCTTTCTATCATCTCTGTAGTCCATTGGAAATGCTTGCATCTGTGACTCCTGATTTTTTTTTTTTAGGTTTTCTACCTCCAGTGTTGTCTCTTTTAGTGTTTTCTTTATTGTGTCCATTTCCGTTTTAAATTCTTTGTCGTGTGCCCTACGTCCCGTGGGCAAGAACAATGTGTGACAACAGGATTCTTCTTCGAACAACCTTTATTGTACATTACTCTGAGCAGGGGACCACGTGGAAGAAAAATGCACTGCTTATATATGCCCAGGAGACTCTTGTTGCTACCTGATTGGTGCACCCTCCAGTAACTCATTAGCATGCCCCGAGAGCAGGCTGTGAGGTCTGTGGTACATGTGCACTAAGTCTCTCTGGCTGGGCAATGGCTCTGTTTGCTGAGTCATCGTCGGGAAGCTGGCGCCATCTTTGGGTGCGGCACAAACAGCTCCCAACACCTTCTTCCATTCCTTCATTTTTTTGGTTCTGCTTTCCTCTAGTTCTTTGAGTTCTTTGAGTGTTTCTCTTGTTTCCTCTTTAAAAGCTTCTAATTCTTTATGATTTTCCTCCCATTCTTGTTTAAGGATCTCTATCATCATCTTGAGGTATGATTTCATGTCTGAGTCTTCTTTTTCTGGAGTGTTCGGCATTCCTCTGTTTGCTGTGATGGGAGAGCTGGGTTCTGATGTTGCCAGGTTGTCTTGGTTTTTCTGGGGTACATTCTTTTGCTTTCTTCTTGTCATCTTGTTGTCTCCAATTATATGTGGTCTTGTTGTCATTGATTGGTCTTGCCTCTCCCTTGTACCTGGCCTGTGTCCCTGGATCTTCTGATCCCTGGCTACTCTGAACGCCTTCTCACCAGGCCTGTGTCCCTGGATCTCTGCTGTTCCTGTTGGCGGATGGTCTGTTATCTTTGTTTTTTAAAATAAAGTTGTTTAATTAAAATAAAGAAAGAAAGCAAATGGCTGTGTGTACATAGTAAATCACTTATCAGTATCTTGTCAAATCACTTTTTCCTAATGTTTAGTATTAATTCAAACAGACGTGTTGTCTCTTAAATCACTTGTAGTTATAACAGTTAGTATAAAATAATCTCATAAGTGATTCAATGCTCTTTTCCCCAGAGAGGGCTTGGAGGGTAGTTGGCTCATGTTTTCATTCTCTTTCTCAGGCACAAGCCTTTTTATGGGGAACTATAAGAATCTGAGCAGACTTGAATGTATGGCTCATAGCCTTTTGTTTGGTTGGGTATTACCAGTACCACACTGGCTTATGATTCTTTCTAAAACTGTAGGTATCTCTCAGTACCAGGCTCCAAGCATACATACATACACACATACACACACACACACACACACACACACACACACACACACATATACACACTGTACTTGGGCCAAATAGAAATTGGCAGCCCCAAGGGAATATTCTAAAGGCCTATAAATATTTTATGCCATGTCTTCCTTAAGCCCAGGCATTCACAGGGATACTGCTGGTCCTTCTGTTCTTAGGGAAGGGTACCACAGAGAGCAGACTCTTAAAGGAAACACTATATACTCGTGACTTTAATAGGGCAAATGACGCTGATATAGCCTGTTACAATCTTTGCTTTTACCCTGAGATGACTCTAGTCTGTTGAGGACTGATCAATGGATCCCAATGAATAATTAATTATATCCATATCAAAACTCTTTAGTGGTGATACGGGAAGAAGGAAAAAGAAAAATAGACATTACTCACCCAGGTGGTAATGTCTGAAGGCAGAAGTAGTCAAACACATTAATGCTGCTAACTTATAGGAAAGAAAGGAAGGCATGTCTAGTCTAATAAGAAACCCCATTTCTTTTTTCTAAGAAAGAGAGTCACAAATTAGTTATCTCTGGAGGCAAGGTCATGTGACCAGGGCCAGACTTCCCAACATTCTCTTATCTAGCCTTACTTTCATGACAGCATTGGGTAATAAGTCTGTGCTAGACAGACCTGTGTTGTAGGGCTCCATTTTCCCAAGGTCACTGTGAGCATTCTGCTCTGGAAAGAAAACTACCCTAAAAGAGACTGTCATTTACCAAAGTACCAGACTTTTTTGACTTCTTGGGCATGTTCAAAGGCCTTTCATTGCAGATAACACTTGCCACAGTTCCCTTCCTTTCCATTTAGGAACCCTAAGTACTTAAGGCTCCATTCTTTGTGAACTTTTATATAACTTGGGTTCTCATTGTCAATATCTCTGGTAGAAATTGATTTAAGATCTTGAGCTAATCTGTGGGATACTTTAAGCACTGCGGACCATGCATTAAAGCAATTTCGGTTCTTTTGCTGCTGAGATGTTCAATTATTGATGTATTCTGCATTCTGAAGATGCTTCTAACTCAGGGCAGACAGGTCAGGCACTGAAGCACAATCCACCGAAGTGACACATATGCCTTGCACAAAAAGAGGCCAAGCTTCTGTCAAACAGAAAATAAGAATTTGAGGGTAATGCAGGTATCCAGGGAGATAAGTACAGGTTAGTCTTTTCTTCAATTAAATAATATACGTATTTTTTACCCCATTAGCTCTTTTCATAACATTAATTCCTCTTTCAACCACATAGCATTTCTTTTGCATCTATATCATTCAGACTAATTAAGCTTTTCTTCCTTTAAATTATGAAAACTACAATACAATGCCTCCTGCAGTTCTTCTTGTTCAGAGTCTTAAGGGGCACTCCTGGTTTTATTCAGAAATCTCTCTGTAATGCAAAGATAAAAGGATGAATCATTTTCTCAGACAGAAAAGCCCTGAACTATTTATAACAGGAACAGATCAAAGATAAATGCACTTGTGGGCAATCATAGGCATGCAATTAGTAAGAGCCATGTCCTAAAGAGGTATAGGAATGGTATCAGTTCTTAATGATATAAGCTTAACTAAATAGGCATCTTCCCAATGTGAAATTTTTCAGAATATCTGTCATTAGCAGTTATCACCATGGTAGCTTTAGAAAACTGTCACTGGTTCATTCTGCTCATCTGGATATGAATCAAGGTGCTGGCTTCCCTTTAGAGAAAATTATAGGAGTCAAAAGATGTGAGAGAGTTTTAAGAATTTCAGGAACCCAGTAGTCATGGTGGCACATGTAATCCTAACTCAGCTGAGGAAGCTGAGGCAGAAGTATCTCAGGTTTAAGACCAACGTGGGCTACATCATGAAGCCAGGTCTTAGAAACAAAAACAAATTCTAGGAACTCTCTGAGAATTCCATATCTGCCCCACCCCCAGACTGCTAAGAACAGAATGACAGAACCAGGTCACAGACATCATCTGGTACAAGACTTCACCTTTCTCACTTGATTGATTTGGCAAAGGCTTCTTCCCCAGGAGCTCTGAGAAATATCAGGAGTGCTGAGTCTCTGTTCTATACGGAGCTGGAGACACTCTGTCTCCCTGGTTTTCTCCTGAGAACTTTTCCACATCTGAGTCAGACAGTGCTGGAGAGCACCAACAGCTCCTGGGGTCACTGACATCGCTGCTGAAGACCCCTTCAGAAGTCTCTTTCTGAGGAGGGTTCGTGTGTGTTTGACATTTTTAGCTTTGCCCAAAGTGTCTATTAATTTCCTCTGTATCTTGCTTTGATTTAAATAACATACACTGGGGTTTTTAGCTTTTACAAACATTTTTTTTAAGTTTTTAACTTTTTAATTATGTGTGTTGTACATATCTGTCTGTGGTGAGAAAAGAATGTTCGCTCCTGGAACTGTCTGTGTGTCTATGTGTGTGTGTTGTGTATATGTGTGTATTCCTCTGTGCTTTAACATGTGTCATGTTCATGTGTCCATGTCTACGTGTGTGTGTGTATGAGTGTGTATCTGTGTGTGTATGTGTGTCTGTGTTTATGTATGTCTATGTGTGGGTATGTACCTGACTGAAGGTGCTCTAAGATGCCAGAAGAAGGTGTTGGAACCCCTAAAACTGAGGTTATAAGTGACTGTGAACCACATGGCACAGGTGCCGAGAGCTGAACTGAACTCTGGTCTTCTATGAGAACAGTAAGTGACTACACACGTTCCATCTTAGGCTCTCTATCAAATCAGTTAAAAATGTCTGATTTCTTGTCATCAGTGAACAAATCCAGCTACTCAGTTATCCTTCTTCTGTTCTATGGCTGATGCAAACGATACATGTCCGTGTAGCTAAGCAGAGACTGTTTTCCCAGAATTCTTTTTCTTACCCAACTGGCTTACTGGGATAAGAGACGATGCAGTCACATTTCTTTTACCCTTTCAAGACAGGGAAAGTCATTTTTTCCCTCTGTGTCTATTGCTGTTCACACACACCATTGTTAATCTGGGCTCCAGGGGAAAGTCATTTTTTCCCTCTGTGTCTGTTCACACACACCATTGGGAAAGTCATTTTTTCCCTTTGTGTCTGTTCACACACACCACTGTTAATCTCACTCCACTGGAGAGAATGAGACAACACCTTCAATTGCCACCAGGACTTCTTCACCAGCTCTTGTGATTCTGGAGCAAAGTATCCAGAATCTCTCCTCTGTGTGAGAGGTCAACTTCCAGCGCCTTCTGAAAGACAGTTGCATCACAGAAGTTAGGTTGAGTTCCCACCCACCCTCATGCTCCCCCTCATCCTGACATGCTGCAATACGGCTGTGCGTCCCCCACTTCCCACCCAGTTTTGCTCTATGACTACCTGACTTCAAGCCCTGGCACCAGAAGCAGAAGCAGTAGTTGTCACTCTATCACAACTGACAACTATGTGCTGTTGGATCAGTCGCTACCCACACCTGTGTGTGTTGGGAGCCATGCCCACCCCCCATCAGCTAAGGGTTAGCTGAACTACCTGCGTATAGGCCTAGACATTGGGAAAACAACATGCCCTCCTTTGAGTTTTAGATGAACCTAGTCACAAGGCGATCTGTGCCTTTAATCCTATTTACACTACTGGAGGTCCCAGGTTCAACCCAGGGAGTGTTCTCTTCCAAAGGGCAGCTAGGAGATTTGCAGACTGCTTTGTACCATATAAATTGAGCTAGATTCAAAGAGTAAATCTGGCATTCTCCTAACACCAGTGACCTAACTCTTCTTTCTTTTAAATCCTCAGGCCTCCGCCCTATTCCAAGTAGCTGTTTTCAGTGCAGGCACTGTATGTGTGCTGTTGAATCTAGCAGCAGAGATCTTTTTCTCAGATAAAAACCACACAGATCTCAGTTAATTGGCTATATTTTGTGAAATTTAGCAAAGAGAATTTAACCCACAACTAATAAGGTCAGGATTTCTTAGCCTCACCTGGATGCAAGAATCCCAAAATGTGTTTAACGCATAAGGTTGAGTCAAAAGTCGAGGATGGTAACCAACAGTGTTTGTCCTAATTCTCAGAGAGGTTTCAGCTTCATTTTAGGTTATCTGAATGAATTAATGAGGACTGGGTAGTCAGAATATCACCCCACTGCCATCCCTCCAGAGCTCGGCAGTGCCAGGCACACTGAGGTACTGAAGTCTACTAGGTCAGCTTTTCACCACATCATAAGGCATATTAGAACAGGCAGAGAAAATGGTGATTCCATGAAGCAGCCAATTGAAGAGGATTGATTGAATTCTTCTATTGATCTTCTAAATAGTATGTTTTTAATTATGAAAATTACCCAGAAGCCACAGAAATATACTTTGGTTTGTATATGTGCTTATAAAGAGAGCCAATGAGGTCTGGAACACACTTTAAAAAGTTCTTTGTGTTGTTCCCATGACTAAACTTTCTTACTTATTTTGTTTTGTTTTGAGAGTTTCTTTTGGAGAAAAGTTAAGTATACGGGTCATGGCTTGTATAGACCTTAAATAAGTGCCTCCCAGCACAGCTGCTGGTAGTGGAGACCACCAAGCTTCCTATGAAGAGAAGAAAGCAGTATTTTCAGAAAACTGTTTTCTTTCCTCTGAAGTTTACTTTGCACTTGATCCAAGAAGGAAGCCTTAATTGTTTTGCTAGCTCTAAATATTAGTCCTTGAAGGAATTTTGAATTACTATTGCTGCCTTAATAGTGTTTACAGACTGGCTAAATTCTGCCAGGATCCAAGAAAGTGATTGGTTGAGCCAGAGTAACAAGTGACCAGTGTTATTAAGGAAGGTCCGTGAAGTTGGCGACTAGCATTGTTCAGTCTTCACAGTCAGTTTTATTAGTGTGCGTCACTGAAGCTTTGAGCATGCCGGAGCCTGGCTGGTTGAGGCAGAGGGCCTCAGGTATACATGGACATTACGGTGTTCACATACATGCACAGAGTTACTAACTGAGCCCAACAAAAACGACAACATTTGTATATGACACTTTAAGGTGGGTTTCCCATGTCTTGAAGATACTATAATCTTAACCAATGTTAAGATTAGTTAGTTCTAACTAACCCTGTTTTCCCAAAAAGTTTCATGAAGATTGTGGAGGCCACCGACCACACTGTCCCTCAGTTCAAAGCCAGTTAGAGCCTGCAAACTAACAACAGTCATAGAGCTGGCACGTGACGGTTACATCTCCCTACCCTTGTGAATCATTCCCAACACTCAGTGTCATGCTTACTCCCCAGACCAAACCCAGACATCACAGCGTGCACTCTCCTGGTTTGCATTTGTAACCTGAAGGTCAGATAACACGCCATTGTCTTCAACCATTTGGAAAAAAGAGGATGAATGGGATTTAATAGAGTCCATTTATAGCAAGACATTGTTACCCACTTCTCCAGGCTTCAAGGCATCCATCCCATTCTCAGCAAATGCAATAACCTTTAAAGCCAGATTTGTATTGACAGAGATAGAGGCTGAGCTGAAGAACAGTAGGGTGATAAAGAGATCACATTCTTAGCCCTAGGTAGTGTCTTCTCACATCCCAGACTGCTCAATCTGACATAATTGAGTAATAAATGGAAGGAATTTGGAGGAACAAGAAGGAAACACTCACAGAAAAATGCACTAGTTGGCTCCCCAAGACATATGCACTTTAAAGGCATTACAAGTCAGAGGAGTTAGATTTTTGTTTTATTTTAATTAGAAATACAAAGTAATATTTTTCTACCAAGACATATCAGCTAATTCTGGGAAACTTATAGTAAATAAGTACTTAATGAGTTCATAGTTTTCACTCCATTTAAAAGTATAACATTTTATTAAATTATCTATATGTGTTGTGATGTTCACTTTGTGGTTCCTCTATACTTGGATAGCATTGCATGCTAACAAGTCTTGTTCTGTCTGGATGTATCAGTTATTGAGATGTAGTATTAGAAAATACAATAAATGTTCAAACCATAAGTGCATTTGATTGTGTGGCCATCAGGGAGCCTTGAGGCTGTATGGCCTTGGGCTCCTTCAATGAGTGGGGAATGCCATCAAGGTTTTATCCCAGCTTTTTCTTCTCAAATAATTAATTATGCTGTAAGACGGCTGGCACATCAAGACATAGCCCTCGAGGTTAAAAAGCAGAGTACAAGGGACACAGACGGAACTTACTCTCTTCTGTGACATTCAGTCAGTAAAACGCTTGAAAGATGTGGCTGACTTTTATTTTCCTCATTTCTCTATTTATAAAATGAACATTTATTACTTTGTAGATAATTATCCATTTTTTCTTTCAATAAACTCAACATGAATAGAAATAAGCAGGTGACCAGAGCACGAAGAGCCTTAGAGCAAAAGATATGAAGATGAATATAAGCCAAGGCTCCAAGAGACCAGAGCATGGGCATCACACCAGAGCATGGTGCAGCACACCAGAGCATGGTGCAGCACACCAGAGCATGGGGCAGCACACCAGAGCATGGGCAGCACACCAGAGCATGGTGCAGCACACCAGAGCATGGTGCAGCACACCAGAGCATGGGGCAGCAAACCAGAGCATGGGGCAGCACACCAGAACATGGGCAGCACACCAGAGCATGGGGCAGCAAACCAGAGCATGGGGCAGCACACCAGAACATGGGCAGCACAACAGAACATGGGCAGCACACCAGAGCATGGGGCAGCACACCAGAGCATGGGCAGCACACCAGAGCATGGGGCAGCACACCAGAGCATGGGCAGCACACCAGAGCATGGGCAGCACACCAGAGCATGGGGCAGCACACCAGCCATGGGGCAGCACACCAGAGCATGGGCAGCACACCAGCCATGAGGCAGCATACCAGAACATGGGCAGCACACCAGAACATGGGCATCACACCAGAGCATGGGGCAGCACACCAGAGCATAGGGCATCATACCAGAGCATGGGTTCAGTGGTTTGTGTACTTCTGAAGCAAGATAGCAAACAGGTCAAACCAGTAAAAACCACTCCAGAGAGTGGGAAAGAAAAGGGTTTTTTTCTTTGGTTGTGGCAAGTGTTTCTATTATTAATCTTGAATTACTCTAATACTAGAACGTGCCTTTGAAATATAATATTGATTTTGTTTATTGCAAATATTGTGAACTGGGAGGGCAGAATGAGACAAAAAGAGTTGGTGCCCATTAGCAGAGAGAGATTAACTGTTACACATAAACAGAATTCTGAGGACGTAGTGGCTGAGAGAAGCAAAGTGCTTGCAAATGACAGGTAGGAGAAGATTGTTGTGTGAAATAATAAAAAAGCCACAACGCTATAGCTGTCAGGCAGGCCAAGGAGCCTGGCCTGTTTTCATCTGGTCATACACTTACCCAGAGCTCCAAAATTTCTCCACCCAACTCGCTAAGTTCCCGTGGCTGGTAGCTGCCACACCAGCCCCACACATCAAAATTCACATGGCTTGCTGGTTTGCATTTCTCGCAAACCCACGCTTTGCCTCCTTACCTTTCTCTCTGGAACCCAGCTGGGTAACCACTTGGAGAAAAATACCACACGAACTTAATTTCGAATCAGCA
The DNA here is from genome assembly GCF_963924665.1 of Micromys minutus. NCBI lineage: Eukaryota > Metazoa > Chordata > Mammalia > Rodentia > Muridae > Micromys > Micromys minutus. Next base: position 52,121,157 of record NC_137969.1, on the reverse strand, counting down.
GGTAACACAATTGCGGGATGCAGCAACTAGCATCCTAATATTGTATACTATATTCGATATAACTCCTCCGGTGGCAAGTCTGGCAGACCCACCATCTAAACCCGGGGCTTCTTGTTAGCTACATTTTTTCCTCTAAGCTCTCCCTGTTCAAAAGTAAGTCACCTTTTCCTGCCTACTCTCTTCCCCTCTCCAACCCAGAAGTCCCACCTACTCCTTGCCCAGTGATTGGTCCTCTTGAAATCTTTATTCATTAAGGAAAAGTCCTGCCACAGAACATGTCTCTGACATCTTTTCCATGGAGTTGGGAAGATGAAAAGGGTTCAGGGGAAGCTGCAACCTCATAACTGGAGAGATGAAAACCTGATAATTTTGTTATGGGGGCCCTATGGAAAAATGGTTTCGATTAACCGTATCAAGCGTTGCTCAAAAAATCTAACAAGCTAGAGATGAAGAATTTACCTGCATTGTGCTTGGTAAGTGTCCAGATGCCTCAAGGACATAAAAAGCACTAACTACTACCAGTAGCCCTTTCTCCGTGGATTATCCCACCATGACACTTGAGGGAGTTTGATCTCCGTGTATGCAAGGACCATTGATAGGCTTGTGGAAATTCCACAGTTTGTTGTCATTGTTTGTTTGAAACGTGTTAGTTATCTCACTATTATTCCTGCAAATGTTTGAGGGTTAAATGCATGATAGATGCAAAGTGTGGGGTTCCCAGTGCCAAGTGTTTTAATCACTCAGTAGTGTTGGCTCTGATGACTTTAAGTTCTCATTTCATGCTGTTGCTTAATTGTGTTCTAACAATATTGTCTTTGGAAGTCATTGAAAAAGCTCACAAGCCAGAAAAACTGGAAGATATTCCATTTTCCTCAGCTGGCATCTATCTAACTTTACACTTCTATGACTTCCCAAGGTCTCACTCATTACATCATGGACTCCGGTAGGACCAAGGTCATCCCACTTCTAAGTCCTTTCCAACTAATTACAGTGAAATTATGACAAGGCACCTGTCTGCTCCATGTCAGGGGATCTTTTTCAAATAACTTAAGTTTCTTCCTTCTAACCACAACACTTCCCAAAGCTCTTGGTACAAGCACGTCTTGCACAATGGAGTCATTCTAGTCTAGAGAGTTTAAATACATGAAGTCAGATTTTATTGCTTGACTTTTTGTTATTGTTTCAGTTCTTTTAAGCTTTGAGCAATCCCTTGGACTTCTAAAGCATAGTATAATGTCATGATAACATGACTAAAATGTTAAATTCAATTTTACATTTTCTGGGAGAACAAAAAGGCATAAAGTGAAAAATAAGTATGCAATTCTGCATCTAAAGAGCATCTATGCTTGTAAACACACACTCAGTTGTGTTATATAAATATGCAGGATTGTGACAGTATTAATATAGGGATTTCAATGTACAATGCAAATCTGTGGATCATAGCTTATTATAAATAAACCAGTGCCATTTTTCTTCATATCTTCAGTATCTACATGGAACTTGTATATATTTAGTTATTGGAATAACTTGTATCTCTACTGTAATTTTCTATAGAGAAATTCTGACCATTGCTTTATTAAATTCACAAATTCTCATTGAGAGAATCAATCTTTTTCTTTGGAAATAAGAAAACCAGCACCCTAGAATAAAAAATATGTCCTGAGAACCTATATGAACAGGACGGATGACCTTCTCCAACCCATCAGTCAATCTTTGAATCTCATCCAAGATTCTGAAGTTGCTCCTCTGTATTTTCATCTGTTCCAGGAATAAATATTGCCAAAAGAAAAAGCCCACTGATTCCTGGCTCTCACATGCTGTATTAGTCAGGGTTCTCTAGAGTCACAGAAATTATAGGTAGTCTCTATACAGTAAGAGAATTTGTTGGTGACTTACAATCTGTAGTCCAACTCTCCAAAAATGCTCAACAGCAGGATCTAGCAGTTGCTCAGTCCCACAAGGAGAGCAGGTGAAGAGAGAGAGCCTTCCTTCTTCCAATGTCTTTATGTGAGTATCCAACAGAAGGTGTGTCACAGATTAAAGTTGTGTTGCACCACACCTAGATCTGGGACTTGCTTTGTCCCAGATGTCCTTGAACTCAGAGATCTCCTTGCCTTAGTCTCCTGTGATTCATAGCCAGTACGCCTCAAGATCTCCATGCCAAGATCCAGGTCAGAAACTTTTATCTCCCAGACTCAATATCAAGATCCTTCCAATTTTGGTTTGGGGTTTGTGCCAGATATAGTCAAACTGACAACTATTACTAGCCACTACACACACCTACTATCAACTTTTTCCATTACTACTCTTAGGCAAATGGGTAGAACTTGAAACTATCATCCTGAGTGCAGTAACCCAGTCACAAAATTTAACACTCATGGTATATACTCACTACTAAGTAGACACTAGCCCAAAAACCTCTGAATATCCAAGAAACAAATTACAGAACTCATGAAGCTCAAAAAGAAGGAATTCCAGAAGGTGGATGCCTCAGTCCTTCTTAGAAGGGAGAACAAAACACTCCTTAGAGGAAATAAAGGAAAAAAAGAGAGGAGTAGGGATTAAAGAAAAGATCATCCAGAGACTGCATCACCTGGGGATCCACCCCATATGCAGCCACTAAAACCATGCACAATTCCTGATGCGAAGTAGTGCTTACTGGCAGGAATCTGATATGGATGCCTCCTCAGAGGCTGTACAAGAGTCATGTAGATACAGATGAGGATTCTTGCAGCTAACCATCTGATTGAACATTGGGACCCCAAGAAAGGAACTAGAGAGAACGCAGAGCAGAGCCTGGCCCATCTGCCACCCGAAACGGCGACTCATAGAGGCTGAGCAACTGGTGAGTGGGAGACCCGGGCTCCAGGGGAGCAGAGAGATCTCTGCGGAGTGCACACGGAAAGTGCACACCCTAACTTGCACAGCCCTGCCTTGCCTGATCCAGCAACCAGAAACTGAACGTTGGAACTTCTGCTCACACCCGACAACTCTGAGGCATAAAACAGGGCTTGGCCCATCTGACACCTGGACCAATGGAGAACCAGGGTCACAGACCAGAGACAAGGGAAAGGCAAGAACATATCACTGACAACAAAATGGCAAGAGGAAAGAGAAAGAGTATATCCCAAGGAAACCAAGAAAATCTAGCAACACCAGAACCCAACTCTCCCATAACAGCAAACATCGGAATTCCAAACACTCCAGAAAAAGAAGACACAGACCTGAAATCATACCTCAAGACGCTGATAGAGATACTTAAACAAGAAAGGGAGGAAAAGCAAAAAGATTCAGAAGCTTTTAAAGAAGAAACAAAAAAAAAAACTCAAAGAGCTCAAAGAACTAGAGGAAAACAGAACCAAAGAAATAAAGGAATGGAAGAGGGAAATTAAAACAGAAATTGACACAATAAAGAAAACGCTAAAAGAGATAACACTTGAGTCAGAACACCAAAAAAAGAAATCAGGAGTCACAGAAGCAAGCATTTCCAATAGATTACAAGAGATCGAAGAGAGAATCACGGGGGAAGAAGACAACATTGCAAACATAGACAAAACAGCCAGAGAAGATGCAAAAAACAAAAATCTCCTAACCCAAAATGTCCAGGAAATCCAATGAGAAGACAGAACCTAAGGATAATAGGAAAAGAAGAGGGAGAAGAGTATCAACTAAGAGGCACAGTAAATATCTTCAACAAAATCATAGAAGAAAACTTCCCTACCCTCAAGAATGAGATGACCACGAGCATAAAAGAAGCCTTCAGAACTCCAAATAGGTTGGACCAGAAAAGAAATACCTCCCAACACATAATAGTAAAAACATCAAGTGCCCAAAGTAAAGAAAAAATACTAAAAGCAGTAAGGGAAAAAGGTCAGGTAACATATAAAGGCAGGCCAATCAGACTCACACCCGATTTCTCAAAGACTATAAAAGCTAGAAGAGCCTGGACAGACATCATGCACTCCTTAAGAGAGCACAAGTGCCAGCCCAAGCAGCTATACCCAGCAAAACTATCAATCACCATCGATGGAGAGATGAAGATATTTCAAGACAAATCAAAATTCACACAATATCTGACCACAAACCCAGCACTACAACGAATTATAGGTGGAAAACCCAATACAATGAGGGAAAATACAGCCTAGTAAAAACAAAAAAACTCCTAAACAAGAAAACTATAAGAAGAAAGAAACACAGACACAACTCAACCCAAAAAAGCAAAAATGGCAGGAAACAGAAACAACTATTCCTTGATATCTATTAACATAAATGGTCTCAACTCCCCAATAAAGAGACATAGACTATCAGACTGGATACATAAACAAAATCCAGCCTTTTGCTGCATACAGGAAACTCATCTCAGAGACAGAGACAGACACTATCTCAGAGTAAAAGGGTGGGAAAAAAACTTCCAAGCAAACAGCTCCAAGAAGCAAGATGGAGTGGCTATTCTAATATCGAATAAAGTAAATTTCCAACCAAAAGTTATCAAAAAAGATAAGTAAGGACACTTTTTACTCATTACCGGGGAAATCTGTCAGGAGGAACTCTCAATCCTTAACATATATGCTCCAAATGAAAAATCACCCACATTCATAAAAGAAACCCTACTAAAGCTCAAAAATACATTTAACCCCACACAATAATAGTGGGAGACTTTAATACCCCACTCTCACCAATGGACAGATCAGGGAAACAGAAACTGAACAAGGACACTGCAAAACTAGCAGAGACTTTGAACCAACTAGAATTAATAGATATATACAGAACATGCTATCCTAAAGTAAAAGAATACACCTTCTTCTCACCACCCAATGGCACCTTCTCGAAAATTGACCACATAATTGGACACAGAACGAGCCTCCATCGATATAAGAAGATTGAAATACTCCCATGCATCCTCTCAGATCACCATGGTCTACGGCTGGTCTTTAACAACAACAAAGACAACAAAAAGCCCACATACACATGGAAACTAAACAACTCTCTGTTAAAGGATAGCAGGGTCAAAGAAGAAATAACGAAAGAAATTAAGGATTTTCTAGAATTCAACGAAAATGAAAACACAACATACCCAAACCTATGGGATGCAATGAAAGCAGTATTGAGAGGAAAACTCATAGCCCTAAGTGCTTCCAAAAAGAAACTGGAGAGAGCCTACATCAGCAATCTGACAGCACAGCTAAAAGCCCTAGAACAAAAGGAAGCAAATATACCCAAAAAGAGTAGACGGCAAGAAATAATCCAAATTAGGGCAGAAATAGACCAAATAGAAACAAAAAGAACCATTGAAAAAAATCAACAAAACCAAGAGTTGGTTCTTTGAGAAAATCAACAAGATTGATAAACCCCTAGCCAGACTAACTAGAGGGCAAAGAGAGAGTATCCAAATTAACAAAATCAGAAAGGAAAGTGGTGACATAACAATTGAAACTGAGGAAATTCAATAAATCATCAGATCCTACTACAAAAACTTATACTCCACAAAATTGAAAAATCTGGAGGAAATGGACGATAGTGGGATGCTAACCCCAGAGGCTTGCACTCCCCCAGAAACAACTCACAGACTGTAGGAAGTCCAAGAAATAAAGAAACAAAACAAAACAAAAAAAAATATTTACAAAACAAGAAAACTTTAACTATTTCCATGTTACATTTTGTTTTACATGTACTTTAGCTCATTGTAACTATTACGTTTTCAAGGCATACAATCAAACCTTGAAAAAACTCAAGTACTGACTAAAAAAATATAATCATATAGTTTTATGTAAAAATTATGTTAAAATCTGAAAAAAGTACTGACAAAAATGTATAATTTTAAGCAAAAAATGTTTAAAATCTGTACATTTATCTTTGTTTTGTAAAATAAAGTTGTTTTATAAAAAAAAAAAAGAAAATAAAGGAACTAGAGAAAGGACTAAAGGAGCTAATAGGGTCTGCTTCCCCGTGAAAAGAACAAAATGATCAACTAACCAAACCCACCACAACTCTCAGGGACTAAAACACTAACCAATGAGATCTCATGGAGAGACCCATGGCTCCAAGTACATATGCAGCAGAGGATAACATTCTCTGGCATCAATTAAAGGAGAGGCCTTTGGTCCAGCGAAGGCTCATTTTACCAGTGTAATAAAATGCCAAGGTGCTGAGATGGGAGAGGGAGCACCTTTATGGGGTCAATGGGAGGAGGAGGAGGATGGGATTGGGGGAAAGAAGATAACATCTAAAATGTAAATACAAAAATTATCCAATTTCAAAAAAAAAAAAAAAAAAAAAAAAAAAAAAAAAAAAGAATGGCTACTCCAGCTTGTTTCTTGGGTCCATTTTCTTGGAAAGTTTTTTTCCCAGCCATTTACTCTGAGGATGTGTCTGTCTTTGTCTTTGAGATGAGTTTCCTGTATGCAGCAAAAAGCTGGTTTCTATTTTTGTATCCAGTCTGATAGTTTGTTTCTTTATTGGAGAATATAGTCTGTTGATGTTAAAAGATATTAAAGAATAATGTTTTCTGTTATTTTTTGTTAGAGGTAGAATTATGTTTATGTGCTTTTCTTCTTTTGTGTTTGTTGCAAGATTATTTTTTTTGCTTTTCCTAGGGTGTAGTTTCTCTCATTGTGTTGGAGTTTTCCATCTATTATTCTTTGTAGGGCTTAATTTATGGAAAAGTAATGTTTAAATTTGGTTTTGTCATGGAATATCATGGTTTCTCCATCTATGGTCATTGAGAGTTTGGTTGGATATAATAACCTAGGCTAGCATTTGTGCTCTCTTATGGTCTGTATGATGTCTGTCCAGTATCTTCTAGCTTTCATAGTTTCTGTTGAGAAGTGTGGAGCAATTCTGATCAGTCTGACTTTATATGTTACTTGTCCTTTTTCTCTTGCTCCTTTTAGTATTCTTGTTTTGTTTTGAACAATTGGTGTTTTGACTATTATGTGTAGAGAGAAATTTATTTTCTGGTTCAATTTATTTGGAGTTATGTAGCTTCTTGTATGTTCATAGTCATCTCTTTCTTTAGGTTAGGAAAGTTTTCTTCTATGATTTTGTTGAAGATATTTACTGGGCCTTTTAGTTGGGAGACTTTGCTCTCATTTACTCTCTATTATCCTTAGGTTTGGTCTTCTCATTGTGTCCTGGATATCCTGGATGCTTTGGATTAGGATCTTTTTTATTTTTACATTCTGTCATTGACTGTTGTCAATGTGTTCTATAGTATTTTTTGCCCCTGAGATTCTCTCTTCCATCTCTTGTAGTCTGTTGGTGATTCTTGTATTTATGACCCCGATCTCTTTCTTAGGTTTTCTATCTCCAGGATTCTCTCCTTTTGTGATTTCTTCATTGTTTCTATTTCCGTTTTCATTTCCTTCACCCGTTTGGTTGTATTTTCCTGTAGCTCTTTAAGTGATTTTTGTGTTTCCTCTTTAAGGGCTTCTACTTCTTTACCTGTGTTTCCCTGGTTCTCCTGCATTCCTTTAAAGGACTTATTCATGTGCTTCTCGAAGCCCTCCATCATCAACATGTGGAACGATTTTAAGTCCAAATCTTGTTTTTCTGGAGTGTTGAGATATCTACTACTTGTTGTGGCGGGAGAACTGGGTTCTGATGTTGCCATGTTGTCTTGGTTTCTGTTGCTTACATTCTTACTGTTGCCTCTTGCCATCTTGTTATTTGTGATACTAGATGATCTTGTTGTCTGTGTCTGGAGCTTGTCTCTGCTGTGGGACTGTGAGACTGAGGGCTCAGGAGAGAGATTGTTCCTGGGTGCTCAGCAATCTGTGGACAGGCTCTGAGTCCCAATTGTAGTGAACCTGCTCTGGCTCTGGGCTGGAACTTTTTTTTCTAGTCAGCACCATGCTACTTATGCCCTGAGAGTTCCCAGCAATCCCTCTCCAATTAGTCAGTTGAGAGAAAGTGGGGTCTCACCCATGTGCTCAGTGGAGGAGTGCTCCTGAGGCTTCTCTGGGTGCTAAGCAATCTCTTTGCTCTTTTGAATAGGCATGGCTCCATTGATGTTAGAATACTTAGCCCATAGGGAGTGGCACTAACTCATGGTTTAGCTTATAAAAGGACTTATAAAGGGACTTCTCCCATTCCACAGATAAAACAGTAGCAAACTGGATGAGATTAATATTTTTCAATTTTATCAAGTTCATCCACTTATTTATCAAGTATTTACATACTTATCTACCAATATTGGGGTCTAGGAGTCACCTCACAAACCACATGAATACTGATCTCAATCAGATAGGGATAATTTATTGAGCATACACCCCAGGACTGATGGATCAGGGCCATGATTCAGGTTTGGGAGTTGAACTGAGACATTGAGCTAAGATCCTATATGGTTTTCAAGCCCAAAACCTACAAACATCTGTCCCAAATTATATTACCAAATAGGATTTAGGGATATGGGATTTCCTTAGGAACATATCTTTATTGTGCATTTATCCTGCTCGCATTGATTGGGGTCCCAACTGTGCCAGGGGACTTACCTTGTCTAATATTTATGTCCTAACTTGTCTCCCAGGACAGGACTTGTATAACATTCATACACTAACTTGCCAAGTAAGATGTCAGTTGACCACATACATGACTCTCTGCCAAGTAGGATGTCAGTTCCCACGAAGTACTTGGGAACTTAAACTTTATTTAACCCCTAATCAAAATGGAAGTCTTATTCCAAATAGTTTTTTGTATTTATGCAGGTGTTTCTTATGTTATGGTCCATATCAGGGCCAGCTTATAAAAGCAAACACTATAAAGGCATATATATAGGTGCAGGGAGTGAACTATAAAAAGCAATTCTACTGACTATAGACTCACAATTAAGAATGAGCCAGACCTCTGTGACAACATTTCCTCTACCTTTCACCCCCCCCACACACACACACAAGGAATAACCTAGACAAGAAGCCATTGAAAAAAACTTTTAAAAACTGTGATAGGAATGGTGAAGTCTAGCTCCTCACTCTTGGTGGTTTCTAGATGGGGTGAAGAAGGACTTTGTTTTCTTTAAGGAGCTGGCCACTGAAACTTTGACCATGTTCCAGTGAGTTCTGGGCAGCACAAATTAGACTTGATTATTTTATTTATGTGTGTATTTTTATCTCTTTTTGGGGAGGTTACAAGAGTGGAGGATGGACCTAGGAATACTGGGAAGTAAGTTTAATCAGAGTCCATTATGTGAAACCCCCCCAAAATCAATAAAATCATTATTTTGAGGGAAATATGAAACACAAATAAAAAACCTTAAAACAGCCTTTATGAATTCAATACAGGTCCTTAAAGAGGAAACTAATAATCTCTTAAAGAAATATATGAAAACACAAACAGTGAAAGGAAATGATTAGTTCTTCAAGACTGGAAATTAGAAATAGAACTTTTAAAAATGGAGGGAAATCTGGAAGTGAAAATTTTAGGAACTTTAAAAGGAACTTTAGAGGCAAGCTTCACCAACAGAATACAAGAGGATCTCAGTAATTAAAGACATGGTAAAAGAAATATCTGTATCAGTCAGATAAAATGTTAAATTTTAAAAACTTCTGGCACAAAACATTCAAAAATTTGGGACAGTACAAAAAGACCAAATCTAGAGATGAGAGAAATATAGGAAGGAAAAGAAAACTCAGGTAAAAGGCATGGAAAATATTTTCAACAAAATCATAGAAGAAAATTCCCCTATAGAAGGAGATGTGGCTTAAGGTACAAGAACACAGAAAAGTCTGCAACAGAAAAGAAAGTTCCTTTAGCACTTAAAAATCAAAACACTAAACAGAGAGAACAAAGAAAGAATATTAAAAGCTGCAAAGAAAAAAAAACACGTAACATATAAAGGCAGACCTATTAGAATTACATAGACTCAGAGCCTGTAGAGATATGCAACATATTCTAAGAAACCCCAAATGCCAGCCTTAACTACTATACCCAGAAAAACAAACAATTACCATACATGGAGAAAATAAGACATTCCATTATAAAATCAAATGTAAGCAATATCTATCTACAAAATGAGCTCTATAGAAGGTTCTAGATGATAAACAGGTAAACCTAAACAGGTTAACTACAAATTAGAAAACACAAAGAGTAAATAATCTCTGACCAGCAAAGTCAAAAGAAGAGAAGACAGAGTCTCTCCCTCCCTCTCTCTCTCTCTCTCTCTCTCTCTCTCTCTCTCTCTCTCTCTCTCTCTCTCTCTCTCACACACACACACACACACACACACACACTACCACCACCAAAACAACAAAAACAACAAAATGACAGCAATCAGCCAGGTAGTGGTGGTGCACACCTGAGTGCATATTTAATCTCAGTACTCAGAAGATAGAGGAACTCAGATCTCTGTGAGTTCAAGGCTAGCCTGATCTACAAAGTGAGTTTCCATTACAGCCAAAGCTACATAGACAGACTCTTTCTTAAAACAAATGATAGATAGATAGATAGATAGATAGATAGATAGATAGATAGATAGATGGATGGATGGATAGATGGATAGATGATGGATAGATGGATAGATGGATAGATGAATGGATGGATGGATGGATGGATGGATGGATGGATGGATGAATGGATGGATGGATGGATGGATGGATGGATGGATGGATAGAAAGATAGATAGAAACACAGATCAATAAAAACAGCTCATTGATATCTTCCAACATCAATAGTCCCAGTTCCTGAATTGTGAGAAACAGATTGAAAGAATATATGTGAAAACTGGATTGATCCTTTGGTACATCCAAGAAACATACTTTAGCATAGACATCACCTCTCAGTAAAAGGATGAAAGAAGATATTCCAAGCAAATGAATCTAAGGAACAAGCTGCTGTAGCTATTTTACTATCTGTCAAAATAAATTTCAAGCCAAAACTAATCAGAAGAAATAGGAAAAAATACTACATATTCATTTAAAAAAAAACTTATCAAGGGGACTTTTAAATTCTTAACATCTTTGCCCTTACTACAAGGGCACTCACCTTTGTTAAAAACAAAACAAAACAAAACATTAGTACAGCTTAAATCACAAACTGATTCTCACACACTGATACTGCAAAACTTCAATATCAGACTTTTACTAATGGACTGATCATCCAAACAAAAACTGAACAGAGAAATGCTGGAGCTAACTGAAATTTTAAATCAAATGGACCTAACAGATATTTACAAAACATTTCACCAAAAAAAAAAAGAATATGCTTTTTTTGCAGCACTTCATGAAACTTTCTCCAAACCTGAATACATACTCAGATACAAAGGGAGTCTCAAAAACTACAAGAAAATTGAAATAGCATCCTACATCCTATCAGACCACCATATATTAAATCTGGATATTTACAACAAAAAGGTTGTAAACTCATGGATACTGAACAACTATCTACTGAATGAAAAAATGGGTTAAGACAGAATCTAAGAAACAAACCAATGTTTAGGTATGGACCTTTAATTCCTGGTCTTTCAAGACTTTTATAATGAAGGGTTGTTGGATTTTGTCAAATGCTTTCTCAGCATCTAATGAGATGATCATGTGGGTTTTTTTCCTTTGAGTTTGTTTATTTACTGGATTACTTTGATGTATTTTCACACACTGAAATACCCATGCATTCCTGTGATGAAATCTACTTGATAATGATAGATGATTGTTTTGATGTGTTCTTGGATTCCGTTTGTGAGAATTTTATTGAGTATTTTTGCATCAATATTCATAAGAGAAATTGGTCTGAAGTTCTCTTTGTTTGTTGGATCTTTGTGTGGTTTAGTTATAAGCATAATTGTGGCTTCATAGAACAAATTGGGTAGTGTTTCTTCTGTTTCTATTTTGTGGAATAGTTTGAGTATTGGTAGTAGGTTTTCTTTGCCCATATCTAAACAGAGTAAAAGCAATATACAGCATATCAGTAGCCAACATCAAAATAACTGGAGAGAAACTTGAAGTAATTCCAGTAAAATTAGGGAGTAGACTCAGCTGCCCACTCTCTTTCTACCTATTTAATATCACTATATTTAGTATAGTGATCAAAGTCCTAGCCAGAACAATTAGACAATAATAAGATATCAAAGTGATACAAATTGGAAAGGAAGAAGTCAAATTATTACTATTTGCAAATGATATGTTATTATACTTAAGGGACTCCAAAAAATCCACCAGAGAACACCTAAACCTGATAAACAACTTCAGAAAAGTGACTGGATATAAAATTAACTCAAACAAATCAGTCACAATCCTCTACTCAAAGGATAAAAAGACTGAGAAAGAAATTAGCAAAACAACACCCTTCACAATAGTCAGAAATAATAGAAAATACCTTTATGTGACCCTAACCAAGCAAGTGAAAGATCTGTATGACAACAACTTCATGTTTCTGAAGAAATCAAAGAAGATCTCAGAAGATAGAAAGGTCTGCCATGCTCGTGGATTGGAAGGATCAACATAGTAAAAATGACAATGTTGCTAAAAACAATCTACAGATTCAATGCAATCCCCATCAAAATTCCAACTCAATTCTTCATAGAGTTATAAAGAGCAATTTGCAAATTCATTTGGAATAACAAAAAATCCAAGATAGGAAAACTATTCTCAACAATAAAAGAACTCTTGGTGGAATCCCATTCCTGACTTCAAGCTGTATTACAGATCAATCATTATTTTTTAAAAAAGCAAACAAACAAAAAACAAAAACAAAAAAAAAAAAAAAACAAAAAAAAAAAAAAACCACATGGTGTTGGTACACCGAAAGGCAGGTACATCAATAGAACAGAACTGAAGAACAGATATGAACCCACACACCTATGGTCACTTGATCTTTGTCAAAGGAGCTAAAATCATCCAGTGGAAAACAGCATTTTCAAAAAATGGTTCAACTGGTGGTTAGCATGTAATAGAATGCAAATCTATTCTTACCTCCTTGTACAAAGCTCAAGTGCAAGTAGATTAAAAACCTCCACATAAAACCAGGCACACTGAAACTAATAGAAGAGAAAGTGGGGAAGAGACTTGAACACATGGGCACAGCGGAAATTTTCCTGAACAGAACACCAAAGGCTTATGCTCTAAGATAAACAATAGATAAATTAGACCTCATAAAATTGCAAAGCATCTGTAAGGCAAAGGACATTGTCAATAGAACAAAACGGCATCCAATAGATTGGAAAAAGATCTTTACTAATCCTACATCTGACAGAGGGCTAATATCCAATATATACAAAGAACTCAAGAAGTTAGGCTTCAGAAAATCAAATAACCTCATTAAAATTGGGTATAGAGCTAAACAAAGAATTCTCAACTGAGAAATATTAAGTGGCTGAGAAACACCTAAATAAATGTTCAAAATTCCAAGTCATCAGGGAAATGCAAATCAAAACAACCCTGAGATTTTATCTATCAACGGTAAGAATGGCTAAGATCAAAAACTCAGGTGACAGCAGATGTTGGCAAGGATGTAAAAAAAGAGGAACACTCCTCCACTGTTGATGGGTTTGCATGCTGGTACAACCACTCTGGAAATCAGTCTGGTATTTCAGAAAATTGGACATAATACTACCCGAGGACCCAGCTATACCACTCCTGGGCATATACCCAAGAGATGCTCCAACATATAACAAGGACACTTGTTCCACTATGTTCCTAGAAGCCTTATTTATAATAGACAGGATCTGGAAAAAACCCTGATGTCCTTCAACAGATGAACAGATACAGAAAATGTGGTTAATTTACACAGTGGAATACTAGCCAGCTATTAAAACAGCGACTTCATAAAATTTTTAGGCAAATGGATGGAATTAGAAAATATCATCCTGAGTGAGGTGACTCAATCACAAAAGAACACACATAGTATGCATTCACTGATAAGTGGATATTAGCCCAAAAGTTCAGAATGACAAGGATAACAATTCACACACTACATGAAGTTCAAGAAGAAGGAAGACCAAAGTATGGATGCCTCAGTCCTTCTTATAAGGGGGAACAAAATACTCACAGGAGTAAATATGGAGACAGAGTGTGGAGCAGAGCCTGTAGAAAAGGTCATCCAGAAACTGCCTCACCTGGCGATTTATCCCATATACAATTATCAAACCCAGACAATATTGTGGATGCCAAGAAGTGCATGCTGACAGGATTCTGATATAGCTGCCTCCTGAGAGGATCTACCAAAGCCTGGCAAATACAGAGGTAGATAATCACAGCCAATCTTTGGACTGAGAATGGGGGTTCCCAATGAAAGAGTTAGAGAAAGAACTGAAGAAGCTTAAAATTGGGAACAAGACAAAATTGTTCACTCTTTTCATACCTATTCTATATAGTATATAAAGTTTTAACCAGAGCAGTAAGACAATTTGAGATCAAGTGGATAAAAATTGGCAAGCAAGAAATCAAAGTACCATTATTTGTAGATGATATAATATATATATATATATATATATATATATATATATATATATATATATATGTAACCTGAAAAATTCTGTAACTTAACATTATAGCTGATTAAATAAAAGCATTCAGCAAAGTAACTGAATTAGAAACTAACTCACAAAACTCAGTAGCTAAAACAATCCTGAATAATCAAAAATTATTAGAGGTACCATCATCTCCAATTTCAAGTTGTTCAACAAACCTATATTAATAAAGTCAGCATGGTACTGGCACAAAACAGACATGTTGATCAATAGAATAGAATTGAAGATCCATAAATAATTTTTCACATTTATCAACACCTCATTTTGATAAAGAAGCCAGAAATACACACTGGAAAAAAGACAGCATTTTCAACAAATGGTGTGGGTCTAACTGGATGGCTGCATGTAGAACACAAATAGACTCATGCTTATCATCCTGCACAAAACTCAGCTCCAAGTGGATTAAAGACCTCCACATAAGGCAGATTCTCTGAAACTGATGGCGGAGACAGTGGGAATAGCCTTGAACTCATTAGCACAGGGAAGAAAAAAAAATTCTGAACAGAACACCATTAGCAGTACAGGAACTAAAATCAACATTTAATAAGTGGGACCTCATGAAACTGATAAGCATCTGCAAGGCAAAGGAATCCGTGATTGGGATTAATTGACAGTCTACAGTATGGGAAAACATCTTTACCAAGTATAAATCCAATATAGGGCTAATATCCAAAAGATATCAAAGACACTAGAGACAAAGAAGACAAATAGACTACTGATCTAGACACAAATTCTTTTTTTTTTTTTTAAGAAAGAAATCATGGTTTATTTAAAGGAAACAAATACAGCTGAGGTCATTGTGTAAAGTATAATCAGTTAGACTCAAAAATACTAGAATTACATGTTTTATATATATATATGTATATATACATATATATATTACACTTAAAAGTGTATTTCATACATCTTAAATATGAAATACTATACATCTTTGATCATTTACAATAAAATTACAAAAATTTATAGAATAAATCACCTCAGTATAGAAACACAAACAATTTTATTAAAACTCTTAATTTAAAAAAGTTATTTCTTCTTTTTTTTTAGAAGTCAGAGAGGAAGTTTTACTTTTTAAAGTTGAAAAAGTAATCTACAATAAAAATTAAATAAAATAAAAGTAGTAAAATCATTCTATTCTAATCTTGCAGCACTTAAATGTGACATTGCTCTGCTAGACACAAATTCTTAACAGAGGAAACTCAAATGTACCAGAAACACTTAAAGAGCGTTCAACATCCCTAGCCATCAAACCAAAATGCAAATCAAAACTCTTTTGAGATTTTTATCTTATACCTGTCAGAATGGGTAAGATCAACAGATCAAGTGACAGGTCACGCTGCTGAGGCTGTGGAGTAAGAGGAACACTCATCCATGGCTGGTGGGAGTGCAAATATGTATAGCCAGTGAAAATCAGTGTGTTTTTTTCTCGGATATATGGGAATTGATCCACCTCAAGATCCAGCTATACCATTCCAAGGTGTATACTCATAGGTCACTTCATCCTAACATTGCTGCTATGTTTATAATAGAAATTGGAAATGGCCTAAAGGTCTGTCAACAGACGAATGCAAAAATAAAATGTATGTTTATACAGTGGTATATTTATACATATTATTACTCAGCTGTGAAAAATGACATCATAAAATTTACAGGCAAATGAAATAAATTAGAAAAACCATCCTGAATGAAATATCCCAAACCCAGAAATACAAATGTGGTATATATTTGCTTATATGTAGATGTTAGCTTTTAAGTCAATAATAACCAAGCTATATTCCATAGAATTACAGAGGGTAGGTATAGAATAAGGAACTATAGGGAATAGATATATCTCATTAAAAGGGGGAGTTAGAGTAGATATTTATAAATGCATGGAGAACATCTGGAATGGATTGATCACGAGGAGAGGAGAAGGATAGATGGGGTAGTGAAAGAAAATATGGGGAGAGACAGCTAAAATTAAGGGCCATTTTAGAGGTATTATGGAAACCTAATAAAGTTGAAACAATCTAAAACATATAAAGGTAATCTAAATTGAAATTGCCAAATAATTGGGGAGAGAGAGTCCCGACTGGCCATCTTCTGAAAATAGACAAGGTTTCCAGTACTGATATTGAGTACTGGTATCTATTTGAGTTGTTGTTTAAAGAGGTAATGTTGCCTGTGCCCTGGACTACTCACAGCCTGGCCCTACCTGCCCTTGGAGGATGGAGGTGAGGTGGCACAGAATCAATGACACTGACTCTGAGAGCAGGTGAGAAATGCTGTAGCAAACTTATTTGAACATTGCTGCACGTTCCTTTAATACTCACCACCCGTCCCAATTAGCCGGCATTGTCTGT
The DNA here is from genome assembly GCF_963924665.1 of Micromys minutus. Taxonomy (NCBI): domain Eukaryota; kingdom Metazoa; phylum Chordata; class Mammalia; order Rodentia; family Muridae; genus Micromys; species Micromys minutus. The sequence continues at coordinate 52,104,363 of NC_137969.1, read as the reverse complement.
ATCAGCAATTCTTCATCTCTCAGGCAGTCCTCAATTAGATCCTTCTGTAGAAGATGCTTTTGTGGCTGTGCAGCCCACAGTGTTTACACAGAGGCAGCCTCGCCATTCCTACTACAAAACTGTTACCAATACTATAGATTGCTCTTCACAGACAGCAAGACGCCATTGCTGAAAACAGCACCCATATAACTAAGTGAATATGGAAATGTTGAACTGGTGCCTACAAAGAGCTTTCCTCCCATGTTATAGTCTATGTTATAGGAAGATATAATGCACTCTATCAAAAGAGAAACATAAATAACAAGCCACTCACAACCCCTTTATTTACAATGGTGTACTACCTGCAAGATATGTTAAGGCAATGGTGGCACAGTCCTTATAGGAGTAACCAACCAGTAATTGATCTGACTTAATGCCCAGTCCAGAAGACGAAACCTATACATGACACTGCTTGGGTGATCAAGAACCTGACACAAGATAGCCCAGATAGTCTAGGGCAAAATCAAATAATAGTAATCTAAAAAAAAAAAAAAAAAAAAAAAAAAAAGAAGAAGAAGAAAGGGAAGGAAAGAAGGAAGGAAGGAAGAAAATAAGGGAAGGAAACGTAGTTCAACTATCATCAGAGAAACCCATCCTGTGTTAGGTTTCAAAGAAACCTGAGACAAATATATAACTATGGTGACTGTGAAGGTATCAAAGTGGGCAGTGGTGGCATAGGCCTTTAATCCCGGCACTTAGGAGGCAGAAGCAGGAGGAGCTGTATGAGTTATAGGCCAGCCTGGTCTGCAGAGCAGGTTCCAGGACTGCCAAAGTTACAAAGTAAAACTCTGTCTCAAAACAAACAAAACAAAATAATAATACAAGAAATGAATCAAAGAGGACACTAGTCTTTCAGATCTCAGTGAGTAATATTTACAGAGCCCTGGCTGCTCGGTCTTCTCATCACCCATCACCCTAAACCTTTTCTAGACCCTGAGCTTTTTTTTCCCCTGCCTCCAGCTTCTCTTCCTAAATAAATCTTAGCCATTTTACCCATATGCTCTCTAGGTCTCGTGGTTCCTCTCCCTTCTTCTCCCACTCCCCACTTCTCTCATGGCCTAGTGTATTCTGCCAGCCACGTTCAGTCTACATTTTTCAGATAACTTGGGGTGTTCTTTTCCACAGTAACACCTTCTCCTCAGCCTAGAAGGGGTCATGTCCTCATTTTCATTCCTCTTGCAGCAAATGGGAACAAATACAAAAACCCACAGCCAGACATTATGCAGAGAGTGAGAAAGCTTGGAACATTCAGCCCTAAATGGGATGCCTCCATTAAATCCCTCACCTCAGATCTCAAGGAACCCCAAAGAAGAAGAAGCAGAAAGAATATAAGAGCCAGAGTTTGGAGGACAGCAAGAAAACAAGGTCCTCTAAATCAGCATGAGCAAAGCTCATGTGAACTCACAGAGACTGGAGCATCAAGTATAGGGCCTGCAAGGATCTTCAACAGGTCCTCTGCACTTACATTATAGTTTCCAACTTAACAGTTTTATGGGATTCCTGAGTGTGCAAATAAAGTGGGTCTCTGACTCCCATCCCCTCTCTTGGACTCTTTTCTTTCTGTCTTGTCCAACTTTGATGTGATAGATTTTTTTATCTTATTATATTTTATTTTGTTTTGTTATATTTTTAAGATGAATGAATGTAAACCTAGCCACTAAGGTAAAGGTTAACAGCAAAACTGTCATTTATACCTGCTGAGAGGAGGATTCTGAATATATCTTGGGGGGGATATGAAAATAATGTATTTAAAATTTAAAGATGTTTTAAATAATAAATATATTACAATATATTTTATAATAAATATATATTATTATAAATTATTATATTATTTACTATGTTATTATAAATTATTATAAATATTTTATATTATATAATAAATATATTATAATATATTATAAATATATATTTAAATATCAAAAATAACAGGCTATCAGATAGCAAATAAAATATAACCAGATCAGGTTAAAAAGATGGCTAAATTGGTTAAATCACTTACTGTTGTTGCAGAGGGCTGAGATTTAGTTCCCAGCATCTACATAATGTTCATAACTGCCTAGAACTCCTGTTCTAGGGGATTCAACACCCAATTCTGATTTTTCTTTGGGCTTCTGAATGATGTGGTGGATATTATACTCAAGCACACACATATACATAATAAACAAACATTTCCAAAACTAAAAGAAGCTTATTAGTTATATCTTTGTCATCTCATCAGTTTAACTGGCTAATTAGTCAAAGAATATAAAGTTACCTCAAGGAGAATCAGGAATAGGAAACAGACATCTGAGAAGTAATAGTAAAGTCAATACCATAGTATTAGTCACCGTAAAGAAATGCAAATCAAATTACTCTTGAGGTATCATCTGACACACGCTAAATTAGCAGTTTTTAGATGATGAGCTGACCAGGTGACAAGGATGTGATACACACATGCAGCTCAGCGGGCACTGCAGATGTGTGCGACCTTTGGGGAAGCAATACAACAAGCACAGAGAAAGGTTTGTGCCCTCAGGCCCAGTAATTTCACTTCTTATTATCACCAAGGGCTCCATGGAAGCAGAGACATTGTGCTGTTCTTCACAGCCTCCACAATTCAATTAAATCCAATTAACAATCATTTTATATCTTCCATCTGCCAGAAAGAGACAACAGGGAAGTGGAAATTAATAAGACAGTTTCTGACCTCAGGGGGCTCTACGTCTGGCAAGAGTCAGGTAAATAAGCATTGCAAAATGAGGCTGAAGGTCTAGTAGTAGAAGCAGATGAAGTCAGAAGAGTTGTGTTCTATGGGACTGAGTGGAATAGGTGAGCGGAAAGCAGGAAGCATTTCAAAAGATTGAGAGACTAGCATGGCGGCACATCCATTTAGTCTGACCACTTGGGAGGCAGAGGCAGATAGGTGTCTATGAGTTCAAAGCCAGTGTTGTCTATATTTCCCTGACTCAAAAGAAGAAAATATCGAAAATGAAGGAAATAAAAAGACAAACATTCTTAAATTATAAGGTAAACTATAGGGCTAAAGGCACAGTTCAGGCAGGGGAGCAATAGTCTAGCCCTGTAGGATACAGATCCCAGAAGGAGGATTGTGGAAAAAATGAAATTCTTGGAAAAATAAGAGAATTTTACTGTTTCTGGTGACATCAATAATAAAAACGAAAGCATGCATTTATGGTTAACATTAGAGACATGAGCTTGTGAACTGTGGAGCACAGTGGACCACTGTCCCGTTATAAAATGCAAAGAAAAGTGACTGCTCCTGACCATACTGAGCATCTCTCCAAGATTCAACCTTCTTCTTAAGTTTCAAACACCTTTTCTTGAAACATTATTAATCTATTACAAAATTCACCCCATTAAATGTACGAGTCAGTGGTCTTACTATACTCACAAAATTTTATGACTATTTCCAAAATGTTCTTAACACATTAGAAAGAAACATATTAACACTCACCCAACTACTCCCAGCCTCTGACCACCAGGGTCTCTTTCCCATGTCTACATAATTCAGTTTCTCTGCCCTAACTCCTAGCCTGGGGAAATAGAACATATTTACTGCTTTCCCCTCAGTGGGGACACTGGACATCTCAAAAGTGAAATTGGATGATTACAAGTTATCACCTACCATAAAAGTACTAACTTTTTTATTCTGTTTCCTTATTCCATACCCACAATCCCTGAAGGGCCTGCATTAAGTCCTTTGCAAGTGCTGTTCTCTGGGCCTAAAATGCTCTCCTGACAAGTAACAATACCACATCACCAATCTCACTTTTTTCTGAAGTCATCCCAAACCCCAACTGCCTTTTTGGGCACCATCCCAAGTCATTCTGGTCACCAAGATGACAACCTGGAAACTGTCCCACAATCTCATGTTTGTCACTACCTGTCAACACCGGTTAATGACCCCCTTAACAAATATTTATTCAATAAATATGTGCATGTTCACATGCATCTGTGGATCTGTTTCCTTGCAAATCCTTGGAGTAAATATTCATAAGAAAACATTCATGATAACTGGGTACCAAGTCAAGCATGGCCTTGAATTTTAAATTGTTTGGAAAAGAGTGAATCCCATTGGATACTGGGGAGGGTGTTAGAAAACAAACAGTTGGACACAAGGATGTAAGTTGTTTCATTTCTAGACTTCAAGGCTTCAGAAATCCCCAAATGTCCAGAAAAGCTGGCAGTAGAGGAATCATTTTATTTTTACTTTGCCAAGTTTACATTTAGCTTCATGGTCATATCACCATGTTATAGAATAGAGTATTTAGCCTCTAAAAGAGTAAAGAAGACCAGTTTTTTAATTGAATAAATTTTGCTTTTGGAAACTTTTTGTTGTCCTCATTCCTCTCATTGTGCTGGGATGTCACCTTGACAGTGGGGGGACAGCTGATCTCAGACATTGGATCAAGGTCAAAGAGAAATCCTGGGAAGTTTCCCAAGATTCGATATTTCAATGTTTTGTCTACATCCAATTAAAGCTTTCTGATAAGTCTTCCCTATAGGGACCACAGTGTTAGCAATCAGGCATATCATGGACAGCCAAAAGGGACTCCACAACAGTATTGACAATCTTTACAGTCAGCTCTCAGGGACCTGGGACAAGAAGACATGTCATCATTAGCTGCCCAGAGACAACACATTGTTTTAGATTTATGTTAAGTGATATATGATTGGGATGAAGATAGATAGGTGGAGAAAGGTCGAGGAGAGGGAGTAGAGGCAGGAAGTGGAGAGGAGATGCCAAGGGGAATCAAGATGGAGCTGGAGAAAGAGGACCTAGATTCTGGTGGCAGTAATTGGCAATAAGGTAGATATGAATATTTTAAGGGATTTTATAGGTCTTTTTATTTCATATAGAAGGGCAGTTTGTATCTTTGTTCATTGTATGTTATCTTATTGTGTAGAGGGTTTGTGGATTGAGAATTTAATATATAAACCTGCATGGTAATTTATCAGGCTTTGGAGTCATGTTTGTGTCAGGCAATGAAGAAACGGGACACACTGGGACAGAAACAACCGGGGTGGTGGAGTGAACCATGCCTGAGATCTTAGAGGCGGCCTGGAGCGCCAGGTGGTGTGGGGACCGAATGTGTATTCTCGGCTCCGCACTAGAGCGGCGTCCACTGCGTGAGACCGTGGGGATGATAAAAGGTTAAGCCATCCTTTTAATATTGACTGCTACCATTGTTGCCTCTGTCACATGTTCTCTTCCGCCTGCACCCGCCTGATGAGAAGCCCTGTTTTCCCTTCCCGAATCCCTTCTCCCATTCCTTTGCCCAGAGGCAGCTCTGTACACCTCCCACCGGATACCCCTCCCACCAGAGACATGTTACATAGTGTAATTTTGTGGGAACTGCTATCCAGTTTCTTCGCACAGTATCTAAGTGACCTCAGAAATCTGGCATTTAAAAGCTACTTAGTTTTTCCTCATACAGTAACCAATTATAAGACCAGCCAGGTAAAAACAGGTACTATATCTGAAATAAATTAATGTGTGCGTGTGTGATTTTTATAGAAGATACTGAGTTTTGATGTATGAAAAGCTTTGTAAGATCTATTGGAAACTGAGCCAAGACATCAAGTGTGACTGTGTCACATGGATCATGATGAAGGATCTCATTCTATTGTAAAATATTTTTAAATAAATGTTTTAAAGAGTAAGAAGATTAAAACTGGACAAATAGCAGGAGAGAGCTGAGAATATTTTGTCTACTGGAGAAACTAAGAATTAAGGCAAATGACAGCAAGCACTTTTACATTATGTGCATTTACTGTAGTGTGATTTATTTGGGAACAACATCCACATGAGAGTAAGAAGGTATTTTAAAAGATAGAAATGTGAATAATTTTCTCAGATGCCTTGCCTCATTTCCAAAGAAGCAAAGGCAAAGTGGCTGGGGAATATGCAGAATTCAGTTCACACTGATGAGAAACAATATCTTAAAGAGAAGAAAGAAAGTTTCTGGACCAAGGGACAACAACCAACCAGTATCTGAAAGAAGTCACGTGACTATTAAGAAGTGAAGGGTTTGGATGCTGGTGGGGAGCATAGGGTGACTGAAGTCATACTTACAAGCAAGTAACAACCGGGACGGAGTATTCTAGTCATTTAGGTGAAGTGTGGCAACATACTTGGGTTGGCTAGATAGACAAGTAACAACACAGAAACCACAATGGTGCATTTGGAAGCTAGCACTGCAGGGAGCATCCAACAGAGCCCTTCTGGGAAAGTAAGAATACTTGGCTGGCAGCTGTTCTCACTCACCTGCCCTGGGTAGGTAATGGGAAAGAGTCAAAGTTGCTCTGTACCCCCTTAAGTTATGGGGGTCTGGGAAGCTGCTAAGCCACAGTCATGAGGCTGTTTGGTAAATTGATGCTGTGGATTTCAGGTACTCTAAAGAGCAGGGTAACACTAGGAAATGAATTTGGATTCCTGTAAAACCCAAGTTACTTTGTGAACTTGCTTCTGATTCCATGACAGACTCCATCCAAATTGGCAGTCAAGGAAAGGCCTAAGAACTGAGCAAGCCCAGGCAAGCCCAGGCAAGTCAATTACTAACAGGAAAGAAAAAAAAAAAAAAAAAAAAAAACAGGTTTCAGCCTTCACACCCCAATAATGATCCCAGAATGCTTAGAAATGGAGCAAGATAAGGCCACCTACTGGGATTCCTCAAAAACAGGTTTCAATCTCGATTCCCCCTTAATGATTCTGGGTTGCCTAGAGATAGAGTAAGATAAAACTCATCTACTCCAGAACTCCAATGTGCTTTAAATGGAGCCTTCGAGCTCACTTGATTGTCTATCTTGGTAATGGGAGACCTCAGCACGCTGGACTTCTGAAAAATAAAACACTCTTTCTGTTTACATTTGACTCCAGGGTGTTGTTCTTCAGAAAATCATGAACCCTTACATTTGGGTGCTCGTCTGGGAACACTGAAAATCCCCTGACCAAATAGTGAAGTGTTTTCCAATCAGTAAGTCCACGTGTACAACTGTTTTTGTCCATATCTGCTTCTGTTTCAGGTCTAGTTGTTTCGGGTTCAATCTGGAGGCTGGGAGGGACAAAGCAGACACATATTTCATCACCTGGCCAGGGCAACAGAAGCTGCTAGCAGAAGCTGGAGAACCTGCTAGCTCTCATCTGGATTCTGACCTGGCTGTGGGTCTATAGGCCTCCCATGCACAGGAAGACGTCTTGGACAGCCTTTCGGTTTGCTTTTGCTTTCTCAGGAATATCCTTCTATGTCTGTCAGTCAATATTCTGTCTGTACTTTTTGTCCTCTGGTACAAGCTTTTTTTTGAGTCCTAGGATGGGACACAAAGCCCCCCATGGGCTTGGTCCTGAACCATTTTCGGGACTTTTGCTGATTCATAGAAGACTCTCGTCTGGTCGTTCATTTCCACAAACTCACAATCTTCTGTAGGAATAAATGGACCTAAAAAGAGGGCTTTTCATCTCCCCCTCATTAATGGAGTGAAGGGTTAGTTATGAGGCCAGGGGCCACTGGACCAAGTGCTATGGACCCTCAGCACTACTTACTTTTCCTCCTCTAAAGGAGTGTCAGCTTGGGTTCCCCGCCTTGCTCCCTCCTTCTGCTCCTGAGAAGGATCTCTGACCCCTTTCTTATATTCCTGCCCCTGCCCTTCCCCTGCCCCTGCCCCTGCCCTTGCCCAGACAGCACAGGCAAAAAGGGAGGATCAGCCCCTGACTCCCCTGACTCTCCTGACTCAGCTTTGAGTCTACCTCACACTCTGGCCTGTACTACTCAGAGGGCCAACTCTATTACGACCTTAAAGGTCTAGGCTATAGGACTCCCAGATGCTGTGGGAGACAGTTCATGTCATATGTGCCATTTTCCAGTAATGATCTCTACAGTTAGAAGTTGCAGACACCCTCACCCCTACCCCCCTCCCCTGCTTTTAGAAAGACCATCTGCTCTCACAAGTCTTCTAGATTCTGTCATGCTGACTCACCTTGGATGATTGTCAGCAACTGCTCCAGGTCCTCTTCATGATAGAGAAGAGAGAGGATCATGGGAGCATCCCAGAAATTGTTTCTGGGAGCAAATATGCTGCCCACTCAAGTTCAGGCTGATATTGATGCTGCTGTTCCTTTGACTCAACCCAACTGGGATTTAAACAATGCTATTAAAGTAAGGAGGGACTCCAGGTCTACTACCAGGTTCCAGTGGGTAGGGAGGCTCCAAGAGACCTCAAGATCATCCACAAATTTATGTAAGGTGACCCAGATGGTTCCGAGAAGGAATGAGAGCCCCAGGAAATACCTAGAAGACTTTTTGAAGTATACAGGACCTATATTCCTTTTTATTCAGAAGCCAGAGAGCACCAGTCAGCTGTGAACATGGTTTCTGTTAACCAAGCTGCCCCTGACATCCGTTGGAAGCTTCAGCCACTGAGTGGCTTTGCAGTGCCTCTGGCACCCAAAAGCCAGCTTCTATTTGCCTTTGAATGGCAAGATTTGGAGAGAGGCTTCAAGGGACAACTGACTTGCACATGCCTGCCTCAAGGATTCAAGAACTCACCCTCCACCTTTGAGGACTTGGGTTAGTACCAGTGGGTACAAATAACTGTGCTTTAGTATGGATTGTGGACCCCTGACTTAGAGACATACCAGGAGGCCACATGAGATCTGCTACAGGAGCTGAGTCAGCTTGGATACCGGGTGCTTGCTAAGAAGGCCCAGCTTTGTCAACTTGAGGTTACCCATCTGGGGTATATATTTAAGAGGGCCATCTAACACATGCTGTCAGATGCCCTGAAAGAAAAACATCCTTAGCATCCCAGTTCGAACAACCTGAAGGCAAGTATGAGAATTTCTGGGATCTGCAGGGTTTTGTAGACTTTGGGTGATAGGGTTCACTGAGATAGCCAAAGTGTTATATGAGGCCACCAGGGGCCAAGAAGACAAAAAAAGAATTGACCCCTAGGATGGACATGGCTTTTAAGACTCTAAGAAAAGCCTTATTGGAGGTGCTGGCCTTGGCCCTCCTGGACATTCACAAACTTTGTTCACCCAAACTTTGGAACCAAATAAAAGACCTATGGCTTATTATCTAAGAAGCTGGACCTGATGGCCCAAGGATGGTCAGCCTGCCTCTGAATTATAGCTGCCACTGCCCTGCTAGTCAAGTATGCTGACAAAATAACAATGTGGCAGAAGCTTGTTATCACCAAAAATGTTCCATGTTATTTAGGGGACCCTCAAGAATCTACCCAGCTTGTGGCTGTCCAAAGCCAGAGTGCTTTCAGGCTCTATTTCTGAATCCCATCCCCCATCATCTTCCCTAAACCCAGCCACTCTGCTACCTGACCTGTCCTCAGACGTGCAGCATGACTACTCTAGTTCTGGAGTACATCCAGAACATCAGGCTGGATTTGACTGACATCCCCTGACCAGATGTAAAACATGTCTACCTCATGGATGGGAGCAGCTTCAGTGGAATCAGGTACGTAGGGGCTGTGGTTGTGGGCATGTTATTTGGGAAACTGCTTTGCTGCTGAGAACTTCAGATCAGAAATCTGAACTCAAGGCTCTAACCCAGGCTTAAAAATTTGCAAAAGGTGTACACTGACAGTAGATGAAATTATTAACTGCTGAAGAAAAAAAAACATCAAAAATAAGGAACGGATACTTGCTTTATTGGAGGGATCATGGCTTCCTCTCAAAATACTCATAATTCATTGTCTTGTGCATCAAAAAGCAACATCAGAAATAGCCGAGGGAACAGACTAGCTGATAAAGCCAAAAGGAAGGCTGCCCAAGCTTCCACTGCCAACACCCTGATAGCTCTGCTGCTCTCACACCCCCTACCCTGAGCTCCCAGCCGTCCCTGAATATACTGCTGAAGACACATGACATCAGAAGAGTTTACAGAAGAGATGGATGCTTGCTGAGCTCTGAGGGCTGCACCATGCTCCCTATTGCTAAGCCACTCGTCCATCAGATTCATCAAGCTTCACCCCTGCCTGGGTCACTGAAAACTGAAGGAAATGATGTAAAGGGCAAGGGGCAAAACGTTTGACTTAGGGCACTTGGCTGATCAGGTATCTCAGACTGTGCCACCTGCCAGACTGTGACCTCCTCAGGTCCTGATCAAGGAGCTGCTCCAGAAACCAGGATCAGGGGTTAATGGCCAGGGGTTAATTGAAAATATTTATACAGAATAATTGTGTAAATAATTAAATATAAATATAAATAAATAATTATACAGAAATAAAACCAGGAACATATCGGTATTTGCTTCTTTTTGTAGATTCCTTTTAAGGATTGGTAGAAGCCTACCCTACAAAGAAGGAGATTGCCAACATAGTGACAAAGAAGCTTCTGGAAGGTACCATACCTAGGTATGGCTTGCCTGCCTTGCTTGGGTCTGACAATGGACCAGCATCCATTTCTCAGGTAACTCGATCTCTAGCAGAGGTTCCAGAGACCAACTGGAAATTTCATTGTACATACAGACCAAGAGTTCAGGGCAAGTGAAGAAGATAAATTACACCCTAAAGAAGGCCTTGACCAAATTAACCCCTAAAACTTGCAGTGACTGCATTTTTCTAACCTTACACCTTATATAGGGCTAGGAACACCCCTTATACCTTAGGTCCCCACTTTTTGATCCTGTATGAGAGACCCCCTTCTATGCTGCCTAACCTTCAGTATAATAGCTGAATATGACCAACACAAGGTTTTAAAATCCCTGGAAGCCCTCCATAGGGTCCAAAAGCAACTCTGGCCTGCCATCTGCCAGGTTTATGAATCTGTTCCTCCCCCTAACCCTCATTGCTTTGAACCAGGTGAGAAAGTCTGGATTAAGAGACATAGACATAAGATTCTGGATCCTCACTGGAAAGGGTCTCATACCATATCACTTCTACATCATGCTGGGAGTGATGATCCAGCAGTTGAGGTCCCAGCAAAGACTTTTGGGTGAACTGCCATAGGAATGATGGGTGGTCATTACCCCACATCCTGTCAGTTCACTGAAACTGTGAGTCCAGTGCCTGACCCTGGCTGCTTGTTGCTTACACTCTGCTGCATCAGCCACCAGCCCCCTTACTATCTGAGTACCCCCAGGGGACGATGCAAAAACCTTGTCATCGAGTTCACAGTGGCTGGCAAGTAGGCCAGTTATACTGCTGATTTTAACACCTCTCTCCCCAGACTTAACACAGAACTATTAGATACCAGACAGGGATCTGCATTGGAAATAAGGTACCCCCAGCCTATTCCCACCTCTGTAACTCTTACTATTGCAGGATACATGCTGCCTCCAGAGAGTTTTTAGTGGGCTTGTACCTCAGGGCTTACTGCATCATGTATGGCCTGGTTGTAAATACTCTCCTACGGTTCAGGAATGCCCAGAACTCCAGAGTGCTTTAAATGGAGGCTGTGAGCTCACTTGATTGTCTCTATCTTGGTAATGGGAGGCCCCAGCACGCTGGACTTCTGCAGAATAAAAACTCTTTGCATTTACATACTATTTAAGTCCCGGATGTCATTCTTAGGCAAATCATGAACCCTTACATTTCTAATAAGCATATTTCATTTTAAATTTATATTGTATTTGTGATGTGATATAGAATAAGACTGGGGTATGTTTTTGAGGCAGAGTCTCCCTCTCCCTCTGGCTGGCCTGGAGATTGCTCTGTAGGCTGGCCTTGAACTCACAGAGATTCACCTGCCTCTGCCTCCAGAGTGCTGGGATTAAAGGTGTGCACCACCATGCCCTGTTAGAATTAAATTTTAAAAAGGTATTTTGATCACAGGGCAGAAACTAACTGCTAACCTATTGAAATGGTTTTTGGCTGCCAGTCTTCCTCTTCACTACTCATCCCAGCTGCATGCCCACTCCCTACTCTCAGCCTCCCCAGGCTCTGAGTTTCCCTTCCCTTCCCCCAGCTTCTTTACTGCCTGTGTATAACCCAGCTATTTGGGTGTCCTATTTGGGTGTCCTCTTGATTCCCAGGTCCTCTCTTTGCTCCCTCTTTTTTCTATTTCTCTCTCAGCTCCTCACCACCCCAACCCCCAAACACCCCTACACAAACCACCCCCATCCAAAAGACACACACAATGCCCCCCCAAAAAAACCCACCTCATGGCCCAGTTCAGTCTGGACCCTGCCAGGTGCCACTGCTCCTTCGAACCTTACCTTGGAGGGGTCATGACCTCAGTTTTCAGTCATCTGGTGCAGAGACCACAGGATTGGCATATATGAGCTCCCTTTCAAGGAACTTGACTTGGCCCCCTCCAAACCAGGCTGCTGATCTGATTCTCTTGAGGTATACATGAATCATTTGTTTCTGCTGGCTTCTGCCACCAACCAAATTTGACTCTAAATTCTAGAATCTGACTCTTAGCTGCTTCTTCTCTCCATGTGCCCTAACCATTTGCCTCTCCTTCTTTGTCTACTTCATTAGTGCCTCTCTGGCTCCTGGAGCCCATTACACTCTCCAGGGACCCACATGGTCACACAAGACATACATCTCTACTAAAGAACTGCCCCTCCCTTTCCCCCCAAACCTGACCTAGTCCACCTCTTCAGCTGATTTCTCCTGTTCTGCTCTACCCCCACCCGCTTCCCCAAGGAGTTGCAGTGCCATAGCTTCCTCTGGGTTCTGACTCTGTTCCTTCTGTCTCTCAGCTCCCTCCTAAATGGAAATCGGACAGTTCCTGTACTTTGTAGTCCTGTTTCCTCTCAGCTCCCTCCTGAGAGTACTGAAGCTTCTCCACACCCTCCTGCTCTTCTCTCTCAGCTCCCACTTGGAGCTTGAGGGAACTGGTCCAACAGAGTTTGTTTTGTAACCCTTTCTCCTTTCCTCCTCAGACTCAGCAACTCAATTAAAGCCTTCGTGTCTTGCTGTAAATCACTTGGTCTCACTAACAGCTCAATCAATGGCCAAAGATGGAACACTTGATTTTAATTTCTCTCATATGATTACAGCTTCTACCACTGAACAAACAAATTTTGGGTTTCTGACATAGAATAAGATGCTGAGGTACATATTTTACATACCAAAGCAGACCTGACAGAGAAATAACTTAACACAAATAATCACAAAACTTCTTATATCACAACTTTTTTCTGCTCTAAACTTCCAAAAGTCTCTGACCTCTGTGTTACCACCACTTTTTACTCTAAAAAAATAAAATAAAATAAATAAAAATAAAAAAACCTTTTATCTCTGCTCAAAAAATAACTTAAAACTATGCTGTAAATAGCTCATGATTTGTAAGTTCATTTGGGTGTGGTTAAAAAAAACTATAATAAAACTTAGTTTAAAACTTATTTAAATTAGCTTAAAACTTACTTTGAATACACACACACACACACACACACACACACGCATGCATGCATGGGAGGGAGCTGAAGAGTCTTACTACAACACGCTATGCAAGTGACTCAACTTTTGTTTAGAATATACTGAATATGTAACTTGGATTCAATTCTTGTTTAAAAAAACAGGTTTACTAAGAAAAAGACACTTTTAGATAACAATCCATTGGCTTGCCTCTGTCTCGGCTGATGACGTTAATAGGATGGAAGCAAATACATGACTGGCAGTTATCTTTACTAAGAGTAAAAAGGAATTCGTACAACTGAAGCTTGGTGTCAAACAGTTAATAAAGATAAAAGTAGTTAGACAAACATTTCTAAGTCAGTTTCTGTTAACTTGAGCAGACCTTTATTACCTTAGGAATTTATAAACCTTATTTATCAAACATGCCTTATTTAGATATATTTTGTTTATTATCTGAATATTTCTAGAATCCTGGTGTTGAACAGTTAGTAAAGATATAAGTAGTTAGACAAACGTCTCTAAGTTTTGTTGTTGTTGCTGTTGTTCACCTGAGTATATACTTACAACCTTTGAAATTTCCTAATCCAAAGTATTTTGGAGACTGGCTGTTGTTTCCTTAGTATAAAAGAAGATATAATGATAAACCAAGTTGCTTTAGTTGCTTTATACTACATGGTCATCTTAACTAAAGATGGAGGTAAAGTTACCACAACATACTCTGATGACTGTCCCAAGGTATTGCTGAGGAGACTGTAGATATGTGGGAGAACATGGCCAGAGGCATCAGGAAGGGTTCAAACTGAAACAGGCCAGAGAGGATGGGGCAGTGGGAGAGGATGGGGCAGTGGGAGAGGGTGGGGTAGTAAGAGAGGATGGGGCAGTGGGAGAGGATGGGGCAGTGGGAGAGGATGGGGCAGTGAGAGAGGGAGCATTTGGGAACCAAGAGCACAGAAATGGTTGAGTTATATAGGGAAGCAAAGCTGGGGGAAGGGAAGTGAAGCTCAGGGATTGAAGTCTAGGGTAGGGGCAGGAATTGCCAGGAGGATGAGGGATGCTGGAACAACCTGGCAGCCATTTGTTCAGGATTTCTTTGAGACCAAACTATCTTTTTTAGTCAAGACTAGAAAAGATTGTTCTTGACAAGAGAACTTTGCTTAATATAGTTCTGAAAACAGAAAATAAAATGGCCTCTGATACTTTAGTTTCTCTAGTACTAGTAGTCTGAGCCAGGGTTGGGTTAAGCCCCTGTATGTTACTGGAGATAATTATCCCTTGAGCTCTAATGCAAAGGTTACAAAGGCTCTCCAAACCACTGCTGCAAGACTCATCTCAACTGAACTCAATCTGGCCCTCACAGGAACAGGTTCTCTCTGAGAAGACGTGGAAGAAGACAGAGTGCTTGTCCAGCAATAACTGCCATTCAGTTGTTCAAATGACCAATACAACTAGGTTAAAATCATGGAGAGGTTATTACAGAATATAGATTTACTGGTTTAATCGTGAATCAGATCATTTGATGGATTTAACTTACTTTTTAAAATACTATAGTGAGTTTGGGGCTGGAGAGATGGCTCAGTGGTTAGGAATGCCTGTTGCTCATGTATAGAACTTGAGCTCTAGCACTCACAGAGGATTGCTTACCACTACCTATAACTCCCAGCCTCAGGGGATCCATCACCCTTTTCTGGCTTCTGTGGGAGCTATCACACATAGGGTACACACACACACATACACACCACCACCACCACCACCACCACCACTACCACTCATTTTTAAATAGTAGTATGGTTAAGATAGCATTAAGAAAGTAAGAATAACTCTCCTTTGAACAGTTAGCTTTATCACATAATTTGACTGTTTTATAGCCATCTGGATGGGTACCACCCGGTTATTTTGCAAATTCTTCTACATTGCTGTTTCTAATGCCTTATTTTTCCCTGTTTTCAACTACTATATCTCTGTTCAGTCTCCAAAGCTTAGTTTCTCAGTGTTCCCTCTCAGACGTTTTTCTCTCTAACGTTACGTGCTCTCCTTGGAAAATTTCATTCTCATCTGCAATGGTATACTGGCAAATAACAAACAGACTGTTTGGTGGTGACAAGGAAGGGTGGTTTGCAGTGTGTGCTGATTTCTGTGGTGTGTATACTTTCATGGCAGCCAATAGCAGGCTACCAATCATTGAGCATGCAGCACAGCACCTTAACTATCACTTCCAATGGTCTTCTAAGTGCTGATGTCCATATGTTGATATTTCCATGACAACAGCAGCAGCAATGTGAGAAGACAGAGGCCAAACACGATGACTTTGTAGCTCAACTAAGAGTTGCTGTAAGATGCTCTTGGAAACTGACTGATGGGACACTGACAAAAGCAGCTCATGGGGCCTGACTATACTCCTGGACTGCAATTCAATATCTTCCATAGTCTGCCTGTTAACTCTTTTCTAGGCAGACTCCAGGCTTCCCATCCACACCCAATAGATGACATGATCTAGATATGAAAGGATGACATGGATCTTCCTGCCTTTTTCTCCACCCTAATGTTGCTTTAAACTTTCGTGCCTGTCTTCCATTATGACACTCACTTCTGGTTTTCTTCTTCAATTTGTGAAATTTTTTTTTTTCTGAAAGGGGGAAGAGTTGGCACTAATCAAATCAAGGGCCTCAAGTGCTCTAACCACTGTGATACACCCACCATTTTCTCCTTACATGTTGTTTTTCTCCAGCTTATTCCTCAAAACTTACTTTTTTATCTTTTGTTGAATGAATATGTATGTGTGTATGTATACATGTAAATATGTGTATGGGGGAGCATGGATTCCAGAGGCATCTGACACCCTGGAACTCAGCCACCTGACATGAGTGCTGGTTATTGAACTCAGGTCCTCTGGAATAACAATATATGTTCTTAACCACTAAGCCACCTCTCCAGGCCCAGACTCCCTGTTTTAAGATCACATATTTCTGTTTTTTCCTACTACCTGGTGCTGAATTGTTTTAGCTTTCAGATCAGACTACTCTTTGCAAAACCTGCACAAATACCTCTCCTCTGTCTAAAGCTCTGAGGTTGGTCAGCTTCTCACCTCTACATACATCCAGTATCTCAGTTTGTGTTTCTACTTGTTTTTTTTTTTTTTTTTTTTTTTTTAGCAGTTACCTAAATCTACCTGAAGTGGTAGCTTAATACACTAGTCATACATTCTTGCTTTCACATATGCAGAGAGTTGAGAATCTCCACTGATCTGATTTAGATTCAGAAAATTTTGACTGGGCTCACCCATATAGACATAAGTTAGGAGAACTTGGATGCTGGGGAACTGGCTAGTTTTATTTCAACTTGACACAAACCAGAGTAATTTGAAAAGAGGAGGCCTCAACTGAAAACATGGTTTAGTAAGATCTTGCTATAGATACGCCTATAGGTATTTTCTCACTTAGTGATTGATACAAGAGAGCACTAATCAAACCCAGGGCCTCTCAAGAGCCTCTCTGAGTGGCTTGTGTTCCTGGGTCCTATAAGAAAGAAGACCGAGAAAGCCATGAGGTGCAAGCGAATAAACAGCACTCCTCATGGCCTCTGCATCAGCTCCTGCCTCCAGGTTTCTGTCCTGCTTGAGTTCCTACCCTCATTGCTTTTGATAATGAACTGTTATATGGAACTGTCAGTGAAATAAAACCTTTACTCCCTCAAGCTGCTTTTGGTCATGGTGTTTTATTCCTCCAGTAATAACCCTACAGCAGTGGGTAGAAATGATCTCTCAATCTCTGGTAAACTAGCCTTGGTGTATTCACATGGCAGATGGGAAGAGCTACGAGTGACAAAGTAGGAATCATTCAAGTCTTTTGAATCCTAGTATTAAAAATAATACACCATACCACTTTTCTACATTCTATTGGCCAGAAGTTATGGAGCCAGTTCTAGATACAGAGGTCTATACCAGTGACAAAGTGTTGGAAGAGGTGTGGGAGGGCTAGAGGAGTGTAGATGCTGCGGCAATCAACCACGTAAGCCAAGCTAGAGACCTCCACAATAACAGTAAATGGTGGTGATGATGACATTAGTGATAATGATGAGAGGTTCTGTTTGATGAGTATTTAGGACATGAGCACCCCAAGCTAATGTCAGAGAAAAGACAGATCTTGCTCTGTGTTCAGAGCTTTGTTGTGATCACCTTATTTTATTTTGCTTACATCGGTTTCCGTTGAAGGCTCTCCTCCTGTTTATAGGCAGTTCTCTCACCTTCCTTTGATAAGAACATCAGCCTACTATATTACAACTCTGTTCTCATGACCTCATCTAGCCTTACTAAGCTTCTTAAAGGCCCCATCTTCAAATACAGTAAAATAGAAGCTGGAGCCCTATATACAATTGTGAATAGGTGTTGGCTATTATAGTGATTTAAGTAAGAAGCTGTCTACCTTGTAGACTCGAATATTTAAATGCTTAGTCCCTAATTGGTGGAACTGTTTGGGAAGGATGAGGAGTTGTGACCTTGTTGAGAAGGTATGTCACAGAGGGTAGGTTTAAAGTTTCAAAAGCCCAGACTATTCCTAGTTAGCTGGCTAACTCCCTCTCTCTGATTTCAGCAACTGCTCCAACACCATGCCCTCCTGCCTTCCAGGTACCATGATCTCTGCCAGGATTGACATGATAGGCATGGACTTGTCCTCAGATTTTAACCAAATTCTTTCTTTTATACATTTCCTTGGTCATGGTGTCTCTTCACACCAATAGAAAAATAACTAACAGACAGAATTTAGTTTCTAACAACTGCACAAACAGACACCAGACTATCTTTTTTTAAAGCCAATATTAACCATTGAAGACTGGAGGACAAGAATTCTTATAGTGATACTGAGGCCTTAAATTAGTACAATCACTTTGTAAAACCATCACATAGTAGAGTATCATAAAGCTAAATACATGCTTAGCCTATGACCAGCAGATTCAGGTTCTAGGTATTTTATCCAACAGAAATTTATATACATCTTCACTAAGAGATATATGTAAGCACATTCACAGCACAACTATTCATTATTGTAAGAACTCAAATGTTTGCCCACAATAAGAATAAATAAAGTGTAACATATTCATGTGCTAGGGTATTATATAACTGTGAAATTAAAGAAAGTCCATCCTCTTCCATGTGATTACAGGAGTAAAGTTCATCAGCATAATGCTGGCTGATAAAAGCCAGGTGCAATTCTAGTTAAAGCTCAAAGACAGCAAAACAAATCTATAATGTTAGAAGTCCCACAGTGAACACAAGAGAAGGGAACTGGGCCTGCAAGGGAGCAGGAGGGAGCCTTAAGGACACCGGTTATGCATGCCATAATCTGCATGCTGGCCACACGGCTGTGCTGAGTTCATGAAAATTCACTGAGCTGAATACTTACGTGAATCTTTCAGTAAATATTTTATACTTCAATAAAAAGTTTTCTTTAAAGACATTCTATAGGTTCCACATTGTTCTAGAGCAATCCAATCCTTCAGCCTGGCATAAGGACCTTTCTGACCTGGTCCCAGTCCTCCCTCCCAGAACCATTCCTGGCTACCTCTGGCTTAATTCACAAGCAAGCTGTCATTAATACCTACAGTATTCTCTCATGGCCCTCTGACTCCACCTTTCACAGCCTAAATACTCTCCCCCCACCTTTTCTAGTTGATTAACTCTGATTTAAATGGAAAAAAAGCAGGTTGAGCTTTATCTCTACCAGGAAATGCCCCTTCATGGCACACAACTCTGGGTAGTTCTGTTTCTTCTAACAGCCTATAGGTACTTGCCTTTAATTGATATCAATATCATTGTTGGTCTACAGAGTTCTCTTTGCTGCCAGCCTGTCATGAGAGCAAAGACTGTATCCTTTATCTTTGTATATGATTACATCCTGCACATAGTAAATGCCCAATAAATGGCTAGAATATGAAAACCAACAAGGCCAGCAACATTTAGCTTACAACCAGACATGGCTAACCTTTTCTTTTTAATGTTTCCATTTTTATTTGATGTTTCCAAATGGAAAAATCAAAAAAAGTCAAGATCCTTTTCATTCTTACACCAGTTCAAATGCAACCATCTCACATGACCATGCAAAGCAATTCCTGCACACACAGCCATTTCTCTCCTTTACCTTTTCTGCTTCATACAGTGTGGTTGACAGAAGAACTGTATGGCCTGTGCTCTGGGGGGAAATGCTGTTTCTTTACACCACCACATGTCAGTTCTAAGAAGGTGCTTTGCTTTTTTCTTTAAACTTAGGAGGCCAGTGGAAGTGGAGAATTTAGCTGTCCTGCTTTATTCTGACTCTGCACAAATACACACAAACAGCAGACTCCGGGCTGCAGGCGCCTGGGCTGGTTGACATTATCTCTAGAAGATTCAGTTGATTTGTGAAAGAACTGAACTGCCTTATGTCTTTTCCTTTATAATTTTGCAAGTCTGGATTCCAGAATAATGAGGAATCCTCAGGTGAAATTTAACTGTGAGGTTGCTTTAGGTTGCATGCTGTAATTCTTTGCTATTTGCATAGACTAAAGACAGTCTGCTAAATGGTACTGAAGTAAACCCAGGTGACATGACTTAGTCAGAATGTTTCTGACCAAAGAAATTATACAACAATATTTACAGGCTAACTTTTAAAGAGATGGTTGACATTAATACTGTACATATTTTACGTGGCAATACACAGTTAAAGAGTTTATAAAATAGGTTCATGCATTATTACCTCTGATAGTATCATGTACATATCAACTCCCAAGCACTTGTGATGGTTTATTAGCTAGATACAGTATTTGATACAAAACAGTTCAGTTTCTGTTGTGTTCAGCAATGAATTGCAGAGAATTGTGAGAAAAGCCAAAAGATAGAAAATGTCAATCTGTGGGTTTCTTTAAAAAATGTTTCTTTTAAAACACCCAGAGTACAAGACCTCTCTCTGTACAAAGAAACATATAAAAGGTCTGGACGATCACGTTTGGTTACACTACATCATTTAGAATGAATACTACTGGCTGAGTTTTTCTGTCTTGTAACCTAATGTTTTTCATTCTGCTGCAGCTGTGGCACAAGATCTCATTTTCAAAATGACACCAGCCTTCCTTACAGGTAAGAACGTTTTCAGCTGCAGCATTGCACTTGCAAGGGTAACAAGCTACAAAACAAATGTCTTAACTATACTTTACTATTTTATGCTTGCCAGTTAGAGTATTTACAAAAGGCTAGTAACGGCTAAAGATCTTTTCCTCTTCCTGCCTCCCTTCACTTAATCCACAACGTCATGAAAGAAATGCAGGTACTTTTTCATGGGCTGACCAGGTGAGTGAGCACAAAAACAAGGTACAATAATTCTTGGCTTAAATGTTCTAGTTACCCCACAGTTAACTTATCTGACAAGTCACTTACTGACACTCAAGACAGTGTCTTAGGCCTAGAGCAGGTGAACAAAACAGCCATTTTATTCAGTGTCATACAGTCATCACTGACTGGCATCCCGTGGTAAACAATGTTACTAAATCAGAATCTGAAAATATATTTAAAGAGCACTCAGGGCCAACCTTTTGACATTGCACTGTGGTGTTGTCATATACAAAGTCCACTTGCAACAAAACTGCACAACAAAACTGCAAAAAAAAAAAAAACAAAAAAAACAAAACAAAACCAAGTCACAATGTTTTAAGAAATATATAATTTTCTGGAGGGTTGTATTTGCAGCTATCCTTGCCTACACAAAGCCCAGGGTGACAGGGTCAACATACTGCAAGAATGTTTTAGCTTTGTTACAGAATTTGTCTGTAATCAGTCTTGTAAGAAGTGTGTGTGTGTGTGTGTGTGTTTGTGTGTGTGTTAATAGAAATTAGTTGGGTACAGTGTCCCCACACTTAAAATCCCAGCACTTGAGATGTAAAGGCAGGTAGGAGGGCCAGACGTGTTCAAGGCCATTCTGGGCTACATACTGAACTGTAATTTAAAACCAGCCTGGGATACTTGAGACCTTCCCTGGCCCACCCCCAAAGAAGAAACAAAATGAAAAGAAAGAAAGAAAGAAAGAAAGAAAGAAAGAAAGAAAGGAGGGATGGATGGAGGGAGGGAGGAAGGAAGGAAGGAAGGAAGGAAAAAGCAAATCTGGCAGTACAGACCACAAATTTAGTTTACAATGCGCATTTTGTTCCCTATAAACTCATATATCAGGGAAATAAAATACACATTTCCACATTTCTTAAAGCATGTAATGGTGATATTAACCATTCCCTAAAGACTCGTTGCAGAATGACTATATTCCTGTGGAATATGGGCGAAGGGTTAATGTTCTTACTTGGCTACAAACTCATGAGATTCCTCTAACATCTAGATTGGCTGCATTTCTTGGTAGATCTGCCAGAAATTCCTCAGATAACCCGGTCTAGGATTTATGAACTGAGAGGTTTCCAATATTTCAGAGGGTAGAACTGGCTATTGTTCTGCATAATGGCCAAATGGAGTAAACACAGTATTACTTGTGACCCAGCTCAGATGGGAAAAGTGAGCCAGGATGACAATAGTAATATTCTATCTGTGCCAAACAGCCTCAGCTAGGCACAGGACTAAGCTGAGATCATGATGGCTTCTACACAATCTTTCTTCTTTGTAGAGAGCTAGAAGAGACTTTGATGATGGCAAGTACGATGAGAAGGGTTTGTCTTGATTTTCTGTCAGCGAGGCTTGAACAGCAGATGCACAGGTGAGAAGCCTATCCCAGGCTGCTTATTATCCAGAGCTGGGGCAGTAGGGAAGTAGTTGTGATAAAAACATTATAGTAAGCTCGTGCTACATGATGGGATAGACTACACCCTTCCAGAGCAGGCCTACTTGGCTGAGGACTTCTCTCTCATCTCAGGGCAGGAGCAGTGATTAAACATGGACATCTGATTCAAACCAAGCTGCCTGGGAGGCCATTGGGGATTTAAAGGAGTGGGGTAGGTGGTGTTGAGATAGTGAGGGGGGTAAGGGAATGGGGGACAGGGAAGAGGAAATTGGGGGGGGAGTATAGAGAAAAGAAGGGAAGGAAGGGGAGACCAGATATGGATAGAGGAATGGAAGGAGGAAAGATGGATTCTTTACTGCTTTCTCTTTTCTGGTTCCAGTTCCTTGGCTAATCTTATCCCTCTCTGCCCCAGTCTAGCCCAGACTTTCTGACAGAGCACTGTATTTTCTTTTCGGCTAATTTAGACGGTTTCTAGGGTTCAGAGCCAGGACTCCAAAGCTCTTGTATTCAGGCGGACAGGGTATCTCTCTTTACTTCTCCTGTGCTGCAGCATCAGCATCTGAGGAGGAGAGGATGAGTTGGGAGTCAGTCTGGATCCACAGCCAGTGCCTCGTGTTGCATCAATGAATGCTGGGGACTTGGAGGACGTTGGTTAGTGGGTGTGTAGACTTGGTTCTTTAAATTTGAACAGCAACAAATACAAAATTAAGCCCATGGAGCATTTTAATTATGATAGACAACGAAGGAAATTGTATTTATATATGGAACCTAAATTTAGCAGCCTGGACAGACTGACAGAATTAAGTCCATGTAAATAGTCCATGCCAGGTGCTAGGAAGAGGTTTCAGAGACAAGAGGCTGGCCACGCAAGCAGACCCCTTGTTACCTTAATATTTGTGGAAGAAAGAGCTTTGTTCTGGGCCTGTTCATTTTTAAGAACTCTTCATTTCCAGGTTACGAATTAACGGTTTTTCAAGAGAATCATTTCAGGGCGGCTCCCATTCTCTGCCTTTGTGTCTGTAAACAAGGAAAGGGTGTGGCCTGACTTGGATCTGTTCTGACACTGTTTGTGCCGCCCGGACCGGAGGCTGGAGCCAGTGGGAAAGAGGAAGTGTGTGGGTGGGAGACGGGAAATCTCTCAAGCTCAGTGCTCCCCTCGCAACCCTGCCCCACCCCTACTCTCGGACTTCACTTTCCAGAGTTGCCTCCGTTTCCTTTGGATCCTCTGAAAACTGTGGGCGATGGCTCAGACGGGAACAACTGTACAGGAGCTGTACAAAGATAGAGCAAAGATATTGAGCTTGGGATATGAGAAAAGCCTTTCCTTTCACCCCATACCCTTTGAAGAGGCTTTTCATTGTGAGACCCTGGGGCACCATTCAGACCCTTTTGGACGCTTGAAGTAAAGTCACATCAAGGAAAGTCCCCTAGAACCTATGTCTCAAGACTCATGGTCCAGGTCGGAGACCAGAATTCCTTGTTAATGAAGGAGCCAGTCCCTTTTCTTCCTATGTGAATATTCCCAAAGATGTATAGGTCCGCTGGATTTGGGGATAACCTGGGGTCAGCTGTTTGCAAAAACCATGACCAAGGTGGATGCTACTGCTACAATAACCAAAAGCAAGGTTCAGGCGAGAAGTCAACTAGACCAGGGGCTGGGGCCCGACTCTCCAGGTCCATTGCCTCTTTATGGTTTGCATATGCTTCCTGGGTATTACGAAAGTTTATCTGTTCATATAAGAAGTTAGAAGACTTTAAATTTAAATGTTAGCTTTATATGTATCTTTTGCGTATTTATGTCTATGTAGTATGACCTTGATTGACGTCCCCAAGTGTTAAAGGTAGGCAGTCCTACCTCTTCACATCCTGTAAACTTGTATACTTCCGAAGACTGAGAACAATCACAATAACACTCATCACGAGCATTTAAACTATAACTACTGTCTTGTGCCCTTGGGCAATATGTATATATATTATTTATATGTTAGCTTTCTCATCTGTCGAATGGAAGGGTTCACATGGTATGTCTCCAAGTGCTGTTATCAATAATGTAATAACCTTATGGCAACATCTGGCAGACAATAAACTGTAAATGTTGGTTATTAGAGCCTTCTTCCTGGAACTCACGACCCTCTGGCTGGTTAAAGGAAACAACAGCACATGCAATGCTTAAGTCCCAGAAAGGTCACCCCTGCCATGGCAGAGCCTGAGATCTTCCTCAGACTGGACTCATCCTGTGATTACAAGGAAGTATGAGGCCTGTTCCTGCGTCCAACTGCAACTGTTCCTTCAGCCAAGTGTAATCTGAAGAATATAAACTAGGAGCTCTGTCCTGGGATAACCTCCATTCTTTTCTGTAAAGGGCTTTGAGATCCACTCAGAAAGGCTAAGGAAAAACAAATAAACAAAAACAACCTTACATCTATATCTCTAGGCAAGGTCTCAGTGGTGGCAGAGTGGGGGGTTGGGGAGGGCTCCTGTCTCCTCTCTTGAGGTCCAGGGATTGCTGTTCTTCACTGAGGAGTTTCTGCAGCCCTTGTACATTGGCAGCCTCTTAGGACTTGGCTGGGTTTGGGAATTAACTTGAAATGTTCTGAGCCTCCATAAGAGGTTGCTTGCTCATACATAAAGACACAGTAGCCACGGGGCACTACCAAGTGCAGCTTTTATGCAGCAAGCACAGTTCTTTACGATGCTCTGTCCTCAGCTCAACACCCACAGCCACTGGAGCCACTGTCTGCAGCTTAGTCCCTAGAGCTCTCCTTAGGGTGAGGCATAAGGAGAACTCTGAAGGTGCCACTGACCTGGTCCCAGGTCCTCAACAAAGTAACAGCGCTGTCTCCTCAAGAACACATGGCAGGCAGGCCCTTCCTCCATCTCTCCTGCAGACCCACTTCATCTCAAAGCCTTCTGTCTGTTAGTCATATTGAGCATAAGAAGAGTATGCCATGCTACATCATTCTGAGATGTTTTCGTTTCACATTTTGTTAAGGAAGCCCTAAGCTAAGGGGAAAAAAGAGTATCCCTGTGCGGTTTCCAACAGCAGTCAGAATTTGGAGAGGCCTTTTGTCGGGGTGTGGTTCTAAGGAACAACAGGCTTCTTCCAATCCCTCTCATCTTAGAACATATCCACTCAAATGCTGCCCAGCCTGCGCTTCCATGTAGGATATTAGGTATTTTCCTCCACAAGTTCACTGCACCACTGTTTGGGGCTGTTTGCATAGCCACTTCCCAGAGCTCATGAGCAGCAGCAATCAAACCCCAGTGGCAACTGTTTCTATCGAAGCCTTTACGTTCAGGTCCTCTTTTCTCATGGTCAACAGACTTGTGTTCCGGAGTCAGTCATGAAATGATGCCTAGTCCCTTTTAAATGTGCAGCTTCTGAATATATACATAGGTTTATACACTACAGGATTGGCACCAGTCCAACTGTTGTGCTGTTTTTTACTGTTGTGAACTGTGCCTGTCTTTCCTAAGGACCTATTTGGTATAGGACATAAGTATGTAGGTTGGTTTTTGCATTGTGCTACACACGCGCATCAATAAACCATAAACATCTTTATGATGTTTCTTAAAGGACACAGTTGCTATGTATGACTGATAACTTTTTTTTTCAAGAGTTAAACATCTCAGCTCTTAAATTCCTCTGCAGAGTATGAAAGGCGAATTAAGTAATCATATCAAAAGCACTCAACTCAGAAGAATGTGAAGTGCGGTAGTGTTTGTAGGGTGTGGCGTGTAGAGGGGGAGATCAAATCTGGTTGTCAGAATTCAGTCAAAACCTCCAGCAAATACACAGATTCGTAAAATCCTGAGATGTTGTAATTTAGCTTTTGGGTTGACTATGCTTGTGGTGCATGGACTGACATGCTGCTTGCTGGGTAGCACAGGGTATTGTGTGGAGGGTTTGCTACAGATGGGGTAAGCGTGTATCTGGGTGTGCCTGTGAACCAGCTGAACTATTTTCTAAACTTTCTGCTTATGAAGGCAGAATGGTTGGACAGCTAGGATAGGGCATGATCACTGATGCTTTTCATCCTTAAGATCCAAGTTTCAATGTATCAGTGGCACAATAAAACTCATTTTCTGATGTGCCTTCTCTGCTCCGGAGAAATCACAAGCATTGCTTGCTGTTGCCTTATGTGCCTTAAAGGGAAAGTTTTGGTTCCACCTTCGCTTGTTTGCGAAACTGCTTCCTATTGTCCCTTATTGAAACATTTCAGCTGTATCCTAATGAGTGGAGATGGAAGTCTCTGTCCCAACTAAGTTAGCTTGCTCTTTAACAGCCTTGAAGCACATCTGCTACGAACACTTAAAAATCAGACGGAGTTAGGCCCAGAGGTGCCCTGTGATTATAGCACTCAACAGGCTGACGTGGGGACTCTTCACTCTGAGTTCAGCCTGGACGTGGCAGTGGTGTTGTTATTCGGTTGAGTGTCATCTATTAGGGAGACGTGGGTGGAAAAAACAGCAATGGTGGAACAAAATCAGTGTTGCTGTATTGTGTCACAGCTGTAACAGTTGTAAGCTGACGTGTTTCCTTTTATAAATATTGTGTATGACCAGTACATGGTGTTCCACACCTATAATTCTAGCAATTGGGAGGTGGAAGCAAAAGAATCAGGAGCTCAAAGGCTTTGTAGTGAGTTTCAGTACCTGTCTAAAACCAAAACAAAACATAAAAAACAAACATCACATTTGTCCCTTTAAATATACATTCATGGTTGGATAGTCAAACTTTAAAGACCCAAGATAGCTCATTGGCTTAAAAAGACTTAACTTCTGCCTAGTGCCATTGTAATGTCAGTTTATACTTTGTCCTATGTCCAGAGAGTCTTACTGTAATTCTTCTTAGTAGTATTTTGTATCTCCACTTTGTATCTCTTGACTATGTTTGCTGTAGGTGCATGGATATCGTATATGCATTTTCATGGAACACAGAAATAAATGAAATCAAATCTGAGGAAAGGTAATTCTCTCAAAGCAATATATGAAAATGCTGTTGCAAACAATGTATTGTAGTTTTCTTACAAATAGCACTTTAGGGCACCAAAATTGTCAAAGGCCTTTTTCTCTTGTTGGTATCTGTAGTCAATCTATTTAACAATAAAGAACTACAGCATTTGAACAGTGGAAAGAGGGCAGCAACCAGAGGAGGCAAGAAAGCTAAGTCATGTGACGCCCAGAGAAGGTGAGACAGCACAATCATATGACATCTAGTGGGCTGGCACTGATGTACCCTGTGCATCCAGCTAATTAATCTTTAATTTTTGTACCAGGTGCAGAGCCAGCACATCCAGTCACCCAGAATAAATGATTAAGGAGCATCTTGAAAAACTGCTAAACATTTTTCATTATAACCAAATACACGACTCTCTGGAGCCAACTGTGCTTTCAAAAAAAGATATATTCCATTTTCTTCTATGTTTTTGAGTGTTTGGCCTACATGTATGTCTGTGTAGCACATGCTTGTCTAGTATCCACAGAGGCCAGAAGAGGGTACAGGATCCCCTGCAACTGGAGCCACAAAGGGCTATGAGGCACCATGTGGGAGCTAGGAACTCAACCTGAGTCCTCCCTGCAAGAGCAGCCAGTGCTCTTCGCTGCTGAGTCATATCCAGTTCTGAAGCCAACAGTCTTGGTCAGATGAGCTGCAATGACAAGATACAAACAGTGAGAAAGAACACAACACAAAACCAAGACAAAAGAATCTTTGGAAATATTTTTTACAGAATGAAGTTGGGCTTGCTGTGGCTCTTAGAGCACAAGCTACTGGCTGCCATTGAGAAGCCAGCAACGAGCAAGGTGTGTCTACACACGTGACATGTTTTATTGTTACAAGGAGGTTGAGATCCAGTAGCTGCTCTGACCCTGTTTCCTATGAGGGAGAGTCAAAGACCAGGTCTGAACATGGATTTTCTAAATTTGAGAAACTCTTTAAAGCATATTTCACAACATGCTTGGACTTAAATTAACCAGATAAAATAATAATTACCTATACAGAAAAGAAATGGATAATTTCTGTAATATAAAGGTAAGTCTTAGAATCCAATAAGGGAAAGATAACAAACACTCCAGAAAAATAGACAAAAGATCCAGGCAGTTCAGGAAAGGGGGAAAAAAACAGGAAATAGATGTATGAAAAATACTCCACCTCATTCAGAGTTCAAAAACTCAGGTTCAAATGATGATACGATAGCAACTTTCACTTCCAATTGGCACAGAGTCCGGAGAGTAGAAAGGAGGCAGGGAGACAGCCTAGCAGCTAAAGCACTTGCCACCACACCTGACTGCCAGAGTTCAATTCCCAAAACACACATGGTGGAAGGAGAGGACCTCCACATAATCACCATGGACCATGTACTCATCCGAACAACCACACACACAAAATACACAAAAGTAAAAATTAAATCTTAAAAATTAGAGAGGAGAAGGCAGGCAGGCATGGTGGTCTGTGTCTGGGATTCCCAGCACTTGAGACACTCAGGAGGTATAGGCAAAGGGGTTGGGGGTTCAAAATCATCTTCAGCTACATAGTAGGTGTGTTAAAGAAAACAAAGGGTTAAGACAAGAAAGCAAGGAGAAGAGAGCCCAAAGTAAGAAACATTTATTCTCATGTAGTAATGTGGGTGCTAACTGATATGTCTTGTAATTGATGTTTGTTAAAATTGACTGCTATGTCATTACTCTGAGGCAAGCTAGGGACAAGTACACAAAGATTAGTGTATGTGGGTCATGGCCTCCTTGTGGATCCTAACAGTAAACTGAAAACAAGCCAATGAAAAGCTCTGATAGAGTTTGCTTGCTTACAGAAAGTGTTCCAAGATACAGCAACAACTAAAAGGAGCAAACAGCAGAGATAATATATAAATAATTTGATTTCTGTTACATACATGGGGAAAATCCAAGGGTGTACACCCTGATGTGTGAGCACTAGCTGTTTGGAGCACCTTCCATTTATATCCTATGTGTTTCTTTAATATTGAATCATATACTAAAATTAAAATAAAGACACTGTTAAAAATAACAGCATAAACATTTTAAGAAAATTGCCATGTGGTTTTCTTGTCAAAGATGATATTCCTTAACACTAAGGTAAACTACATGGACTTCTAAAATTTATCACTAGGACTAGAGAGTTGGCTCATCAGCTAAGAGAACTTTATGCTCTCTCTTCAAGAAGCCTGGAGTTCAGTTTACAACACCCACATTAGGTAGCATACAACTCTCTATGATTTCAGTTCTAAGGGATACAATGCTTCCGGCTTCCACAGGTGCTCATGTACACATACCCACAGGCAGATAAACACACATCAAATAATAATAATTGATCTTTTTAAAATGACTTAAATTTGACTGCCATGGGGGGACATGCCTTTAATCCCAGCACTTGAGAGGGTGGCAAATTTCTCTAAGTTGGAGGCCAGCTTGGTCTATATAGAACCAGGACAGCCAGGGCTATATAAAGAGAAACTTTTTCAAACAACCCACCTCCTGGAGCCAGGCGGGACCCCAGTGGAGCAATAAGGACACCAAACACCTGCAAAAACTTTCAACCCAAAATTTGACCTGTCTAAAAGAAATGCAGAGACAAAGATTTGTGCAGAGACTGAGGGAATGGACCAACTTGAGACCCATTTCATGGACAAGCACAAATCCCTGACACTATTAATGATACTCTGTTAGGCTTGCACACAGGAGCCTAGCATAACTGTCCTCTTAGATGCTTTACCCAGCAGCTGACTGAAACAGAGGTAAATACCCACAGCCAAACATTGTTGGGACTGAGTTGAGGAGGGGAGGCATTTGGGATGGAAAGAACAAACAAATAAATAAAATTTACCATTAAATACAAAAAAAAAAATGAGAACAATGCTGTAGATTAAAAACAACTAAAGGCAAACTTCACTTAAATTCTAAATGCCAAATTACAAAGAAATATTTCATAAAGGACTTTACTTTAAAGCTTCATTGTGAACACAGTAGGATAGAATCCTAGAATGTAAACTTTGCAAAATCCTGGTAAAGGAAATTCTTTTAACTGAACTGTTTGCACATCTGCTGGTGTATATTTATACCATTTAACCTGGATTATCTACAGGAAAGACTGCTACCTAGTATTCTAATTATAGAATTATAGTCTAGTGTTCTAATTATAACTGCGACTGTTGAATGATACCAATGCATTTATTTCTAGAATAACTTGTCTGGTTTATAGGTTTCAGACCAGTCTAAAACCCAACAGAATTTATTAAAATCCTGGGAAGATTATGAACTGGATGGGTGTTAAAATCCTAGAGCATCAATCCCCATCGTTTTGCATATGTGCAGAGTGACATGGACATGCTGGGTGAGTTATCTGTAATCAATGAGAATTGGTCTGAGGATTCTTGCCACCATATGCAGAAGTCTTAACATTAAGTCATAAAGATTCATTTAACCCTGAACATCAAAAACCGGGGCAGAATTCACACTGACTTACCCAGAGAAAGTCACTTTCTGCCTTGAAGAGGAATTACATGATAATCTTCAAGGAACAAAGAGCCTCCAACTCCCAGCACTTGTAATCATGCAGGCAGCTTGCCCAGTGCACGCAGAACCCAGCCATGTCCTTTGCTTGACTTTTTTGTTACATAAGAAAGCACTGGGAATTAAAGCCAACTTTTTTTTAAAACAACAAAACTAACAAAAAAGTTAAGTAATTTATTCACTTAAACATTTCTATTCTTTCTGGTAGAACGATAGGGAATAGATTAAATCAATCGATTCATTCATTCTGTAATATATCTTGCCTGGGTTAAAGACTCCAGACTCACACAGCTGCACTCTAGATGTGCTCTGAGAATAATCTAGTAGAACCACTCTTCATTCTGTTCCTGATGCTGAGTGGATGTGCATCCTGTGCCTTTCAAAGCACCACCAGAATCCCCTTTATTCTGTCCTGGTTGTTTGTTTGTTTGTTTGTTTGTTTGTTTTGTCAACTTGAACAAGCTAGAACCATTTGAGAAGAGGGAACCTCAGTTGGGAAATGCTCCAACCAGACTGAATTGTGGGCAAGCTGGAAGCTTGTTTTGACTAATGATTGACAAAGGAGTGACCAGTGTACTGTGGGCAGTGCTAGTCCTGTGCAGGTAGGTGGTCTTAGATGTTAAAATAGGCTGGGCAAGCCATGGGAGCAAGCCAGTAAGCAGCATTCTCCCAGGGCCTCTGCTTGAGTTCCTGCCCTGACTTCCCTCAGTGATAGACTCAGTTAGGTAATGTGACCTTGAAGGAGATACTAGGATCCCAGACCCCCCCCCCTCTGTGCTCCAGCTACTATGAGGTAAGCAGCTTTGTTCTATCGTGTGCCCCCACACTGTGATCTCTTACCATAGGCCTCAGAATAAGGGAGCCAGCTGACCATGGGTTCAAACCCCTGGAACTGTGAGCTGAAATAAAAATGTCCACCTTTTAAGAAGTTTATCTCAGGTACATTTTAGCAACAGAATCCTGACTAATAAACTTAAGTATTGGTTATCTTCCAGGTAAGAAGCTTAAGAACATTGGCTGGCAAGAGAGTAGGAAAGAAAGGATGAACTCCACGGATACTCCAGAGCCTTCTCGGAGAGAAGAATAGGAAGTAGGATCCAGCTTACAATGCCACTGTGTCTAACCCAAAACTCAAGCACAGTGACCACAGCTGTGTCTATGTTGCGTACTGGTTCTCTGTGTTCCTATTTACTTTACCTATAGGCTGTTTGAAAACTACCATCCTTTGTCAGCAAACGATCAATGTTGTCCATGTGCTTCACTCTGCTTACCGTGCAGGACATTTCCTCACGAGTTTATAGTTCTGGAGACTTCAGAAACTCCAGATGAAATCCAGCTTTGTGGAGAACAAAAGGGTGCAACGGTGTAAGACAGGGCTTAATCAAGTGCTCAGTGGTGCGTTACAGATCGAAAGTGAGTTACGGTTTAGAAAGGGGGAGAGGAGAAAGAGGTGAGGGAGAAGAGATAGGAGAAAGAGGGGGTTGGAGAAGAGAGAGAAGAGAGGGCACAGAGGAGAAAGAAGGAGAGAAGAGATAGAGTAGAAGAGACAGGAGAGAGAAGAGAAGAGATGACACAGAAGAGAGAGAGAGGGAGAGGAGAGAAAGGAAGAAGGAGCAGGAGGAGAGGAGAGAAATCTCTGGGTTGGTGGGGGACTTCCAAAAGGTGCAGAAGTTTTAACCTTAACTCTCAAAAAAAGGGACCCCAAGCCTTAAGAAGAGGATTTGAAGAAATGGGAAAGCCATCTCAGGAACCATATGAGTAAAGGTGGTAGAAACTCATGGACGTCCCAAGCTAACATGGGAAAGAGTAGATAGAGAAAACATGGATGAGGACAGTGCTTTCCACGTTTCAAATTATTTTCTCAGCCTGCATCCTGAGCAAGAACAGTTTCCTGTGGTTTATAAATAGACCCTAGTTATTTTGATAAACGGTAGTGCTAATGACCCTTTGTGCAATTTCCCATGGAGACTTCAGATGTCCAGGAGGCAGAAGAAAATGTTTAAACACACGAGAAATGACCAAGAATATGAAATGCCACAAATAAAAGCCAGTGCAAAGTTTGTGCAGAAGCTCTGTCCTAACCAGGTACCCGCCTCCTCACCCTCCCACATCCTCCGGGTTTTCTCACTGATTACTCTGCAGAATACCCAAGGCCTTGGGACAGTCTAGACTAGAAGTTGGTGGATAAAGAAGCACAGAGCTGAACTCAAGTGCCTGAGCTCACAGGGAGAGTGCTGTCAGGGTTATGATACAGTTTCAAATGTCCTTCAACCCACATTCAAACACAGAAACTACTTCCATGACTTAAGAAACCACAGAATTGCAATTCCCATGTTTTCTAAGATGGAAATTTTTTTTGCTTGAGGAACATTCCAAAGCTTTATACAGATTAGAGAGATAGGAGATATTTATATCGGTAGCTGAGTGGTTACGTTAATGCAGATGTACGTTTTGCAATTAGCACTCTGGGCTTTCTGAACAGTTCTGAGTTCCAATCAGCTCGTCAGTATTTGAGTTGCCATATATTGATCGTTATGTCCTGAGAAAAATTTTAAATGAAAAGAGATCTTTTATTTGTATGTTTCTTTTGGGTTCCTGTTAATGTATATATTCAGCATAAAAGAACTGATGATATTATACATTCTGATCTTAAACAGTTGGTAAAGAGGAGGCCCATCATTCATTCACAGATTTGTGTGAATTAAAATTAATAACAATAAAACAACAGCAATGCAGTGCAAAACCTGCTAGGAAAACACCCACCAGTCAATGCAGTTACCTGGAAGAAATCACCATCAACATCTCCCAGACTGTGAAGTCGTTCTTCTGTGAGTGGTCTTATGTGGTTTTTGGAGTTTGGAGCTTTGCCTAAGATGTCTTCAAATGAAAGGGCGTTAGTAGCACTAGCCCTTCTACCATCAGTTCATTCTGCTAAAATTAAACCACCGCCAATAGCACTTCTGACCATTCCTAGGTCCTTCCAAATATCCAAAATTTCTGAACATACCCCTGCAGGTGAAATAGAGAACCCATTCAATTTATCAAATGTGACAACACCTGCTTTACAGTGGCTTTTCATAGGCAGACATTTTCTCGTGGTTAGGTTTTTTTTTTTTTTTGTGATAAATGTTTTACTTGACTCTGCCACACCACATATGTAAGTTCTGCTCATGGGGATTTTCAACTAGAGATGAAGGCATTCTTTGAGGACACTCTTTTATAGCTGTAAGACTGCAGCTTTGGATTGTATGTTAACCAGCAGCTAATCAGAAGCTAAGTTCATGCAAAAGTAAGTTAAAAGTAAGTCACTGAGGAAGCGATGTGCCCTGTCTGCTTTTTGTGTCTCCTTCCCTGAGATGTGGAAGGTGTGGTGCAGCTGCAGGAAAGATTCTGGCACCTTCTGTACTGGGCATATTCGTGATTGCAACACATGAAACAGCATGAGTGAGGGTGGACAGGACACGCCCTTTCGCCTTTCTCCAGCTTCTCCTGGTGAGGTTTTCCCAGAGGAGCAGCCCTTCCTGTATCATTTAGAACACAGACGAAGAAGGGACTGGGGTAAGTTTTCTTAGAAAGGAAAGATGAAACATTTACCTTTTAGTAGATCGTTTAATGACTTTTTAATGCACATACAAAGTTATGACTTAGATGATGACATTGTCCTTTTCTCATGTTCAGTCCCTGCCACCTTCTTTATTGTCCTTTCTCCCTCTTCCTCCTCCTGCTCCCTCCCTCTCCTCACAGTCTCCTTATGCTTTCGTGCCTTGTATGCATAGGAGTGTGCTCATGCCTGCTTACTTACATATATATTTGAACCCTAACTCAGGGAGAAAAAATACTGCTTTTGTTTGTTTCTTGTCTGTTACCCTCTCTTGTTACCCCTCCCACCTCCTTTCAGACCCCCCATCTCCTCTCCTATGTGGTCCCCTTCTACTTTTATATTATATATACTGCTTTGCTCCTCTGCCCACAGGCTTTTTAAGATGGATTCGCTCAGGCTGGTCTCATCCTCACTGTGTATGCCAGATTAACCTCCAATTCTCAAGTCTCCTGTCTCAGTGGCCTAACTTCTTAGACTGCTGATGTGTACTACCATGCTCTACTGGTTTTCTAATTCTTTTCGTTTATTTTTTTTTTTGAGATTATAATTTAATTGCAGCATTTCTCCCCTTCCTTTCTTCCCTCCAAAACCTCTCAGTTGATCCTCCACATTCTACTTCAAATTCATGGCTCCTTTTCAGTGTTATTGCATGCATAGAAGTATATACATATGCATTTGTAAATATAACCTGTTCAGTCAGTATAATGCCACCTGAATATATGTCTTCAGGGCTGACCATTTGGCACTGGACAGCATGTAAGTGTGCTCTTCTCTGGGAAAGACCTGTTCTATTCTGGCTATTCTCAGCTGTCTGTAGTTTTTTGTGTAGGTGTAGGGTTGAGGCCTCATGGGCTTTTTCCCTGTAGAGTTTGCCATGTTCATTAGTGTAATACTTAGTTAGCCTATGGTTGGGCAGTCATATGGGTGAGACTTTATGGGTGTAGCTTCTGATGACTAGGAGACAATCTTATAGCAAATTCCCTGATCCTCTGTATCTTACAATCTTTCTGCTCTCTCTTCTGCAATGTTTACTGAGCTTTAGCTGCAGGAGTGTTTTACAGATGAATCCATTGGGAGTGGGCTCCTCAACTTTACATTTTGATTGGTCTTCCTTTTCTGTAATGAGTTCCATCTGTTACTAAGATGCATCTCCTAGGTGAGGAGTGATGACTACACTTATTTGTGTGTAAGGGCAAATATTTATGGAATATTGCCAGAGACTATGTTGGTTTAATAAATTAGTAGTTGCTGATTCTCCTTCAGTAACCATGACCTCACTACCACTGACTGTTAGCTAGGATTACAGCACCAGGCATGGTCTCCTTTTGAATGGGACTTTAATCCAATGAAAAGAGCTGTTGGTCACCACCACAAATGTGTGCCTCTACTGCACCTTTAAATTATCGTACCATGTTGGTAATTCGGTTTTCTCTTTCTCGAAGCTGTTACATGGACATCTCTGTAGGTACTTTCACCTCTACCATTGTGTGTGTCTATTGTAGACTCTTCAGGCAGCTGAAGACAACCAAGTGACTAAAAGGAACAGTCTGAACACAAAAGTCTCTGTTCAGAAACCCCCATAAAAGCAAAAGACTGAAAATGTGAAGAAATAAACGAGTGTTACATCATGGAACACTACACAGCTACAATGGTAAAGAAAAGATAAAGGTGCTGACAGAAAGCTCTCTGGGATGTCACAAATAAAAACAGTGAGGGTCAAGCAAGCTTGGCAGCCTGCTACCTGTGGAGTAAGAAGTAAAGTAGTAAGAACTGCATTTGGTTCTGTTTCTATATGCTAAAGAAACGCTGGATTGGGTTGGCACCCTGGAAGATTAGTACTTCAACAATTTACAGTATGGTTTTAAAACATTTTTAATGTGGCTTTAAATGTGGTTTCCTATATGGAGTAGGAGGGGTATGAAGTAAATGGAAATGGAGTTGGATGAAGTACATACATGTACATTTTAATTTTTATTATGTGTATGTGCATATGATGTGTGGTGGGGGTGGCAGAATGTCCATGCATCCCAGGGTGTGTATGTCAAGGCTGGAGGGTAACTTGTGAAGCTGGTTCTCTCCTTACACCTATATGTACCCTCTGATGACTGAACTTAAGTTGTCAGACTTGCATGATTGCACAGCACTGAATCTTACCAGTTCAGAGAACATATCTACATATCTTTCATATCATTTTCATGTGTGTTGTACTCATATGTGTGCATAAGTAAGTGTAGGTATGCTTACCCATCCATGTGTGTGCATGTGGAGACCACAACAAGACAACAACGCCAGCTGTCTGCCTCTTATTGCTCACCACTCTATTTTGGGGTAACAGGGTCTCTCATTTCATCCATGTTAGCTAGCTAGTGAGCTCCTGGGATCTGCCTGTATCCTCCATGCTCCATCCCTACCCTTATCTCACGGTGCTGAGGTCACAGGCACTCACTGCCATTCCTGGCTTGTACATGGGTGTTGGGGATCCAAACTTGAGTCTTTGCACTTGCATGGCAGATACTTTACACACGGAGCCATCTCCCTAGTGCCCAGATTTGTGTCTCTGAGCCCTTGTGTGTGTGTGCATGTGCACATATGCTATGACATGCATACGAAGGTCAGAGGAGAACCTTGCATGTCAATTTTCACCTTGTTCTACCTTATCTGAAATAGGGTCCTTTGTTGTTTGCTTCTGGGTAAACCAGG
Source organism: Micromys minutus (assembly GCF_963924665.1). Classification (NCBI taxonomy): domain Eukaryota; kingdom Metazoa; phylum Chordata; class Mammalia; order Rodentia; family Muridae; genus Micromys; species Micromys minutus. The sequence continues at coordinate 52,067,433 of NC_137969.1, read as the reverse complement.
CAAGTTGGTCTAGGAGCTTCCAGGGCTCTCCTGTCTCCACCTCCCATCTCTCCGTAGAACACTGGAATTACAGATATCTGTTCCTATGCCTGACTTTACAAGAGTTCTGGGTTCAAACTCAAGTCCTCATGTTGCCCAGCTCCCTTCGGCACTGCCCACCTCCCCAGCTCTGCTTGATAAAGTGAAAGGATTGCCAAGCCAAAAAAAAAAAAAAAAAAAAGGTGAACATTTGCAATAAAATGGATGCTTATTTTGCTGGATTGTAGTTTGGGTTGGGGCTGGGGAAGTAGGGAATGGTAGACACATTTGTGCTAGCTTTATGCTAGGGTACAAATTCCAAAGGCAGAGCTGTCTTTAGGAACTTTGGCCTGTAAGGCATTCTTGGAGACTGGATTCTTCCATTCATGCCACCTGATTTGGGTAGTTTGAAGGCCTCAGGCCATTGCCACTAGGGGTGAGAGACTGGGAACAATGTCAGCAACCATATTCCTTGTGAAGATTAGGGAGGATTAAGTTCATGGGAACAGACCAAGTAGCTGAGATAACCCACAAATCTCACAGAGAGCAAATAAATTGAGTAGAGAAAACTTTTGATTCCTCTCCTAGTAATGGGATACAGCCTACATTAATAGCTGAGATCAATCAGAAAATGGCTAATGAACAACTCTCTTCCTACACACACTGTTTTCTTCCCACCCAACTAGTGGAATCCCAGGCTGTGTGTGTGTGTGTGTGTGTGTGTGTGTGTGTGTGTGTGTGTGTGTGTGTATGTGTGTGTTTCCTACTATACAGAGCACTGCAATTTGAGATCCTTTGTATGAACTACTTCTTAGCTTCTTCAGGATTTTGGAGAGACTGGAGAGATTGGAAAAGTGTAAATGTCTCTGCAGCTGAGATGTGCTTGTGTTTACCCAGTACCCCTGATTGGCCCACTCCTGGGAAGGCCTCAGAAGAGCTCTTCAAAGCAGTCCTCATAAAAACAAACACCCCCACCCCTACCTCCACCTCCTGCCCTCTTCAGAAAACAAACTACAGTGCTTCTCTGTTCACTGAACACAAGGGGATTTTCTATTTAAAGGTTTTCTTTCTTTTCTTTTCTTACTCCACATTGGCAGCACTTACTAAGAAGCGGATGACTTTCAAGTTGGGTTGTTTGAAACATAAGCATTTAGGAATCCAGGTGCTTAAAACGTTTTCCATTCCTACAGCCTTCACCTAAAAAACATCTTCATCTAAAAAACAATTTTCTTGAAACTATGTTAGTTGAGGGAAAAGCGTGTCTTTGACCACATTTTAAAATTATACATGATTATATCAGTGCCTAATGAGTAAAGTGTCACAGATCTTATTCCCTATGTCAAACTTCTGGATACCGCCTGTGGAGTGGAGTGGCAGTAATGCTTGTAATCCCAACATTCGGAACTCTGCAGCAGGAGGGTCCCAAAGTCAGGTTGGTCTGAGATACGCAAAACCCTACTGTGCCTAAGACAGAGTCAGAGGGGGAATCAAGCTTGGGCTTGCTATGGATAAAAGGAGGAACTCAGGAGAATAGCCTGTAAACCATAAGAAACAAGTTGTGTGGTCAGGGTAAGGATTCATTTATCTTCTGGCAGAAAGACACAATCTATGCTGTGGCCGTGTATTGACACTCTTGTTTGAAGGCGTAGGATGAAAATTAGGTTATGCCAATCTAAGAGTGTTATTTAGGGGGCAAAGCAGACAGTACTTAAGGTCTCAATCTAAATCAGAGGTTTTCAACCTCTTTGTGACCTCTTTGGGGGATGAACGTCCCTTTCACTGGGGTCTCACCAGATATCCTGCATATCAGATATTTACATTATGATTCATAACCAAAGTCATGAAGTAGCAATGAAAATAATTTTATGATGGGGGTCACCATGAAGAGCTGTATTAGAAGGTGGCAGCGTTAGAAGGGTGAGAGCCACTGTCAGAGACAGATTAGTACTCCAGCAAGCTGCCTTGCCCTTGTCTGCTGTCTGCAGAGAAATGTCTGAGCTGCCCCCACTCTTTTTGAATCTTTGCAATTTCTTTAATGAATTCTAGGCACGAATCCTTTACACAGGCCAACAAACTGCATAAAATGTGGGGGAGGTTGGACAGAGGTTTATAAGGAAGCAATGGTGCTGTCATTGCCAAGGTTTTATGTAGATGTCCAGAGAGTGGTACTGTGCCTCTGCTCAAAGAAAAGCATCATGAGCTGCCCAAGACTGGCGGAGGTGTGCAAAAACTGGACTTAGACATCTTACCTCTATTTGGCGTTATTACTTTATAGCATATTCCAAATTTTAGTTTCTTTTGTTCAGTTTTTCTGAGCCTGAAGCTTCAATTACTGATGATCTCATTGGACAGCATCTATAATGGCACTGTCCAAGAGAAAGGCAAATGCAAGATGCATATGTGACTTAAGGTATAGAATGGCTTGCATTTTCAAACTTAAAAAGGTAACATTAGGAGGCTGGAGGGATGGCTCAGTGGTTAAGAGCACTGACTGTTCTTCAGAGGTCCTGAGTTCAATTCCCAACAATCACATGGTGGCTCACAGCCATCTGTAATGAGAGATGGTGCTTTCTCCTGGTGTGTCTGAAGAGAGTGACATTGCATTCATATACATTAATAAATATTTTTAAAAGGTGACGTTAACTGAAAAAATAGACCTGATTATGCTTATCAGTAGTGTCGTTTCAACACGTCTACATTTTATGACCTAAGGACTAGTTAGTGAGATGACTCAGCTGGTGACTTTGCTCTCTGCCAAGACTCGTGACACAAATTTGGTTTCCAGAATTCACAGAACAGACTCCTACACATACACAAAATGTAATTTTAAAAAATTGGGGGTGTCTTAGTTAGGGTTTTATTGCTGTGAACAGACACCATGACCAAGGCAAGTCTTATAAATAAAAACATTTAATTGAGGCTGGCTTACGGGTTCAGAAGTTCAATCCAGTATCAAGGCAGAAGCATGGCAGCATCCAGGTAGGCATGGTGAAGAAGGAGCTGAGAGTTATACATCTTCATCCAAAGGAAGCCAGGAACAGACTGAGCATCCTCAGGCAGCTAGGAGGAGTGTCTCCAAGCCCATCCCCAGAGTGACACACTTCCTCCAACAAAGCCACACCTTCTACTAGTGCCAGTCCCTGGGCCAAGCATATGCAAACCATCACAGGGGGTCATGGTGTGATGGCATGGGCCTTTGATCCCAGCACTCAGGAGGCAGAGGCAAATGGCTCTCTGTAAGTTCTAAGCCAGGGTAGTCTACACAGTGAAGTTCCAAAACAGAGAAACCCTGTTGCAACAAAGTAACAAAACCTGAGATTTTAGCTTTTTTTTTAAACTAAGAAGTCTTTAACTCTAATATAAAATTGATAAAGTTTACTGAACAGATTATTTTTGAAAAGTTTACTAATAACAAACCAAAAATCAAATTTTAAATGTAAAAAAGTCACTTTTTTTTTCTAAGTTCTGTTATTCTGGGATCAAACCCAGGACTTGTGCCAAAAAAGTACTTTTAAGTGCTAAATGTAAAGTTTAGTTCATTAGAGCTGAGATTAAAGTCAGGTTCCTGTTGCTCCAGCCACCTTTGAAGTGTTTCACAGCCACACCTCACGTCACCAGGGCTGAAGCTTTTTTCTTTTTCAGCCTTGCCTGCTACTCCAATCAAGAAGGATTCCATAAAACCATCCTTGTCAGCTTCATCCCAACAGCTAGAAACTCAGAATCACTATTATATTTATTTCAATAATTAGAATCAAACTCTGAAAATATACATGTGGAACTGGTCAGCATGTATCTATGAAAAACTGTTCAATCCTTTCTCAAGAGGAATATTCAGGCAAATCTGAAAAGCCTGAAAAAGTCTTTCTAGCAGCTAGGGAATCACTGGAGAATGATATAAATAAGAAATTTTAAATGACTTTGCTTTTTTAATGGTTTTTAAATTTTAACTGTTTTAATTTTAGATAGTTTACTTTTAAAATAAATTCAAAACTTTAAATGATATGCATAAGACAAAAATCAAAAAGCACACATTTGACTTTTGGGAGCCTACTAGATTTTTCTCCACAGGGCCTTTATGATTGTTTTACTTCTACCAGCAATGTCTCACATTCTCACAAATGTTTGTTATTTTCTTTCTGTTTGTTTTAACTATAGGTACCTTAATGCATATGAGGTGGTTTCTCTTGTTTTTAATTGTCATTTCCCTAATAGCTGATAAAGTTGAGCGTATTCTCAGGAGCTTGCTGAACTCTTATGTTTCATTAGCGAATGATATACTCAGGTCCTTTGCCCATTTTGAATTGGGATTTTGTTACTTTAAAGAGTTCTAGGGTTTTTGCCAGGTGGTAGTGGCACATCTCTCTAATCCCAGCACTCCGGAGGCAGAGGCAGGAGGATCTCTATGAGTTCAAGGCAATTCTAGTCTATAGAACAAGTTCCAGGACAACCAAGGTTACACAGAAAAACCCTGTCTCCAAAAAAATGGGGGAGGAGGATAAAGAGAAAGAAGGAAAGAAAAAGAAAGAAAGAAAAGAAAAGAAAAGAAAAAAGGAATAAGAAAAGGGAGTTCTAAACATTATTTCTTTATGTTTGTATTACCATATCATATAATAAGGTTTCTCTGCCCACTAAAATGGAAAATTCAGGAAAGGGTGATTCAAACACACTACCCACTGCTCTGTTTTAGAGCATATATCATATTCTTCTAGGAATATATTTATCAAACTAATCAAAGAATAAATTATGTCAGCAATTGTGCATTTAGTGCCAAAAGTATTCATTCATGACAATTGTTTGAATGTATGTCTTAAGGGTTCTTTTTCAATATGAAATTAAAAATTTTTATACATGGTCCCATGTAGCTTAGGCTGGCCTCAAACTTGCTAAGTAGCAGAGAATGTACTTTGTACTCCGGACGCTCCTGCCTTCGAGTCCCACGTGCTGTAACACATCCTTGAACTGCCACACTTGACTGAAACGGTCTAATGGTGAGAAAACTTCCCACTCTTGATGGGGGTCAAAAAGAGGGCGTGTTTAAGAATAAATAAAAATTATGAAAATCAATTCAGGTTTAAAACCCATGTTGTGGTGTTAGAGTTTAAGGCTATAATAAAGGAGAGGTCCTACTTGGGCTAATACAGAATAAGAAAAGGGAAGACTGCAGTCTTCTTGTTTACAAATATCTGGCTTCAGGTGCGGTAACATGACTTACTTTGGCCTGAAATGGGGAGAAAGAGACCAAGTGTCATCTGTTAGTTGCTGGTACCTAGCCCTCTATCACGGCTTCCCTCACAAGGGAGTGGAACCAGTCATCAACATGGAGGTACCCTAACATTAACATGTCCTGGAATGCTGAGCTAGTACATGGAAGACAGCTTCCCCAGAAAGCCCCTTTAATCCAGAGCTGACTTTACAAAGCAACACAGTAGCCTTTGTTGTGTTAGGGACCTGTAGGTCATGCTAAGACTTGGGAATTTTGTATTATAGCACCATAACACAGACTACAGTTCCTGATACATCTTAACAACATTTCCCTGCAGGTTTTAGATGGAAAGTTCAAATGACAGTTTATATCTGCAAAACATTTGTGATTTTGAGTGTCTTCCACCTGTTAAAAACCAAACTTCGGTACTGAGCTAAGTTACCAACCCCTCACAACATTTTCATAACAAAATATTTCTAATGGGCATCGTGGTGCGCGCCTTGTGAGACCACCACTCAAGAGGCTGATATGGGTACCTTGCTGTAAATTTAAGACAAGCCTTGCAGTAAAGTGAGATCCTGTCTCAAAAAGCCAATTCAAACCCTACATTTTTTTCCTCTGGAAGACAACGCAGAATATATAGGTTTTTGGTTTTTGCTAATGGAGAGTAGTTTGTTACAGGCATGGTGATGATAAATTCTAGGTTCCTTTAAGTCGATCTTGATTCCAAAGATAAGCTTCTACAAAATTGCTTCTGAGATATTTGTGGATAATTCTGAGTTGCCACTGTCACTAACTAAAGTTTAAATTCTCATTCTAAGTATTTGCCATTTAAAGAGATGTCTTCTCAAATATTTGTAGGATTAGAACTGGTCTCTTCCAGGTGATTTTTATTTTCCTTCGAAAGAAGTGGCGAGGAGTTCATGATAAAGCTCTGAATCCTTGCCTCTCACATCTTTTTTTTGCACTAATTACTGGTTGAGGGAAGCTCCTTTTTGAAGAAATAAAGTGACTTATGTAGGAGTGGAATGGGGGAGATGAGCCACCATCAAAGCAAGACTTACGTTCCTGCTCTCTGTAATGAGGGAAGCATTTAGGTATTACCATTTCACAATAGCGTTGGAAGAATTTAAAGTGAGGCATTTCCCAGTATTGACATGGTCTATATTGGTGATCTATTAATAGTGTAGGTGGGGTGATACCAGAGACATCCCCCCATAAACCCTTGAAAAGGAAGCAACTTTCATTTCTAGTGGGCTTCCTTCACTGCCCAATAAGGGTAGCGGCTCCCATGTGGATTTTGTTTGATTCAGTTCAACAAATACTTTTAGTGCCTCTTAACTGAACTAATAATTCAGAAGAATAAAGAATTCTACCCTTCAAGGAATTGAACTTCTGGTTGTGTTGTCAGCCTTCTGAGGAACATGTTAAATTACTTGCTTTCCTCAACTTTTTCCATATAATCAAAAGCAAACTGATAGGAAAGCTCTAAAACAAATAATCATCTTCAGTGTGCTGTGACAATTGAATTTTGATTTAGTACTAAAAGATACATCCATCAGTCCAGGTTGCTTTTTAAGCAGGTGAGCAGAGCTCTAGGGAACACTGCCTTTTAAGCCAAGGACCATCTTCCCTTGAAAAGCCCGCAGTTAGGGATCTTGCAGAACTGGGAGGAAACCAGTTTCTCCAGACCCTGTTCTCCAAAGAGCATTTCTATTCCTAGTAATGATGATTCACCATCCTTTTCCTCCCATTAGAGCAGTTACAGGATATTTTTCTGCATAGCTGACAGGGTAGCCAGTGGGCTGCTTTGTGAGGGGCAATTAGCATAAATTCAAGAAAATGTCCAGTGTCAGAAAATGGAGGCAAGAGAACTCCAGTCTTCATCTTAAGGATCCTCTACAGTAACCGGGAGACCTCACTCCCAAAATTCCAGGGCAGAGCACCTGGCCTCTGGTTAAAGTTGAGTCTGTGCCTGGCCATGAGGCAGGAGTTGGATAAACCACTTGTAGGCTGTGGCCAGCTACCCTCGAGGGGAAAGGTGAAAAAGCATTCACCATGGAGGAATACTTTAACCGTTTGAAGAATTACACATGACTGGCTCCAACGCCCAAAGCTTCTCTAGTAGAGGTCACCGTCATCCGTCTTCAAGCTGGACATCATCACCGAGTCCAAAGAAACAAACGACTCATCCAAATCTTCCGGTGAAACTCCTTTTCCTTTACGTTCTAACGGCTAACATCGCAGGGGAGAAGAGGCTGCACAAGTAACCGAGAAAATTAGCCTGTCTTTTTCAATGGCGATAATCGAATTAGCCTCAAATTAAACGTGTAATTGGCCCTCGCTGGATGCAAGGACAAAAGCCCCCATTGTCCTTTTGCTCCCGCGGCGGAGGTTGCAGTCGTGCCCACCCCGCCCAGGCCAGACCCCGGCGCAGGGAACGCGGCCCGGGGCGGAGGAAGAGCCGGAGCTCCAGGGAGCGTGCACGCGCTCGCCGTTCCCCAGCACAGCCGAACCCGCTCTGGGTGGGCGGCTGCCTGGCCGCAGGACCGCGCGCAGGGCGGAAGGCGCGCGACAGGGAGGAGCCACGGAAGCTTGAGGGGTGAAGGAGGCGTGTGCGCGCTCCCGCGGCCGAGCCTTTCCGCGCCCCCGCCCCTCTCCCCGCCCCGCGCCCCCGCCCGCGCGCTTTCTCCTCCCTCCTCCCCGCCCCGTGCCCGCCCAGCCCCGGGAATCAGTGCAGCTGTCGCTGTTCGGGCTGCGGATTCCTCCAGTCCCTCCCCCGGCCGCCTCTCCGCCCGGAGCGAGCGCGCAGCCCCGCGCAGCAGCGCCCATCGGTCCCGTCCTGTGAGCCCCGGCCCCAGCACCGCCAGCCCCGCGGAGTCGCCTCCCCGGCCCACCCGCCCGGCCGCCGAGGAGCGGGAGGAGGACGGGACCCCGACGCCCCCACCTCACCCCCGGAGGTAGGTCGAGGGCCGAGGCAGGAGGATGCCAACTCACTCCGGGCTGCCTGCAGGCGGGCGGAGGAGGGGCGCGGGCCCTGCACCCCGGAGGCCGTGGGGGTGGGGAGCCGGCCCTCGGGGCGCGGCGGGCTCCGCAGTGAGGACGCTTGTCCCCGGACGCCCAGGGTCCTGTCAAGGGGGTGGGTGCCGAGTGGGGGGGTCTCCGGGGACCTCTTCCAGGCTCTGCACTTAACGGTGTGAGGCTGCGGCCAGGCGTGGTCCGTGCTGCGCTGTTGCAGCCCCGCCGCCCCCGCCGCCCCCGCCTCGCCCAGTTCTGCGCCCGCGCAGGGTTGGGGGAGCCGCCCTGGGACGCCGCGCCCGCCTTAGCCTCCTGCCACCGGGTCTTCAACAGGTTCGTGCGGGCACGAGGACCCTCGGGCCCTGCCTGGGGAAGGTGGGCAAGAAGCTTCTGGTCACGGGCTATCGCAGTCAGTAGCCGCTCCAAGGGGGCCTTCCCTTTGTTTTGGTGACAGGAGAGGTGCCAGGTGCTACCATCTAATGAGGGGGAGGCTGTACGGAAAGCATTGCCCGTTATTTTTGCAGTCAAGCCAGGGCACATAGTGAGGAGAGGGATACGTGGGAGTGCTGAGAAGAGATGGATTCTATGCAGGCTTTGGGGCGGGGATGTGCGTTTTTGGCAAGATGGATGGCTCACGGTGCCCTCGCCGTGATGCAGCACAATGCAGCACTAACGCAGTCTCCAGGCTTCTCCCCGATGGGGCTTGGCACAGCCACTCGGCGCCTGCGGCCCCCGCCCAGCCCCACCCAGGCCCAGGGCAGCCCTTTGCCGGCGCCCGGAGCTGCTTCTTTCTTGTCCTGCTGCCTTGGAGAGAGGTAGTGTCGGGAGGAACAGGTCATCTAGGTATGCGAGGGGCAGCCTTCACTTTGCGGGTGACCTCTCCTGCCTCGCCTGTTGGGTGTGGGGACCAAGGCGCGTCCTGCAGCACCGATGCAGGCCAAAGCTGCTGGCCTGCGTAAGCAGAAGGGAGCACGATGCTTAGGAGGGACGTGCATAGGAGGGAGGGCTGCAGAAGGACAGCCCAGGCTGGTTGCATTTGGTGTGGATTTGCTGCTTTTCTGTGCATCGCCATAAAACCATAGCCACGAACCAGATGGGGCATTGATTCCGTTATTTGTGGAAAGTTGATGCTTATTAATTAGACTGTCATAGCCATGATGTTATAGTTCCTTCTCCGCCTTTCATCGTTTCTGAGAAAACGGGTTTTTTCTTTAGGAAACCATCTTTGAAGTGAAATGGTTTTTCATTTCAGATCATATGCTCCTAAAAACATTTACTAAAATATAGTATTCAGCTGGTTGTTTTAAAAGGAAATTGTATGTGACTCTTTTAACCTGTTTTTTAATCTGCTTTTTTTCTGCAAGCAAGCACAATTATTCGGATTTTCTATTAAAGCATTTTTGATGAGTGTCATGATTGATAGTGAATTGGTTTTCTCCAGAACCAGACTTGTAGGTTCATGTAGTCAGTTGAAGCCTCCAGACATGACTAATGGGGTAACTGGCTGCATTTATGGCTGTCTGTATGTATTTTTGTGTATATATGTGCAGAGATGTGACTGGGGAGAGAGGGTGACAAACCTCTGCTGTTGGTGTCTGTGAGATAGTTCCCAGTGTCATTTACGTGTCTGCTGCTACACAGGAAAAGCCCCACTAAGCTACCAGTCCTGTACTTCATTTATGAGGTATGAGGTGGCATGTGGCATATATTTCAAATGTCACTTCAAGCTTTCCAAAAAAATGTAAATGTGACAGGCGGACTTAAGTCTGCTAACTGGAGGGGAAGGTCAGCTTCTCCAAACCAAGGGTGAGCCTGCTTTTGTTTTTTGGTTTTTAATCTCTGATGAATCTGTTAGTACAGAGTAGAACAGCATGTAAATTTTGGGGTGTGTAGTGTCTGTGTATGTGTGGAATGTCTGTGATGTGTATGGGGTGTATATAGTGAGTATGTGTGACCTATGTACTACGGTGTATCTGTGGAGTGTGTGGGATATGGCTGTAGTGTGGAGTATGTCTGGTATGTGTATGTGGTGTGTATGTGTGTGGTGTGTGTGACTGTGGTGTGTCTGTGGCGTGTGGTGTCTGGTATGTGTATGTGGTATATAGTGTGTGTGGTATTTATGTATGTGCTTTGTGTGTGCGGTGTGTACCTATGGTGTGTCTGTAGTGTGTGGTGTATGGTATGTGTATGTGGTATGTAGTATGTGTGGTATGTATGTGTGGTATGTTTGTGTGTGTAGTGTATGCCTGCGGTGTGTCTGTAGTGTGTGATGTCTGGTGTATGTATGTAGTGTGTAGTATGTATAGTATGTATGTATGTGATGTGTGTGCCTGATGTGTCTGTAATGTGTATGTGCTGTGCATGTGGTATATCTGTATTATGTGGCGTGTGTATGTGTGTGTATTCATGTGCCTGTAGTGTATCTGTAGCATGGTCTATGGTGTATGTGTATGTTTTGTATATATGTGTGGTGTATGTGGTATGTATATGTGATAAGTGGTTTAGTGGGTGGGTGGTGGGTGGTATATGTGTGTACGTTGTTTGGACTGTTCAAAGATGGGAACTTTGTGGATCTGAGCTTCACAGCTGTGTTGGCTATCTGCATAAAGATTTTTTTAGTATTGCTTGCATGGATTATGCAGATGTTTTGGATTTAGTATGTTGTAAATAATATCCTGTGCTGATGTCACGGGAGGTTTAGCTGTTCTAACTTACACACCAGCTGCAGAACTCACTTGGGTTAAGCACTTTGTATTATCTCCGCAGCAACCAAACTTTCCTGTGCCGTAATGGGACATACTGAGCAGGAAGAGCAGTGTCCCTGGGTCATCCCTCCTTGTTGGCAAGCCTGGAGAGGGTCTCTCAGTGATGTAGGGACCAGGTCATCCTGATCGGAGACCTGACACCAGCACTTTATTTAGAGAATTTGATTTTTTTTCTTGACTTATGAAAGTGTGGCAGCCCATGTAGAGGTTCTGTTTTGAGATGGAAGGATTTTGGCTAAACATGAGGGGCAATTGCTGATGTGTGTTTTGTTGTTAAAATAACTTTAAGCTTTTCATCTTAAGATACTCTTTGTTACTTAGTTGTTTTTGAAACAGGATCAGCTGATCTCAAAGTCGGGCTTAAGTGATCCTCCTGCCACCGTAAAGAGCACATTTTAGTGATATCCTTACAGTCCAAATTCTTGTATTTCTTTTAGTTTATTAACCTTTATGCTCAGTAGGGATACCCCTTTAGTTACAAAACTGACCAACAGCTTCCTTTTAACAAGTCTTTCCATATGTAGCCCCAGGTTCTCCTGCAGATTGTTGGCATGCAGACCAACCTTCCACAAGGAAAGAGCCAGTGCCTCAGTTAAAACCCCTACTACTGTAGCTCTGAGGAGTCTCCTTGTAAACTTCAGACTGTACATTTTATTCAAGCACCTTTTTTTCAAAAGGACCAAGTTTAATACTGATTAGTACTTATGCCATCTGTGCCCACGCTTACATAGTGTAGGAATAACATTTTTTGAAACTAATGACTAAAACTGATTCTAATGGACAGACACATTTTCTATTTTAACATATCATGGCAGGAGCTGGCGTCACGTTTCAGTGGTTAAGAGTGGACACAACTCTAGCAAAAGACAGTCTGAGTTGGTTTCCAGCACCCATGTTAGGGAGTTCACAACTATCTGTAACTCCAGTTTCAGGGAATCTGAGTTTATGGGCACACACACAATGCACATAATTAAAATAAATGTCTAAAAGTCAGATATGGTCTTTGGAAATTAGCAGAATTCCTCAATAGCTTGTTATGAATGCATCCTCTTGAGTCTCCTCCAGAACTTCCTGCTCAGTCTCTGCATTGTCATGAAATACATGATGATTTGAGCATTCGGTTAAGGAACTCTGCCCTGCTTTTCCAAACTATCAAAAGCTTCCGGACAACCGGAGTTCTGTTTCCCAAGTCATGTAATGGTGGAAGGAGAGGAGAAGAGACCAGCAAAGCTGACTTCCAGCCTCCACACGTGCACGTGACCTGCCCCTCCCATTATGTACACAGGCGTACAGACTGGAGGGGTAATGAATTTAAAATTTGTTTCCTTTATTTTTCCTTCAGCAGCTTCTCTGGCTGTGCGTGTGCACACCTATGTTTCCTGTCACTAGATGGAGAAACCTATTTATTATTGGCCATCTAGATTAATCAGTGTTTTACATTCCTTTCTAAAAGACCCCTGAAGTTCAAAAATCATCAGCATCAGAAGAGGGCTTCGAGAGTGAGGCGGGAGCCTGAAGAGCTCAGACCCTCTACACAGTCTGCATGAAGTCCTGTCCTGGCTCCAGTTTCCCCTTAGAGCTGTTTCTCCCAAATTAATGTTAATTATTGAGTTGTGGATATAAGTAGTATTTCTCAAATACATGGTAAAGAATCAGAAGCCAGTGACCCTTGTTCGAAGTGAACCTTATGTTACCTTGTGCTCCACTTCTAGTCCCCAATTGTATGCTTACATTGCCTTGTTTGTAGATTGGCTTTCTTTTAAAAATCCCGAATTTTTTTTATATTTCTAACTTTGTATACACAAAATGACATTTTCTATATCTTCTGACTTGCATTTTAAAATAAAATCTAATCCTAAAATGTATAAATTTGCTCATTTCTCGATCTGGGTAGTATTCAGTCAGTCTTCTGTAGGTGGGTATGTAGATCAGTTCTAGCTCTTTCACTGCGAATCAAAGAGCAGCTGGGAATGGTATGCCGCTTGTGTCTTGGTGGCAATACACACACACATTGTCCAAGAAATGAGTTCTGTTGATCACCGAATAGAATGTTATCCTCAGACTCAGAGGAAGGTGCTGAATGTCTCCAGAGTGGTTTGACTGGCTGTGCTCTTGATGGAGTGAAAACATTGTGTTTGCTCTAGAACCTCAACATAAGTCCACTTCCTAACTTTAAAAAATCTTAATCCATTTGGTATTTATTTAAAATTTTTTATTTGCAATATTCTGATTACTAAGATGGAGTATTTCTATCATTGACCGTGTGGACTCTGTCTTCTGAAATGCTTGTTTAGACTTTGGCTCTTGCCTGCTATTGCCTTGTGGATGATACGTTACAAATACTGCCTGCTGACTCCTGTTCTTGAAGGAAAACCAAATAATTTCTTTTAATGAATTTGTAATCTTAATGAAGTCAGAATCCAGTGGGGTTTTTTGTTTGTTTGTTTGCTTGTTTTGGTTTTTGGGTTTTGGGGTTTTTTTTTTTTTTTTTTTGGCTTTTGGCTTTTGGCTTTTGGCTTTTGGCTTTTGGATGATTTTGTCACTGCAGAAACAGAATACTTAACCATGGAAAGAACAAACAGATCTGATTCCATCCTAATGTTCTTGTGTGGTAGCTGTGTGTTTGTGGCTATATGTGGCTGTACCTAGCCATATTTTCTTCGTCAGAGAACCAAAATAATACTTCCTCATCTACTTATTATGCGACACCAGTTCAACACATAGTAGGTGTTCAGTTCATTTGCTTTTCCTTTTTGGAATGCTTAATCTATATGAGCTACAAATTACTTTGATATTGCATGGAAACCCAAAATAATTTTACAACAAGAGCTATTAAATTGTTTACTCTAACATCTGTTTTTATAGAATGTGTATGACCGATGGAATTTATGTATTAACACAGGCTGTATTGATCTCTTGCTAGAAACAAATCTTTAATCAGTTTGGGTTCTTGTATTTGAAAACAGTGTATACTTACGTCTCCTCATGAACTTTTTCTCACCCAGGAAACATTTGTGTGATTAATGTTCTCCATTTGCAGCTACTCTGACATTGCTTTGCATTATTACTTGGATTTGGTAAGTTGTTCTTGAATATATTCTGCTGGGATTTGAAGATATCCTGGCACATTGCATGACTTAAATTTAAAATAAAACAATTGTGTGTGTGCGCGAATGTGTGTTTGCTTGTGTGCCTGTGTGTGTGCTCGTGTGTGTATTCGTGAGCACACGCAGGTGCACATGAAGGTCAGAGGACACTCTGTAACAGTCCATTCTCCCCTCTGCCATGTGGGCTCTGGAACCAAAGTCAGATCATCATCTTAGAGGTACCTCTACCTGCTGAGCCATTTTAAATATCTGAATGACTTAAATTTGAATAAAAATTAGGTACATTATAGTAAGATATATGCCATACTCAGAAGATAAAAGACCTTTACAGTACATGTGTGACTTTGACAAGCTGTCCTGTGTTTAATTTTTTTTTCTGCCAAAACCTGGAGGAAAGTAGTGTCAGTAATGAAAAAATAAAATATACTAATTTTTAAAAGAGCTCCTTATTCCTTATGCAAATACACATTTTTGTTAGGCCTTGTCACTTATGTAGAGCGTGGGAAAGCATGTAGGAACTGGGCCACAAGGGAGCTTGCAAAACAGTGTCTAGAAGGCCATGTTTCCCTAATGGCTATGGTCTTTGGCTCAGCAAAAAGTTTCTTCTTCTCTCCCTACCGTCTTGGGTGAATCTTAAAGACATGCTTTTTTTCTTTGTGTGTGTGTATGTGGTGTGTGTGTGTGTGTGTGTGTGTGTGTGTGTGTGTGTGTGTGTGTTTTGAAGATCAAGTCTGAAGACTAAGGTGATGTTTTTCTGAAATGTTCTTTGCCAGGTGGATAGTCCTGAGGGAAGACATGTTTCTTCTTCATTTTGTTTGATTAAAGGGAAAGGAAAACCTACATTCTTTATGAAAGGAAGCTTATTTTGGCCTTGGATTGTATTTTTTAACCTGGAGTATATGAAAGCTTTTCTGTAGATTATTAATAGTATTAAAATACTCATTTTTTTTCTCACCACTTTTTAAGTACTCTCAATTTTTTTATATTGTCTTCTAATGTACATGTTATATTATTAGGTTTCTCTCCAATTGTCAAAAAAGCATAAATTAGTATAAATCATTATAACAGAAATATAAAATATAAAGCAGGTAGATACCTCAATTGGAAAAGTGCTTTCTACCACCCAGAAGTCCTAAGTTCAGCCCTCCTTCCAAACTTATATTTTAAAAAGTGTTTGTAATTCCAGTGTTAAGCTATGCAGAGACAGATAGATTCTTGATGTGTATTGGCTATGTAGCCTGTCCTAATTGATAAACTCCAGGCTAATTAAACCTAGTTTCAAAAAGTATGAAGATACTTTTTGGAGAGATACTTTAGCCATAAAGAGCACTGGCTCCTCTTTCAGAGGACTCAGGTTCAATTCCCAGCACTGACATGGTGGCTCACAGCTTTCTAGAACTGCAGTTCTAGGGGACCCAGCGCCCTCTTCTGGCCTCTGAGGGGACCAGGTTGACACATGTACACATCCATACATGCAGGAAAAGCACTTTCATACATAAGCTATTTTAAAGTACAGTGTTTAAAAAGGGTGGATGGCTCCTGAGGAAGACACCTAGGTTGACCTCTAGGGTGTGTATGTGTGTGTTTCTGTATATTTATTTATGCATGTATGGGTTTTGTTTGTTTCTGTTGTCATTTGCTTCTTTGTTTGTTTTGGAGACAGAATCTTGGGTAGCTTGCTGTCCTAGAACTTACTATATAGCTCAGGTTAGCCCAGAACATGAACTAGTCCCAATTGTGACTGTCTTCCAAGTGCTGGCATTTGAAGCCTGAATCACCATGCATGGCTCAAAAGTATTCTAAAAATCATTTTATTACCTAAATAGTACATGAATGTTCCAAGTAGTTTGTAAAGTGAAGATGAACACAAAGAAAAGAATGCAGATAATCAAATATTTCACAAGCCAGAAGCAGGCACTGAACGTTAACAATTTGGTGTTTGGTCCTCTCCTCCTCACAAGTGTTTCACCAATACATAATAAGGACCAGTCATCAGCTCTTAAGCTCAGTCACAGGGGCTTGACAGTCTGGGTCATGGTGCTCATCAGTCTCCCGTCTCTGTAAAAGCATGGTGACACATACACGAATATTGTCGGATGCTCTGTTCTCTTTTAAGTTAAAGAAACAGAATCCAAAATGTATTCATGATAGAAATTTCTCTCCAGTGGAAAAATACCAGAAAGAAAGTTCTCATTAGGTAATGTGTGCTTTCTGTTTTGTTTTGAAAGGAATTCCCATCAGAGTTGATTGGTTCCCTTGGGAGGTATCTCCAGATGGGTTGGAACACATCTGATTTTACTTTCTGTCTTCAGATTTTAGAGTCATTGAAGCAGCTATCCCATAACACGTTGCTAATAGAATCGATGTGGTTATTACGGTCTGGATTTTACTGTAATGCATTTTACTGTGTTGAACTGTGTTGTAACTGTTGAAAGTGTAGATTAGATCATGTTTTTTTTAAGGTGTTTGAACTAATTAACTTGGGGAAAATAGCTGTAGATCTAGGATCTATTTTAGTAAGAAAAAACAATAGATATACTTGATAGGTAAGCCAGCTCGGTGATCCCTAGGATATCAGAGAGAAGGCAGTGGACTTTGTTGCCCTGGTCTTGTTGCTGGCTCCTTTCTGACAAACTGAAATTTGTGGAAGAAGAGGGGAAAGGCAGAAAAAACTTTTAGTGGGAAACCAAAGAGTCATTTCTATCCAGTTCTGTTGGCATTTTGGGCTTGTTAGTCTTGTTTGGGGTGGTGGGCCTCCAGAAAAATAGCAAATGCTATTATTCTTCCTGGTTTAAACAGGAAGTGTTTAAATGGCACTGACAGTTCCTCTCCCATTTTCATGGACTGGGCTGGTGGTGGCATTGGACAGCACTGGGTAGACTTCCTCCACACAGATACAGGATTCGGAATCTTCCAACCCAATGGGAACCTTCTTAGAAAATGTCAGAAACCCATTAAGAGAAACCCTTGATAGCTCGTGTGTCTGTCCTGCTGAACTGGGTAGAGACCTCAGCCTGACCTGTAGGCAGCTACAAATGTTGAATCTTGACATTGGGGTGGCAGCCAGCCCAGGCATTGCCAAAGGGTCCCAGTGGCCTAGGCTATGAGAGCAGGGAGCTGGAATGTGGCCTTGGCTGGACCTCTGAGTGCATGGGAGTACCTGTCACTATTTTGGGAAGCATGTGGTGTTTGGAGGTATCGGTCAGGTGGCATCTCGGAGAGGGGCCTGGTCCTTCTCACAGCACTTGACAGCTCTGTCCTGTCAGCTGCCCACAGATTCCCAGTTTATCTTTGGGGTGGAGCTGAGAAAAAGACTTTAATCCTGAGCAAAGACATTTAGGTGTCATTAGGGAAGGAAAGATCCCAGCACTTGAAATCTACCAGTATGAGGTTGATCGGTCTGGTTTGTTTCTGAAGAGAACTTTTAAAAGGTTTTGGTTATTCTAAAGGTAAGGTTTATGTGGTCGATTTGTTTGCTTGTTTTAAAATCAAAACCCATTGCTAAAGGAAATCTTGACTTTCCTTGATAGTCAGCTAATTTCTCACTTGTATTTTGTTCCTGACAGCTTGAACGTCCGCATTCAGGGGAACACTAAAGCGCTTCCTTGGTCCTTGAAGGGACAGGCATAATGAGAGATCAGGCCGATTTATGTCTTATTTTAAAGAAAGTTGTTTATGTATATCAGCCGTTATTTTATATGGATTTTTCTTATGAATTGTTAGTGTTTGTGTGCATGTGTGAGTGTGTGTGTGTGTGTGTGTGTGTGTGTGTGTGTGTGTGTATTAATTGTAGTGTATATTATTGCTGGGCTGCCTCTTGCAAAAGGAAATTTGATTGCATGAAATTGTGACTTGAATAGATCATACTTCAGAATTGTTCCTCAATATTTTCTACTTTTAAAACAACCAGACATTTAATGTAACACATGAATCAGTAGCTGGCCTAGTGCTGGAATGTTTGGCAGCTGTGCAGAACAAAAGTCTCAAATGTGCTCATAAGATGTATTTTTTTTCCACAGAAAGGAATGTTGCCACATGTGGTTAACCATTCCAGTTTGCTTTTAAAGAGGACTTTATTTTTTTCCCCAAATATTAGTAATTAGGGAATAACACCTCACTTTTACAAAATATATTGTTATGTTCAACTTTTCTTTTCTTGGTTGTAATGAAGCACATTTAAAAACTAGAATGATCTTTTAGACTACACCCAGTTAATAGTGTGCAAGCAAGGTTTACCTGCCTAGGGCTAAGTGTCCCAGGTCCAGTGTCCTTTTGATTTGGTCTTTCTTTTCCATGTTTGCTCCTTCCTTAGACTTAGAGTAAACACAGGGTATTTCTTCTAACATCAAGCAATATTCTGATATTTGTTGGGGGAAAGTGTGAGTTGTATATTTGGACTAAGCTGCATCCTCACAGATGGTCAGCTGAATTTTTTTCCTACCGAGGCCTTGTTCAGAGTGAGTTGATGGGGATAAAGGGCAGTGTGTGGTGAAATGTAGCGGCGTCTCACCCAGTGTGTCTTCAGCAATGAATGGGATGTGACTCCAGCGAGGCTGGAGAGAAGACTTTGGAATGTGTTGGAGCACTGCCAAAAGATTGGGCGCAAGCTATGCTGACAGGCACTAATGCCTGCCTTAAAATAGCTGCAGGTTAGCAGACTGTCTTGAAAGTTGTAGTTTGACTTGAGCAAAATTGTTTATGTAAAGAAAGTGGGGGTGACTGCTTTCCTCTTTATTTTAGTGGTTGCTCTTTGTTGCAGTGGTCTTTAAAAGTCTATATTTAAGCATATATAAAAATTCTAATTTTTTCATGTCCGTTCTCTTTTAAACATTGGTGAGCACTAAGCCTTTTTAAAGAAGTAAGGCATCAAACAACATTCTGATACTCATTTTGGGTTTGGTGAGAGTTCAGTCTTTTGGACTAATCTGCCTCCGTGCAAATGGTGGGATTCGTGGTTTTACTGGGCTCATTGGTAATGCCCTCCCACACATCTCACTATGGTTCCACTCCCACACTTACCCAAACTAGTATAATTTGAGTAGTGAGAACCTCAATTAATGTAGGCCAGCCCGCGAAGCATTGGGGAGGGGGTGGGGATAGGTGATTGATGTACACGGCTCAGCCCACTGTCAGGTGGTTCTGATGTATAAGAAAGCAAACACATTATATGTTATATCAGTTTTGCCACTGTGTTCTTTCCAGTAGGAAGGTGTGTTTTTAAAGCCAAACCAGTAAAACCAAAGTGCTTTAGGGAGCTTTCTTCATGATGGGTCCTATATAGGTGTGGGCCTTTTCATGCCATGGTGAGTGCCGGGAAGATATACAGACAGAGGGGAGAGCTGCCCTCAGGTAGTTTGGGGATTCTGCAGGTAAAATTCTTTTCAAAATGCAGTATTTGTATTAGTGAATATAAGGAGAATCACAACAGGGGCTTCTTATGAAAGCAGTGAGTGAGCTCTGAGGGTTTTCAGATAAACAGAACTCCTAATGTGTCATGAAATATATAAGATGGTGTGTGTGTGTGTGTGTGTGTGTGTGTGTGTGTGTGTGTGTGTGTGTAGACATAAAGTGAAATCTTATTCTACCTAAATTGCTATTTTTAATAAGAATAATTAAAATTACAATTAAAATTGGAATATCTTACACATAACTTCTTTCTCTGTGCTTTTAATGTACTCTAAATTTTGTTGCTTTTGTTTTTAGTATCTTTCATATATTCCAAAGATTTGTTCCTTATTGAAAAACATTTCCACCTATGTAAGTGACTTGTACAGAGATTTATTGTTCTAATTGTTACTCCTTTTGGTCAATAAATTGAATTTAGGTATACTTTTTTTTTCAACATGGGAATATGGAAACAGCTTCTGTATTTGGGGCTAAGTGTGTGTGGTGGTGGTGGGAATTGAACACAGGGCTTTGTGTGTTTGAGACAAGTGTCCCAGCCCCCAAATAGCTTCATATCGTTTTGCATGTGTTTTGATCCTTTATTTTTAGTTGGAAAATGCATTTTCTATGGTACTGTTGGCAGTTAGAAAGTGAGTTGAGTTTATTGATGTCCACTCTTCTGTTGTTGTATCTTTGTTTTATTCTTGCCTTCCATTTTGGATGATGTCCAAAGTGTCCTTGGATGATGGCAAGTGAGTTGTGATGGGAGCTGTGATCTCTTCCATGCACTGAGTATACTGTTATCTCATCACCTCAGGCCAGCTGCTCCCTGAGACTGATCGTGCATTCCTTCAGCCTTACAAGATACCTCTCGTCTACTTGCTCTGTAATAGCAAAAGTTTAAACAAAGAAGCTGAGCATTTAAGATATTCTCGAGGTAAAAAATTGTGGAATTTACCAGTCTATGTTGGGGGTCACAGGGAACAGACTTGGGGTGTTCCTTGGCCTCTGTGCAGTGTGAAAGCAAATGAAGCTACTGAAATCTGCAGTTGGCAGTAGAGTGGACAGGTGAGGGCACATGGAAGTCATGCCATGGGGAGGTGGAGCAATGAGTTGGTTTATGGAATGCAAGCCTGTCAGATGTTTCTTCAGCTGTCGTCAGCCAGCTGGAAATAGATGGACTGGCGGGGATGGTAACAGACTTAGAGCAGTGCCTCGTGTCTGTGAGAAGTGTCTATTATAGCATTTCTTTTGAATATTTTTAAAGATGTATTTATTATGTTTATATGAGTACACTGTAGCTGTTTTCAGACACAACAGAAGAGGGCATCACATTCTATTATGGATGGTTGTGAGCCACCATGTGGTTGGTGGGAATTGAACTCAGTACCTCTGGGAGAGCAAACAGTGATCTTAACTGCTCAGCCGTCTCTCCAGTCCTATTACAACATTTTTAATGTTAACTAATAGCTTAATTGTGCAAGACTCACAGATACTATAGATAGAGATACATAGATAGTGTGGAAATATAGAATGCTAACCCTGGGCCATGCTGCTGCTATTGAATTCCAAACTGTACCCAACTGAACTTTGTAATCTTCCATTAAGCATTAACCCTTTCTGCTCCAATTACTGTCCTCCCTAGATTTTATGTTAACTTGACACAATCAATTCATCTGACAGTAGAGAACCTCAATTAAGAAAATACCTCCATGAGATCAAGTTGTAGGCAAGCCTGTAAGGCATTTTTTAAATTAGTAATTTTTAGGGAGGGTCCAGCTCATTGTGAGTGGTGCCATCCCTGGGCAGGTAATCTTGTGTCTTATAAAAAAGAAGGTTGAGCAAACCATGAGAAGCAAGCCAGTAAGCAGCACCCCTCTATGGCCTCTGCATCAGTTTCTTTCTTTTGGTTCTTTCCCTGACTTGTTTAGATAATGAAGAAGGATGTGGAAATGTAGGCAGAATAAACCATAACATCCCCAAGTCACTTTTGGTCATGGTGTTTCATTGCAGCAATAGTAATCTTAATTAAGACAGTTAATGATCTTACCTATAGGATGGTGTACAGACCAGATAGGATTGTTGTTGGGACTAATAAGTTAATAAGTGTTTAGACTAAGACTTTGTTTTAAAATGAGAAGATTTTTAACACAAAGGGGAAAACAGAACAGTGATTTAGGTACTGTGATCCAAACTATGTAGAAAACACACAAAGGAAAATAGATAAGAACACATTTTATGCTCAGGGCCAAGGGATAAGAGGATTATTTGTGATTTTTTAAAAATCTGTGTTCTAGTATTCTATAACAGATATATAATTTTACAGGTTGAAAAATAAGCTTTGTTCTTGAAGCGCTCATATCTTTTGGAAAAAGAATGTTGATAGTAAGCGGCCTTACTCCTTTAAAGCTCAGGCTTTCCACTTGGTGACAGCTCGCTTCCCTTTCATTCTTCTGGCTTTTATATTTGTACAGAGATTCTCAGAGTAATGAAACTCAAAATGTTTTAAAATTTTAATTTATGACTATTATTGTGTGAGTTGCAATATGTACTTGAACTTTAGTAAAGTTTCTTTTACAAATATGGGGTACCCTTGCATTTGGGGCATAGATGTTCAGAATTGAGAGTTTATCTTGGTGGAATTCTTTTCTGATGAGTATGCAATATACTTCCCCATTCTTTTTGATAACTTTTAGTTGAAAGTCTATTTTGCTGGATGCTGCAATGGCTACTCCGGCTTGTTTCTTGGGACCATTTGCTTGGAATTTTTTTTCCAGCCTTTTACTCTGAGGTAGTGTTTGTCTTTGTCACTGAGGTGTGTTTCCTGTATGCAGCAAAATGCTGGGTCCTGTTTACATATTCCGTCTGATAGTCTATGTCTTTTTATTGGGGAATTGAATTCATAGATGTTGACAGATATTAGGGAGCAATGATTGTTGGTTCCTGTTATTCTTGTTGTTAGAGGTAGACTTATGTTTGTGTGTTTCTCTTCTTTGGGGTTTGTTGTGAAAAGATTAATTTCTTGCTTTTTCTTGGATGTAATTTCCCTCCTTTAATTGGAGTTTTCTTCTATTATCTTCTGTAGGGTTTGATTAGTGGAAAGATGTTTAAAGGTTTTGCCTTGGAATACCTTGTTTTCATCTATGGTAATGGAGAGTTTTGCTGAGTATAGTAGCCTGGGATGGCATTTGTGTTCTCTTATGGTCTGTATGACATCTGCTCTGGATCTTCTGGCTTTTAGAGTCTCTGTTGAGAAGTCTGGTGTAATTTTGATAGGTCTGCCTTTATATTCTACTTGACCTTTTTCCCTTACTGATTTCAGTATTCTTTCTTTGTTCTGTGCATTTGGTGTTTTAATTATTATGTGATGAGAGGAGTTTCTTTTTGGTCCCATCTATTTGGGGTTATGTAGGCTTCTTGTATGTTTATGGCATTTCTTTCTTAAGGTTAGAGAAGTTTTCTTCTATAATTTTGTTGAAGATGTTTGCTGGTCCTTTGAGTTGGGAATCTTCACTCTCTTCTGAATTATTCTCAGGTTCAGTCTTTTTACTGTGTCTTGGATTTTTTTAATTTTTTGAGATAGGAGGTTTTGCTTTTTGTATCTTCCCTAGCTGTTGTATAAATGTCCTCTATAGTATCTTTTATACCTGAGATTCTCTCTTCCATCTCTTGTATTCTGTTGGTGATGCTTGCATCTGTGACTCCTGTTCTCTTTCCTAGGTTTCCCATCTCCATGGTTGTCTCTTTAAATGTTTTCTTTAATGATTCTATTTCCATTTTTAGATTTTGGATTGTTTTGTTCAATTCCTTCACTTGTTGTTTTCCTATATTTAAGGGATTTATGTGTTTTCTTTAAAACAAAAGAATATACCTTCTTCTCAGCACTGCATGGTACCTTCTCAAAAATCAGCCATATACTTGGACACAAAACAAACCTTTTCCTGGAACTCAATTGAATTGCCTCAAAAGGAAAACACCAGACAATTCTAGTTGAGAACAAACAGATAAGACAATTGCTGGGTGCAGAACCGAACATCCTAAATTTTCTACCTAATCTATGTTGGAAATCTTCCAGTGGTGGATTCTGGTGGAGTCTACCACCAAACTAGAAACCTCTTGGTCTACATTGTGTCCACCTTGCTCCCACAGGACCAAAAGGAAACAGTTGTCTTTCTTAATAGACTGTCCATGTTACTTTTGTAGGTAGGGTCTCTTATTGATCCTGGAGCTCACTGATTGGCTAGGCTGACTGGCCAGGAGCAGCTTCTGAGCCTGGAGCTCACTGATTGGCTAGACTGATTGGCCAGGAACAGCTTCTGAGCTTGGAGCTCACTGATTGGCTAGGCTGATTGGCCAGGAACAGCTTCTGAGCTTGGAGCTCACTGATTGGCTAGGCTGACTGGCCAGGAGCAGCTTCTGGGATCCTCATGCTGTCCTCCCAGCACAGTACTTATGGCGTGTAGACTGCTGCACTGCACTCTTTGTATTGAACTCATGTCCTCATGCTTGTGCTTCAAGAACTTTGCTGATGAAACCACTTTTCCAGCCCAGCTTGTTTGATTTTTGTTTGAGGGACTTATGGGTAACACAGGCTGTCCTCAGACTCATAGGTCTCCTGACTTGGCACCTTCACCCTGTGGTGCTGACATTATTGACATCAGCAGCATGCCTAGTGTAGGGATGTTGAAGGTGAGTTATTTCCTCACCTTTGAGACCTAGAATGGGGTTCCTTCAGCTAGAATAGTAACTGTTAGGAAGTTCTACGGAAGACTAGCATTTTCTCAGTACAAGCTGCTGGTCATGGTCATAAAAAATTGTAGGGAAGACATCAAATTGGAAATTCAAGGGTTGGGCACAATTTTGTAGATGTTAATGTGCCCATGCCATTGTATCAAGAACAAAGTAAAGCTCAAGGAGGCTGAAGTCTCATAACCTGACACAGTGTAAGGGCTACAAGTCTCACTATTAAGTCAGTATCCTTGTGACTGTTGTTACAATGCTGGACTCTGATAGGCATGTCCCTCCACTTGTTAGGGACACTTGTGTTTCATTTTAAAATTAAATAGATGGGGCGAATTGTACTGTGAATGGGGTCCCCAATGGAGGAATTAGAGAAAGGACTGAAGGAGCTAAAGGGGTTTTCAACCCCATAGGAAGAACAACATTATCAACCAACCAGACCCCCTAAAAGCTCCCAGAGACTAAAACACCAACCAATGAGTACACATGGAGGGACCCATAAGTATCAGAGGGTGGCCATGTCAGGCATCAATGGGAGGAGAGGCCCTTGATCCTGTAAAGGCTCCATGTCTCAGTGTAGGGGAATGCCAGGGTGGGGAGGTGGGAGGGAGTGGATGGGTGGGTAGGGGAGCACCCTCAGAGAAGCAGGGGGAGGGGAGATGGGCTATGGGGTTTTCAGAGGGGAAACTGGGAAAGGGTATAACATCTGAAATATAAATAAAGAAAATGTCCAATAAAAAATATAGATGGGGTGAACCTCCTAAATGTGCTCATGTCTTCTGCTTTTGTACCATTAAGTTGGTGTTAATGGTTAAGCATCACGAACTATACCAAAACAGGACCAAAAGCAAGAGAAGGAAAGAAAAAGGTATGGACAGATAGCTCAGCAATTGAAAGCACTGACTACTCTTCCAGAGGAAGCCAAGTTCATTCCCAGCACTCACATGGCTGCTCACATGTATGTGTATAACACACATACACAAGTAATAAACACACACATAATACATACACATAGTACACACACATAATACACACATATAATACACACATAATACACACACATAATACTCACATAATATACACATATAATACACACATAATACTTACATAATATACACATATAATAAACACACATAACATACACATAACACACAAACATAATATATACACATAATACACACACATAATACACATATACATAATGCACACACACAATACACACATATAATACACACACATAATATACACATATAATAAACACACAGATAACACACACAAACAATACATACACATAATACACATAATACACACACAATATACACACATAATACACATACACATAATACACACACACATAATACACACACATAATACACACGCACACACATAATACATACACACACATTAGGGGTGGGGAAGAAAGCCCATTATATCTGGAAATAAAAACACAAGCAGCACATGATGCTTTTATCTTACTGACGGTAACAGATAACTCTGGCCTGGCTTTCCAGGCCAGGCTGAAGGAAGACAAAGGTCATTCCATATCAGGAAAGTGGCTGGTTAAGTTTTATTTTGACATAGTGGGTATGTTTATAACTTTTCAGATCTGTGTTTGAGTGGAGACTAATGGGGGAAATACCTCTGCCCAAAGGAGATAAGAAGGCAGCCCTGAGAAGTGAGTCTCTTGAGAGCTGCCACCACTTGGAATAAGTTTAACCACATAGGACATCTAGGGTGTGCTTGGGAAGAAAGAGTGGACCCTGCACTCTTGGGTCTAACCCCCCCCTGCAGCAAGACCATAGTGTTGGAGGAGTGCTTAACAGCAGCTGCATTCTTACTGAAGCCACACTGCCCACTCTTCTTTGTGGCATGACCTGTAGTAATAACTGCGTAACCAGCTGAATAACTAATTGGGGAACACTGGACCAGAACAGGTAAACTAAGACTGTCTTAGACAAACTGTGTTGTGTGGACATCCTAGTCTCACCAAGTTGATCTGGTGTTTTGGTGTCTCCACATCTTAAAATGACCCTAATAATAGATAAAGTACAAAAATACATGTAAAGTCCTCAGGATGTTCTTTGGCTAATAATAATAATAATAATAATAATAATAATAATAATAATAGTAATAGTAATAATAATAAAGCCCCCCCTTATCCTACACTACCAGCAGCAGTCAGGAGAGCTGTCCCTGGCCCACACCTCTGCCATGAGGTGACGTGTGTATGTGGGTGATACCCTATCACCTACCCCTTGCCACCTGCTGTGGTTAGGAGTGTTGGCCCTGAGGGCATGAAAGCAGAAAAGCTGTCTCTGCTTCCCCATTGACTATCCACTCAGGAGAGCAGCCCTATACATTGCCTGGGTAATACAGACAAAGGCACAGATGAGCCAGCCCCCAGGATGTGAGAGCAGGAGAGCTGGCCCTGCCCCTCACGGGCTGCAACAATGTACTGAGCAGCACAGTGGAGCTGCCTCTGGAGGCATGGGTGTGGATGAAGCATCCTCAAAGACATGATAGCAGGAGAGCTGCCCCTGCCTCCTGCTGATGTCAGTGTTGAGTGCCCTAGTCAGAGCAGTGCTGGAGAGCTTGCTCTGGCAGTGTAGATGAAGGAGAGCTGTGGGCTAACTCTGCTACTGTGCAGGCCCAGATCCAGGGCTCTGAGATGACCCACTCCAAAATCTGTATCATCTACAAATGGTTTGGACATGTAAAAGTGCCAATCCTGCTGATCCGAAGCTACAGGATCTCCACCAGAGGGCAACAACAGGATAACCAGGAGTCCACATGAAAATCTGGCATTGGGGGTGTCACAGAAACCAGAGATCAAACCAAACCAATGACACATTGTGGTGAACACTTGCAAATGAAGATATGTGGACAGAAGGCTGTACTGTGGGGCACACCCAACACACTACAGCTCCCACGATGAGATGTCTTCTATGCTTTGACTTTGTTGTGCTTGTTTGTTATTTTATTTGGGGAGGAGGTTGCAAGGGTGAGGGACAGATATAAAGGAACACGGAGATTAGTGGGACTGGAGTGCATGATGTGAAACTCACAAAGAATCAATAAAAGTCTAAAGATTGAGTCTGAAAAAAGAGATTTTAGCTACTTTAGAAATTACCATTTAAGACATGTCACATAACTAATTCTGTATTATTTCTTCCTTTTGTCTTTGCTATTTTTCAAAAAAAAAAATTTGTTTTTAATTTTGTTGAATAATAGTATCTACCAATCAGTTACTTCTTTCATTCATGACTGCTCCAACTTAACTGTTTTCATGAGTCTTTGTTCAGGAAAATGAAAACTTTAGTTTGTCTGTGTTTGTGTATTTGGCACTTGGGTGTATAATTAGCATGTGTGGTACACAGAAGCTTGGGCATTCATCCATCAGGTGGCAGTAGCTAATTTGTTTCTACTGCAGAGAGTTACCCCTTTCCAGTTTACCCTAAGATAATGGAATGGCAGGGTGGGGTAGTAGCTGAGGACAGGAGAATGAGCCCTCCCCCTCTCAGTCCTTCTGCCTCCCCACACATAAATGTGTGTAGTTGCAAACGGAATGCCAGCTAAATAACATCTTTTAAAGTATTTCTCATACATATTTTAGAGCTTATATTGAAGTTCATTGCTTGAATCCGAACACCAGTTTTAATTCATATCCAGTCTTTACTGAGTATCTGGGTTATGTAGGCAAAAGCTTTTGCTCCATCCCTCATAACCCACCTCTAGTGTAGACTGGACCCTATTGTGTGTCATGGTAACTTGTCTGGATTCTGCTTTCTGTTGAGGTGAGCAGCTGACAGGTTGATGGTGAGTGAGTGCTGCTGGGTGCTCACTCAGGCCAAGATGGAGAGTTCGGTCTGATTTCCATGGCAACAGGAATTACACTTGTTCTGTAAAGAGTTCTTGGCAGTGAGTGTAAATGGCTGCCGCCAGCTTTCTCTTAGAGGGGGAGTTGGTTGGTTGGTGTGCCCTACTGAAGCTCCTGCCAATTCCAGATTTGGGTTTTGTGATTGGATAACTGTGCTAGTAATTGGGGGGGAGGAGAAGTATAACTTTGGGTCACATTTACTTCACTTGCCCAGGGAGAGTCTTCGTGCTCAGCAGTGTGGCTTTGAAAATGCTCTTGAGCATTCATTTTTTTATCAGCTTTGGAATGTAGTCAACAGCTATACAGAATGATAATAGTTTACAATTAGGTGCAGAGAGTATAGAAGCTAAGATGAGAAATCCAATTAAAGCTGTTTGGTCAGCATATTAGATTTGAGGTGTACTTGGTTGTTAAAAGGTAATGTTCGTGCTAGGTAGGCTTTGGCTGCTGGTAATTACATGAAAAATACCTTTCTTTTCTTGTTGTCTCTGGGTTCCCCCCCTCCGGTCCCCATTAATTTCTTTAGAGGCTAAGCACTTACTTTACTTTTGATGAGTGAGTGGTCTGCCATGCGTCCAAAAGTGATTACATGATGGTGCAGTTGTTTGGCTTAATGATTCATATGTTACCCTGTTTGAGGTGTATGACTTGCTACTCAAGGTTTGTTTGAAGTTTAGATCAATAATTGTCAACTTAGCCCCAAAGGTGTCACTGAAGAACCTTATAAACTGTCTGGGTCTCATTTCCCAGAGGACTTGATTTCATTGTCTAGGGTACAGCATGGGCACAGGACTTAGCAGAACTCTCTGGGTGTTCCCTTCCCTGCAGTGCCAGCCTAACCAGTATTGTCCAGTAGAAGGGCCACACGCTCTGGCCTTAAATAAATTAAACCAAACAAAATAAAATTAGACACTCTGTTCTCAGCATACTCTGTTCATAGCGAAACTTTGTGTTGGACAGCCTAGATCCAGGATGACTATAGAACGTCATCAGAACGTGGGAGGAGTCTGACACAGGAAGGGCAAACAGACAGTAGAGCTAATCCTATAGGATTTGTCTCACATATGAATTATCACGTTTTTAAGCAGTCTTTTGCTCACTGATTTTTTGTTTTGTTTTGTTTCTGTTTTTGTTTTTTGGGTTTTTTTTTTTTTTTTTGTCTTTTTTTTGTCTTTTTTGGCGGCAGAAGCCTGGGGCAGTGCATACAGTAGATTGTGTATCGATCTCACAGAAATTTTCCCCTTGAAACCCAGCTGGCCTGAGAAGTATGGCCAGACCCCTAATGGCAGGCAAATGTGTAAACTCATGTGGGCCATGGCAGTAAGTGACATTTCACCTAATGCTGCTATAGAAAAACCTCTTTTGCTTCCCCTTACCCCTAACCTCACTTCTCATTGGTTTGTTTGAATCAAGGACAGGGCTAACTCATTATTTCAAAAAAAAAAAAGAACTTCCATTGTAGACTCCATCTTTTGAGGGTCCAGGGAGGTGAAAAAAAGAATGAGTCACGGTTTTTTTTAGACATATGACGTAAGTTTCAAGCACACTTAAGGATATGAAAAAGTGGAGGGTTAGAGGAAAAGGAATGTAGTAAACATGTGGATTATCTAGGCTGTGCCTTCCTCAGACAGGTCCTTTTGTAAGAATGAGAAACCTTCCATGGAGAGGCTTTATTGAGGCCAGGGATTTGACCTCAAGGCTCTCTCCTGGACTTGACTCACACTTGTATTTTGGACATTAGCACCTCCTCAGAAACAGTTTCTGTGGCTTTTCCTGGGCCTACCAAAAAGAAGCCAACAAGTGTGGATGGGACAGGAAGGGAGTAGGTCAAGTTCTGAGAGTGGACAGGTCACAAGCATGCATGTATAGTCCAAGAGTTCGGGCATGGTGGTGTTTGGTTTTGTGAGTAATGTGAGCTTGTTTTTTCGGTTTGATCTTGTCTGCTGTCTTAGTTTTCTACTGCAGTGATAAGATACAATGACTAAGACAACTTTAAAAAGAAAGTGTTTAATTTGGGTTTATGGTTTCAAAGGGTTAATCTCCATGATGGCAGAACAAAGGCTTGACAGCAGGAACAGCTGAGGCCTCACTTCTTGATCTGCAAGTAGGAGGCAGAGAGAAAACAAACAGTAGGAGTGGAGGAAGCCTTTCAGAACCTCAAAGTCTGCCTCCAGGACATGCTCTTCCAAGACCAGCTTCCTAATCCCAGCCCTGGCTTAAATTCACTGTACCAACTCAGCATGACTTTTGTCTCTTGATCTGCTTGATTCCACCTCCCCAAGTGCCATTAGATGAGGTTCTGTGTGCTGCTGGGAATCAGGCCCAGGGCATCATGGGTGCTAAGGAAGAATTTGTCCAGCTATGTTGCTGTGCTACTTTCTCAGTTCCAGCTGCCCCTCCCCTTCCCATTGCTAGGGATTTCTGCAACAGGAACATTCACTTGGGGCATCTACCATCTTGAATTATGCCCATCACTGCCCCGCTTTAAACTCTCCCACCAATCCCTGGGAGCTAGGTAAGAACAGGAACTTCTGCAAACAGGAAAATGGAAGGTGGTTGGGATAGAAATTTAAGTTCCAGGTGAGTTGAGAACCACTTATCACCACACCGCATCTTTCACATGAAGAAACTGAAAACCAGGGAGGTGAGGTGATTTCTTTATAGTTAGAGGAGGCCGGAGGTAAAAGTAGACCAGAGATCATTCTGAAGTCCCTTGTACCTCTGAGCAGCTGCCATTCTCTGGTTTCACCTAAACTGCTGTGGCATCTAACTCGAATTGCAGTCTCCTTCCTAAAATCCCTTTCTGTTCAGGTTATTTTTTTATTTTTGGCAGCAGGTTGTTGTCTCCTGTTTCACCTCAGACACTATTTCTTGGTTCATTTGTAAAGGTGATGTGTCATAGGTCCTGTGTGGCCACATAGCCTGGGTGTGGGAGTTGAGGGTGATTAGGACCCCTTTTCTCAGGTTGCCGTAGCTACACTGATCTCCTCTGGCTGGTTTCTTTGTGATTTAATTTACTCTTCCTCTCATTACACAAAACAAAATAAAAATACTATTTCTTGATATATTTTTGGCTGCAGGATAAATCCACATGGTACATGTCTATAGAAAAAAGTTGGGCAGTGGTTTCGTACTTGGGAGAAAGAGCCAAGCAGATCTCTTGAGTTCAAGACCAGCCTGGTCTATAGAGCACATTCCAAGACAACCAGGACTAAAGGCAGATAAACTCCATCTGGAAAGAAAAAGAAAAAGAAACCAGTTGTACTTTTCCTGCTTTTCTTCTTTATTTTTTAAATATTTGTTTATGTATATAAGTATACTATAGCTTCAGACACACTAGAAGAGGCCATTGGATCCGTTATTGATGGTCATGAGCCACCATGTGGTTGCTGGGAATTAAACTGAGGTCCTCTGAAAGATCAGCCAGTGCTAAGCCATCTCTCCAGCCCCCAGCTTTGAATTAATGAAGCTATTAATCTTACAAAGATTTAACTCTGTAGATGAGTAATCAGAACAAACACATTGCTATGCAGCTTTTCATTGCAGTGTGTTAAACTGAGAGTATTGTGGCCATGAAAAACTAGCGCAACAATTTAAATTTTTTTATAAGAAGCTAAGAAAAAAAATTGTAATGCTTGGTTTTATCAAGAGACTAAAATGATAATACTATAAAAATTATGGCAGTATGGAGATTCAAACTTTGACTATTAGAATCTTAATTTTGGTTTGTGAGTTTAGTTTTTAGTACCTTTATGAAGATTGAGATTCTTCTGTGGAATTCATCTGAGTGAGGGGTTGTTTCAGTTTTGCGGTGCTGAGCATTAAACTGAGGGCCTCATGAATGGGAGACAAGTATCTTACCACTGAGCCTCCCTTCCCTCCATCGCCCCTCACCAGTGGTTTTATTAGTCGAATCTTTCAGAATGAAGGAAGGGATTTTAGCAAACCAATATAAACCCAAAATATATTCAAATGCTAGCTGTATTCCTGGAGAGTACAAGAATCCTTGCAGATTCATAGGGCCACCCTTGAGAGTCTACTCAGTTTTCTAGGATTAATAACTGGGGGAAGGAAAACAAATGTTACAGAGGTTTTGTAAAAAAAAAAAAAAAAAAAAAAAAAAGGTTTGGGGGACATTAAATTTAGGGTCTCATGCATGCTGTGTGTAAGTATCTTACTACTGAGATACATCTAAGTCCTCTTTTCACTTTTTATTTTGAAGTAGGATCTCTCAAAATTGCCAAAGCAGGGCTTGAATTCCCTGGAATGTGTTTTGTGGAACCACCTCGGCTGTTTTGTAAAAGATGAGTGAGAGACTTCGGTTAGAATGTTAAGCCTGTCCTGGGGTCTGTTAGTTCTGGGGCACAACATAATATGTGGTGAACGCTCAGAGGTGGAAACAGTCTTTGGATGCTGTGGTCACATAGTGAGCTTATCTTATTTAGGTAGAAAAGGGAAAGATACACAGCTTCTGGACCGAGAGGAGGCTTTCCCTGACTCTCTGGCATGACTGATAGCTAGGTAGATGAAAATCTACGGTCATGAAACCAGGAAATGAGAACACTGGGGGTATTTTTTAGGGCTAATCTGTTATGGCAGAGCAGAGGGAGAAGTTGAAGAATGAAGAAGCTGAAGTAAGGCAAAGCCCCCTACTCAAAAAATGTCAGAGGGCATTGGAAGCTTCTAGTTCAATTTTGTATGTCTTTCCAGACCTACTCAAAGACTGGACAAGGGCTTGGTGGTCAAGAAAACTGGCCCTCTTCCAGAGGGTTTGTGTTTGAACCAGGTTTAGCAGCTCATAACCATCTGTAACTCCAGTACCAGATCTGATGCCCTCTTCTGGCCTCTGTAGGTACCAGGCATCAAGCATTTGTACAGACATGCATGTACAAAATGCCTACACGTATAAAAACAATAATAAAAACAAAATAAACATTTTTTAAAACCCACTTGAGCTACATGAGGAAGAGGATGACTTTTTCAGTAGCTTAAAATTCTAAGTAGAGAAACTCGTCAGGTAGATGTGGCAACAAGTGATGATATTGAGGGAGGTGGAGCACACCTTTAATCCCAGAGACGTCAGGCAGATTTCTTGAGTTTTAGGCCAGCCTGGTTTACATAGTCAGATTCTGTCAGAAAAAAAAAAAAAAAAAAAAAAAAAAAAGCAGGCATGGTGAAACACATTTAAACCCAGGAGGTGGGGATGGAAGCAGTAAGATATCTGTGAGTGAGTTCCAGGACAGCCAAGGCTATGTAGAAAGACATTGTCTCTCAAAAATATACAAAGAATGAACTCTTTACATGGCTATTTCTGGTTCATTTAAGTACTTGTCTTCTTCATACAAATATATAGATATATATGTATGAATGTGAATATATATATATATATATATATATATATATATATATATATATATATATATTCATCCCATGTGTATAAAGAATGTAAATCGCAGCACCAGAAAGCAGATCATAGTTGTATGTAGACAGGAGGAATAGACCACACAGTGGCATTAGGACACTCTTTGGGGTTATTGATTTGTTTGGTTGTTGTTGGGGTTTTTTTTGTTTGTGTGTGTGTGTGTGTGTGTGTGTGTGTGTGTGTGTGTGTGTGTGTGTGTGATGGCTGTTTCTGAGGTTTGTGTGTATGTGAAAACTTAAGCTGTATAATGTATAGTACAGTCTATGTTAGCTATACCATAATAAGACTGTGTTTCCTGGAGAACGCTCAGACAAGCCCCTTCTCCACTCATCTACCCCACACAACCTGCTGAGAGTCAAGAACAAGGGCAGGAGTAGGCCAGCAGCTACCATCCTGTGAAATATCAGAAAAGTCAGCTTGGTGAGCATGTGTGGGAGATGTGTGAGCATGAGAAGAGACTTGTGTGAGCATGAGGAGAGGACGCAACTGTGGACATGCTGAGCCTGAAGACACTGGGGATTTGTCACAGGGGATGGGGCTTGTGTGATCAGCCTACACTTCAGAGTTTCATTTTGAAAGCCTCAGGCTATGGATGGATGGTAAGCAGCTCAAAGCTCTCGTCTCTAGGAGAATGAGCAGTTTGTCAGGAATTTGGGGTTCCGAGCTCAAGGACCCTTCAGGGATGCTTGTCCTTCATCTGTCTAGAATATTCCTGTTGTGGAGAACCTTGTTATCTAAAACAGGTTTGTCATGCCAGACTGCTGGTGTGTCCAAGAAAGTGTATGCCATATTGGAATCCTACCTGCACAAATACTTAAAATCTTTCATTTCAAAACTAAAGTGTTCTTTGTAGAAGAAATTTTTTTAAAACTGTAGTTCAAAAAATAAGGAATTTTAAATGGTCTTTAATTCTACCACCCAGTATTAACTACTTGTAATATTTTTACATGTAATATTTTATATAAGTGCATATTTTAAAAGAAAAGTAGAATCATAAGGTTCATACTTTGTTACTTCCTATTTTTCAACTTTTTATTGATTCTTTATGAATTTTACATCATGCACTCCAATCCTACTCATCTCCTGTCCCTTCTTTCACACACACACACACACACACACACACACACACACACACACACACACACACCTCGCTGTGGAAGCTGTGGTATGTCACTGTCATACAGGATACCTTTTGCCCAAACAGCTTTACTTGCTGATATTCATTTCAATTAGTCATTGGCTGGTACAAGGCCTCTGGGTTCTGCCATATGAATACTGGATCCTCACCAGGATTCCTCTCTGATGTCCCATTGTTGCCCTGTGTCATGAAGATACTGTAGTTTTGGATCTATGGGACAAGCTCCTAAGTGTGCTCCAGCAGTCCATAGATGTCATAGATGTTGGGGTGGGCCAACTCAAAGCCCTGGATAGTGGTGCATTGTTCAGACCACCAACTCTCTGACACCTGTGCCACCAGGGTGAGCTCTCCTGCGTTGCCCAGGCCAGGAGTTCCAGCTGTCCTGCTTGCAGCAGCTGGCAAGGGGTAGGACTGCCTCTCCCACCAGGACACCAGAGCCAACTCTACTGTGTACCCAGGTGTGGTGCAGGGCATGCTCTCCCAAGTGCTGTAGCCAGTGAGGGGTGGGCTGTCTCTCACACCCTTAAGGCCAGCTCTCTAAAGCTGCCCAAGTAAAGGGTGAGGCTGGCTCTCCTGTGTGCCACAGCCAGTGGGGCCAACTCTGCAGGGCCAACTCAGCCCTCAACATCAAGATGGCACCAGGAGACAGCCCAGACCAGGGACAACTGCATGGCCAGGGACAACATGGGCCATGGACAATAAAAAGACCTCTGCTGCTCCTCAGCAGTAACATAGTCTAGGACTGTGACATGGCCTCAGGTGGCAGCACAGGCTACTCCTATCAGGCTGTTACCCTTGAGTTCCTAGTTCCTCCTCTTTTCATAGTGCACCATTGTGCCTTTTGTTCTCTTCCCAGCTCCCTACCACATACTTGCTCATCATGATGGCACCCACCTGCAGCAGTGGATGTGCCTCTGGGTTCCTGGTGTGTTCGTGTGCCTGTTGCCTTGTGGTGGCAGCGTGTATCTGGTGTCTTCAGCATGTCAGCTGGCAGCAAACCTGTCTCTCTTGTTACTTCCTTTCTTTTTTCTTTCTTACTTTTTGGCTATTTTTCCATTAATTTATTAATTTTACATCCCAATTGCTGCCCCTCTTCCCAGTCTCCCTCACAGAGCTCCATCCCTCTACCCCTTCTCTTTCTATTTTATCTGAAAGTTTTGTGCCATGTTTTATGTGGATATAGAGTATTGTCTTAGTTTACATATTGGATATCTTGTGACTCATTTAATTAAAATCCCTTTTGGAATTTGGTTGGTTGGTTTGGTTGGTTGGTTTGGGGTTTTTGTTTGTTTGTTTGATTGGTTGAGTTTTGTTTTTGTTTTGCTAAAATGTCTAGGAAAATAAATCACGTTTTTAGAAATACTCAAGCAAATTAGTGTGTAGCTAATTAAGAATGGTATTGAGATATATAATTTCTCAATTTGTATTATAGAAAAAAATGTCCTTGATCTAGTAGACCTTTTAACTAAAGGAAAGGGAAGTAGTTCCTTGGAAAAGCCAATATATAGCAGTGTTTTGTTATTGAGTGATCATCATATGATTTCATTTGTGGTAGGCACAAAAATAAATTTATCCGTGTGAATTATTCTCTCAGGAAGAGTTCCCATGCATTTCAGATATGTCCAAAAGTATAATTCACAGTAATAGCAAACATTTTTAAAGCTTTTGTGTTCCATATATTGTCAGATGTATGTGCATGTGTATGGGTGCACAGATTGCTGACAGGATGTTTTGTTTCTGTAGAGCAGTAAATTTCCTTCTAAATATTAATCTTAAGAAAACAACTGGTAGGCAGAATGGTGCTGGTGCAGGTGGTGGGTTCTCTGAGTTCCAGGTCAGTCTGGTCTACATAGTGAGTTCCAGGACAGCCAGGGCTACAAAGTAAACACTGTCTTGAACCAACCCTCCTCCAAAAGAAGAAAATAACCAGAGAATGTTTTAGCAGTACCATAGTCACAAAAACATTGTTGCACATAGTAAACAGCTGTGTGTCCTGTAGAAGGGGTTTGGTTAAATACATCTGTAGATATTCTCAGAGTGCTATACAATCATAAGTGATGGTTTGGACTCTGTTTCTAAGAACAATTGTTCAGAAGATGGGGACAAACATGCAGTGCGGGATGAAGGTCTGACACCTGTGTGAACTCCATGCTCCTTGCTGAGCGCGTCCTCTTGAGCATGCTCCATCTGTGCTCCTTGCTGCTGGTCTTGAGTCCCTCAGGAAGAACCCAGCATGTCTGCTTCCCTCCACTATCCTGTGGCCAAAGTGAAAGCTCATCCCCTGCTGGCAGATGGAATAGATTTCACTGTGGTTCCATGAAGTGCAGGAGGGGAAGGAATACTTTCATTTTGTTACAGATAAGTGCTGATTTCATTTAACAGGTGCAATAAGAAAACGCAGCCATAGCATGAAAGTAAAATGTTCTAAAAAGCCCACTGTTTCCTTACTCAGATCATCAGGAGGTTTCTTCTTACTCATTAGCCTGCTTCTCCATGCTAAGGCCTTGCTTCTTCGAAGTTTGCCTGTCCTGGTAATAGAAGCTGGTCATTTAGATTCGGATTTTATAGTGAGCCTGGCATGTTCCTTTGTCCCCTTGAGCCAGTTCTTCCTGCAGGTTGGCTTGCTCTTTTCCCTTGGTGTTCTGGAGTCTGGCTCCTTAGGAGAGCACTTCTCTGTGCACTGGCTTGGGTCCTGTTGTATCTGTACTCTTTAGTTTGATCTGCTGTTGGAAATATTAATTTTCTGGTGTTCCACTTCATTTTTATTCCTTAAATAGAATCTGAGAACCCAAGTTGGTCCCTCTATTTATGTTTAATTTTTACTGATTCGTGAGATTGAAAAGTCTTAGACCATCTATCTCCATCTGGCTTATATAAGCCTTCAAAAGGCTGATAATCATGCAGTTCTGTGAGAGCGAGAGGCTTTTGAGCCATAATTGACTTGACAGGAAGTAAACACAGAAAAGAGGTAGCTGCTTATTTGCTTCTTGACTTACTTCAGCACTTGCTAAGTACAAGGAGAGGAGAGAATGGACCAATTTGCTTCTACATCTCAAAAATTTTAAGATGTTATTTTGGTTCAGCATCTGATATAAGAAAAATTGTTCCACAGTTAAGACTCTCAATAGTGTTCTAAAAACACAACATTTGCCATTATTAAGTGAATAAAGGCCAGTGGTAATAGAATGGATAAGGACGGTATTTTTCTGGCAGAGAGAAATCTTTCCATCTGTACATGATCATGAGCCCCCTTTTGGTGCTTGGCTCTCCCTCTTCCTTGAGCCCACATTTCTCAGTAGGAGCTCAGAGTGCATAATAATAAAGCCTGGGCTGGTAGCCAGTACAGAGTTTTGGCTAACCTTTCCAGTGTTTGTGAAAGTAGAAAAAGCAGTGCAGCTGTTAGACTAGGTCCTTTCCACTGGAAGACATGCTTTCCCGGATGAAGGCACAAATGGTAATTGAAATGTAATCAGTATTTCTGCCATCTTGCTATTATAGTGCTTTCTACTTTGGTTATGATAATTGTTCATTTATTAGGATTTGTTTTGTGTTTTTTCTCTGGTCTATAATCTATTAAAATGAGGGAATGAAAAGAAAGCTTTAAGCATATTTTTTCATTTTTTTAATGACTAAGTAGTTAAATTTGTTGGCTGAAGGCTTATTTTAAAATAGCCACACAATTATGTTTAAGATATCTTACTATAAGACTCAGGTTTCAAGCAGCAGAAAAAGAGATCTAAGTCAGAGTGCCTGAATTCTAAAACTGGCTGGAAGATTCTAGAATAGGTTCCGTATTCATTGTGCTCCCAGTGTTCAGGTTGAGGCTGTGGAGATGAACTTGTTCTGCTCAGTCAGAGGTGGATGTGTGCAGGTAGTTTCATTGGTATTTGGGTCTTGCAAAGTTTTGTTTAGTGGAAGGAGCCCAGCTTCTGGGTGGTTCTCAGCCTTTGGTGACAAGCTTTAAAGATCCCAATGGCTTCCTTACCTGAACCAGCTCATCTAAAACACTGACCCTGTCAGGACGCAGTGACAATCCCAGGCCTTTCTCTATACAGAGCAAGAGTGAGGTGGTGGTCAGCAAGGTGGCTTGATCCACAGCCCCTGCTTGAGATGACTTGGAAATGGTCTGTTTCCAGAAAGGGTGTTTGGTGACCTCTCAGGAGACCTGTAGAGTGCACTGTAAAGATTCATGTTGAGCAGCCGCAGAGAGTGGGACCCTGGACCCTGGGAAGGAGGTAAACTCACTCCCTGTCCTCATTGGTCCTTCCTTTATTCGTTTGTTTGTTTGTTTGCTTGCTTGCTTGTTTATCTGTCTGCTTATTTATTATGTCTAAGTAGTTAAGATAGTACCTTTGGTGCTGGGTGCTATGTATTCTGAGATAAGCATTTCAGAATAGCTGGTCTCCTCTGCCTTTTATAGAACCCTTTTTGCTTCCCCTTTAGGCAACAGTACAGGTAATTTTGACAGTGTTTGGCTTAACTGACCAACCCCAACACCGTGTGCATTAAGAGGCATTATCCAGAGCATGCTTACCTGTTTACCTTTCTTCTTCATGCTCCTTGGTATTTTTTGATCAGATATGGACATCTGATGGTAGCTGAGTACCCCTTGGTGGTATAGAGTACCAGGGTTACTGCCCCATCTTGACCCTGGAGACTGTGAGCAGAAAAAAGCATTGGAGGGGGGTCTGAGGAATGGAGGGAAGTGAGAACTCGGATATGAAATGGTGTCCTTTTTCTTCCCTTTTTTTTTTTTTTTTTTTTTTTTTTTAAGAAAAGCTTGATTGTGTTTTGGTATTTGTAGCTTTTTAAAATTTTATGTTTCTGGTGAAGATTAGCATAGTTTTGAATATTTCTATAGCAGGCTTGGATTAGAGCTTTGGTTCATTTCCAGACCTGTCTTTTAATTTATGACAATATTCATTTTCACATGTTAAACTCAGGAAGAATATTTTTCTTTTCTGGGTGTCAAGGAATTCCTTTCCTGCTCAGAACACTCGCTGTCCTCTTTAATGACACCTATTTCTGCTGTGGTTCACGTCTGTCTTCTGGCCCCAGGCCGCACCTCCAGTTTCTGGAAGCTGATGGTGAAGGTTTGTTAGGGCTGTCAGGGAACAGTGCAGAACCTAAGGAGTGTGTCCCACAATGTGCAGGCACACCCCTTTGTGCTCTGAAGATGGTCAGAATGATTCCCCTGCTTGTCCCCCCTCCCCCAGGAGGATTCCCATGTACAGAGAAGGCCATTCCTGACGTGGTGGCACCTGTCTCTGGAAACAGAAGCAGAGAGGAGATGAGATGGAAATATTCACCTTGGAGAGTGTATTGTGGGACTGTGTATATATGGGTGACAGAGCTGCAGGGTTTTCATCTAGAAAATGATTAACAGCAGTTACCCCATCAGACAGAATGTTAATGAGAAAACCAATTGCCAGACTTGGGCAAACGGCCTCTCAGGGTTGTTTCCCCACTGGGAGTGTGCACTGAAACCGTGGGGGAGGACTTGGCTACAGTGCTGTTAGCTGTGCTAGAATTACTCAGAACTCAGGCTTATTGGCTCTGCCATCACAGCAAGAGAAGCTTCTGTGACATTGCTGCCGTGTTCTCTGTGTTTCAAGGGCATAGGGGAGCTGACATGCCCTGCCTCTGTAGCTGTCCCCCTTCCTACCCCAGGAATCGCCCTGGCACTTATACTAGGGAGGGATTTTTTAACAACTGGATACATTCCTGTTCTTCAATTAAGTTCATTACAAGACATCAACATTTTTCTTTGTTTTGTTTTGTTTTGTTTTGTTTTTTTTAAGACAGTGTTTTTCTGTGTATCCCTGGTTGTCCTGGAACTCTCTGTAGACCAAGCTGGCCTCAAACTCACAGAGAACCACCTGCCTCTGCTTTCTAGGTGCTGGGTTTAAAGGTGTACACCACTACCTCCCAGCCACCAACATTTTTTAAATGGATCACTTTGACGTTGTGCGCTTCTTCAGCATATAAAGTATCTAAGGATAGAAATAGGAAATACAGGAACATGAAATGACCAGCCTTACATGTTACTGATCTGATGTTGTCCTCACTGGTCACACAACCTTTCCTTCTGGTCACTGGATATAGCAACTCTTACTGAGTAACTCCATAATATCAAAAGTGCATATCTGTTACTCAAAAGCAGACCCAGCCAACTTCTAAGACATCCCTGAGTTTCCTAAATACAGAAGATATAATAAAATCATAAAAGAAGATAATTTTGGTTTACTAAAACTTATCTGCCTGGTCTGCCTCCAGAATTCTAAGATCCCACCACACCCAGCCTTATAAGTTTCTTATAATTTACATTAGGACAAATTAACAATTTCATAAAATGAAGATGCTTTTCTCTGTGATAGTAGATTTCATACAGAAAGTACTTCTGACACTTAGTAAAGCTGAGAAACTCAAGCATTGAATTTACTCTTTAAATGTTTGCCAAGGGGACTGGAGAGATGGCTCAGCAGTTTAGAGCACTGGCTGCAAATGGGTTCTATTCTCAGCACCTGCAAGTTGGCTGGCAACCTCTGTAACTCCAGTTCTAGGGGCTCCGATGCCCTCTTCTGGCCTCTGCAGGCAACAGGCATCTTGTGATACACATCTATACACACATGCAAGCAAAATACTCATACATATAAAATAAATCTAAAAAAAAAAATGTTTTCCTCTGTCCTTGATGTGTTAAATGATCTATGTCTAGTGATTCATTGATGGAAAAAAGAATTGCCCAGTATTTATAAAGTGTGATATACAGGGCAAGATGATTACTGAATAATTTCACTGTGTATGAGGAAGGATGGACAAACATACATAGTGGTCTAGGGCCTCAGAAGAGTCCTCCCAGAGAAAGTCAAGCTGACTTGGTTCTCATTGTCTGTTTCTTTATCTGTAATATTTTAAGGTACTAAGAGTTAATGGTGCTGTTGTTATGAGATAGTTAGAAGGGCTTGGCTCAGACTCAGTTCACAGGAGGCTCCTTTAGGACTCACTCTACATTAGTATACCGAATACAGAATACCACTCAGTTTATGACTCAACAGAGATGTACTCATGCTTAGTTCTACAAGTGCAAAAGTCACAGCAGCGTCCAAGTGAGTTCTAATGACTTCCTCTGTCTTGAAGATGGCCACTTTCTAATTGTGTCCACCTCTCCTTTGTGGTATGGGATGAGATGTGGATAGAGGAGACCACAGTGTCCTACTAAGGCCCCACTGTATAATCACATTTAATGTGAATGCTTGCGCTCCACGTTCCTGATATGCAAGGAACCATGATTGTGAGATACCACAAACAGTTCCTCTGGTGTTGGTGGCCCAGTCCTTAGTTTTTCCCTGCGTAAGTTATAACATGCTTCTCTGGAGCTGTTCATGATCTTCCTGTCATACCATTCAAAAACAAAGTGTGTGATATTGTAGATATTCAGGAAAAAATCTTGTTTATTGATAATATTTCAAAGACATGAAGTTATGGACTCAATTTTGGTCAGGCAGATAGCTGTGAAATGTAGCTTCCAAAATGTCATTACTAAAAAGATTTTAAGGACATTCAAAGTTATCTGGATGTCTGGTCAAGTCCTTCTGAGCCTTTTGCCCTTGTTGCTGAGGCAGGGCAAGGTTTTGGTTTCTTTTATTCCTAAAACTAATTGAGGTCTTCACCTGCTAAGAACTTCCTTTCCATATTGAAGTCATTTCAGCAATCGAGAGGGAGGTAAGCAAGTTTAAATCACACATCCCTGCCTGTGTGGCCGTGGACAGGCCTGTGTATCCCATAACATTCTGAGAAATTAAGTAATGTATTTTTGGTTGGATTATGGTCTGGTCTTGGGGGGGAAAACACCTTAAACCATATCTGATTACCTACCAAAGAACCCAGTTAGAAGCCTTCTACAGTCCTAAAGGCATTGCAGTGTTTTAGGACCTTTGTAAGCAAACGTTTAAACAGTTATGTACAAAATTCAGTTGTATTCCATACTGCATGTATTGTTTTGTGTTGAACAATTCTTTTAGATTGTGATCAGGTTTAAGCAAATTGTAGAATCAGAAGTTTGATTGTGTTTAAATGATCCTTCTGGGATTGTCATGTTCTCCCCTGTGAGTGTCATAGGCCAGCTTTTAGGTAATTGTTTTGTTCATTTGCAAGACTACAGATTTCTATGTCAACTTGGAAAATACTTAGCTAGCACACAGAGGGAAGGCTGAGGAAGTGCTCAGCCAAACACTAAATTGTGTGAGTGGCCCTTTGAGCAAACTTAGTAAAATTTAAACCTGGACATTTGGGCAGCCAATTGCACCTAGAACTTAAGCCATTTTCTAAAGGGGAAGTAGTTGTATTCAAAATAAAGTATGTATTTATAATAAACATTATAAGCAAATCAAGTGAAATCATTATTTCTTTAGTTCTAAGAATAGCCCATCTTACTTTGAGCCAGGTGAAAATAAATTTCTCATAAAGATCCATTCCTTACTAAATGAATCTGCAACAAAGGATAGACTGTCTCCTTACATAGCAGCAGTTTTTACTGGGGTCCAGGATTTCTATGACTTGGACAGAGATAGAATTTTTTTTTTATACTTAGGTACTGGGCAGTGACAGTGTTCCGCCTGTCAATTCATATTGAGATTGGTTTTGAGCACTTGCGATGGTGCAGATACTGGTTTTGTGACGATGTCCAGAAGGTAGGGTCCTGGCCTCGCAGGCCTGTTTGGTGGTGTGTGGTACAAAGATGAAGTTCGTGGCACTTTCGCATGCTTTCGTTTGATCTGTATTTCAGAAAATTGAGGTGTGCATTTTACTTATTTGCCAAGAATCTTGGCACTGGACTGCTCCAGTAGAAAAAGCTCTCAGAGTCGGCTCTGTGAGTGGTGTCCCGCTGTTCAGGAAGGCACAGTTCTGCCTCACTGAGCTTCAGAACAAATAAAGCACTCGAAGGCCTTGCTCGTTCAAGTGTGGGGCTGGCATTTTGGCATTGACATGTTAGAACTATATTCTGATGTTATTTAAAACTGTTTGGAAGTATATGTAAGGCTGAAAAGACTGTTGATAGCGGTCAGAAACACTACATTGTCTATGAACCATGATGCTAGGCCTGTTCTGAGTTAATGATACTAAAGGCATTCATTTCACTGGCCCTTCCTTTGTCCTCTGTAAAATAGAGGAAGGACAGAGTGAAGACATCCCATTCTCCCTCCTATATTTTTAGAGAACTCTGTTTGTGGTTATACTGTTCTTAATTTTAATTTTATATGTGCATATGCCTATGTGTGTAGTGTTCATGGAAATCGAAAGATTCCCTAGAACTGTGCTTCAGACAGTTGTGAATTGCTGATCTCATACACAGTCTGTGATGCAGAAACCCACAATGGGCTGCTCCTCCCTGTGGTGTCTGCTATGGAGGACCACTGAAGGGCTGACCATTTTCTGCCTACAACATGCTTACATAGTCCTCTCAAGTTTGTCCTAACTGAAAAAGCCCTAATGGACAAAGACTCGTGTGTGCTGAGGTGCTGAGGGCCATCTCAAAGGGGAACTTGGACTCCAGCCTTTCTCTCCTGTTTATCTACTCTCAGCCATATAAAAAGTATAATTTTCATCTATCCTAGGCATGCATGATTGATAGCACCTTAGAAACACTCTGTAGACAACCTCCAGGGGATATGTCCTTGTGTGATAGAAGTTGTGCTCATAGCTTACACAGCCTCTTGCTGAAGAGTTTTGAAGCATGGTGGATGTCTGGCTTCTCAGTGCTTTAGGATACATTCCCTATATGTGTTCATTTCTCTTATTGTTCTTCATTCTCAGGTGAGTCACTTGGTGATGTTGAATTAAGAAGTACTCAATATAGCCCTGGGGGATAAATAGCCTTGAAAGTGTCTTGGGGGCAGGGCAAACCAAACAAAATGCTCTACCACCACCAAAACTCACTTGGTAATGATGCTGTCTCTGGAGAGATAGATAATACAGGAGTAGAAAAATGTCTGATACTCAAATCTAGGCTCTT
The DNA here is from genome assembly GCF_963924665.1 of Micromys minutus. Classification (NCBI taxonomy): domain Eukaryota; kingdom Metazoa; phylum Chordata; class Mammalia; order Rodentia; family Muridae; genus Micromys; species Micromys minutus. Next base: position 52,022,745 of record NC_137969.1, on the reverse strand, counting down.
GGGTACCTGAATTACATTAGTCACTAATAGCAACTGTGTTTTTTCTGTACATGGACTAGTAGGTATCTTTGCCTCTCGTCCCTTTAAGAAATAATAATGATATATTAAAGAACATTATTACTTAGCACTTAGGGAAGAATGTATTGTACTTAAGTTATCAACTATAAATATGTTTAATTCACAAGAAAAAAGCAGACAAAAGGAACAGTTCATTGGGAAACTGTGGAGGGCAACTGGTACCTGGTGGTGGGTCAGAGGTGTGAAGAAGTTCAGTCACTTGTGAGAGCAGGGAAGGGCCACAGTGGGAGATCCCAGAGCCAATACAAAGGAGTGGGCACCTAGGCAGGTGCTAAGGGCTCTGGGGCCACAGTGTAGCTTATTCCACTTGGTCAGTAGATGGCACCAAATAGCCAGAAGGGTGACCTGGCAAAGGGTTTGTCCTTGAGTTGGATTAAATCAACTTTTTTATACTCTAAGTGGTCAATAGCATTGTAAAGTTTTTCTTTACTAGAGAGAATATTCCAAGATAGGTTTTATAAAAGGCTGTGATATTGCAGTAGTTATGAAAATGAACCATTTCTAAGGGTACCACTGTGACTGTACGGCTGGCTGGTCCTTCTCTCTTCTTGCCCCCATCCCTGCGTTAGAATTGCTTAACTATAAAATCACCCAGTCAATAGGTTCAGCTTGTTAATTAGTGGTTTTGTGAAGTCCTATAAATACGTTGTTAACATAACTGTTAGATTGGTATACAGATACATTTGTGTTGTTGGGCTTGAGTGCATCTGTCTGGTGGGAATCTCCCGTTAAGGAGTTGGATGTTTATGCTCTGATGGATGACGTCGGAGTCTAATAGCACACAGATGCTAGTGATGAGCTGTGCAGACTGGCCCCTGGGTACACTCTGGGCCAAGTGAGCGTCCATGTACAAAATTCTCACTATGTTTTTAATCTTAGGTGAGGAAAGGAACTAGCCAGCATCATTTCTCTTGTATCTTTCTACCACTGAGACAGGAGTTTTCTCCATCACATTCCCTTCTTAGATTTACAGTTAACTTACTTGGATAGCTTTGTGTGCCTGACTGAACCTGAGTCCCTGTAGTGAAATTGAACACATATAGGAATCTAACCACACCAATAGAATCAAGCACAGAGCCTCACAAATGCCGTAGAACTAGCCATGTTGTACCAAGAAGACAAACCAGGAACAGACTCCACTGTAATCACATTAGGGTCTCTTTATTCCAAGCTCGACCCTGGGCTTACTCACCTCTGACCCACAGGACAGTTTGATGAAACAGCCCTGAATTCTCATAGGGACATGGCAAGCAAGGGGTGGCGGTTTCTAGCCTGGCAAGCATCTAATGGGGGGGGGGCTATTCTTGTCCCTTAACATAATTGGCTGGTGCTAGGTGTCAAACCATAAACTTAACTAGTTTTTTCCTCCTGGTTGGTGGTTGTTAGGAAGTGAGGGGGCAGGGATGAGCTTGTAACCTTGGGGTGCAGATTTGTTGCGGGGGGGGGGTAACCTGGAAACTGGCCCTAGACACCAGACTATTAATCCGAGTTCAGCCTTAGGTCAGGTTCTCTAAGATGGAGTCTGAACCCAAGATCTGGTCTTTCAGCCAGACCTTTCTTCGGGTCCTGTCAGCAGGCCTGACACACACCCACACAAACCACTACCACATCCAGGCCGACTGCTGCCGGCGCCAAACCACTTCCATTTCTTGAGTAGCCAACAACCAGCTCTGCCTCCTACAATCTGTTTCCACACAGCACCAAGAACAGTCTTTTAGAATCACATCCAGCAGTAGCCACAATTCGAGGCTCAGCCGAGTCTGGCCTGGCTCTGTCTAGCTCCCTAGCCCTGTCTCTGCTTACCTTTCCCTCTGCATCCCAACTCCAGCTATACTAACCATGCCATGGTGTTTCCTTTGTCTGGTGTGCTGCTCGCTCTTCTTGATCTGTGCAGTTTAGACACTGAGGTCTAGTTCAGTACTAAGCAGTGTATTTATTTCTGACCAGTCTAAAATAGCCACTCTCAAATTTATCTGTTTGCATTTTATTTTCCGTAAACTCCCCGGCTTTTCTTGTGTGTTTTAGTCTCCCTTCTATGAGGACGTAAGCCTCACTTGCTTCGTTTGTTCTTTCCTGGAATTATAGAGCAATGCTGAGCATGTAATAATTCCTCTATATATTTGAGTTATGCATGTGACTAATGGCTTTATTGAATGGAGAAACTGTATTTAAAGATATATTTCTCTTGAAAATCTCCAAGAATACACTGATAAAGTGAAGACATTTGTGGGCCAGAGCTTCTTTCATAATTATTCCTAAAATCCCACCATTATCCTCAGTGAGCTCTAAAGTAGTGGGTATTACTATTGGTCTTAGTCCTAGAATTTATAGTAACAATGGTATGTTACTATACTTATTGAGCATTTACTATGTGTGGATAATATCTTTGATGCCATATGCTGACATTTTAATCTTAGGCACCAATTTTAAATATGTAAATGAGATATAGAGACAGAATGATTTGTTAGTTTTTTTTATATAATAGTTTATGAATGAGAAACTAGAAGGTAATAGACAATAAAACTAAGCAAATTCAAAAAGACCCATGTAGATGTTGATATAGCCCTGATAAAACATTAGCTCTTGAGGCTGAAGAGATGGCTCAGTGGTTAAGAGCACTGACTGCTCTTCCAGAGGGCCTGAGTTCAAATCCCAGCAACCACATGGTGGCTCACAACCATCTGTAATGAGATCTGATATATTTTTCTGGTGTGTCTGAAGACAGCTACAATGAACTTACATAATAAATAAATAAATCTTTTTAAAAAACCCATTAATTCTTTACCTTAAACCTTTTTGGGTTTTGCTTTTTTTGCTCTATTTTAGTTTGTTTTTCCAAGACATGGTTTCTCTGTGTTGCCATAGCTGTCTGATCTTCCTGCCTCTACCTACTGAGTGCTGGGATTAAAGGTTCGCATCACCACTGCCCAACCACTTTAAACTCCTTTAAAAAAGAATGTGAACCTGGTGTCCAGTGTTTCCCTCAGTCTTCTCTCTCTTCTGTGTTTGGGGAAAGCATTAAGGTAGCTCGGCCGAGATCACACACATGATATGAAGCAGAGCCAAAGTTCAGAATCAGCCTTGGCTCTAGAAGGCACATCTGGACAAGCAGCCACTGTCCCAGTTCCTCCCAGTCTCCCTCAGTCTCTCCCAGCAGGCCTGTAGAGGCTTGGAATACACACCTGTGCTTCTCCTTCCTTTCTCACAGAAGTAACTGATGTGGACAAGTCGCTGAGACAGCCAAGATGACGACCACAGTAGCCACAGACTATGACAACATTGAGATCCAGCAGCAGTACAGTGATGTGAACAACCGCTGGGACGTTGATGATTGGGACAATGAGAACAGCTCTGCGCGGCTCTTTGAGCGCTCCCGCATCAAGGCCCTGGCGGGTGAGTATCCTGGTATTGTTCTGTAGTCCCTTGAACATCAACCATTTCTCCTTTAAGCTGTCTTGCTTGAGGTTGAGCTTCCCTTGCTCTAACATGTCCTGAGAGCTAGCTGACCCTTTCATAAGACATTGACATTTGGAGAGCTGCCAACCTTAATAGCCAACATAGTTTGGAACACAGTAAGTAATGTTTGCAGCAATTTAGAAAGAGATGCTACGAGTTTGTAAGAATTTTTTATTTCTAACACATCCTTCATTTTAAATGTTTTGGTATTTATATAAAATATCCAACCGGGCTGTGTACTCAGTGCCGGTGGCAGATGGGCTGATCTTAGCGGTACACGGTCCTGTGGGAAGGCTGTATTTAATGCTGTTGATGAGCAGGTTTGCCATTGATTACTCCCATCAGTGTCGATTGTCCTTCCTGTGTGATTGCTTATTCCCTTGCTGCTGCTGAATACAGAGAGCGTTCCAGTGGCCCTCGTCAAAGGGCAGCGCGTCAGGAAAAGGTTCCATCACCAAACTGAGCAGTAGCCAATTTGTACAAAGCAAGAGTGAAAATGGAGTAAGTTTGAGGTGCTCTCTGTGTTCCACTTTTGAGATTTTAGAGGAAATTATTTCAGAATGAGAAAGTAAGTTAATGATTTTTCCTTTTGGTGCCATTGATTATGATAGATTACGTCACGGTATGAGCAGATTGATTAATTCTAGTCGCTTTTCTGTTGTCTTTATGGTAGGATCTGATTATAAAACCAGCGCTGCTTTCACTAAGGAGGGCGTTTAACTCTAGTGGCTCAAGTGACAGAAATACTGGTCACAGAGTCAGCAGATTCTAGCTTAACTAAAATGTCTCCTGAGCTTAAATGATATGACCAGGTTGGCCCACGGCAGTGGTTCTTACTTAGCCTGTGGGTCTCAGTCCCTTTGGAGGTCAAATTACCCTTTCACAGGGGTCATCAAAGACCACAGATGTTTACATTACAATTCATAACCGTAACAAAATTATAGTTATGAATTTAGCATTGAAAATAATGTTATGGTTGGGGTCACCACAACCTGAGGGACTGTATTAAAGGGTCACAGCATTAGGAAGGCTGAGAAACACTGCCTTTGGGAGTCATGAATGTGGTCTATACTGCAGGATCAATTGGCACTTTACCATCCCTTTTCATGAGTCCTCATTTGAGACGTAAGACCATTCTGCTGGTGGTAGCTAAAATTAGTTACCTCTGATCACAGGCTTCATACTTCATAGTTAGTTCCAAGCTAACTCATGTTGTCTCATTTTAAGGACATTTTCTTTACACAATATAAAGCTGTTTCTTGAAGTTTTTTCTTCTTTTTTCACATGAATATGAAATGCATGGACATGTGTGTGCACATGTTTTAGATGTATGTAGTTACATGTGCATGTACACGTTTGCACAAGTGTGTGGAGATCCAAAGTTGATGTCTGTTATCTGCCTTAGTCACACTCTGCTTTATTTATTGTGGGTCTCACTAAACCCAAGCATCGCTAATTCTAGCTAGTTTCGGTAGCCAGCTTTCTCAATATTCTCCTGTCTTGGCTTCTGGAGGACTGGACTTATGGGTAGCCTACATACTGTCTGGTTTATCATGTAGTCCTCACATGTACACAGCCAGCTCTTTATCCACTGAGCCATCCCACCCCACTCCAGCTCCTGTTTGTCTGTGAGACATCTTTCAACACACTCACTCAAGAGCCCAGCTGTTCCTGGCGCTGATCCTCGTCATAACCTTCTAGGGATGTTGATTCTGGTTCCAGAATGACTGGGTTATGGTGGCGATATCAAGAGATTAATGTGTTTCCTGTGGTCCAGGTACTGCTCCAAACGCTTCGAAACCAGGCAGGGTAGCATGTGTTCGTTCGTACTCACACTTGGGAGATGGAGGCGGGAAGATTTTGATGTTGAGGCCAGACTGAGCCATGCAGTGACACCTTGTCTTAACAACAGTAAAAAACAAAAAGTAGCCAATCCCAGGACGATAGCATGAGCAGGTCTGTTGTCTTCTGTAAAGTGCAGACGTGTAATCTGAGGCACAGAAGGAGTAAGTGCTTCCTTGGGGCACATTGTTGGTACATTACCCCGTTGACCAAGAGCATAAAAAGGGTGCTCTGCCTCCTACAGGATCTGTAGCCCTGACAGAAGGGAAAACTTAACTCTTTAGCTTCCTCCTCAAGAAGTTGGGCAAAAAGGAATCTCAACTCTTCAGCCTGTGCTGTCCTCAAATTCTCAGTTACCTGCTTTAGCTTCAAATTCTGGGATTACTGAGTCACTAATACTGGGGTTACATTTACTAAAATGTCCATCTTAAGTAAGTAAATCAGTAAATAGACAATACTAAGTGCTTTCATATACTCAAAACTAACATTTCGCATGTCTTAGTATGAAAAAGTACTAGTGCCATTTTTCATTTTATTAATTTTTTAATACTCACATTCTTTTTACATATAAGAGATGGGTAAGAAACAGTTTAAATCTGATCACAGTCAGAACATGGTAGACAGTACTTTAACCTTTGCCATGATGCTGCTCCTGTGAGTTCGAACATTCTTTACTTCAGTAGCATTGATTTGCAGAGGGATTTTGGCAAGTAGGTTCAGCCTCAGGCAGTACACTGTGAAGTGAATTTATGTCTCCTGTAAGTCATTTCCCGAATGCCACAGTGGCATGTCCACATTCCTTACCTCTGACCAGCTTGCCTCCGTGTACTGGGACATGTGATGATTCTGTAGTCCGAGTGTCCTTGACCAGTGTGCCATTTGAAATAAAGCACAATACTTAGTTCTTTTAAGAAATGTCAGCAGGGCTGAAGGTGGAATTCAGTGGGGGAATTCTTGCCTAGCATATACAAGGCTCTGTGTTCAGACCTCAGTACTAAGAAAGAGAAGGAAAAAGCAACCAAAACACAGTCTCAGTGTTAAGTGTTTTCTTTTCAAAACTGCATTATGATCACAGTTTATGTTCTATAGAGTCCACACAGACTGGAGAAAGCAGTAGCCTTTTATATGATATAATTTGGGAATGTTGATAAAAGTGAATGGAATTAATATCTTTATCAATTCATAAACAGAATAGAAAGAATTTGAAGTAGTCACTATTTATTTTGAATAAATTTTTTATATTTGAAATTTTTCCTGAAGTAAATTCTGAATTATTTTGTAATTAGGAAAAAAAAATCATGAAATGATCTTAAACTTCTTATACTATAGTTAGAAATTTTGGTACTTTAAAAAAAAAGACCTAGAAATATCAAAGAATAAAGCTTGTACAGACCAGGTAACGGTGATCCATGCCTTTAATCCCAGGACTCAGGAGGCAAGGTGGGGCTACACAGAGAAATCTTGTCTCTAAAAAATAAAAATAAACATATGGTATTTAACATAGGATCAATTTTCAACATTAAAATTTTCATGGCACTAACATTCTCTGATAAATTATATTCGTGGGTAAAGAAATTGACTAGTTACCAGGACAAACTCAGACTCAGTTGGTCTTGCCGTGTGCATAATTCTCATGTTCGTTAGTATTTATTTATATAATCTTCATGCTAAGATTATATAGTCAGGCACAGCATTTCTAACCAAACTTAAAAGCATTCCATGTGGCATCAAAAACAGCTCTTCCACCAACACACGTGGGTGACAGGCCTAGCTGGTTGGTTTTGAGACAGGATTTCATATGTAGTGCAGGCTGGTCTTGAACTTGCAATCCTCTTTCCTCCATCTTCTGAGTAAAGGTATAATGGGCAAAGTCTTGGCTGAATCAGAATCACCTGTGAGACCATGTGATGTAATTTTTAGAGAAAGGCAATGCCAGGTAGATGTTAAGTAGTTTCAATTATATTCTATGTCACAATACAAAGTCTCGTACAGTGGTGCCTTGATTCTTAAACTGTGTTTGTCAGAACTTTTGACAAGATTCGAATGAACTAGAACCCCAAAAGAAGGTATTTAGGAAACAAGGGAACTAAACATTTGGTCTGTGACTACAGATAAGAGTTCTCTGAAAAGAATCCTGAATTCATGTTTATTTTTAGTCAAGTCATTTTGGATTGCAAAGAATAGAGATGCATGTTCTCTGAATTAAAGAGACGTGAGCTGGGTTTGCTAGTAGATAACACAGTCGCTCAATACGGACAGAGCCTCGTTTCATCCCGGCCATAAAAAATAAAAATAAAATAAAAAAGTAGCAGCAGCATGTGATAGAATTAAGGAAGAATAAAGGGGTTATTGTAAAATATCGGGCAGGGGCCTGGTGTGGTGGCCATGCTTTTGATTCCAGCACTCAGCAAACAGAGGAGGCAGATTTCTGTGACTGTGAGGCCAGCCTAGTTTACCAGCTGAGATTAATGTGGGAAGACACTGTCTCGAAGGAGAGAAAGATGGATAGAGAGAGGCAGGAAGAGGGGAGGTTGGTCTCGTGCAAAGCAGGCTCGACACAGTCATGTGCTGTGTGCTCTAGGACAGCATCTCAGTTATTCTTCAGTTGTTGGAGCTTCCACTTAGTAACTGCTCCTTTCTAATTTGGCTCACACCTGACTTGGGTGCAATGCAGATTCAACTTTACTTCTTATCTAATTTAAAAAGAATAAACCTCAGTGCAAAATTATGTTTATGACCTAATTGACTTAATAGCATAGTTTCTTTTGAGTACAAATTTCTGTGAGATTGGGTATGGTACTGAAATTTTGTTTGGCCCAGAAATTTGTGTAGCATACCATGGCCAGCTGGAGACTTACAAATGATTTAAATAAGACAGTTTAAGGTGGGTGAGATACTGCCCACCAGCCCTCCCAATCCAAGTGTGGTCCCTGGGACCCACAAAGTGTAAAGAGGAATGAAACACAATAGCTTTGCCTTGACCTCCACACCACTCTGTGTCATGTATGCAAATCCTTCCTCCAAAACAGAAAGCAAGCAAGCCAGGTAGTGATGGTGCACGCCTTTAATCTCAGCACTCAGGAGACAGAGGCAGTCAGATCTCTGAGTTTCAGGCCAGCCTGGTCTACAGAATAAGTTCTAGGATGGCCAGGGCTACAAAGAGTAATCCAGACTGACCTTCCCCCACTCCCCCAAAAAAAAGACGAAGCAGAAAAAGTTGTTCACAGAAGATGCAGCAGCACTGCCCTTGGTCTCTCTAGAGGTGTGGTTGTTGTGTTCAAGGCAGATAGTTTGTGGTGTGGAGAAAGAAGGCCTTTGTGTTAACTTTCAAGGGAAATTAGTATGGTCCACATGAAGATAAACAAGGTGCAAATTCCCCCCACAACAAGAGAAACTAAGGTAAACTGAGTCTTGCTTTTTAGCCTCCTTCTGTGAGTGCCTTACCCTGTAGGGGTCTACCCGACTATAGGAAGCCAGACTGCTGTCTGCTGAGCTTCACTGCTCATCCCTTCCCTTTTGCCTCTTGTCAAATTCTACTTGGAAGCACTGGTGTGTTGAGGGAGGGAGGGAGGCTTTGTGGGAGGTCTGCTGCATGACACTGAGCTGTGATTGGACTATAGAGGTGTAAGAACACAGAGCCATGTGGAGGTGTTCTCTGCAAATGCTGATGGCTTTCAGGGAGATGGCACTAAATGGCACTAGGCAACAGAACAGTCAGATAGATACTTGTTCTCAACTCAGAGATAATAACATTTTATAAAATGGTAACGTTATGATAACCATTAACTGTTTCCCCTTAAGAGAGAAGAAGCAGAAGTGGATCCATCTCTTTAAAATTTTGAAATCATTGAAGGGAAACAAACATCAGACCTTCTTCAGCCCTTTAAAATAGAGCTTTACTGCAGTGCTCTTAGAGCTACTCCTGGTCAGGTCTGGTTTGTTCTTTACAGTGCTCACATAAGGATCTGTGTGTTATTGAACAAAGCAACAAACTGAACCAGTACAAGTGCCTCCCTCGCCTTTAGGAAAAGAGCAGAGGCACAGCCACTCTGATGCAGCCTCTGGAGTTTAATTTTTCCTCCATCATTTACTTGGGTCAGTTAAACTCCACTATGAGGTCAGCAGAGGCTCTTGGAAGCATTTGTCTATAAGCATGTATGGCCCATTACATTGAAGATCACATAGGTTGTCATGTTGACCTCTTTCTCTTTTAATGTTACAAGCCTGGCTTTTGCCCTTGAGGGTCACAAGGTTACTGCTGGAGTCCTTCCCATCTTTGCCTCTTTACCTTTTAAATTTCCTAAAAGAAAATGCTTCAGGGAGGCCTCACTAAGGGAACACTCCCACAGAGGCTACCTGCTCTTTACCTATCTTTTCTATGTGCCTTTATTAACGTCTTAGAGGTTTTAGATTTAATTGATTGATTTTCTTGAGTTGGGGTTTCACCATAACATTGAAATGGACAGTCAGGCGTGCCTGCTGCTGCTTCCCGGGTGTTGGGATTAAAGGTGTGCACCTCCACTGTCTGTCTTGACTTTAAGAATTCAGTGGTTACTGTGACAAAAACATTTAGTAAGGGGCCAAGCATGGCAGTGTCTAGTGGGATCCTGAGAATACCTCTTTTTGCTACGGTAGACAAAAGATATTGGCTACAAACAGCTCCAGACTACAGTCAGAACAGAGTGCTGTTGTCACTGTTGTTTCAGGTACTGTTTGAATTAAGCCTTTCCCTTGGGGTTAACAACAACAACAACAACATCCTAGTAACTTCATAACCCCATAGAAATAACAGTAATCAGTTAGCCAGCTTTGCCCTGTGGTCAGGTTTTACTTTTGTTCTCTAAGCATGACAGTTCCGTGGGTCCTGAAACTGTTTGTGGTACTGAATTTGGAGAAACAAGTTTGCACACCAAATTACTTAGCTCTATTATTATCTATTGTCCACACACAAGTTTATGCCCAGAACGTTTGCTCGACTGGGGATTGGCATGTGATTCCGTGTTCTGCTAGTCCCTAGGCACACCTCTCATGGAACTATCCTCTGGTCCCAGACATCTAATGTAAGGCCAGTGTTGGCATGGATGCTTGTAAATAATGCAGAGGTATTCAAGACTGCCTTGAGAAATACAGGATGGGGAGGGAGGCGGAGCCTGGGAATGACCTGATACTAATGTGAAACCTAAAACTCAACTCCAGTGCTAGCAGGTGTGCAGTTCTCTTGGTGCATTTAATCAGCTGTAATCTTTGGGCATTCCCACATGGAGGAGCTTTTTAACTTCTCACTCAGGAAGCCATCTTAATTGGCAAGCTCAAACTAAGTTTTACAGTGGAGGATGATGGGTCTTGTTTTCTAAGCTAAATGAAGGATTTCAGAGTAATCAGCAAGGATTTGGTTAGTAACTTTCACTATATTGAAACAAACAATTTTGACCATATTACCAGGAAGAAGTATGTTTACATTGGTAATCTCATTGCTAGATAAGTGTATTTTTATAGATGTATTTGTGCATGTGTGCCCAGTTCAGATTCACCAAGTAGTGTTTACTAGTACTTCATGAACTGCTGTGATGTTTTCTGTTCTGCTTTTTAAAATGCGAGTGTTGTTCAGATAATTAAATTTTATTAATACCATTAAACTATCCTGTTCTAGCAGGTACATTTCAAAGGACAGCAAAGTAGTCTCTTATTTGTAAGCCTTGTGAATCAGAATGTTAGTGGTTTAGTCATTTATTAGGGAATGGGATGAATGGCCTAATACTTAGTGTCTGCTTTCTGAGAAGCATTGTGGTTAGAAATAGAGAGGCAGGCCCTAAGGGAGAAGGAGTCTGTGCAGAGAGGAGCTCTGTGCTCAATCAGGAGAGGCCGTGTCAATAGTGGGAAGGAATTCCAGGCAGAGAAGGGAACAAGTGTCACAAGCTGAAGGAGTGGATAGAAAGGCCAAGGAGCATAGTCCTTATCCTAGAAGGCTGCTTCAGCTTGGGAGAGGTTTGGGTGCCCTAGCTGTAACAGTGGGCCTCTCTGAGATTCCCACTTCCAGAGAGCCAAAGGCCCTGAGAGTTAACAGGAGAAGTGCTGCTGAGGTGGGGGGGGAGGGGAACTGCAATCTATGATCTATCTGAGTGACAGAAGGAGGAGAAGGCTGATGGAGGGAAAGCATTTAAGAAACTGCTGTTCTTCTCCAGAGGGAAACGGTTCCTTTAGATTTTACTACCACAGTACTTGGTCCAGCTCCTGAGTGTAGCAGTGTCTGGAGATGAGCCCTCTCACACTGGCAGGAAACGATCTTAGGAAAGCCCGCCTTCAAATCCAAAATAGTCTTTGGAGACATTCCACTCGTCAGTGAGTAACAGGTCTAAACTGCTGAGTTTGGACCCTTGAACTGGCTCTTTAAGGGCTGTGGAGGGAAAGAGAGAGGGAAGAAGGGGACTCGGTTTTGCTACAGGTACCTAAGCCCTCGAGGTGTCAGGCGCATGAGAGGGTTTTGTGGAGTATTCGGCAAATAAGTCAACAGGAGCCACTGTTTGGGTTTGCTCACTGTTGTTCCAGCTTTAGAATTAGATTTCACATTTACACATTTACACATTTACACATTTCACATTGTCTGCACACTATGTAGCCTTCAGAAACTGTACAGACTTGGGAGATTCTTCCTCTAACTCCTTTGAGTTTGCAGGGGCCTTTGGGAAATTGTCTTATGGCCAAAGCTTCCAGGCCTTTCTGGGTTTGGCAAGCATCCAGAATTGTTCATTTCTAGGCTGATGCTGAGAATGGCCTCAGAGTTCTGCTTCTGTATTACATCTCTGCCTTGCTAATTACTATGAGGTAGTGGGTAAACTTCTATAAGACAGGAATGCTGTCTTGTGGGGTCATTTTGAGAACTCAAGTACTGCCTGCCTCTGTCTCTGAATGCTAGAATTAAAGGGATGCACTAGCATGCCCCACTGAACATAAATATTTTAAAGAGAGAGCTCTGTTTCCTTCCTCAGTGAGGACTGTTTCATACTAGGAATATTACCTTAAAGTGGGTGGCAGGATTAGAAGTCACTGTGGGAAATCAGAAGCTTTCGAAGGGCACATGTCCTGTAAAGCCACAGGTGACCTTTGCTCTTGTTTGCTGTGGTGCTCAGAGGGCATTTGTGAGTCAGCCCTCATTCCAGGAACTGGGAAGAAGCACTGAGGAATTTTTAAACGATTTGTTTTCTTGCAGTTCTGGGGATTGAGCCCAGGACTTGTACAGCTTCTTCACCAATGAAGGATACCGTCAAGGACTTACTTGTACCATCAGGACTTGCACAACCTCTTTACCAGTGAAGGACACACCATGACTTGGTTTTTTAATGAAAAAAATCTGTGTGGGCTCCATATTTGGCCTTCTCTGATTAGACTTCTGTGTTTTAGGTCTACACGCTATATTTAGGGTGATCCTACATGCTCCTAAATTTGAGGGAAAATGATTTGAGGAAGAAGAACAACAAAAATACTTAAAAATTTTGGTGTATTGATTTTTTTTCATTCTAATCCCCAACCAAATAAGTGAGGTTGGAGGGGAGGGACAGAGGGACATATTCAGTGTAGAAAAATCCTAGTCAAACAGACTAGTTCTTGCTGGAACATGCTGGCCTTTGGTGGGGTGATTTAGTGCTTCATGTTGACAGCAGTAGCTTGGTATCAGAGGATGATAAAAAAGGAATATGAGCCGGCTTCCAGGAAGATTGTTTATCATACTGAAAACCTGTGGGTCACTATCACCGCGGAGAACATTGTAGAATAATGCAGTGTTAATAGCAGTCTTTGATGGGGCATTATTCCTTATTTACACACTCCAATCAAGATTTTCTGTGGCTGCTGTGTGTGCTCCAGCATGTGTTTCCAGTTGTAAGACTCAGAGACTTGCCCTTTCCAGCCCTCCTGCAAATTGCCTTTCTTAGTATTAATCCATACATCTCCAAATAGCCTTAATTCTTGCGGTTAAACCTTGTATCTCTCCCCACAACTGCTTAATTTCAGAGAATTATAAGGAAGGCTCTGAGATGCTTTTGTAGTTCAGTTGGAACATCTGTAATGGTTGAGCTTATAAAACCTTTCTCAAGAGCGTGAAGCATTACCTGCTTTAGAGAAAGGTGGTGAATTGAGAATCGGCGCTTTACGTGTCTTTTATGCTCGTGGTCATCTCATTCTTGAGGGTAGGGAAGTTTTCTTCTATGATTTTGTTGAAGATATTTACTGTGCCCCTTAGTTGATACTCTTCTCCCTCTTCTATTCCTATTATCCTTAGGTTCGGTCTTCTCATTGTGTCTTGGATTTCCTGGTTTTCCTTTTGTGTTTGACTGTCAAACACAGAAGCAAAAACAGTTTATGGCGGGCAAAGGGATCCTAAGTGACCTGTTATTTTAAAAGAAAAAAAGCATTTATTATACCACACATTTAAAAGACATGACAGAATAGCGTGTGAGCTCTGGACAGCTGGCGTGTTTACCTGGTATGTTCAAGGCCCTGGGTCAACTGCTAAACAAAAACTAACCAACTGATTTTTGGCATGAAAAACCCTAAGGAGTTAGGAAGCTGACATTGTTCTGTTACCAAGGTGAATTTTAGCATCTTCCAGGGGTTCTGTGTAACTGGTGAGGGGTGGGTTACCAATACATGTTGCTAGGTGATGGTAGCAACCTTTGTCCTTCATGAGAGGAATGAAATAAGAAATAATCTATGATCTTACTCAAGTCTCAGGAAATTCTCTTGTTAATGTTTTATGTTTGATGAGTCAGACTGTTATTAGCAAGAATGAGTGTAACTGATTATGAGCACTTGAAATTACAGACTTCTTTCCTGTGTAATAACTTTTGTCATTCACCCTTTCATAATCTTGAGCAGGCCAACTACAAGTATGATTTTTTTTCTTTTGGATCAGTTAGAATGTTGGATCATTGCTTTCTGAGCCTTTAATACCCCAAAATTATCCCTAATAGCATCTGGGTGGGCAAGTCTTAGAATTTCAGAGAAGTTGATGACAGGGTGTTACAAAATGCTCAGAGTAGAGAAAACTAATCTAACACCTGCCAAGGTGATCCCATATGCATGCAAGCATTCTTGTGTATACATACACAGACACACACACACAGAGTGTGATGAGCTACTGTGTCTGAAGTCACAGTTGCTCAACTTTGGGATATCAGTCTTAGAGATACTGACTGGGAAATACAGACCGGGAGCAGTTGGCTGAAGGTTGGCAGTGAAGAGCTCACAAGGCCCTGCAGTAACTGGGACTGCTGAGTGGTTGTCACCCCACAGTGCTGCACACAAGTGTGAGTCAGTAACTCATTTGTGAGACCTTTGTTATAGAAATGAGATTTGGCAGGATTCCCAGTCCAGTTCTTACTTCTGAAGGTTGGAAAACAGGGCTTGGAGGGACCGGCTGACAGCTTTGGGAGCACACGTGAGGGGCATGTGATTCTAGGCCTACTGTCAGTGTTCCCTCTGTCTTTATTGAAACTTTTCCATTATTTCAAAAAACTAATAACCAAAAGTGCACCTTTCATTACTGTTAACTGCATGCACACTGCTGGGTAACAGATGTCTGGAACATTTTAATATTGTGAAATGGAGGGACATCTAACTAGACAGTCACTTCATTGCCCCTCCTCCATCCTCCTGTCTGTTCCCAGGACTTGGACACCTGTTTCATGGAAGTGGAGCATGTTTGTTTTTTATTTAACATTAAAATCCCAGGATGTTTTGTTACAAAGATGAATGGGCCCTGATCCTTGAGATGGGCTTATTGGTTGGATTTCTGGTATCAAGCAGGGGCAGTCACAAGCAGGATTGGATCATACTGGATGAGGTTATCTTTGACCTCTTTCTTAGAAGCTCATCGACTACTTTTTATAAGCCACCAGGGCTTTAGAAATGGGCTGGATGGCATAAATTTGGGCCACACGACCACTACATTTCTCACAGACCTAGATATCCACATCCGAAAATTGTTCCTTGCCCGGAAGCGTAAGAGACTCCAGGAACATATACTACACTGATCATCTCCAGGAGACTTAGTTCGCCTTGATGGGCCATTTCCTGTTTGAAGTGCACCACCACTATGGCTGTGTTCTTGGCTCAGACCTGCACAGACTCCAGTGGACCCTTGGATAGCATAGGTGCCAGTATAAGCCTATTTTTCTAGTTTTGACTGGCATTTTGCACTTAACATGATACCTTTAAGGTTCATCCCATGTGGTAGTTTGTGACAGGACTTCATTTTTAAAAGCAGAATAATATTCTAGTGCATGTGTGTATCTCATTCTCCTTGCTGTGTATGAGTGTTAATGTTTGTGGGTGCACATGTGGGTATGGGTGTGCACACATGTGTGCACAAGTGTGTGGAGGACAGAAATCAACCCTAGGTGTTTCTTAGTTGGGAAGTCACAGCCATAACCAAAAAGGATGTTGGGAGAAAAGGGCTTATTCTGCTTACATTTCTAGATCACAGTCCACCATTGGAGAAAGCGCAGTATCTCCAACAGGGCTGGAACCTATAGGCAGGAATTGATGCAGAGGCAATGGAGGGGTGCTGCTTACTGGCTTGCTTAGTCTGGCTTGCTCAGTGTGCTTTCTTATAAAACCCAGGATCACAGCTGAGGGAAGAAACACCCAGAGTGGGCTGGACCCTCCCCCATTGATCGATAATTGAGAAAATATCTAACAGCTGGATCTCATGGAAGCATTTCCCCAACTGAGGCTCCTTTGTCTCTGATGACTCTAGCAGTGTCAAATTGACACACAAAACTAGACAACCCAGTGTCACTCTTCAGGTGCATGTACCTTCTTTTCTGAGACAGTGTTAGGAAGACAAGTCCACACTACCACTTTGCTCACTTTTTAGTGTAGGCTTTGAGGATAGAATTGAGGTCCCTGCTTGCAGATTTCCTTTATCTGTGCTTCCATTGATTAATTGGGTTTGCTCCCATTTCTTTACTGCTTTGTTGGATGTTGCAATAAGCAGGATGTGTAAACGTCACTTTTGAGCCTCTGTGTTATTTCCCAGACATGGCATTTCTGTACCATGTGGGGGCTCTGGTGTCGGGATTTTGAAGAACCTCTTACTGTTTTCATGTGCTAAGATCATTTACCTGTCTCCACTGTTTAAACAAGTTCTAGGTCCCTGTTCATCCTTTACTGGAACTGTTATGAGGTGGTTTAAATAAAGGTATCAAGGGAAGCTGGGGTGTACATCAGTGCTTTCCTGGCATGCCCAAAGCCATGAGCTGGACCCTCAGCATTGCAGACTGGACGGGGCTGCTCACGCCAGTAATCTCACCACTTGGAGTTGAGAACAGGAGGACCAGAACTTCTGCATCATCCTCAACTACACAATGAGCCTTAGGCTAGCCTTTGCTATTTGAGACCCTGTCAGTAATAGAAAGGCATGGTTATGGTTTCAGATCATGTGTTTCTGAGTAGATGGTAATTTAGAGACAGTAAGTTCCCTCAGGACTTCCTAAGAGTAATGCAGGCAAGGTCAGGTG
The DNA here is from genome assembly GCF_963924665.1 of Micromys minutus. NCBI lineage: Eukaryota > Metazoa > Chordata > Mammalia > Rodentia > Muridae > Micromys > Micromys minutus. The sequence goes on along the minus strand of NC_137969.1, from coordinate 52,005,853 downwards.
AGTATAGAAAATTGGTCGGAGGAGTCTTCGGACAGTAGGGTCTGTTACAGGCCTGTGTTCTCAGCTCAGGATGCCGGGATGGAGACTCTGGTAGCCCAGACCTCAACTCTGAGCTGGCTGAGGTTCAGCAGAAAGGACACACAGATTATCAGTCCTCTGTTACTGTGCTTGCTTGCTTCTCTGCTGGTGTTGGATTCTGGAAGGTAGATGGGACAGAGGATTATGAAAAGCTTTCTAGAATTTCAGGTCCTCAGCCTACTTTGCTGATGTATTTCTGTAAGACGTGCCTGCCCCTTCCTTTGTCCTCCGCTTCCCGTACTTACAGACTGTTCCGGGCACATCAAAGAGACAACAGGAACCAGAAGGCCTGCTTTACTACCTTCAGTATGCCAGTGACTTATTTTGTGTCTTGATGTACAGTTCTTGCCTCATTTTTATAATTTGTAGACATAGATCAGCTTAGATTGGGGGCTTTGAAAGGAACCTCAGACACCTTCAGAGTTCTGCTGAAGCGTGGACCAGTGTGTTACTACCCAAGGTAGAGCAGGCTCTGCGTTTATTGTGTGTGGCCAGCTCCACAGAACCATTGACTGCCCTATTCCCATTGGGACTTCTCAAAGAGCTGCATGTTTCTGGGTAATTGCTCAGCTACTGGAGTAGAACATAACATGGAGAATATTATCTAATATGTCTTAATAAATAATGTGATGTAAGTGTCCTAAAACAGCTTAAGATACAGTCCTAAGAATGCTATATCCCAGAGACCAGAGACTTTTCTTTTTCAGATCTTTTGGTTTTAGGAGAAGCATTGGGCAAGCTAAGAGTCCAGCTCAGGACTAGACGGCCAGTGTGGAAAGCTGAGAATAGAGTTCACAGTTTACTTTTCTTGGATCTTATAATCGGTGTACTTCCATTGTTTTAAGTAAGACAAGACTGGCATACAAGAGGGGATAAGTAATAATCTAAGACTGTGATAAGTGTCAGAGGGAGGCTGGTGCTCCTAGTGTAGGCTTTCTGAGAAGGAAGACGCCATTATCATAGCTGCTGTAATCTGGAAGTCTTCCTGGAGGAGGGGAGCTGTAGATGATACATCTCCAGATTATAGTTTTGAGCTGTTCTTGAAGGAATGACCATTACATTATAGACCTGAGATGAGAAGGAATTCCCAGAGTAGACTCGGAAAGCTCAAGGCAGGTAGCGGTTGCGGAGTGAGCTGGAGCAGGCTGTGTCTACTGCTCTGCTGTGTCCTCCCAGAAGTAGAAAATAAAGAAAAGATGATTGTAGTATTTTCTAGAAGCCATCTTGGAGGTACCTGATAGTATTTAAACCTTGGGCCTGGCTCCCACCGCATAAGCAGCTGGTGGGCCTCGGTGCTCCTGAGTGGCAGGGCCATCAGTGAATTATTTAGAGCCTGGACTCTGAGTGTCCTGTGGGAGGAGGCTGTGCTGTCTCACAGGGAAACCGTCAGCAGCTCAGGTGCAGGAAGAAATGACTGCATACTAAAGACACTGCACATGCTAGCATGCCAGGACTACATGTTCCCTGTGCCTGCAACTGTGTCTGTTTTCAAAGAGCAAGAGATGGTACCTCCTACTTCCAGTTAAACAGAAACCCACCTTCTCAGGATGACACAGTGACAGAGATTTGGTTAGAATCAGAGGACATTATGCATTTGGAGTATACTTCCTGTAGCTGTCACTGTCCCTGCTGCTGACCCATCACTGCTTGCTGGTGTAAAGGTGTGGTAGGCAGGGCTGGTGAGATGGGTTAGCTCTGGCTGTTAGGAGACAAGGCAGTCTGAGGTCTGGCTTGATGATAAGGCCCCTGTTACACTCCCTCCCCGTGCCGGTTTAATTGGTTTCTTCATCTTTTCTCTTCAAGGTCCCTGGAAAAGATAGAAGTGGGTGTGAACACCTGAGGGCAGGGTCAGAGCACTTGCCTTTATGAAGAACAGGTTTATATCCCTCCTTTCTCATTTGCTTTCCTTGAACTATGCTACCCAGGAACAGTGTGTTCTTCTGTCCCATGAATCCCTCCTAAAACTGGAGCCTCACAGCTTTGCACACCAGTGTTCATCAGCCTTTTCCCCTCTGTGTGTGAGGTTAAAACCACAACTAAAAGTCAGGCAACAGCAGGTCTGGCCCCTCTTAAATTCCTCAAACCCTCCCCTTTACAGAGTACCTGGAGGGGAGGGGCCCAGGCCCCAAGCCAACTGGTAATATATTCACTAGCTTAGCGACACCTGTTTGCCAAAGGCAGGGCCTCTGGAATGGGGTGTTCTTTTGCCTATATAAGGAAGGCTTGCCTGTGCAGATGACAGATGACATGGATGAGTTTGGCTAGGGTAGAGGCTCAGTAACCAGTAATTCTTACCCAGGACCTTAGCTGCTTCTTCCTAGTATAACTTAACTGGTTTGCTTATCGGCATTAATGTCAGATGTTATGTATTCAGTTCTGAAAAGACCATATGAACCAGACAGACAGAGAAAATGGGATGAATTAGGTTTTGTTCTGCTCTGGTATTTCAGGCTCTGCTGTATGACTAGATGATTTTGCTTCTGTGTGTGTATGAAGCAGGTAGGAGGGCGTATGAGAGAATGGGAGGAGTTATTTTTCCAAGCGGTAGACCTAGCAATTGCTGCCAGCCGTGAAGTATAGATATGGCATCCTGGCCCCCAAGAAACATGAGCCTTATGTAACTTGCTTCATAGTCTGTATGATGGTGTTCGTGTTTTGTGAGTTACTGTTTTGTAACTCAAAGATTTTAATTAGTGTGTGTTGAGCACACATACTGGGGTCAGAGGACAACTTTGAGGAGTTGGTTGTCTCTTTCCCAAATGTGGGTCCCTGATACTGAAAACAAGTCTTCAGGTGTGGAGCCAGGCCCTCACTGATACCTGCTGAACCATCTTGCCTGTCTCCTAAGGAAGATTTTGAGTGAAGGTTTCCTAATTGGGGAGTTAAGCAGAAGTAGGGAATGAACTGTGTGACTCCCTAATGGAGTAGGTAGGCCAGGAGGTACGGAGACCTGGGTGAGGCAAAAAGGTAACATACAGCAGTCCCAGCATTTGCATGCAGTGGGAGGATAGTAATGATGTTTCTGTTTATTGAAAAGAAATGTTCCAGGGAATTGTCTGTGATTATCGTCACAAGGGTTTGACAGTAATGAGGAATGAAAAGCAGCTGGGAGTTGTGACTCACACCTGGAATCCTAGCACTCAGGAGGCTGAATCAGGAGGATCACTAAATTCCAGGGTAGCCTGGGCTACAGAGTACAGCCCTCCTGCCTTTAAAAAGAAAAAAAGAAAGGAAAGGATTGAAAGGCAAACCTGGAAAGAGCAGTGCAAAGAATCTGCTCAGCAATTGTGTAAAAACTCCTTGAATTCCTTCCCAGCTCTGGGCTTGCTTTTCCAAATCCTGGGGTTAGATGTGTACAGATGCCTGTCACATCTTAGCATTTCAACATCCTCTCCTGGACGTCTTCAGTCTTGTCAGTGTTTGGGTTTCAGGAAACTCAGGAACATCCGAAGCTTACCCTTTTTCTGCTTGCTATAATGCTGGAAAAGCGTTTCATCTCCCCAATCCAGGGCAGCATAATGTCCCTGAGAACAGAGGTGTAACCCCCACACCACCCCCCTTGTATTCTCATTGACCATCCACGTGCTAATTCCTATAGAATCCTATACAGTACAGATCTATGGAGTCTGAAAAGAGGAACAAAACCAAATAAAACTAAACAAACCTCTTCCCCTCTAGAGTGTTCAAAGTAGCAAGTTTTGTGTGAACTTGTAAGAATGTGTCTAGTTCAGACCTAAAGGATGATAGGGAGGTATGTTGTGGACCTGCATGGATTTTAGGTTTACCTAGAGTCTTCTAGCTTTTCTAAAAAGCTCACATACCATTGCTTAGTGGACTAAATAGACTAAGAATACTGAAGAGTGCACTGTACTTGGTCAGCTTGGGGGTTGACCAGTTGGTTCTGCTACTCACCAGCTATGCAGCCATGGGTGAGAGAAGCACTTGCCTTATCTGCAAACTGGAGACAACATCATAAGGTCAGTCACTTGAGAAAATTTATGTGAAACTTTTTTTTTTTCCAGTTTTTGAGACAGGATCTCACTGTGTCAACATAGCTGATATGGAACTCTGTGTAGACCAGGATGGCCTCAGCCTCTCAGAAATCCAATCCACCTGCCTCTGTTTTCTCAGTGCTGTATTAAAGGTGAGCATCACACCCCAGCCAATTAGGACTTACTATATATAATCTGTATGTATGACAGTGACTTTATGGCCATCTTAGCTACTTTTTAATTGTTATAAAAAGATACCATAACCGAGGAAACAGAGAAAAGTGTGTTGGAGCTTACAGTTCTAGAGGGTGAGTCCATAACAGTCATGGGAGGGAGGAAACATGTTGGCAGGTAGGCAGGCAGGGGACTGGAACAGCAGCTGGGAGCTCACATCTGATCCACAAACACAAGGCATAGAGATAGATGTAACTAGAAGCCCACCTCCAGTGTCACACCCTTCCAACAAGCCACACCCCACAATCCTTCTCAAACAGTTCTACCAACTGGGGACAAAGCATTCAAATCTATAAGCCTATAGAGGCTGTTCTCATTTAAACCACCACAGTGATCTTTCACATACAATGGTATTCGAAGACTGGTAATTGAGAGTAAAGTTTTAACAACTGAAACCCAAGCTTGGGGTGCTCATGTTACAGATGAATACTTTTAGGATATACAGAAAATTTTACAACTGTAGATTCCAACCTGTTTGGCTTACGGACTAGGACTACTACGAGGTCTCGAGAAAATTAGAAGCCAGTACACAAAATTGGCACTTAGGTGTTAGGATGAGCCTATGCCCTTCTACAGTGCATGTCCTATTGCTTCTAACTGCTCCGTCTATCTGTATTTCACCTTAGAATCTGGCTACAGTTAAAAGACAGGTACAACCATTTATCAGAGTTGCTCCTACCAGTGTGAGCAATGGCAGTTTTTAAGATTAAAAAAATGGGATAAATTAAAATTGCACAGTCTGTTACGACAGAAAGCTGGTTAAACATGCTGAAAACTGTCTCCTTTAACAAAACCCCATGGACATGCACCTTTTCCTGCAATTGGTTAGGCTCTTGGAGATTCTAATTCTGAGGTAACTATAAATAAGACTGTGGGTGAGACTCTGAAGTCTTTTGTTTTATTCAGGCATGACTAAGCTCCCTTGAATTCGGTTCTTCAGAACACCTACATCCTTCCCCTGACCAAGGGTGTGCCTCCTTTAGGCTAAGGCTGATGGCTCAGCCTGGAGCTGTTCACTCATCTTTTCCTTCCTACCTGTACCAACTCAGGAATAGCTGAAATGTGACTGCAGGCATCAGGCTTGACTGGGTTCTACTCAGAACCTCTTCTCCTGGCTCCACTCACATGTCTCCATCACCTCTGCTCTTTCAGGTAACCAGGCTTTTGCTGCTTTGGATCCATTGGTTTAATCTACCCCCGGCATACTGTCTCCCTTTGGATGCTGTCCTGCTCCATTCCCCTTTGGGTGTCTCCCTCCTTGTATCTTCATTCCTGGTGGGTTTTCCCTTCAGTTTTGGTTGTCTTGTAGGTAAGTTCTAGTACCCTGAGGTATACCTACAGTCACCCAGTGTTTTCTTTCCCAAGGCCGTATGTATCTTCCCCAGATCCCTGCTTAGCTTCTAGCCTTATTTCTCCTTAGTAACTCCACTAAGTGCACTCTTGCCCTTGTGATCCAGACTCAGTCTTCAGCTTTGACTTCTACTTCTCCATTCCTGACCACTATGGGTGTGTCAGCTGGTGCTGCAGGTGACAGAGGTTGAATGTCACAAGAGGATGCTCATCATTCCTCTTCATATCCCCAAGCCATCTCCAGTGCCAGTTTTCTTCACTATCCTTTGAATGTCTCGAGTTTGATTAGTAACCAAAGTTCTGCAGTCCATTCCTTCTAAGCCTGCTGCCACACCCTAATGACCCTTTGACCTGGACAGTTGCAGTAGTTGCCAAGGTGTCTCGTTGGCTTCATTCTCCCCTATCTGCTAGGTTGATCACTGCTAGAGCCCAGGGCAGACCCTGTTCTCCTCTGGCTCCCAAGGCAGGCCCAACCAAAAGACATTTTTACATCCAAGATGTTGAACATATTCTAAAGCCCTTCTGTCTTTGCCAGTGGTAACTGAAACTAGCAAGACAGTGAAATGCTAGGTCTTAGAAGACACATTTGGTCTAGTATTCTCAAAACCTAAGCTTCCTCATTACATGGTCTTAGTAAGAAACCCTGGACTCTCAACCTTGGTAGTTAATACTGAGTAATAATACCTATCTCTACAAAACCACTGAAGTTGGATGTGAAAATACCCATTCTTCCAAGCTCACCTCTCCTAATATTCTGTCTCTCATCACAACAAGACTATAAAGTACAGTGGGGAATTATTTCAGAGATATATTTTTAAAGCAGACCCTTCTTCACTGTTAAATATGCCAATGATGTGGTGAGTTCCTCTCTGAGTGTCCTGCACAGAAAACAAGACTGCAAAGTGATCTGACATCTTACAATATTTTGGTTTTTTTTTTTTTTTTTTTTTTTTTTTTGTTTAAGCCACTGAGTTATCATCCTTTTCAGCTCTTGTCATTAGGAGGACATATATTAAACAAGCTTTCTAATTAGCCAGGTTACATACAGTGCAATGGAAAGATAAGGACTGGGGTAGCCACACTCAGACCTTAAAAGCACAGACTGAAAAACCACAGAGTGAGTGCACTGAGGCTGAAGAAGGGTTCAGCAGCCCACAGAAACATCCATTTGGTGGCATGGGACCAAGTGCACATGGGAGATAGCTCTGAAGGCCCATCTGGCCTAACTCAGGAGCTGGGGAAAAGTAGAACACAGCCCGTTTGGACTGCAGTTTCTGCACACACTGCTGTTTTAGAAGATTCAAAGAAAACTCGGGACTTCCTATATAAAGGGTATGGGACAAATTACAGGCAAATAGATACTAAAGAAAACACAAAGAATTCAAAGAACAAGGAGGCCACACCTAGCTAGGAAGGGTCAGTGAGAAAAACCCTCGGAAATGCTGGCATCTGGAGTGGTTCCTGAAACACCAGTAAGTTGGGGAGAAGATGTGACTGGCTAGCTGTTAGTTTGGGAGAAAAGCGTGAAAACAAATCACAACCTTGCAGTGTTGTGACCTGGTGACCTGGGGCTTATGTACAGACCAACTTAGCCTCACTGATTGGTCTTCCTGTCTCCACGACCTGAGCATTACCATGATGAAATTACCTTCTGTAGTGATGGCTTTAGGGTTTCATACGAGTTGTAGTGAGGGAAAAAGTAGGAAGAAGGTAGGACCAGAGTCAATTATTTCCCATGGATACATTTTGATCACGTTATTTTCTACATAGGATTCCTTTTTGGTAGAAGTGGGCGAGAGAAGCCACTAGAGAGAACCAAAACTTGAGGGGTGTCAGTAAACGAATCAAAGTATGTTTTGAAGGGGATTGTTGTTCTTCTCTTCCAAAGGAATGTAAAGTTCTCAAGACCAGGGATCCTGGGGTAGTGTTTACCTGTATCCCTTCCTCCCACAATGCCTTGCGCCAGGTACTCTTGATTAATCTTCCTTTCGTGGAGATATTAACAGGGCGCATCACCTCAGATATGCAGTAATGGCAGAATGTCTGCTGAGAAGGTTCTCCAGAGGGCCTCGTCCTCCTTACTGTGGGCTGTACCCTGCAGGGTGCCTAGAGTGACTTTGTTTGACTTATGGTGGCGCCAGGTTGGGCTATGCTTGCAGTTGGCGCCCGCGCAGTGGCTGCCTGCGCCCAGGTGCACAGCGGCTCAGTCTGCGGGACTCCGACATGCCTCTGGGCCCTGCGTCCTTTTTCGATTGATAGTAATCTAATCGGAGACTTTTATGTTACGTGGGTCGTAATTCCAGCAGCTTTGTGGGGCCTGACCGCGCGGGTAGGGGTCTGCAAGTTTGTCCTGCGTCCGCCCCTCCACATGGTTCGGCCTGCGTTTCCTCCACAACGCTGTTATGCTAATCAGGTGACATCACCGCGCAGCTCACCGCAGCTCCCGATTAAATTACAAACCGGCAGCGGGCGGGCTGGGCGGGAGGTGTGCGCTGCTCTGTGAGCAGAAGCGCAGCGTGCTTAGGGTTGGCCATATTTAAAAATATTTTCCAGTTGGATCCTGCCTCCTTCCTCCTTTCCCTTTTTCCTCTTCCCTCCCGGGTAATTTATTTCTAGCTTCCAGGCAAGGGCCACACAAGGAAGGAAATCCACAGGGGATTAGATGCCGGGGTGGTAACTCCACCAGGCTAAGGTGGACTCTGCAGCCAACTTCCTATCAGATCACCCTGCACCTATTTCCGACTGACCGGAATGCGACTGGCTTGAGGTCCAGCCCTTTTCGCCTGGGCGGGAGCGGAGCCGCGGAAGCTGCTTGGAGTTGGATGGGGGTAGGAGGGGGCTGGAGCGGGATTCCTACGGTGCAACCGGCCTGGGCCTTAGGTCGGGCATAATGGAATTGCAGAGGACATCCAGCATTTCAGGGCCGCCGTCGCCGGCCTACACCGGACAGGTGCCTTACAACTACAACCAACTGGAAGGGAGATTCAAACAGCTCCAAGGTAAGTCCGCTGCCAAGGGCCAGGCCTGCTTTCGGGTGTTCCGACAGGAACCTGGTGCTTTTTGAAGCATTATTTCTGCCATACGGTACACGACCTTGGTGAAGATAGCAGCCACACGGCCCCGGGTTGACTGTGAGCACCTAATTGAGGCATTAAAGGAAGCAGTTGCTCACAGTACTCCAGACTCTAGATTAGCCACCATTTGGAGTCTCTAGTACCTTTTGGTTCTAGGCTCTAGTTGTCAGGTATCCTACTTCCTGTTGCATACACACACACACAGGGGGGGGGGGGGAGAAACAAACACCACACAGATCTTAAGAGATTAATGTTAATAGATCCAGCGTGCCTCTTTCCCAGCCCCCCAGCATCTTACCTCTGGGATCACTTAAAGGTGTAAAGGTGTAAGGTCCACTGCTCCAGACCCAGTCCTGTAGAACAATAGCAAAGGGGAGGAGGAAGTGGTCTTTTTGTTCCTAAGCCTGATTTTAATTTTTGAGGTATTGTGATGTAGGACAGCTTTCCCATCAGTTTGGTGGGCAATATAGTTTATAATAAAAGCCACACATTGTCATTCCAAGGCTCTGGGTAGGATTAGTTGGTTCGGGCATTTTCTGGTCTATGCCAGGCTCAAAGACTGAATGCATCCAGTATTTTATCCCCCTTGTTTTTCTGGAGAGCAGGTTCCTGGAGCATGAGTGTGTACTGTGTACAGCCCTGGGCTCTCTCTGTCTTGGTCGGCGACTCATTCTATACTTGAGTAAAAAGTAAAAAATAAAAGTCTGTAGCTGAAAACAGAGCTTGCACTGAGAAGCTGGTAGAAGAGGCCGGTAGAGTCTGGTAATAGTTAGGAGTAGTTCCAGTACTGTAAAGAATATCCAAAAACGTGTGCCTTTCCGACCTAAATGAGGTGGTATGTTTTCACCGGAAAGTGGTGATACCTCTCATTCATTGATTACTTGACTTTGGAAGTATTTTGACAGCATTGACTTGTTTTGGAAAATGAGGCAGAACAGGATGTGATTTTTAAACATTTGCTAGATGCTGCTACATTCTTTCAGCAGCTGGCTAAGAGGTAGGCCATTAGCACTAGGAGATCAAATGAGTCTTTAGTTGGATCTCTGAGTCATTGAAGGTGGAATTTGCTTTCGTGAAAACTGGAGTGAGCTTGCGGTAATGAGATATAGAAAACATACCATGTTCCAGGTCTTTGAGGGGCCCTGCACTTCTAGAATCAGAAGAACTCAGAATGCCCCCTTCTTCTTGGCCTGGGCTCTCTAAGGAGAAGCACCTATAGGATTCAGTAAGAAAACTCTCCTGTCTCTAGCCTGTCCATGCTATGTAGTTTCAGTAAAAAGCCATCAAACAGTAGAAAGTATAAAAACGGTTTGTGGACTGCACTGTCAGACCTCAGACCCGCCCATAACAAAGGCTGCTATTCTATAAGGGTTAAGTGTGGTTGTAAACTGCTCACTCCTCAGGGTGGAGCCTAGACACAGGAAATGTCTTAACTGTCCTCTCCGGACAAGGAAATGGTTTTTAAAAATTCATGAATGCCCTGCATATTTTAGTCCATGGGCTTTTTCCTCAAGGAAATCTCATTTTAAAATGGTGGGGATTAAGTTGGATAGTAAATATGCCAAATTTTTAGAAGTAAACTTTGTTTCTTGCTTTAACTCCAGATAACATTCTTATAATACTGTGGTTTTGAGTTTCGTAAGTTTACTGTTGGTATTTCTATAACAAAACCCACCTGTGTTGAGGAACTGAGAAAGGGTGAGTTAACTTTCAAATAGGGTGGATCATATTAGGGTCCCTAACTTCCAATAGTGTCCGAATGAGAAGGAGACCGGATTGGGGTTTAAACAGTATGAGAGTTTTTATAAAAACCTTTCTCAGCTCCTGACCCCTGCTGTGCTCTTCTGATACTTGTAGTTCTTGTAAATGTTATTTTTGATAACATAAATTCTATGTGCTGATTTAATTTCATGCATTCTGGGGAGTCTGCATTTTTACTCCTGGGCATAATCTTTCTTAGTTCTTGTCACCTAGTGTACGGGATGTTTTGTTGATTTTTTTTTTTTTTTATGCCCCCTATGTGAATTTATATACTTAACATATATGTCTGGGAAAGGCCTTTTCACTTCATGGAAGTATGTTACTAAATTTTTTTTTTTTTTTTTTTTTGCTGGATGCAGTTGATTGGGGTTTGCTCTTCTAGCCGTTGAGCAAAGTCTGATATTAAGAGGAACCTGGTCTGTTTAGATAACATAGTGTGTAGAGATTTATGGGCCAGTGAGTAAGTAGGGAAACATATCATTGGTTTAAGGAACTAAGAGATACTGGTTTTGGTTTGTTTGTTTTAATCACTCCTAGGTTCATGGCATAACAGAGGTCAGTGTCTTCAGTCTCTGAACTATCAACTTTGAACGGCTTTCTTTCATTTTTCCACCTGTCAAATTAAATTATTGCTTTCTTCAGGTCACCTAGTGTCTTACAGAGATGGGTTCATTCTGTTCCTTTTTTTATCTAAGATAAGGGAAGAAAGTTGAAACCACTGGATTTGGCTTCCTGCTTAGAAAATTGTATTACAGGAGTTCAGGACACCGTCCCTGTGGTTTCACATCTGCTCGCTTATCCTTGTGGGAGAACCCTGTGAGTTAGTCTCCCACGGTGTTCTCTTGTTCTTATTGTATATGAAAAATTATACACTCGTGAGCTTGTCTTTCAGGACTTGAGCAAATGACCCTATACTGTGGCCTTTCTCTACCAACTCCTTCACTGCAGTCAAATGTGTAGACAGGTGGCTTCCACGTCCCTCCCTTTCAGCCCAGAGCACACTGATTGGCTGCAGCACTGAGATAGCAAAGGCAGAATCTAGAGGAAAAGCATCAAAATAGGTTTGTCTGTTTTTTAAATCTTCTTTGAACCTTACTCTATGGAGAAGTGTTTTCTGCAGCTTCTGGCTGGATGAGTTTGCTCTAGAATAGTGAATTTCAAGCCACAGGAGTTTATTTCCATGCTCATTACACACTGAGGTGCTTTCTAAGTGTGTGTGTGTGTGTGAGTGTGAGTGTGTGTGTGAGCCTGAGTGTTTCCTTGGTAGAAAGCATCATATCCCCTAGACGTCAAATTACAGATCGTTGTCATCACCCAATGTTATAGCTGGGAACTGTACTCCAGTCCTCTGGAAGTAAGCACTATAACCATTGGGCTATCTTTCCAACCTCTTAACTATAAAGATTACTAATTTATGTACTTATATTGTATATTATGTGACTTGGGAAGGGTTAGAGGACAGATCTATGGAGTTGGATACTCCTTCAAACTTTATGTGGGTCCTGAGCATTAGTCTTAAGTTCACCAGTCTTGCCCAATAAGTTCCTTTACCTATTTGAGTCATCTTACCAGCTCCAAATTCCCTGTCTTCCTTTTCTACTACTGAACCACCATTTTTGAGACAGGGACTCAGATAATCCAAGTTCATGTCAAGCTCACTATGTAACTGAGTCTGGCCTTAAATTCCTCGTCCTTTTCCAAATGTTGGGATTATAGGTGCCCACCGCGATACTTGGCTATTTTAGTTTCTTAGCTCTTGGAGAAAGAATAGTGCTGATTTTTATACCCATGAATCATAAAGAACATTTATATGTTTATCTTTTCAAGACAAGGTTTCTCTGCATAGCCTATTCTGCACAGTCTATTCTGGAACACTCTAGACCAGGCTGGCCTCTAACTCACAGAAATCTGCCTGCCTCTGTCTTCTGAGTACTGTCATTAAAGGTGAGGGCCACTACTATTCTGGCTCAGAAAAACATTTATTCTTAAGTTTTTAGTAAGCTTTTGGTTTGTTGTGTGACTTAAAATATTTGCTTTACCTCATTTCTTTAGCCTTAGAGAAAGAAAATGTCTACAGCCTACTGGGAAGACAGTCTACACTTAAGATCTTAAAGACAAATGTTCAGTATTTCCCATTATAATGTGAACAGATTTGATGACATAGTTTTTAAATGTATTTTGTGTATGAATGTTTTACCTGCACGTATGTATGCACAGCATATTGTGCCTTGTGTCCTCAGACTTCAGAAGTGGGTGTCAGATCCCCTGGGACTGTGTACTTGGAGATGGTTGTGAGCTATATGGTTTGAGTTAGTCACTGACCCCTGGTCCTCTTACAAGAGCAGCAAGTGCTCTTGATCTCTGACCCAACTTTCTAGACCAACATATTTATTTTTATCTTCTCTGTGTGAGAGTTTTTCCTGTATGTATGGAGTTCCTGTGGAAGCCAGAGAGATGGTGTTACAGCCTCTGGAACAAAAGTTACAGTTAGGAGCCCTGTGGGTTCTGGGACCCACACCCTGATCCTCTACTAAAGCTGCAGGCTATTTCCCGCAGCAAATGGCCTCCTCTTCTTCCTGTCCCTCCTCTTCCTCCTTTTAGGAAGGTTAGTCGTAGGATTTATGAGAACATTTGAGGGATTTTATGAAATGTGCTATATTGTTTTGTTTTTGTTATGTTCCTCAGACAACTTTGTGGGACAAATCATCAAATCAGATAAAAGCTTTCGCCAGTTTTATCTCAGGATTAAATCCTAGTAACTTTGTAACTCAACCCTGTTTTTGGATGATGTGCTAATTTTAATTATTTTCATAGCACTTAACCTTAATGTATATAATTTGGCTTAATAGATTTTTCTCTATTTCTTTTCTTTTTTTTTTTTTTATTTTACTTTTATTGGATATATTTTGTTTACATTTCAAATGTTATCCCCTTCCCCGGTTTCCCCTCCAGATAGCTCTGAGAATGGTTCAGCTCAGCACTTTACCTCTGTATGCCTAATAAATAACCTATTAGGTTTAACCTCAAGAACAAAAATTTCTGCTGCTTGGAAATGTGGTAGGTGGAGCCTGACCACACCCTGCACTGATCTGTCTGAAAATGTGGCCTTTGCTCCCTCTCAAAGTAACTTCCAGGTTTACTTTACCAGGGTGGTGTTGGACACCAAATGCCACACTCTTTCAAGTTTCCTTTAAAGAAAGCTTAAATGTGCACATGGGCTTTGAGAGTCTGTGTTGTTCTGACTTGAGGGATTGTTTAGATTTCAGCTGTCTGTGGGGGAAACTGGGGTGTTATCTTCCCAGCCGTAAGTCTGCCATGCTGGAATTCTACTTGTATAGATTAGTAACTCAGACAGAGTTAAAAAGCCAGCAGTTTCTGGATTCTGATACTGTTCTCTTACCTCCCTGACAACTTGTAAACTAAGGTCCATCTATGAAAAAAGAAATGTGAAAACCACAGAAAGGGCATGTTTCTAACCCTGCATGATTAGTTTAATTAAAGATTTGACAGTATTAACCCATTTAATGAGTACACAGAACTTGCCACTTGAAAGCTTTGTCGTTTGGTCAGTATGGTATACTTTAAATAAAAGCAAGAAGGATCCTATTTTTTTTTTAAAGGTGAAATAAAACTGATTTTAAAACGCAACACTCATTTCTTGTTATTAGCACAAATTCATTGTGTTTTTTTTTTTTTCTGAGCTTTGGTGTTCTGGTTGGAAAATGTGTTGGTCAACATAGCCTGAGAGCTGACTAACAAATGAAAGCAAGTGAGAAATAAACTCACTGCCAGGAGGCAGCATCCTAGAGTGCAGAGCGAGGAAGGGAAAAGACAGACAGACATGTGGGGGAGGGGTGCTGAGCCAGTTTGAAATTTAAAGATAAGTTATTGGCTCCTGAACAAGATCCTTGTTTTGAAAGGCGTGGATGCTAAGAGGATGCAGGAACCTATTCTTCAGTGCATCTGCTGGGGTGCCAGACTTGCTAGAAGGCACCAGGAACCTTGAAGAACCTTGTAGAACCTTGTTATTGGACATGGTCTGTAGGTGACTTACAGTTGGCTAGAAATGCCATTCAGGTCCACCCCAGACCTCCTGCATCAGAATCCCATTTTAACAAGATATTCAGGAGGGTTTTAAGCAATTTCAATCTTAAGAAACAGTCTTGGAACTAGTCCTTTCCCTTGCTCCTCCAAAGAACAGAGGAAGAGATAGTCCTGAAAAGGTGATGACCTCTGCGGTTTGAAGTTTGTGTTTTTACATATAGTTCATGTTATACATAGATTTTTTGATTTGTTTAGCAATATTGTCTACTTATAAAAGTAATCTGGCCAAATGTATAATAGTTAAACTATTTTTAGGAAATTAAAGGACTTTTGAAACTTTGTGTTGCATTGATTGATTGGTTGATTGATTCTCACTGGTGGTGGCTGGCTTGGTAGAACTCACTTTGTAGACCAGGCTGGCCTCAAACTCACAGAAATCTGCTCACCTCTGCCTGCTAAGTGTTGGGATTAAAGACAAGCTTGACTACATCTGGCCAAACTAGAGGATTAGAAAAGAAAAAAAAAAAGATTGGCTAGTTCTTAGCTTTGTAAGTCATCATCATTTGGCTGGGTGTTTTGTTTTTTAACTTTTAAATTCTGCAGTTAAATTGGAGAGTTTTTTTAAAATTCCATTTCTCTTACCCACTTGGTCTTAGTGGAGAGTTACAGAATTACTCTTGTGACTGGAGACATGGTTCAGCAGTCAAGAGCACTTGTCACTCTTGTGATGACCTGAGTTCAGTTCCCAGTACCCACATGGTGGCCCAGGAGATATGATATTGTATTCTGAATTTTTCAGATACCAGGCATGCATCTGATATGTGTGTGTGTGTGTTTATATATATATATATATATATATATATATATATATATATAATGTAAAACATTCATACACATGAAAGATAAATCTTTTTTAAAAGTCTAAATTCTTCAGATGCTCAGTGAAAATAATTTACGCCTTTAAATGCTATTAAACTACTTTTAAAAGATTTATCTTTGTGTGAATGTTTTTCCTGCATGCATCTGTGTGCACCACATGTATGTGCCTGTTGGATCCTCTGGAACTGGGGTTACAAGATGGTTTTGAACCACTATGTGGGTGCTGGGAATTGAACCTGGGTCCTCTGCAAGACCAACAAGTGCTCTTAACCACTGAACTGTTTTCTCAGCTCTAAACTATTTTTTAATTAATCAGAAGACTCTTGAATTGAATGGTGACCTCTGTTTACACTCTATTCTTATCGAGTGATCTTGTATTTAATGTTGTTGTTCCTGCAGTCGCTTAGATTGTGCATTTTCATGCACACCAGATTTACTAGTGGTACCTTCAAGTTTTGTTGTTAGTGCATTTGAAATATGCTAAGTATATATTTTGTTTGATACTTATTTTTTCTGAGACTGTAGTTGAAATTCTAAAGTGGCTGCTAATAATTTAGGTAGGAGAAAGAGCATTTAAAAATTTTTTTGGACAGAGATTTTGTCTTTTAGGAGAAATGCTGGAGTGATCCTTAAGTCTTGATTGATGGGTATGCAGACCCTCCCTAGTGGGAGGGGCCACAGCCCTTAGGGAGTCACTGTGTGGCTTTAGGTTTTCTTGCCTTTTTTTTTTTTTTTTTTTTTTTTTTTAAGTGTGTGTGTGCCTCATAGCATGCACATGTAGATCATAGAACAACTTGCAGGAATAAGTTATTTTCCTCTACTGTATAAGGGATATTGAACTTCAGTGGCTTGGCTTTACCTGCAGAGCAATCTGGCCAGCCCTGTTGATGGTTTTTCAAAAGCAGGATTGAAGGTGAGTAAAGGACAGAATTAAATTTCTAGCTGCTCCTTTGTGTTACCCAAGCATGTTTGATGTATAACACGATCAGTATTACTATATTCTCAAAAGAAATGAAAATGAAAGCACAGTTATGGGAAATTAGACTGCAACAAATTTAAGTTTCCAGTACTGTGTCTTTTTACATTTTACTTCACATTATATCTTAAGCTTTTCACACGGTTATTTCTGTGAATCCTGGCATACATTTCCAGCTTAGCTTGCCTTTGTAAAACTGAGAGCTGTGCTTACCAGTCTCCAGCTGTTGTCTTAAATAGGGTAGGGATAATATGCACACTGTATTCATGTGAGACTCAGATGAGCGTCTGTGTGGAAACCCATGGTTATGTGGTCCTTGAGGTAAGTGCTCACTGACCCACAGCAGCTGTGATGGTTTCAGCTGTTCGCCTAAGTGATCAAGGAGGTTTGGTAGACAGTGCCTCAACTTCTAGCCCTACCCAGCTCCTCCCACAACCACCACCCCTGCAGCCTCCCCACTTCTGGGTGTGGTTTCCTTTGTTGTATTGGGACAGTGTTTAGTTTGCATGGAAATGCACTCTACTGAAACGTACACTTTTTTATTTAGAAAGAACCTCTTTATTTAGAAATGGACCTCTTGGGCCAGGTGAGTTTTGGATGTATATTCAAGGTCGTCACCATGGTAATTACTCCCAAATTCATGAAAAGCATCAAGAGCAGCTATTGCCAGAGCTAGAAAGCATCCAGCCCCATCTCTCAGAACCTGCCTGCTTTCCATAGGGCTGTTAGCCTGTGTTTCTTAACCCAGTTTGCAGTATTTTTATGCAGCAATACAGTCATCATAGTATCGTGGAGACACAGAATGCTTTATATCTGGCCTGTATTCACACAGGCCCTGTGAAGAAGTGTCTGGCTTTATTGTCTGTTCCTAACGTGAAATGATACAAGTGGAGAGTTAATTTGAGGATCACTAAGGCACACTATTCATGAAGAATATGAGAAAACCATAGTCTCTGTTCTTGGCTGATGGAAAGTGTATAGACTGTGCCTTTATTTGTGGAGTTTTGTAGCTAGATACCATGTGAACAAAAACCAGTTTCAAGGGTGTTATGTGTATTTAACCTGAAATCCTGTACAAACTGTAGACATTATTTTGGAAGCATTGATATGATATACCCAAGATTATAGAAGATCAAACAATCTCTTAAAGGATATGTGGCAAGGTTATTTTTAAAATTAATTTTTTTAAGGAAAAGAAACATTAAGGGAGTGGTCCTCAACCTTCCTAATGCTGTGACCCTTTAATATATAGTTCCTTGTGTTATAGTGACTCCTCCAACCACAACATTATTTTGTTGCTATATTATAGCTAATTTTGCTAGTTTTATGAACCATATGTAAATATCTGATATGCAAGATATCTGATATGTTGATCCCCTGTAAGAGGTCACAGACCACAAGTTGAGAACCGCTGCTTTAAGGGGTTAACTTCAATTTTATTTGTATCTATTTTAATTTCTAGTTTATTGAACTGGTGAGTTCCACTGAGTCACTGTAAGCCATTAGCTTCTGTGTGTGATACCTGAGATGTGAATTTACTACGTTTCAAGTGCTTGAACGTAGTACTCTCACTTGTATTGAGGGAGACGTTTATCATGGTAGTTAAATTACGTCTTAAATAGTAAAGTTATGTATTATCTGCACAGAATTGCTGTGCAAGTGAATTCCCACCTGTGTGCTCAGCTGGTAGCCAGGGAAGCTATGGAAGGTGTGTCAAATCTGCTCCATTGGTACCTTCTTTTATCTTTGTTTTCCTCATCTGGAAAGAATAGCCCTTGGATGCTTATGGAGATTAAGTTGAATGTAACCTCACCTTGTTCTACCAGAGCACTGAACATTCCACCCACAGGGACTCTCCCTCGGTTCCTTGGCTATTGGGTATTGCTCAGGTATAGTATGTTTCTCCCTGGAGAAGCAGTGGGGGTGGGGTGGCTATTCCTGTTAAAGGGCACTAGAAACCTATTTCTTTTCTTATCCTTGGTATGTGTTTCATGAATAATGGGGTTGTCTTACTTAGATCTTCTGTTGCTGTGATACAGCACCGGGACCAAAGCATCTTGATGAAGGGACAGTATTTATTTCAGCTTATGGTTCTGCATCAAGGAACCATGGCCAAGAATGCAGAGAAAGGAACTGAAATAGAAGCCATGGAGGGAATGCAGCTTAAGTGGCTTGCCTCCCCCTGGCTTGTTCATTCTCTTTTCTTAAAGTGCCCAGGGCCATCAGGTCAGGGGTGACACTCTTCACAGTGAGGTGGGCCCTCCAGTATCATTCATCAGTCAAGAAAAGGCACCACAGGCTTGCCCACAAGGCCTGGTGCAGACATTTTCTCAGTTGAGGTTCTCTCTTCTCAAATTACTCTAGCTTGCATCAAGTGGACATAACTTGAGCCAGCACAGTGGGATGGTGGAGTAAGGAAAACAGTAACACAGGAACTTCTTTCGTCCTGGTTGTCTTCCTTCCCCTGAGAAGACAGGTGGTCCCAACAAACCCAGAACTGTCGGATGAAAGAATGAGTCTGCAAAGTACAGCTTTAGGAAGGTCTGGACTAAACTTACTTGCTTTTTTAATTTAATATCATCCCAATGATCCCTGTCCTTAACTCTGTTTAGGTATTACCTGTGAATGTATTCTTAAGAACTTCAAGGTGCTGTGGAATTTAATGTTGCTGTTAGGAATAGAGAAGAAATTAAATATAAGTACAAAAAAATGTTTGGATAGGTAGAAATAGTTCTAAAGTTAGGTATTAGATGTCTGCCATTGACTCTTTCTTTGAGTGTAATGCTTAAAAAGTTTATGATCTGGCTTCATGGCAACAAGTGTTTGACAGTGTATTCTGTGAAATCGGATCCATTTCCCTGGGTGTGGCAGCCATTCACATTTGTGTGTTGTGTTACTTACTGTAAAGCAAACCCAGCGTTTTACGTTGCACATGTGCCTTTGCCTCAGGGCTCACAGCATGAGTAATAAATAACTTGTGTGGCAGCCAGGCAGGTGACTCATACTTATCAAACAAAGGCTGGGCCTCAGAAATGTAAATAACACATTAATGTGCATACTTACCTTGCTTCTAATAATTTTGACCCCCAACTACTTTCTAGTCCTTGGTGTTTCCCAGTACCTATTTCATTGTCTAAATAGTCTTATTTTTCTTATGTCAATACATGATTTCAAAGTTCTTTTTCATTTGAAATACAGAAAACTGCTTTTAAAGTCATTTATCAGTGGACAGACTGTGACCTATTCAACTGGGACTGTTGGGTCACAACTGTGCTTAATTGCAATCTTTATTGAGGTAGTAAATTCATTCAACTTCCTTTGGTGAGATGGGGTAGAATAGAGGGAGGAGTCTGGGTGGTTGGTCTTCTGTGCTTACCTCTCCTGGGTGAAATAGAGGCTGCAGGTTCCTAGCCCTTAACACACACACCCCAACCCCGTGAGGACCCTTTCACCTTCTGTTGTCACCGGGCTTTTCTTACCTTCTTTTCTTGTGAGCTCCTGAATTAAGTCATTGATCCAGCCCTGTTGTCAGCTCAGGGTTTAAGGAAAGGGGAAATGAGACACAGATCTCCTGATGTATGATCTTAGGTTTTCTTCTCTTCTAGTAGGGGATTTACAGTATAACTTGACTAGATTTCTTGAATTAAAAAGAAAAAAAAAAAAAAAAAAAACTACTCTTGCATGAGGAGCCATTGCCATTAGAATAATGACCAGGCATGATTCCACCTCTGATTAATATTGTGCTTATGAAAGCATTTGTATCACCAGCCCCACTAGGCAGCTGGATTCATGGGGGTACAGTTTCTCCACCTTCAAGAAGCTCACCAA
This sequence comes from Micromys minutus, assembly GCF_963924665.1. NCBI lineage: Eukaryota > Metazoa > Chordata > Mammalia > Rodentia > Muridae > Micromys > Micromys minutus. Next base: position 51,985,637 of record NC_137969.1, on the reverse strand, counting down.
GTCAAGAGACAAGAAGGAAGGTTTGTTCAGGATTTCAGTAGATACTCTGAAAGAGACAGGTAGACCACACACTTGCAGAGCAGAGGATGTCTCTCAGGTTGCTGTGAGAACCAGCTCCATTTCTGTGTGTTAACCCTCTGAAAAATACACATTTGTAAAAAGAATAAAATAACAAATTTTCTGTGAGGGGAAGACAAATGCCAACTCATTCACTCAGGTTTCTGCGGTGGAAAAGGCTTCGTCCTACTGACAGTGGTAACTTACTGAGTCCACTGTTTACTTAGTCAGTTCTGTTATTTGTGTTGGTCTCTTGAGACAGGTGTGACTAGAGCTGGAACTCATCCTCCTGTCTCAGTGCCCCAGTACCATCACACCTGTATGCATTCTGAAGAATTCTCCAGATAAGTACAGAACAGATCTATGTTTACATATGACGGATGAAGTAACTTGCCCACCGTTGTGTAACTGTTAGTGGTAGAGCTGGCATTCATACCTGGTTGTGTGCGAAGCCATAGTAGCTTAAAACCATTGTTCCACACACACTCCATCCCAGAGAACCTAGATGTGGTTGGGTGTGGCCAGCATTCCGAAGTTGTCTAGCAACAGTCCCTGCAGTTTATTCACCCTCTCTCCCACCCCCTCACCCCCCAGGGTCTGACTACAAAGCTCTGTCCTAGAACAGTGTTTCCTTCCTTCTTCTGGAGGGGATCCTGCCCAGGTCAGTCAGCCACCAGCTACTGGCAAGCTACTGCTTGAGTTACCCACCCTGTGTATTAGTATGGGCCATGCTCACATTGGCCACAGTAAACCAGTGCTACTATGAAAAGTATAACTGGTGCCATCTGGTTTGGGATTGGAAACCACACCCTTGCCACTCGAGTATACCGATAACCTATGGCTTCAAAGTCAAACCACAAACTTCTGCTTCTGCACTGAATGTGAATTTAAGAAAAAAGTGTGAGATGTTTTCCAGCATAAGCTGGGTGTGAAGCAGGTGCCTTCTCTCTCTCTCTCTCTCTCTCTCTCTCTCTCTCTCTCTCTCTCTCTCTCTCTCCTCTCCTCTTCTTCTCTCTCTCTCTCTCTCTCTCTCTCTCTCTCTCTCTCTCTCTCTCTCTCTCTCTCTCTCTCTCACACACACACACACACACACACACACACACATACACACTATTTACCCTTCAGACACCCTGTAAGGTAAATGTTATCATATCTGTCCTGTGGGTTGAGAAACCTGAGGCTTGTGAGGTGAAATATGTCTAGAGAAAACAGCCAGCAAGTGATAAAAACAAGCAGGTAGTTACTAGTAGCCATAACTGTATCAGGACAAAGCTCTTTTCAACATGCTTTGAAAAGCCTATTTTTCCTTTTCTTTGTGTCTGTTACACATGTTATGTTCAGAAACACACTTATGTACGTGTGTGTGTGTGTGTGTGTGTGTGTGTGGGCTGGAAGTTATTTCCCAGGAGTCTATCAAGTGGTATTTCTTAAAATTTTGTTTTGTTTTGTTTTTAAATCCTAACACAGGATCTTGTTATATAGCCCAGTCATCCTCCTGCCTCAGTGTAACAGGCATGAGCCACAGTGACCATCTCATGTCAGGTTGGGTTTTTTATTATTGTGTTTTGAGACTGGGTCTTTCTATGTAATTCTGGCTGTCACGAACCTCTATTTTGTAGACTAGACTGGCTAGCCTACTGACTGGACTAGACCCATCTGCCTCACCTGGGAAATGCTGGGAGTTAAACCTGTGTCACCATGTCTAGCCCAGTTTGTTTGTTGTTTGAGATGGGTCTTACTGGCCTGGTGCTTATTAATTAGGCTGAGCTTGCTGGTCAGAAACTACTAAAGATCTACCAGTCTCAACCTCCCCACTGGTGAGTGCTATAAGCACACACCACCTGAGCTGTTTGCTTATGTATGCTGCTGTTGTTTTGACATGGATTCTAGGGGTAGAACTCAGGCCCGTGCTTCAGAGCAAGCAATTTATTGACTGAACTATCTTCACAGGCCCTAAAATCCTCTTTTCTAAGAGGTGGCAACACACAGCTGTCAGCCTGTGTGGATAGAATTTACTTAAGTTTTTGCTTTAATCATTCTTTGTAGGTATTAGACAAATGCATGGGTATTTTTAAAGGGCACATTTAATCTATCAGCAGGGTGAATAATATCCATCTGTAAAAAATAGTTTTTTTCAGATATCAAAACATAAAGCTGTTGTTGCTGATGACTAAATTCTTCCATAAAAGTTATGCAGCAATTTGATTTGTGTATCATTGACATTATAAGAAAACAGCATAGGATCAAGATGAGATGCTCTTCCAGCAAGGACATCGCTAACATCCACTCATGCAAATAGTCTTCATTGGAGCCAAGAAAGGCATGTGGAGGATGGAGTTTGAGCTAGCCTTAATTTAGATGATTCTGAGGTTTGGCAAGTCAAGATCCTTCTGAACACTCTGAGTTCTGTAAACTCACTGAGCAGGACGGTGAGGGCTGTGGGTTTGAACTGTATGGCAAAATGCCTGTAGTGACTGGTGGCTGTCAGACTCTACCTCAGGGTGTATCCATTGTTCAGAGCTCATTTGAATCAGTCTACAATCCTTTGAACTAAAGGAGAGGGAAAATTTGTTTATATACATTAAGGAGGCTTTGTTCCAATGGAGAGCCTTGGTTTTCTTGCTTTTTCCTAAGATAGGAATCAGCAGGTGGTATAAGACAGTCGTGTGGGTTTATGCTGGGAGATGTTACCCTCATTTAGTACAGTTTACTGATGACAGTAGAGTTAGGGAGAAGGCCTCCACTTTAACTGCTGTCACCCAGATCTTGCATTTTCTGATCCTGCCTTGGCTTGGCTCGAAGCTAGAAAGAAGGCTGATGCTGGAATGTGTGTGTAGCCCAGAAGGAGGCCCTTGGCCCTAGAAGTGCTTCAGGGTTTCTGCTTTTCTAATGAATTGGTTGTGATTTCTAAAACATTGTTTGAAACCTGCACTGCTGCAGGCTGGTGCGGGGACATGATGTACAAGAAGAAAGTCGATATCATGGTGAACAAGCATAAGCATGCACAGTGCGAGGCCATTGGAAACATGGGCATTTAAAGGCCCCACGGTCTGTCATTACATTCTAAAAGAGAAGACTAGGTAGAAATGGCAGGTGTTTCAAGATGTACAATGTCTATTACCATCTGGATTGTGGGATATAAAAATAATAATTTTGGGAGAATTGTCAAAAACATGACGAAGCGTATGTGAGGATGGGCATATGGAGATAGTTTTGAACAGAGGGACTCACTAAACTGGGTCAGGGGACAGGGGGATGTGCCTAGGATATGCTGTTCCTCCATTTCGGTTATTTATGGCCATTATTTGGGATTTTTGCTTTCATTTTGTTAGCCAACTGTAAGTTAATATTGGCACAGGTCCACAGAATCTGTTGTTTAGAAGCCAGGGTTGGCAAAGTAACATTAGACAAGTAGCTGGTGTTTCAGTTTTCTTGCAGGTTAGCAAGGGTCAGCTAATACAAATTTAAAGACTTCTGTAAATAAATGCACAGTTATACCTTGGGCACTTTGAGTTTTCTGAATGCTTCCCCAAGCTTCTAATAGATGTTTGCTGTTTTGAATGGGACCAAAAAAAAAAAAAAAAAAAAAACCTGAAAAAAGAAAAAGCACACTCCTCCTCCCCAGAATAAACAAAGAACAAAATCCAAATTTAAAGTATTTAGGTATCCTGTTCTCTGAGATCAAAGAATCAAGTACTGTAGAGGAAGTGATGGGCTGTAAAGGAATGGGAAGGCCCATTGGCGGACAGGAGCACAATGAGAGGGCCTTGCCTAAAGTCTGGTGCCCAGAAAGTTGTAGTATTCTCAAGAGCAGCCACATAGGACTCGCGGATATTCACCTTGTGCCCCTGTGTTCCTTAGGGAGTCCCACTGAGCTGTTATCTTCATCATGAAGATAGGCAGAATGAGGCACAGAGGGCATATTGTCCAGAAATGTTTAGCTAGTAAACTGTAGTCAGAATTACAACCCAGACAGTTTGCTTTCATACTGTTCGTTATTGTTGTTCTTTGAAAACAAAAACAAAAAAAAAACATTTTGCTATGCTGGCTTTCTAGTTTGTTTTGATTGAGAATTTCTGAGAAGATTCAATTCCCTAGTCTGTGATTTTCTATATCTCAGACCAGCATTTTGCAAGGACTTAAGAGTCCCTGATTTGGGAAGGACAAATTCTGAGAGGTTTAGATTCTTGGTTTTGTTCAGACTGGTTCATGATTGGTGGCAGGGAGGGTAGTCTGGCAAGTCAGTGTGGTGTGCAAGAAGATGTCACTTATCTCTAAAAGAGGCTCAATAAACAATACAGAATTTTTTGGGCTGTCTTGCCTTTATCAAAATGGTTTGTAAGGTCCTAGAGTGATAGTAAAGGTTTTGGAGTTAAAAGTATGATCTTACTTTCTCAGGAATTGACACTGGAGCAATTTTCAAAACTTGTCAGTATTAATTCAGGAATATGGAGTTTGGCCCAAGTATCTCTAGCGTGGGACAATCACTTTCAAAGTTCAGGTCCTCAGCTTTATGATTCTTGTTTTTTTGGTTTCATTTTTCCAGCTTAGAGATCTGCCTACCTCTGCCCCCTGAGGGAATGTTAGGATCAAAGGCGTGTCCCCCACCCCCAGCTGAGGAATTTTCTTGATTTAAAAAAATTTTTCAGCTTCGCTGCTCTTCATTGTTAAGTTCAGACCCAACTGGCCCTTTGAAGCTGTTGTCCACACTGGAATAGGATGTGCCATGTTTGGGGTTTGGCTGTCTCCTGGCTTAAGTGAAGACTCCCAGCTTCCCATCATTTTTCAGGACACCTTTTGAATTTCCTCATATCATGTAAAAATAATTTTTAAAGAAGTTTATCCATGCTTGTTTCCTTAGTAGCTATTAATACTTTAATTCTGGCACTAGGGAAGTAAGACTTACTATAAGTAAAATCATCGTATTTGTGATTTAATTTGATCTGAGTCAGTGCCTTTTGGTGGTGACTTTTTTTGTGTGTATCATAATTGTGCTGAGTCCAGAATCAAAAAATTCATCATAGGATTGATGGGCTCTTTTCTTTGGCTACTCCGTCTAGAGAAAATGTGACTATCTTTCTTGGGAAGTTCTGAAAGATGTCATGTCCCTGCTAATGGGTCTTTCCCCAAGGTCTCTCTAAAGAGCAACTTACTTGTATGAGTGTATGTATTTTGTAGTCTTCTTTTCCCTCATAAACATAAAGCTGATTGTGGATTTATATAGGTCATGGGATATTTCCCTTTGCTTTAAGCTGCAGTGCATTTGAAATGTAGAAGGAGCTGTAACAGCTCAAAGACATTTGAAACAGTTTACATTTTTGTCTTGCGGCCTCTGTAGGTGTAGAAAGGAAGAAATGGGTCTTCTTCCAGATTGAGCCTGTGGGTGTGACGCCTAGTCAGCCCTTCCATGGGTAACCTCAAGTTTTCTGACCTGGGTTCTAGTACTCAAGGAGCAAGGATTCCCTCCACAGTAGGATTGGCATGATTAGGCCCATAACGTGTTCACTTGGCTCCAGGCTGTAGTCGGAGAGCAGTGTTGGACAAAGCTGCCTCTCAACAGTACTTCTGAGGTTCAGCCACTCCTGACCTTGGGTTCACATAAGGTGAGTCTGAGAGAATATGAGAATTTAGAGATTGGTTTTAGCTAGTGCATCTAGACCGAAATGACTATTGTTTTTCAGGCTTTTCCACCAGTCCAGTGCAAGTAGATAGCCCAGAGCAGTTAACTGGACAGTCCTTGAAAAGGGGTTCTAAAAGTACACCTTTTTTTCTAGTGCCATTACTTTCTTTTTTAGCAACTGAGAACTGCTCTTTCTGTTGCTAGGACCAACCTGATTTCCTTTGTTGTGTAAATAAGTAACCATGGCTTCATTTAAATTACAGCCATAGGTGAAAGGTTTCTGGACTGGTTCTATTAGCCTTGAGGCCCCTGGGGAAGGAAGCCTGTGCCAAGAAAATTGAAGCAGCTACAAGGGTTACAGAGTACCTTGGATTGTCAGAACACTGATGGCTGGGAAGATGCTCTTTGGAGAAAATCTCTTGAAGATTACTTGGGGTGCCTTTGTCTTATAAGATTTCTTCTTTGTTGGCATGTCAAGTGGTAGGGACTAAAGGTAGAACTACACGTGGAACTAAACAGTATTTGAAGCTTGAAGCAAACTAGCAACAAGAGCCTACTTTGTCAGTCAGCCTTCATTTGTATACTTCAGCTGACTCTTTATACCGTGATCCCCATGAATGGGAAAATCATGTTAAGCTCAGGTTTTATGATCTGAGAAGATCTCAGTGTTGGGTTGTTGCTTATGTGTATGTGGGGGATTGTATGTGTATGATGACATTATAATCCTAGTATTTTCATTCTCCCCTCATGTTTCCCTTCCTTAATCCTGTGTGTGTGTGTGTGTGTGTGTGTGTGTGTGTGTGTGTGTGTGTGTGTGTATATGACTGACGCTTGACCATGCCAAGCAAGAGTTGTAGCCACTAAGGCATGCTAACTTTGAAGCCCAGGCAGGCCTTGAACTTGGTATCCTCTCTATCCTCTACCTCGGCCTCCCTAGCTGGGGTTACAGACATACACCTCTATTCCTGGTTTATCTGCTATTGTTTTTTATCCGAAAAGAAATTTATTAGCCACAACAGCTGTTCTCCATCCGTAGCCCTTCAGTATGTCAGTGCTGTGGGGAGAGATTGGCTTCATAGAAATTTGGGTTGACAGACACTGTTGGCTGTCCTGCTTGTCCAGACATGGCTGTCCTTTGTTGCTGCTTTTGAAGGTGTCTTGGCTGGGACTGGGTGACCTTGGTGCTGATTGGCTCCTCCTGCACTGTTGGGCAAACTTGCAGCCAGCTTTCATGTTTTGGTTTCCTCCATCTGGGGAGTTGTGGTTGTTCACTTGATTTTCATGTGTGATTGTCTGGTTTCTGGCCTTTAATTTGTTCTGCCACTTCGTTGTTCAGGGTACAGCCCATAGTTAAAGAAGAACTGTCCTAGGCCTGAGTCAAGTCCATTTCCCCTTTTATTATGGCCACAGACTAATTACCAGATGCTGCTGTTCTCATTAAACATCATTAATCCTGAGCCACTGTCCATACGAGTGGCCTTAAGATAAAAAGACCCTCAACCGAACATTCTGTTGCTGCTAATTGCCCCAAATTATATGTTTTTATTAATTAAGCACTGCTTGCCTCCAAATTCTATTGAAGAATGTTCCCATGCCTTCTCTGAATGCAGACATGCTGCTTTGTGGTTTCACGTTGGGGTGGGGGTTGGGGGGTCCCTGGATTGGTCAGGCCCAAGAACAGGGTAGTTCTGGAAATATGGTAAAGGGAAAACTCTATGCAATCTTATTCAGAACCTTAATTCTACACTGATGAGCCCTTCAAGAAGGTATAGTGGTGAAATAGTTCATGTCTGTGTAAAGTACGTGATGGCAGAAAGTTACAAAACTAGCTTTTGTAAGTCACTGGCTCTGGGACAGCATGTTTGTGCAGTTACATATTTCCTATTCTTGTTTGTGTAACCAGTCTTGCTGTGTGTAGCTGAGGCTGGACTGGGCCCTAGTGTCAGTCCTTTCCCCTTCAGTCTCTTAAGTGCTGGAATCACAGGCAGAGGACACATGTTAGGCTGTTTTAGGTGGGAGAGAGTGGAATATTTTGCAGTGTGACATTTGAAAATTCAGATGTCAGTCTTAGATTTGGATTAGTAATAACTGGGCAAAGGCCTCCTGATAGTGCAAGGTTGAGATGTATATATGCGTGCACCTCACAGGAGAGGGACACTACACTTCTCTTGTGTAATGAGTAACGGGAACGATGAAGGATGTTTTGGATGAGGGTGTCCAAAACCTTCAGGTTAGGAATTTTCATGACAGTAAGCTTACATGAAGTCCTGAATTCCATTTCCACATAAAACTGGTGTAGTGGTAACCCCAGCCCTCAGAAGTCAGAAGCAGGAAGATGATCAAGGTCATCCTCAAACTGGCTACATAAGACCCTATTTCAGAAACAAACACAAAAGTAAACATAAAGAGACTGAACTCAGCTTGTTCCTATCAGGAGGACAACCTTGTTTGGAATCCAAGGTGTAACCCTATTTCTTCTAGTTGCAGCCCGTGAACATTGCTGGTGCGGAATGCGTAGAATAGTAGGGGCTTCGGAATCAAGCACTAGGGTTGTGTTTTTCTTGAGACTGCGCAAATCACTGAACCTCTCTAACCCTTACAGTTCTTCACATAGTGTTTATGAGGGTTAAGTCCATTTTAGCAAAGTGTTTTCAAGGGTGCTGGTTCCCAGTGGTCGCTCTATAAACCCTAACTATAGAGCGTATGTAGGAGCTGGTTTAACTCCTCCATTCCTTGGAATAGTGTCCAGAGCACCTCCCATGTTTTTAGCATCAGCCCCATCAGGCTCATCCCCACAGATAAGGCTGACGGTGTTGCCGCATGACAGCTGATGCCGTAGTGCTTTGCTTGGCCTTCAGTATGCCACACATCCCAGTGCAGAGTGATCGCGAGGCTGGGATTTCTCATTCAGCTCCGAAATTCTTAGACAGCCCTTAACTCCCACTGCATAGAACAACTACTAAAAACATTAAGAATAGGACTTGTTTTTCTGTATAAGAACTATAAAATTGAACCCCTGTAAATCAGAGAGAAAATGGGAACTTCCTGCCTTAAGTACAGGTGAGTGGATACTTAGCTTCAGCTTTACTGCCCCTCATCTTTTGGATTGTTTGCTGGCTGTTGTTGGAAACTCTTGTAGAACATCCTGTAGAACTCAGTTCTTCAGAGAAAGTGACTGACTATAAAATTAGTGTTCCTGTTGCCCGTTGTTAAGAGGAAGCACTAATATTTGCCTTCATATTTATGTTTATAAATGATGTGACAGGGTAAATATTGACTTGGTATTTCTCAGAAGGAAAATACAAGAATTTGGGGTGGTATTTGTTTTAGACTACCCATCCAAGACGGCAACTGGCGTGACCTTTCAGGGTCATATGTACATTTTCTGGAGTTTTCCTGTAACCTGTGTATACCTATATATGAACACTTTGCTCAGCTCTTTGCTCTTGTCAAGTAACAATGATATGGTATTTCCTACTCAAATGGAAATGGCCTTTAAGTTTTCAAAATTGGTATGTACTCAGGGTTAGAGTTTTTAAACAAGGCATTAGCAATCATTTTAGAAAAATCCACAGATGAAAACATCTCCATCTTTGCTTCTGTTCCCTTGAGAAAATTATAACTAATAGTTTCAAAAACTTCTGTAGGAACTTGCAAAACTTACAGTACACTATGTATTTTTTCATTTATGTTCTATAGATTCTCTACATCTCATAATATGGAATCGCCTCTCTGCGATTCCCTTACTTATTACTTTTTACGAATCAGCCATATTTAATTTTACTTGCTTACCCTTTGTTGTTTCTAGTCCTTTCTTTTGCTTTTACTATCCTTGGGTATAAATCTGCTTCTTAGGTTTAATAATACTGTTTTATTAAATACTGTTATTAAAAATATTTCAAAAACCTGTAATATTATCCTATATATCTTTGTTCATATATAAGTTTTTACAGAGTAGATTTCTATAGGTGAGGAAGTACATATTTATTCTTCCAGACATATACAAATGTGGCAGTTGTTCCATGTGTTTACTAAAGTGACAGGGTTCGTCTTCCAAGCGTGAGCAGCAGAGTTACGGGTTAATTCCACCTGCTCCTCACAGTGGGCTCTGCTGTCTGTAGTGCCTACAGAACATGTATGAGCCTCCAGTCCTTCCCACACGAATCACAGAGTGCTGTCTTTATAGTGGCTATTAAGAAAGACTTAGGTATCCATCAAGCAATGAAACACCAGTGAAGGACAAATTAGTAGAGCCAGAGGTAACTAGGATAGCACTTTGTGAGGAGGCTGGTTTACCCTGCTTACCCTGTCCCACCCACCTCCATACCAACTGCGGGAGACCTCACACCCCACATCTGTTGAAAGTACTTTACATTTGGATAAGCCTTAGGTGAGGTGAAATGAATGCAGTGGGCAGACCTGCATGTTGGTGTGAACAGATTTGCACATGTGTTTAATGACAGACATACGGTTCCAGAACAAAGAAAGCAGAAAAACTAATTTCTGTCTTTATCCATTTCCACTCAAAGCTTTCTTTTTATCATTAAAAAAAAAAAAAAAAAAAAGTAAACTTGGATAAATGAGCAGTGTGGCTGGCTTGTGCTTTCTGCATCGTCTTTGTGGAAGTAGCATCAAAGCCTTGGTTATTTTCTTAATGAAAATTGGTTTGAATTAAAATGTAAAACCCACTGTAGAAACTATTAAATGTGTTGCCCTTCATTCCATAGACATGGGGGTGGGGAGGCGATTCCATGTCCAGCCCTTACCTTTTTAAAACAAGGCTAGTACATGGGACACTTGTGGGTCTGCTGGTGTTTGGCTTTGTGCCCCTTTTACTGTAGAGGTTAGGTTGGGGAAAGCCACAAAGGAAATTAGGGGCAGGATTTCCTGCTTCTCGCTGTTGTGATAACTTTCACCCTCACTTCATTCTCTGGAAGTAAATAGTAGTTGAAGGTGAGAACTAATCCAGTACTGTGGATTCTTAAGGAATTCGAGATTGTTCCTTGGTTTTTAGGGAAAGAACTCTAAATATTCTTAAGTTATATTTTACTCATTTATGTATCTGTGTGAGCATGGGCATGCCTTGGCAAGCTTGTTGTGGAGGTCTCCTCCCACAGTGTGGGTTCTTCTGGGCACCAGACTTAGGTCATCGGCCTTGGCAGCAAGTGACTTTACCTGCTGAGCCACCTAACCAGCCTGGGAAAGAACTCTGAATACTCTGAAGCTCAGCACTCGGTTATTCACTGTGGTATTTTGTAGGAGAAATGCTCCCCATAGGCTCACATAGTTGAACACCTGATCCCTGGGTCAGGGAGAAGGTAGGGTTGTTATTGGAACCTTTGGGAGGTAGAAGCTACTAGGAGGAAGTAGTCAGTGAGGGATAGGATCTCTCAGATTCCTGCCCTGGCTCTTGGCTGCTGTTCCTTCCATCCCACTGTAGGCTCCTTCTTGGAACCAAGAGCAGAAATAAACTCTTCATGCATCACTTGGTCAGACCTCCAGAAAGTAACCAATACACTCATTGACTTGATTATCGATATGTGCGATGATTGTTCTTCGACATGGAATACATTTTTAGGCATTGGAATAGATGCCTGGCTAACTATGGAGCTGTGAATTGGGTTAGAGCCTATGATTTAATAAATTACTTGCTAAATGAAAAATAATCTAAGTAAAATTTTGACTCGATACATTGTTATATTTTAAATTAGGTCAGGCCAATTACTCATCTCATTATTACAGTGTTTTACATTTTGTTTCTTATTCTTTTCATAGTCATTGGTTATTGGTGAAATCCCAGTGTAGTAGACAATCTCTGTCCCCCTTAGCCCAAATACACATGACGTCTGTCGATTATTAACGTCATTGCAACCCTGATAGTTTCTACAGTGGGCAGTGGTCACTAGCCAAGTGGGATTTAGGTGACTAATTTATAATGTTGATTGAGACAGAGGCCAACTTTTAAGTTTGTTATGTTTATTTGTTTGTGGTGTCTTCAAGACATTTTCTCATTACCCGGGCTTTGTACTTACTGTGTAGCTAAGGATGACCTTGAACTTGTCGTTTTAGGTATGCACGCTCATACTTGGTATGTGGCGCTAGGTTTACAAGGATGTCCACCACACTCAGTTCTTAACATGGGTGCTGGAAACTGAAGTCAGGACTGACTGAGTCTTCTTAGTTTTGTACTTTTTCTTAGTCCCTCCCCTTCACAGATTTGATCTTTAAAATCATAAACTGACTGGAGATGGATTGCTGTGTTCCTCTTTTCCTCTTACTTTGGCAAGCAAATTAGTAGTCTCTCTTCTCCTTGGGCAGTGTGGGGTGTGAGCAGGGTTCTTGAGATTCTTTGGGGTTCTGGTGAATTATCAAAACCACTGTGTCTCAGTGTCCTCCTGAAGTTAACTCAGAGACAGAGATAGTGGAGGTAGAGCCTAACATGGCTCCACGGGTACACAGGAACATGGCTGCTCCTCTGTTCTCCTTTTCTTTTTTCTCTGACAGCAGTTTGAGGCCACCTCGGCCCGCTGTGCTTTGTGGAGATGAAGAACAGTGGATTGCCAGCTTCATAATGCAGTTTTCTGCATGTGAAGCAGTTTTGAAGGGGGCTATCATCAGTGAATGCTTCTAAACAATTTGCATGGAGTCCTGTGTCTGTAACACCTTTTACCTAGTCCTGGCTTGGGCACTATATACACTGCTGATAATTCACATTGTCTCCTAGGTCTTGTTTCCAGTGATAATTCCATTTCTCTGCCCACTTATTTTCAGAGGAAGTTACAGTCATAATCCCAATTTCTCCAGTCTTTGTTTCTTGTAACTTATGATTTCAAGGGTTTCACTTTGCAGTAGAACTGGCAAGGACGTAAAGGAGTTCAGTGTGCTTTTAGGTGTGTGACTGTAACGTGCCATACCAGAATCCATGTGCTGCTCAGAAGACAGGCTCTGCCCTCTGTCCATGGGGCTGTACCTCGGATGCAGAGCGCAGGTGCAGGCCAAACAGCTCACAGCTGGTTTTACAGTCTCCAGATCTGCTGCGTGTGCCATTTTGGATTTGTGGTGATAGTGTGTTTATTATACAGCCCTAGGAATGCTGAAGCAAGTAGATGACTGCTCAGCTACATTGCCAGTCCTGCTTGTGCTTTCAGAATGGATGCTTGCCTGTGTTTTGTTCATCATGGGGGGCTAGTAGGAAAAAACTTTTAACTCAGGTTCTATTTATAGGCCAACCAGCAAACATGAATTGCAGGTCCAGACCAGTCCCAGGGAGGACTGTAGTCGGAAGACAGTTTCCTTCCTCCTGTTAGCTCAGAACAGCTGGCGCTGTTATCAGTGGGGCCAGTTGCTTGTATGTGGTTTCCTGCTATGTCATTGTGCGTGCTGATGGTTTTGTTTGTTTTTTCCAAGCTAAGGCATATACAAGATCTCCATCCCATCCTATTCTTTCTTTGGGATCTCTCTCCCTCTTCAAAAGGGGGGGGGGGGATCAATCAAGGATTTTGCTTTTATGGGTGTCATTAAAATTTTTATTAGTCTTAGGACAATTGGCTTTGTTTGGGTCTTATTAATGCTTTCTGAGTTTTTTGTTTGTTATTTTTTAAAGATTTGTTTATTTTAGTTATATGAGCATACTGTTGTGATTTTCAGACACACCAGAAGAGGGCATCAGATCCAATTACAGATGCTTGTGATTCATATGGTTGTTAGGAATTGAACTCAGAACCTCTGGAAGAACAGTCAGCGCTCTTAACCACTGAGCCATCTCTCTAGCCCCATGTTTTCTGTTTTGTTTTCTTTTTTTATTTGTATGAGTGTTTTCCCTATATTTTATGTATGTGTATCACATTCATGCCTGGTTTCCGAGGAGGTCAAAAGAACCTGTTGAATCCCCTAGAACTGAAGTTATAGATCTACCATGTGGGTACTGGAGACCAAACCCTGGTTCCTCATGTGCTCTCAACTGCTGGGTCCTAGTCCCAGTTATTTTGTTGGGTACATTTAAATTTTCTTATTTATTTATTTAGAGAGCGTGTGAGAGAGAAAGAGAATGAGAGAGTGAGAGTGTGTGTGTGCGTGCGTGTGTGTGTGTGTGTGTGTGTGTGTGTGTACTTACAGGTAACTTTGGATATCATATATATGGAAGTCATAGGAACTTGAGGAAACCACTTCTCTCCTATTATGTAGGTCAGTGGTGTGGGTTGTTGAACTCGGGTATCAGGCTAAGTAGTGGTACCATTTGCTGAACCATTTGGCTGTCACTATATTAATTTTTAAAGTTTATTATCTTATATAAGTAGATGTTTTGGCTGAATGTATATCTGTGCACTATGTAATGCTAATAGAAGGTATCAGGAATATCCTGAAACAGAGTTACATACAGTTGGGAGTTTCCATGGAGGTAGTCAGACTGGGTCTGTTGGAAGAACAGCCAATGTTTTTAATCATGGAGCCACCTGTCCAGCTCCTATGTAAATGTTTTTCTGTGTTGAAATGTGTGTGTGTGTGTGTGTGTGTGTGTGTGTGTGTGTATACTTTGTCGTTTTAAGTTAACAGTTCAAAACAAGAATTGTCCAACTCTGTAGGTTTGGTTTTTAGACTTCTTTAATTGTATTTTTACATTTTAGACATTAAAAAGAATTACAAAACATTTCAATTGTGAGAGGTCTATTGCACAATAATAATGTTTAATTACTTAGAATATGTTTCTGTGCTTAGAGGTTTCTTTCCCTCCTTGATTTCAAGACTACTAACTAGCTGCAGATTTATTAAGAACGTTCCTTTTGGCTGGGCCGATGGTGCAAGGTTTCAATGGCAGCGCTTAGGAGGCAGAGTCAGGTGGATCTCTGGGTTTGAGGCCAGAGCTCTGTTACACAGAGAAACCATGTCTCGATACCCTCCCCTCAAAACAACCTTTTTCATGGGCACTGCTTTTCAGCTCAGTCTCCAGCTCCTAGAACCAGGATGCCTGTAAACAACCCTTTCTGCTGTCAAACTGTCATACTCAAATAGGCTTTGATGTACACAAAGAGAAAGATGTCCCTCTCCACCTCATAGATCCAGTCTGATACACTTGAGTTCCTGCTGTAATTGATAAAAGCCCAGAACCTTTAAACTGGATTTCTCAGCCCTGCTATAATGAGCACTTGGGCCTGGATGATTCTTTGTTATTGAGGCTGCCCTGAGCAGAGTATCAGCAGTGTACCTGGTCTCTACACTCTAGCACCTGTCCTTGCCACCACTATCGAAAATGTTTATAAACACTGCTTAATGCTCTCCAGGGACCATAGTCAATACTGTTGTAAGTAACCAGGTCGAGTGTGTCGTGTGAAAGGCCTCCTTACTCATCTCCCTGCGGCTATGCTCACAGGACTGGACGATACTGCTGCTTCCTGTTCTCCCATTGCCTTCCCCTGTAGCTTAGTCAGCTGCAGCAGCTTGAGCTTGGAAACCCTCTGGACTGTCTTCCATTGTCTCTGTCAACAGCCTTCTGTTCCTCTGCAGGCATCTGGCTTATCTCCTCTAGCCTCTCTGGGATGGGGGTAGGGGAAGTACAGGCATGATGTCATCTGCCTTCCCAGGAAGGGTGGAACAAAGCACTGGGTCTCTGGGGACATGTCCCGCCTTCTCAACTGGGCCAAGAGGTAGAATCCCACCCCACCCCCTTTCCTGCTTCAGAAGTGCATGCTGTTCTGCACATACTCCATTGTAGTATGACACAACCTCTGGCCTGGCTTTGTCTCTGCCTTCCCTCTGTATAGGCTGTTGTTCATGGTCAGTCCTTGGACAGAATCTTTATGCCTTTCTCAGTGTGGTGGAAACCTTAGAGTCCATGTGGGTTTGTTGTTGTTGTTGCTGTTGTTGTTTTTAAGTACTCTTCCTCAACTTGAAACTGGAGGAAAAAGGCACAGACAGAAAGAATGAAACCTCTTATTCCTTTCACTTTTTAATTCCTTTCCTTCCCCCTTTCTAGAGCTTCTGAGGTACACTGCAGATCTGGGGAGCCCTGTACACAGATTTAGGTGTGGTTATTCAAGCTCAGTTTTCTCTACTCCTACCCTTGGCCTCTACCTCTTCATGGAGGATGGGGGTTGGGGGTGGGATTGAGCTGTAACTCTGGGGTAGGGCTTCGGCTAATTCTGAGCCTGAAAGAAACCACCAGGGTTTCTTTAGTGTGAGAGTTACACTTTAGTTTCTTAAGAAATATTTTAACCTAAACAGGTTTCTGTTTTGATCATCTTCCCTTCATCTATTGGGTGTAGTGGTGTCTTTTAGGATAAAGACATTTTTCAGCTCCTTGCAGCATATGTAAGAAACTACAATTTTAAAGGAATCAGACTTAAATATATTTGAATTAGGAATTATTCGTCTTCTAGGTACAGTCTATGAACTATCCCTAGCTTAATGTTCTCTTGACATGGTCTGGTCTACTCTTTCAAAACAGCCAAAATTTGAGCAAACAGCAACAAAAACTGCACTTGCCACTGTACTGGTAGTGTGACCATTCATAGTGACGGTGGTGAGATTAATAGTGCACGTGGTATCAGCCTGTCATGGTGTTACTGGCATAGCTCCCTTTGCTATGCTCTTCTTAATATGCCCTTAACTGCCTTTTCTGGCTTCTCTTAGCCCCAACCTTTCTGGTCCTTTGTTTCTGATTAATCCTTATCCCTGAAGGCTCTCTTTTGGATGGATAGGCTTTAGGGAAAAACTGAACCCCAGGAACTGCAGCAGGAGGCCCAGGTGTCTTGGCAGGCGCTTGGTTGGAGTACAGCAAGCAGTAAAAGCTTGCCCAGCTTGGTCTCTGCTGCTCAATGGAGGCTTCAGCACAGCCTTCCAGATATTAGACTCTTTACTGTTCCCCTGACCAATCTAGGAACCCAGTACTCACTGACCATATAGCCATCAGTAGGAATGAGTTTCTATCTGTTGTTTCTTCAATACAGCAATTTTGGGGTTCTCTGCTTATTCTATCAAGTCTTATGTGGTAAACATTCTTAAGGAAAGTTTGTACTAGGAGTAGGGCTTCTGCTCAGAGTGGCCCAGCTAGCTCAGTCGGTAAAGCATGGCGCTCTTAATCTCGGGTCCTGGGTTTGAGACATTGGGCACCCTGTACTAGTGATTTAGGGTAAACAGCTTTGGCTCCTGGCTGGTCACATGTTGCACTTACCCAAGAGCTCTCTGGGTATTTCTAAAATTCCCCCAAGGCTGGCACACACCCTCCTATGGCATTCCTGAGTTAACATCTTCCAAAATCTATATTTCATCTCTGCTACCCCAGACACAGTCAGGGAAGGCCACTTTCCCAGATTCTTACATGGCAGTAGGCCTTTAAGTTTGTTCTCTCTCTCCCTCGGCCCCTCCCTCCCTTCTCTGCACAATCTAAACGTCCCGCCCCACCCCCTGCCCTGCCATTGGCTGTACAGCAATGCTTTTTTTACCAATTGAAGCCACCTGGGGGCAGGGACCCTCAGGTCTGGAAGCACTGCTTTTGGGAGCCAAAAACAAAGTTAGAACCTGTTCCCTCCAGCAGGGTGTGTAACTAACAGTCAGGAAATGGGGTGGCTCCGGAGCATGCTCTGAATGCCTCTTGGAAGTCTTCAACAATCCCATTCAGAGTATCCTGCAGAAACAAAAAGTATGGTAGCCTATTTGTGTGTGACTCAGATGGCAAGTTTGAGGATTCAGTGTTGAGAGTTTTAAGATTTGAGTTGGACAAAACCTGGATCACTAAGGCTTGAAATTTTTAATACTGTTTTCTGGATGACTTGAATTTTCAGTGAGTGTACTCTGAATTGTATAGTAGCAGGTACCTTTTCAGTGAGTAGTTTACAAGTTTGAAGATAACCTTATGCTTAATTTGTAAATGAGGACACTAAAGGCTGACTCTGTATTACTGAAACACCAGGCTCTGAGGGCCCCTAAACTGATTTGATGGGTGTCTTCACTACTACTCTGTTGCCTACTTTGTTGTCCACAGTGCATGTGCCTGAATCTCACCCCTGGCATTAACTCACCATCACAAGTAAACTTACTTTACCAGATGTTACCTCAACTTTTGCGCCTAAGGGAAGCAATTCTGCTGCCTCTGTGCCCAGACTGTTTTGTGTGCAGTATGGCTCATTTCACTAACCTTTGAGGTGATGGGATGGTTAGGTGAATACAGTACCAGATCAGTTTATAGTGAATTGTAGTGAAATTGATTGAGGCCCACACCACCATCTGCTGGATTCTGCTGGCTGCAAGCCTGGGGGTTGACTTGTGCAGGGATTGTCCAAATCCCAGGATTCCCAGACAGTAGAGAGCTAAGTGTGGGTTTTGTTGGAGTTTAGTTTTGCTGCACACTCTTGCTGTGTGACCTGTGGGGCTTTGCTAGCTTGCACCTCCTGGTACCGGTGCTGGGTTGGTGGTAAAGTGAGTTCTCCTCTGCTTATAGATGAGCGTGAAGCTGTACAGAAGAAGACCTTCACCAAGTGGGTCAACTCCCACCTTGCCCGAGTGTCCTGCCGAATCACAGACCTGTACACCGACCTTCGAGATGGACGGATGCTCATCAAACTACTGGAGGTCCTCTCTGGAGAGAGGCTGGTAAGCACCATTAAGTGGGAAAACATTTTTGAAGAAACAAGTTTGGAGTTGTCTGTTGGTGAATTCTGCAGTTAAGAATGTTTTCTGGAGGAGAATTTTGATGAGTGAGGTGGGCATGCTGATTCTGGGGGGTGTTATTGTACTGTAATAATCTAGCTTCCTTTCTGAGATGCCTATGTATTGTGTAGGGAAGATCCTAGTTGATGGTTCTAGGTTCTATTAAGGCATACTGGCAATGGAAGGGCTCCAAGATGAATCTGCCGCTTACAGGAGACCATGGAAGGAGCTCTAAATTTATGTCTTACTGATGATTCTTTGGAAAATCTGAGCTGCCATCTCAAGGTGGCAGGAAGGAACCAAATCCAGTGGCCTCTGCCAGTTTTACTTTTTATTTCCTGCTTTCCGTTTGTTTGGAGAGTGACGGTACATGCTGATGTTTTGTCGTATCCTTGGGAACTGAGCATCCGATAAATTTACCCCGCTCTTCTGGGCAGAGAAACTGTTAGCTTGCAGTGAAAACGGTATGTCTGTGACTTTTGTGTCTATACCTTAAGCCAGAGAAGCGCACCACTCACTGTAACTGACCCAGCAGGTTTTGTCTCGCCCTGGCTTGAAAACATATGCCTTATTCTCCACCCAGAGCACATGTAGTTCTTTCTATAGGTGGTGACGCATCTGAGCCAAGCTGATGCCTAGGCATAGAGCCATAAATCTGTACTGACATCACCTGGAAAATATGATACCAGTGGTTGGTGGGGCTGCCAGAAGAGCCTCACATTTAACTTGACAGCCACAGCAGGTCACTTACAGACCAGGGCATACACCTCTCACTGCTGGTGAGACACTAAAGCTTTGTTTCCCTCTTTTAGGAGTCTGTGAACAGAATTACATCCCTAAACATCAGTAAAAATGAAGACAGTATTTTCTTTCCCTGTCCCTCTGGTCAAGGACAGGGTCTTGCCTTCAAAAGGTAGTCAAGCCTCTTGTCTTCACAAAGTTCTCTATTCATACTCTGCATCCCCAGAATACCAGTGTCACAAACTCAGTCTTCTAGATCAGTAAGCCCCTGTGCAGATGGCTGCAGGACAGGATGGTTGTTTTTGTGGGTGGTGGTCCCATGCTGGGAGACAAGCAAAACAGTTCTTTATTGATACTTTTTTTTTTCAGAGAGACTTGTTTTAGGACCTAGGCTAGAATTATCGTGATCTACATCTTAACAGAAAGTAATCCTTATGGCCAGGTTTTTCTTTTTCCCTATCAGTCAAGCCTCTTCCTCCCTCTTTATTTAACCTTGTACATTTGTTTAGTTTCTTATGCTTTGAATCATAGCTTTGACAAAATGATAAAAGGTCACACAGATAGGGATTGGTTTAAACACTTGTCTTTCAGGCTGTGTGGAGGAACCCTTTACATGCCCAGAGCCACAAAGACTGACTGATGACATTGTCCATATAATACATGACTGAGCCTCACCTACCTTTATCTAAGTGGAGAGAGCAAAGATATTAGCAGGGGGAAAAAAACGAGACAGCAACTAGCAAATCATACTTCCTGTGTGCAAATAAATTCCACTGCTGTTTGCAGAAGAAGCAGGAAGGTGGTGGGAGTTTGTCTGTCTGTAGCCTTGGCTGTCCTGGAACTCACTCTGTAGACCAGATTGTTCTCGGACTCAGAGATCCGCCTGCCTCTGCCACCAGAGTGCTGGGACTAGAGGAGTGCACCACCACTGCCCTTTCCTTTTTTTTTTTTTTTTTTTTTTTTTTTGGTTGGTGTTTTGTTTTTTGGGGTTTTGTTTTTTTTGGTGAGACAGGCTTAGAGGTCATAACAGTCCTCCTGCCTCAAGTTTCTAAGAGCAGAGATTACAGTGTGTACCACTATATCCGTCTCTGTTTACACCACACATGCACCCACTCATTCAAGTTTTTCAGTGACTCAGAAATCTAGGAGAATGGGGATAGAGAATGGAAGACACCCACCCCTCCACCCTTTCAGGCAGTCAATGTCAGAAAGTCCTGTTTTCTTTTATGATCTGTTGGTTATAGAGTGGTTATTGCTTCCCAATCAACAGTCTGATTGTTCCTTGGCTCCTGAGGCTGTTAGGATTCCTGCATATTCAGATTCCAAAGCTTTGTCCCAGTTTATTCTGCAGTCAGGGCAGTCAGTTGGGTCTGTTCTGGTTTTCTGCACCTTCACTCTAAACCCTGGAGAAACAGGCATCTGCAGTCTGTCCGAAGCCTCGTCTAGGTTATTAGCATGTTAGTCATCAGTCCTTGTCACTAGCTCAGTGGGGGATAGGAGATAAATGTTTGAGGGACTGGGATTTACAAGTTCACTTTATTAGTGAAATTTCAGGTTCTTTTACAGAGGGGAAGTTTCTGTATGTATGTGTACATTACTGCGTGAACCTGAAAAGGGGGGAGTTATAGCTAATGATCCTGAACACAATCTGGATTTAGCTTAAACAGAATGAATTGGATATGCTTCTGGGGCTCAGGTAGCCATCTGCCTTGCCTTGGAACTTGATTCTGATCTTCTGGACAAGAGGAATTCCCACCTGTAGGCTTGGCCCAATAGGCTAGATATCCAAAAGTATTCTTCCCAAAACCTGTGTCAGGTATGTGGTCATAGAGCAATCAGACTGTTGTTGATTGGGAAGCAGTTAATGAGAAATAAAACCATTGCATCTCAGTGCCTTGTTCTGAAATCACGGCAGATTGTAACTCTTCATGAAGGTAGTGTTTCAAAATTCTATTAAAAATATAGACTACCCTTTACTCTAGCATCATCTTGGCAAGACAAAAATGTGAACACACTGTTAACTGACTTGATCTCAAGGCCACATGAGATTGGGACCAAAGACTGGAGGTTTGCCCTCCATATAATCAGCATTTGGAGAGAGGGACCTAGCATAATGTCACTGGGCTTGCACTTAAATGGTGAAGTTATGCCAAAGGTCATAACCAAAGTCAGAACTTGCCTTTGGTTGCAACCCTTTTATGCCTCTGTGACAAAGAAAAGTTTTAGGGAAAATAGCCAGTTTTCTGATTTGGCTGCTGCTGCCAGAAGTAGGTCCTCTCTGACTGAGGTAAATTTTTCCAGAGACTTGGATCTTCTCCAGTACCTGCTGTTTTCAGTCACAGATAGCATTAGGATCTTGCCTGCTGTTCACTGATTTTTTTTTTTTTTTTTTTTTGCCTTTATTTTTGTTGTCTTTTTCCATTAACCAATCTCTTAGAGAGACACACACACACACACACACACACACACACACACACAGAGAGAGAGAGAGAGAGAGAGAGAGAGAGAGAGAGAGAGAGAGCGCTTGAGCTAAGTGAAGAAGGTTAGATTTACTGTGAGAGATTTAAGCCTTAAATCCTACATTGAATTGTTTAGAATGAACTTTGTTTTCTTTTTTTTTTTTTTCTTTTCTTTTCTTCCATGGCCTTTATTAAGTGATAATAACAAATATTTTTGCCTCTTTTCTTTGGGGGGAGGTGTTTCAAAGGCTGTTTTTCTGTGTAGTCTTGCTCTGTAGACCAGGCTAGCTTTAAACTCAGAGATCTGCCTGCCTCTGTCTCCTGAGCACTGGGTGGGACTAAAGACGTTGCACCTCCATGCCTGTCTTATGTTCTGCTTTTTGAGACAGAGTTTAGTAGACTGATTACAAAGCCAGCAGTTTTTTTAAGTGTTCTTTGTAAATGGGAAACTTTACTTTGTTTCAAACAGTCTGCCATGGAAGAACTCGTACCCACACTAATTTGGGGCATACTTACATAAATGTGGGAAGTGAGATAATGAAGAACCAATACTAACGAGCCAGACAAATAGAGGCAAAAGCCCTGAGGTTAGAGAGAAAAGGAAAGGGGTCTTTAGATGTGTGCTCCAGAAACCTTAGGTAGTTGAGGTTCAGCTGGACCAGGAGACAGGGTAGCTCAGATTAAGTAGCCGGAAGATAGGAAGTCAGGTTTACCTAGGAAGAAAGCATTTTCTGAAGCTCATGCTGTGCCAGACACATCAGTATCACGTGATGAAGGTTCTGGGGGTTTTATCAGAGGACTTACTATACAGTTCAGCAAGAGTCCTGATTATTTGGAGTTTCTTTTTTTTAAAAAAATCGTGTGTGTGTGGGTGTGTGTGGGGGGGTAGTGTGAGTGGTTTTGCCTGAATACATGTAAACCGTGTGTGTGTGTGCTGCCTGTGGAGGCTAGAAGAGGGCATCTGTCTTAGTCAGGGTTTCTATTTCTGCACAAAATCACCATGACGACAAAACAAGCTGGGGAGGAAAGGTCTTATTCAGCTTACATTTTCACATGCTGTTTATCACCAGGGGAAGTCAGGACTGGAACTCAAGCAGGTCAGGAAGCAGGAGCTGATGCAGAGGTCTTGGAGGGATATTACTTACTGGCTTGCTTCCCATAGCTTGCTCAGCCTGCTTTCTTATAGAACCCAGGTCTACCAGCTCAGGGATAGCACCACCCACAATGGGCTGGGCCCTCCCCCCTTGATCACTAGTTGAGAAATTGCCTTACAGCTGGATCTCATGGAGGCATTTCAACCGAAGCTCCTTTCTCTGTGATAACTCCAGCTTGTGTCAAGTTGGCACAAAACCAGCCAGTTCAGAATCAGAACTGGGACTGACAAGCAATGCTCATAGCCCCTAAACTATCTTCCTAGCCCTGGAGATTGTATTGCTTTGGGGAGTTTACAAACTGTTGGTATGTGTGATACCTCATTTAGTTCTTACAGGGTAATGTGGTAGGTCCCTTGTTTCCTCTGGTTTTAAGAACTCCACAGTATTTAATAGGTAGGAAAATATCTGGAGACAAGAATTTGGCTTATATAGGTATAGAGGATAGAGATGTGCTTTTCTCTTCTGAGACAGGATTTCATTGTGTAGCTCAGATTGGCCTCAAATACTTTGTCCTCCAGCCACTGGTGTATAATGTGAGTCATAGTTTGCTCAGTAGAGGGTGCATGTGTGTGTCTGTGTGGTTAGATGGGCTGAGGTAGAGGGTGCATGTGTGTGTCTGTGTGGTTAGATGGGCTGAGGTAGAGGGTGCATGTGTGTGTGTGGGGGGGTTAGATGGGCTGAGGTAGAGGGTGCATGTATGTGTCTATGTGTCTGCTTGGTTAGATGAGCTGAGGTAGAGGGTGCATGTGTGTGTCTGTGTGGTTAGATAGGCTGAGGTAGAGGGTGCATGTGTGTGTCTGTGTGTCTGTGTGGTTAAATGGGCTGAGGTAGAGGGTGCATGTGTGTGTCTGTGTGGTTAGATGGGCTGAGGTAGAGGGTGCATGTGTGTGTCTGTGTGTCTGTGTGGTTAGATGGGCTGAGGTAGAGGGTGCATGTGTGTCTGTGTGGTTAGATGAGCTGAGGTAGAGGGTGCGTGTGTGTATGTGTGTGTCTGTGTGTCTGTGTGGTTAGATGGGCTGAGGTAGAGGGTGCATGTGTGTGTCTGTGTGGTTAGATGAGCTGAGGTAGAGGGTGCATGTGTGTGTGTGTCTGTGTGGTTAGATGAGCTGAGGTAGAGGGTGCATGTGTGTGTCTGTGTGTCTGTGTGGTTAGATGGGCTGAGGTAGAGGGTGCATGTGTGTGTGTGTGTGTGTGTGTGTGTCTGTGTGTCTGTGTGGTTAGATGAGCTGAGGTAGAGGGTGCATGTGTGTGTCTGTGTGGTTAGATGAGCTATTTCTTAGGAGCTCTTACTCTGTCTGGCGGTTCAGTCCTGCTTTCCAGGTAGCTTCAAGGTTCATTTGTATCTCCATGGAGAAAAGGAAAGTAGGGACTTGCTGAAGGGCTCAAGCCTTCTTCCCTCCCTGAAAGAACATCCTGTCAGTAATACTTTTCATGTCCTCTTCTGTTTGTCAAGGAAACCAAACTAGCTCCAGGAAGTATTGTTCTTTCCCACCTCCAGATTCTTGACAATGAACCCTGCTGTTGTGTTCTGTAGTCTTAAATCCCTGATGTAGTGCTAAGAACACATGCCTCCCTTGTTTAGGACCTGGGAGGGACTGCCCACCCTACTCTTTGCTCTCAAAAGGCCTTAAGTCCATGCAGGGAAGGAGAATTATCCCATGAATATACTGATTCTTTTTTTTTTAAAGATTTGTTTATTTTATTTATATGAATACACTGTAGCTGTCATCAGACACACCAGAAGAGAGCATCAGATCTCATAACAGATGGTTGTGAGCTGCCATGTGGTTACTGGGATTTGAACTCAGGACCTCTGGAAGCAAGTGCTTTTAACCACTGAGCAATCTCTCCAGCCCCGATGATACTGATTCTTAGAGTTAAGGCATGACCAAGTGACTTTATTGGATAATTAGAGTTATATTTTTAGACCCTAATTTAGTAATTCTCTCTCCTTTGGAATCTGATGGAAGATGGATCTGCAGTAGAGGTTGGTAAGATTTGGCACAAGAAGTGTCAGGCGAGGAGAAACAGGGACAAATTTAAACAAATGAATAAACTGTGAGCAATAAAAGAAAGTTGTGAAATTGATTCAAGGAGGGTGAGTGAAAACTGGCATTTCTGTAGAGGGCTTCGCCTGCTGAGACCCTGGATTCTAGTCCCATTAACCCGATGGCCGTCCTTGCTTCTGTTGAATGACACTGACTGTCCTGTCATGATGACACAGGGCAGATATGGTGTGTTGCCATGGGAATAGGCCCATGCCACCCTAGAAATCTGATAATAGTTAGTGGGAGCTTCTGTCCTTGGCAGAGCTAGCAGCTCAGAGGTTGTTCATTTCAGTTTTATCCTTGTTCTTTCTTACAACTTTGAGAGTATGAAGAAGCATAATAATATATGAATAGCTCTTAAAATTACTTGTCAAGTGAGAACTTAGTTCTTTCCTCCCATTCACATGGAAGTGCGCACCACTCTTTCTTGTCTTCCATGTTCTTGTGTAACATAAAGATAACGAGCTCCATATTAGCTGGATAGATTAATTGGGCTCAGCAGTTAATAAAGGATAAGGATGCTAGTTGCTCTTAGTGTTGGCTCTGGTGAGGCTTGACTATGATTAGCCATGTGCCACCAAGGAGAGAGATGCAGAAGTCGTCACGCTCAGGAGACAGCTGCTGAAGAGTTTCTTGTTGGAATCCATGTAATTAGGGGAAATCATTGTCACCTCTTGAGAACAGTTTATTGTTTTGTGAATGTGTCTGAGTACCATACTACACCGTTAACATTTGAGAAGGCCTCTCTGAAGCAAGTAGAGCATAAGCTAGAAGAATTGGCATTCTGGAATTTAGGAGAGTTGGTGGATTGGTGGTGGATACTGGACCTGAGACCTTGCATGAAGTGCTGCGGCTGTATACTCGGTCTGCTTTATTATGGTTACTTTGAGACAGTCTCAATTATTTATGCTGGTCTTGAACTTGGTATCCTTTTGCCTCAATTTCCAAAGTAGCTGGGATTTCAGTCTCCTACCACCAGGCCTTATAAGCCTTCATACTGACTCTCAGTCTTAGGTCGTGTTGCCAGAATTATGTACTGACTCTCAACTCGTAGGCGGTGCTGCTGCTGCTTTTTTTTTTTTTTTTTTTTTTAACCTTTGTGGGTGGCAGCAGTAGCACTGAGACTCCATGACCAAATGAATTTGTACAAATTTTAGTTTGGGTTTGAACACAAACTATGACAGGCATGTAAGATTCAGGGTAGTTCTGCCCTTCTGGATAAAGTGTCCACCCCTGTGCTCTGGTTTCTAGCCTAAACCCACTAAGGGACGGATGAGGATCCACTGTCTGGAGAACGTTGACAAGGCTCTTCAGTTCCTGAAGGAGCAGAGAGTCCATCTTGAGAACATGGGCTCCCATGACATTGTAGATGGAAACCACCGGCTGACCCTCGGCCTCATCTGGACCATCATTCTGCGCTTCCAGGTAAGGAGCTTGGCCTAAGGAAGGTAGACCAGCTTTTCACATATGAGCATTTGCTCCGCAGGGACCAGGGTGTTGCCACCCTGGAGGAATGTCAGAGCTTTACCATATTCTTCTGAATTTCACTGCCCCGACACATGTGGCTTTCTCGTCCCATGGGTTCCTAAGGTGCACCTCTGAACTTCTGATCTCTGCCATTTGGCTTTCAGTAGCAAAGGTCAAGCAATGTGACTAATGCCCGGTACTTATAGGCTGTCTAGACTTTGCCAAATTGTGGCCCATATAGGATAAGGCTCCATTTTCACCTTCTTTCTCCTTTGGGTACAAAGGAGCAGTTTTCAGGAGGCATGAGTTTGAATTGGTGACTATGTGATGGGGTACCTCTTTATGGAAGCACGTATGAGACCGCCTCTCACTCTGTGCAGCTCCCTCGAGCCTTGTGTGGGGTTCAGTTTAAGCTTCCTTGTGTGTTCCAGTGCTTTGTGGTGAGGGGGCTCAGGAGAAGCACCTCAGTTTAGTCCTGGCTCAGGATCCAGGCGTATGCTTTGTGCTTTTGCTCTTCAATTACACTTTGAAATGCTGGAAGCTTGCTACGCTGGTGTTGGGTTACTCTCTACACATCTCCCAGCAGTCCTGTCTCTTGCACAAGTCCTTGGGTAAAAATCTCATACAAGGAGGGAGAAATGAAAATCAAAAACCAAATTTTAACTGTCTTGGTTTTCTTGTTCAAACTCTGAAACCGGCCTGTGATTAATGCTTTTCCGTCTCTGTTGCCTTTCTAAGATTAGACTTCCAATTAGCGGTGTTCTGGACCTCTCTGTGTAGAGAGGGAGAGTTACAAAGGGAGACAGCTCAGACTTGTCATCTGTTTTCACTGCTGCCATTGAGAAAGCATCTTAATAATTCAGATTCCCAGGGCCCAGTTCCAAAGAGTCCTAGTAAGCTAAGTGGGGAGTTACTGTTGAAGATGACATCTCTTGCATTGGCCTACGCTTATGGGAACATGAAAGGCTGGCCATTCTAATTGTGGCCCCTTGACAGAGGATGAGTGCCCGTGTCAAGGAGCTGGCATACATGGTCTTTTTCAGACCTCTCAGGGTGAACTGAGTTGAATAAACTCGACCGCCTGTTTGCCTTTTCTTCACTTCAAGCCTGCTAATACATGCTTTCTCCTTTTGAATCAAGAAGCAAAGGCTGCTGGTATTAGTGCATGACCTGGAGTGTTGGTAGCTGGCATTATGCAATTTCTTTCACTACATTTATTTTATTGAATATTATTATTTGAATTCCCACCTCTTATCCCAAATTTAGTGAAAGGGGGAAAAACACAGACTACAAGTAGGAACATTTATCTAAAATCATATGACTGATAGGTATCTCTTAATCCCAAGAACTAACGTTTTTAGTGGGCATGGTAGAAAGTTCCTGTAATCTTGGCATTTGGGCAATAGATGCAGGAGGATTGGAGTTACTCATTCAAGGTAGTTGTCCAGTGCGTAATTTGAAGCCAACTTGGGCTGTATGAGATCCCATCTTAAAACAGCAGCAGTAAGATGAGTGAGAACAGACAACCAACCACCCACCGTGGTGCTGGAGGTAGCAACTGTTGCCTTTGCTAAGATGGAGGAGCTGAGGTGCTCAGGTGGGAAATCCCTATGGGACCCCTTCAGAGGCCAGCTGGCCTTCCCAGGTGGTAGAAGGAAGAAACTAACTTCCACATGATGTCCGTTGACCTCTTCCATATGTGTTCTGTGATATGTACGTGGTGTTACACCCAGATACACAATATACACAGAGAGAAAGAGAACACAGTCTGACCAACAGAAGGAGGGAGGAGGGGAGGAAGGGAAGGAAAAAACCCTCATTTAGTTTGACCTGGTACCATTAGACCAGGCTTTATGTCTGTTTTAGGGTTTTACTGTTGTGAACAGACACCATGACTAAAGCTACTCTTAAAAGGATAACATTTAAATGGGGTTCAGAGGTTCAGTTCATTATCATCAAGGCGGCATTCGGCTGCTAGCAGAACAGTGGCTTCCGGGCAGCTAGGATGAGGGTCTTAACGCCCACACCCACAGTGACACACCTACTCCAGCAAGGCCACACCTCTCAATAATGCCACTCCCTTGGCCAAGCACATACAAACTGTCACAGTGTCTATTGTTGAACTTGTGAACTTACAAAATAGTGCGTGTGGAAGCATAGCATTTAACAGGTTTTGTCTGTCTTGTAGGAAATACATGCTGTCCTAAGCAAAATACTTTTTTGGTTTCTATGAGAAGATACCCACTAGCTTGTAGTTTCAAAGATGGGCCCCGGGTGGAGGTGGGGGGCATACATGGCCTCTGAATAGGAGCTGGGAAGGCATTTGTGGAACCAGTTATCGTTTGGTTTTGTGTGTAAAATAGGAAACCTAGATCTGGAGTGTCTGAGGTGAGCCTGACAGTTCTTACATATAGAGCAGTATGCAGGACAAGGCTGTAATCCGTGTCACATAAATGCACACCTGTTTTCCAGTGGCTCTCAGGCAAATAGATCACTTGGGTGTTTACCTACTATTTCTTCTTAACCATTAGATCCAGGATATCAGTGTGGAGACTGAAGATAACAAAGAGAAAAAGTCTGCTAAGGATGCATTGCTGCTGTGGTGCCAGATGAAGACGGCTGGGTGAGTGCACTGACGGCAGGAGGCATCACTGGGCAGGTGCTGACAAGTGTCTTCATAGCTTCCGCTGAGACGTCTTGTTGCCACATAAACAGCTGCTCTGTGACATTTCAGAGCTGGCTGTCAGAACGAAGAGAGTTGTGATTTAGACTTTGAACCTATCTTATTTCCTTAATCAGCTCATTCTATCAGGAAAGCTTCATGGACCACTGGATCTTAAATTACAAAATTCTGGAAACATTTCTAAGAATCAAACCCACATATTTTTTAAATGCATTTGGGAGTTTTCTCCTTTTAATTTCTGCCACTTGGGGAGCTTTATACAGCAAACTTGGAGGCAGCTATTATGTAAACCTGTCGTGGTTTTCCTTGTATTCTTTACTTTTACACAACTGCATTTCTTGTTGCTTATTGACATTGAGTGAACTCAGCTAATACTAAACGTGTAACGTGGGACTGGGAGGATGGCAGAAGTCTGCAGCCCTCATTGCTTTACTGAGACCGGATCTGGGTCCAGCGCCCACTGCTGACTCACAACTGAGCTCCTGTTCCCTCAGGATTCTGTGGCCCCACTTCGTGCACATGATGCTCATAAAACTCACAAAAACACACACATACATAAATAAAACTGAGTAAAATACACATTTTTAAATCCTATAAAGTGCTTATGAAATTATTTCAGAGTCCTTGGTTCTTAATGAGAACCAGTTCTTTATCAGGTTAATTAGTGAGTTACTGTTAAAACTACCTTACCTTGAGCCTGGTGAGATGGGTCAGCAGGCTAAGGGTACTTGCTGTAAGGGTACTTGGCATGGAGCCTGATGATCCGAGTTAGATCCTAGGAACCCAGATGGTGGGAGAGGACACATTCCCACAGGTATCCTCTTGATACCCATAAACCATAACCCAATAAGATAGATAGATAGACATATAGATAGATACATAGATACATAGATACATGATAGATAGATACATAGATAGATAGATAGATACATAGATACATGATAGATAGATAGATAGATACATACATAGATAGATACATAGATAGATAGATACATAGATAGATAGATAGATAGATAGATAGATACATAGATACATGATACATAGATAGATAGATACATAGATACATAGATAGATAGATAGATAGATACATAAATAGATAGATAGATAGATAGATAGATGTAAAAATTTTCAAAAAAACTCTACCTTATTAGTAGGTGTAAACGATAAATGTTAAGCTTGGAGACTGTAGAGAGCTGACAGTCCTGTGATTCTCAACAACTATAACACCACGACCTTTAATACAGCTCCTGGTGCTGTGGCGACCTCCAACTATAAAATAATTGTTATTGCTACTTTATAACTGTAACTTTAGTGCTGTTGTGAATGATAATGTAAATATGTGAAAATGCAGGGTATCTGATACGGAGCTTTCAAAGGGTTGTGACCCTCGGGTTGAGAATCACTGTTGTAGTCTATGAACCTTTGTGCAACCACAGATACAAAGTTATTAGTGATTAATGTAATATAAAATAGTCAACTCACTAGAGGACAGTTTGAAACAGAAAAGTTTTCTAGGGAATTTCTTCCTTTATAAATCAGCTATCCAGTTAAGTGTAAAATAGAGAGCTGAGTATCACATGACCAGGCCAGTCCTTGTTTGCCTCAGTCATATATGAATTCAGATCCCAGTAGAATGGGCCCAGAAGCTCTGGTAGCAAAAGCAAGGACAAAGGAAGCAAAAGGCTGCTATGTTATGGTCACTTTTTCCTGTTTTAACATTTAGAATACAGTTCACATCTACTGGAATTGAATTGCCAAGCAGTTGTAAAGAAATACAGCTATTTTATTTTTATTTCACAGCAACCTGATTTTAAGGGAGCATATACTCAGACATAATTGTCCTAATTGAGATATGACCTTGAGTTTACAACCTTTATTTGGTAATTGTGTTGTTTTGCTTTTGTGCACTGTCTTTGACAGGTACCCCAATGTCAACATTCACAATTTCACCACTAGCTGGAGGGATGGCATGGCCTTCAATGCACTGATACACAAACACCGGTAAGTCTGGTAAATCGTGGTACAGGTAGAAAGATAGAGTACCATTCTCTGTGGCAGATCTGGAGGAGATGTGGTAGCTCCTGTCCGTGGGTTGCATACTGTGTGCCATAATGGAAATTCCTGCCTTCATATTAGTGTGAGCTCATTATTCAGAAACCATGTGTCATTGTTTGATGATTGTATGATACTGCCATTTTACTCCACTGGTGATTATTTTAACATTTCTGGAGCAATCATTATGTCTCATTAGACACTTGATTTGTTTTATGTTCCACTGTCATTCTGTATAGGCCTGACCTGATAGATTTTGATAAACTGAAGAAATCCAATGCGCACTACAATCTGCAGAATGCATTTAACCTGGCAGAGCAGCACCTTGGCCTCACTAAACTCTTGGACCCTGAAGGTAAGGACGAGGTGTGAGAGATGGGACTTGAGCATCTCCAGCATTGGAAGGTTAATGTAAAGTCTTCTTTGTGTTGCTGTGCTCTGCGTACAGCAGACCTTGAGAATTATCAAAGAGGAGGTAGAGGGATCATTTAAAGCTCCATTTATGGCAACAGTTGAGGGTTTGTAGAATGAGTTACATTTCACAAGGCTTTGAAGATGTTTGTGAGAGAGGGGGCACAGGCAAAGGTAAAGAGCCGGAAAAGCAGTCATCTGAGGATTGAGGGACTCTGTGGGAGTGGTGTAGAGAATACCCTAGGAAGAGGATGGCCTTTCGAGGCGTTTAGCAGGCAGTTGGGTGTCCTGGGAAGTTCTCAGCTCCTGTGCTCACTGAGAAAGCCTAGCATAGGCACTCAGTGAATGCTTGTGGACTGGTGTTCATGAGAGTGCGTGAGTGGATGAGACAGAGGCACAGTGCTCTTCTGACAGACTGTATCTCGTCTCTGTGGAACTGGCTAGAATCTGGGTCCCTGCAGTAGCCAGAGCTTGTCTTCTGATGACCAGGCTGCCCTCCCTGGGAAATCCTCCTTTCTAGGTCCCATTACATTGTGAGATTTCAGAAGAACTTTTCTAATTTTGAGAAATATTTAAATTATGAAGGGATTACTTAGTTTGTAATGCGAGAGGCTTAGAGATCCTCTCAGCTATAAGCAAACATTAAAGACAAAAATGTGTGTGTGAAAGTTTAAAGTTCTTATAAATCCAGAAGAGGAAGTTGATCTCCCCAAGGGCATCCAAAGGCCGTGTAGCTGCCAAGCTGGTTTCTTGCTATTCTCTGCATAAGACTACAAGAAGCCAAGATAAAATAAAATTAACTTACACTAACCCATTAAGTGATTTCTTATGTAAAAAGAATGCTAAAATTCCTTGAGCTACAATCAAGCTTCATGTTTAACTAACTTCTTCCTCACTGTGAGTAGTTTTCCTTAGGTCTAGCCATTTTTTATTTTTACAAATCTCTTTCCCCTTCTCCTAACACACAGACTTTTTATTAACACCATTCATTAATTTTTCTTATCTTCAGCGAATATAAAGGGGAGACTGATATTTCTCAGATTACAAGACTGGAGCTAAAAATAGCATTTAATATCTTATTTCCTACGGTTTTGATCTTGATCACTGGTTGCTCAGTGTTCAAAAGGATATCATTTAAAACATATTCATAGGTTAACTTGGAAATTTTTGCCCTCTGTTACTCCAGGTATATCAATATTTTGTGTTTGCTAAACTAGATGCAGCACTCTCTGTCTGTCTTTCTGTCTGTCTCCTCAAACTCCCTCTCATGGCCATGGATGGAGATGACTGTACCCTAGCAAAACCAGCAGCAGTTTGGCTCTTGGTCCCATCGGTACCCGGATAACAAGTGGGGCTTGAGTATTCCAGCCTGTGCCCTCAGGTTTTTATTTGCTTCACTGAATACATTCTGACCATCCACTTACAGGACTCTAGAAGGTGGAGTGGTGTAAGAAGCCTACAATTGGTTCTTAACCCTTAAGGATTGAGGTTTATAAGCAGAAATATATGAGTAAATAGTAATATCTTGCAGAAAGCAGACTGTGTATCCATATATACAGAGTCCCAGGGCAGGAAGAAGACAATAATTTAGCTATGGGAATGAGAAATGCCTGTATCGGGGTTGTAGCTCTTGAGCTGCTCCTTTTGAGCTGGTAGTAAATGTGAGTGGGAGAAGGCCCTTTCAGGCAAAGGCTGTTTGTAAGGAATGTAGGAGTATTAGAAGTACAGGGTGTGCATGAAAATGGTGAAGAAACATGTTCTCCTGTGGAATTAGAAACTTCTAGAGTAATGCTTGGCACTTAGAAAATGCCTGATTAACATGGGAAGTGAGGAAGGGAACATGGAAAAGAAGCTGCATCAAGATCAAGATAAAAAAGAACTAAAGGGACTGTGCTGTGCTCACACTAAAGGGCATTCTGTGTTCGTGCTTCTGGAGGGTCAGCCTGGGCTGAGTGAGGGGCGTGACAGAGAAGCCCAGTGAGGAAGCTATTGTTTATGTGAACAGAGGCCTGAGCTGTGTGTGACATTAAAAAAATCTGTCACTACCTGGATCCGAGTAAAAGGAGACAAAGTTGTCCAGAGATGATTGTGCCACGGGCTGAGATGTGGTGTCTAACTACAACTCAGTTTAGTGTTAGGGGTGAGAGTAAGGTGAGGAAACAAACAGGCCATCTGCAGAAGGCATTTGTGAATACTCATATTCTGTCTTCCCTGTTGGGCAATTGACTATGTGATGACAGAATAGTTAAGTGATGCTGGACACGAGTTGTAGCTGCCTCTGTTGCCCCTGTAGCGGCGTGACGCATAGCGCTCTCTGGTTACAGATATCAGCGTGGACCACCCTGACGAGAAGTCCATCATCACATATGTGGTGACGTACTACCACTACTTCTCCAAGATGAAGGCCTTGGCTGTCGAAGGAAAGCGCATTGGAAAGGTGAGCTTCTTACACACATCAGCCTGCACCTCTTCTGAGCCCTTGTTCTTCTATGGACTCCACTTTGCCTGTAGCAAACAGTACTTAGTAGTAGTAGAACCCTTGCCTCCCCAAAGATGAGAAGCAGAGTGGTGGTGGGCTCTCTGGAAAAGAACTGAGGAGGGATTTCAGACACAACCTTCCTGCCCTCCTTCCCAGGATATCCACTGTTGAAAATCTAACTGAATTGGCTTCATCCTGGTCAGGAAATCCGACTGACCATGATTTCAAAGGCCTTAGTCTTAGTTCTTTTTTTGTTTCAGTGTAGGCAGAGCTCACCTGCTCGATTTTGTTTCTTTGGTTTTGTCCCCCACCTCCCTGCACCCCAACCCAGAGGTCTCTTTGCTTTTGTAGGAATTAGAAAAATCATTATAGTCTCCTTGGGGGTTGGGTGGCTTGAGAACCAGTTCCCATTGAGTTAGGCTGCTCACAGGTGATAGGCCTAGACTTTGTGCCTTTTTGCACTTAAGTTAAAATGCTTCTGTCAAGGAACAGAACCACAGGAAAGCTGGCCATTGAGAGAGAGAGAGGGGGGGGGGGGGCAGACAGGCAGACATGGAAATATTTGCAGCATGTATGTGTTCCTTGGCTGGTGACACTTGGGTTTTGGTTTTCTAACCCTGCATTTCAGGTGCTTGATAATGCTATAGAAACAGAGAAAATGATTGAGAAATATGAGTCACTTGCTTCTGACCTTCTGGAGTGGATTGAACAAACCATCGTCATCCTAAACAACCGCAAATTCGCTAATTCACTGGTCGGGGTCCAGCAGCAGCTTCAAGCGTTCAACACCTATCGCACAGTGGAGAAACCACCCAAGTAAGATTCAGAGTGTAATGTATTATCATTAGTATGAGAGCAGACATGCAGCAGCCTAAAGACACCTGTTTCTGACGTCTCTGTCGCTGGTTTCTTCTATTAACTCAGTGTCCCTGCTAGTAACCTGTTGTCCTCCTTGCCTGATTGGTACTTGCTGAGACTTATTACATCATATTTCCCCTGAGCCCTATCTAGTAAACTGTACTATTGAGACTCAGGATATGTATGAACCAAAAGAATGATACAAGTCCTCAGTTCCTTCTCAAAACCCTTGCATGCAATGCTTTGTAGATTTTAGGAAGGCAACACAGTGAAGGCAGGTGTGGTAGCACACACCTGGAATTCCAGCACTTGGGGCACTAGTTCAGGAAGATCCTGAGTTCAGGTTACTTGGGACACCATAACAGGATCATGTCTCAGAAGAAAAGTTAGGGTACATATTGATACATAGTGTATATTATAAGACCCTAGACAGATCTGATAAAATGACCTGTAATCAAACATGTGCTGACATTAATACTGTGTTAGGTAAAGACAGTTAATCATTGCATATCTGTTGAGATTGAGATCAAGTTCTGCTACCTAAAAAAGTTCTTTTCTTTTTTTTCAAATGTAAGTGATGTATGCACCTGTATAAGTTTGGAAACGCACCGCTGTGTGCGTGTTAAGGCCAGAGGAGGGCGTGTGGTGTCCTTACACAGACAGGCTCTCTCCACACACCTGAAGCAACACTGCCAGTGGCCCTCCTGCTGCCGCCAGAGCTGTGCCCGCTCTGAATGCTAGTGCTGTAACTGCTCCTCATGCTTGCATAGCAGTGCTCTCCAACGTAACCCTGCACACAGTTCTGAGTGGAGTATTTGATGTGACTGTTAAGTAATGATTATGGACTTTATTCTAATTGTGAAAATTCAGTTGTGAATTCTTTGGTGAGGGAGGTCTTTGAAACCCACTGAAAATTTAGGTTAAACATTTGCTAACTTGTTTATCCACCTCTCTGAAGTAAGTCCATTGGTCAAGACAGTGGCTCCCACCATTCCTAATTCTGAAACCCTTGAATACAAGTCCTTATGTTGTGGGGACCCACAGCCTTAAAACTATTTTCATTGCTATTTCATAATTGCAATTTTGCTACTCTAATGGATTATAATATAAATATCTAATTTTCAGAATATCTAATATGTGACTCTTGTGAAAGGGTTTTTCATCCCCTGGAGGGTCTCAACCCACAGGCTAAGAACCACTGGTCTATGGCCTAAGGTTTAAACCTTGCTTGAGGTTGCTAGTAAGAATACTGTAAAAATACTTTGTTCCCTTGATGTCCTCAAACATCAATCCTAGCAACAACAAGCAGCCACAAAGCAATGCTGTGGTTCCCAGGCATACAGAGTTTACAGAAAAGGATTTTAAAATTTTGTGACTATGTGAAGTACATTTTTCCCTAGTGAACTTTTGATCTTGAAGGAAAAAGGCACAGTAATGATTACGGCTGGTTTTCTCTACTCAGGTTTACTGAGAAGGGGAATCTGGAGGTGCTGCTTTTCACAATTCAGAGCAAGATGAGAGCTAATAATCAGAAGGTCTACATGCCCCGAGAAGGGAAGCTCATCTCTGATATCAACAAGGTGAAGCTGACCCGTGTGCTTGTGTGTTGGTCCCCCTATCCAGCAGGCTTGGGGTTCTCTCTGCTTGATTATTTAGGAGGGCAGAAAAATGCCAAGGTCACTCCCAGCATCCCCCTGTAGATGGCAGGATAACAGAAGGTCCGCTGGAGCTCTGCGTGCAGTGTTGAGACTTTGTCAACAGCCTTGGTTTAGAATTCACCTTGTTACCCAGACCCTCGGTTTAATACTCATTTATGTGAAGCACTCAATTCAAATGTCTTTCTGTTGCATAGAGAGGAACTGGAAATCTGCTTCCACGTGCTTGGAATGTCTGCGGGCTGTGGGCGTAGATGTTGTTTCTCTCTGTCAGAAGTCGTTAGACAGGCTGTTTCCATTGTGGTGCCTTGTATGCCTGCAAGTACAGACTTGTACTGTGGGTATTATTTCCCACTGAATCTAGAAAAAAAAAATATAGAACTGTTCATTTGCACCCAGAATTCTTTGAGCATTCAATGATTAGATTTTTTTTTTTTAAACATGAGGACATTTTCGGGAATGAATTTAATGTGAACAGTCAGGATTTTGAAAGAGAAATTTGGGCATGTGAATTTTTAAAAATATGGCTCTGGGTGGGATGAATGAGAAATCCCTAATATGTTTGCCCTAAAGAAAGTCAGTTTATTTCTTTTATGTGATGAGAGCTATTTAGAAGATGTTGTCGAGTTGCTCCTTACCCTGAAAGTGTTTGCTTCCAAGCTTATGGTAGGCTCTCTGTGCTTTGACCAGAGTGTGTTCCCATGAGGCTATGCTGAGAGAGGAAAATAAATATCTTTTTTTCAAGAGTGGGAATGGGATTTCCCTTCCAAGTCCTGTGATCCTTTGGACAAATACTAGCTGTTGCTGTAGTCAAGGACAGCTCCTTCAACATTACTGGAAACCATGCTTTTCCCCCACTTCTGCAGGCCTGGGAAAGACTGGAAAAAGCAGAACACGAGAGAGAACTGGCTCTGCGGAATGAGCTCATACGGCAGGAAAAACTGGAACAACTCGCCCGCAGATTTGATCGCAAGGCAGCTATGAGGGAGACATGGCTAAGTGAAAACCAGCGGCTTGTGTCTCAGGTTCTGTCTAAATTCTAATGCAAGTTTTTCTGTGGTAGCTAAGCAAGAGGCCTCGGAGCCCAGGACAGCACTTAACAAGATCCAGTGTTTGAAGTTGCTGACCAGCCCGTTACTTCCATTTGCACAGAGAGGCTGTTTAAAATTTCTGATACACTTGTCTGTTTCTCTAACTCGTCATAGACTTGGAGGGAGCAGTTTGTTCAGAGCCTCAGACTATGACTCACATTTGTGTAAGCTTTAAAGGTTCCCCTTGTTCTTTTCTCTCAGCATCTGACCAATCATCCTCTCAAATTCCCTCGGCTGGACAAAGTCCTACCAACTTCAATATCTTAAGTCAGGTGGTTGGTTGGCCCTCTGTTAAATGAGAAGCTGCTTACGTAATGTTGGGAACACATCTGAACTCAACTGGAAGTTTGGAAGGGTCCAGTGGCATAGGAGACTCAGAAGGCAAAGGCAGCTTCATACTGTGTTGCCCCCACCCCCACCCCTGTTCAGGTGACTTATATTTCTTTTTGTTCTGTCTCTGTAGGACAACTTTGGGTTTGACCTTCCTGCAGTTGAGGCCGCCACCAAAAAACATGAGGCCATTGAGACAGACATCGCTGCTTACGAAGAACGAGTTCAGGCAGTGGTGGCCGTGGCCAGGGAGCTTGAAGCAGAGAACTACCATGACATCAAGCGCATCACAGCGAGGAAGGACAATGTCATCCGGCTCTGGGAATACTTGCTGGAACTGCTCAGAGCCAGAAGGCAGCGTCTTGAGATGAACCTAGGATTACAAAAGATATTCCAGGAAATGCTTTATATTATGGACTGGATGGATGAAATGAAGGTAACACTTGACCAAAGAAAGCAGGGGAGGCCAGAGCTGATTCAGTCAGACCTTTTCTTTGTGGGAGGGAGTCATGCACTGTGTTCTTTCGAAAAGCCAGACGGAGGCCACAGTGCTCATAAGCTGGCTGGCTCGTGGCCTGAATGAGATGAGCGCCATGGAAAAGTTGTAAGAAAGACCACTTTATAGTCCAGATCTGTTGTAGTGATTTAGAGTGATCCTAAGCATATACCAGTGGAGAGAATCGTGCTTTTCCCCTTCATTGCTAATATGTTCTGTGATCTGTGTATTACAGATACTGTTCTAGGATCGTGTATGTAGATGGGAGGGTGGTGGTTAGCGCAGGCCAAGAGCCAGGAAGCCAGAATTCAGGTCTTAGTGCCGTATCACTTCCTCTCCTTCTAACCAGCTTTCTTCGTCTCTTTAGCCTCTCAGGAGCTGGGGTTGTGGTAAGATGGACGGGCTGCTGTGGGGCCGAATGATCATGGCTGCAGTGCTGCTTTGTGCTTTCTCCTCTGGCACTTCTGAGCCTGAAGTCATGCCATTGTGTCTCAGCCCTGTGCCTGTTGGTTTCTCTGATGTAGAACATAGGGCACCATCTTTCCTGATGAGCAGCTTTTGAGCTGGAAGGCTTTTATCCCTGAGAACAGAAGAGAATAGTGTTTACACCGTCCT
Organism: Micromys minutus; assembly: GCF_963924665.1. NCBI lineage: Eukaryota > Metazoa > Chordata > Mammalia > Rodentia > Muridae > Micromys > Micromys minutus. The sequence goes on along the minus strand of NC_137969.1, from coordinate 51,946,779 downwards.
CTTCTCTCTCAGAACACTGTTTCTTACATAATAGAACGCTGCTCCTGGATGTCAATCTCCTGTTCCTTGCCTCTTAAGCTGTGCTGACAGAGGGACAAGGTCAGCTGATGACTCAGTTTCCCTCTGCTGTTGCCCCACACCTACAAATGTTTCCATCTTTTAGAATAGAAATGTTCATAAACTCTAGCAAAGATGTGATTTTTCACTTTATAAATTTTACTGTGCACACTATAATTCAGGTTAACATAGTTTCCTGGGAACTGTCAAGACTGAAATAGAAATTTTTATCTGAGGGTAATGTGGAATGGTAGATGGGAGGAAAGTTTGCAAGTTGAATGAAGAACAAGAAATTTCCAGTGAGTTCAAAATGGTATGTGTGCCTGACTGTGGTCTCCTTACTAGTTAAAGATGTGGCACCTGACCATGGCTTCCTTGTTGTGTCAAAGATGTAGCATATGAGCGTTAAGTAGATTCTCCTATTGATTATGTATCTAGTATAAAGGCTCTTGGGTCCCTTAAGAGAACACCTTCCATTTTGTGTTTTTAATGTAAATTTCATTTGCTTTTACCAAGGCACATGGTCCTTAGTTCATTGTGTCTTTCCTGATCTAGGTCTCATGGTTGTTTTGTTCTGATATATTTGGCATTGTCTTGACCAAAAGTGGCCAGTGACAAACCAGAGGGAAGGAATGGCAAGGATGCTAATCTGCTCATCTAAAGATGCTCATACACTGAAATCAGAGTTGTGTTCACAGGTGTCATTTCTGTCACCATTTGTATACAGGTGCTATTGCTGTCTCAAGACTATGGCAAACACTTGCTTGGTGTTGAAGACTTGTTACAGAAGCATGCCCTGGTTGAAGCAGACATTGCAATCCAAGCAGAGCGCGTAAGAGGCGTGAATGCCTCTGCCCAGAAGTTTGCCACAGATGGGGAAGGTAAGAATGGGCTGTTCTAGGCATTATCACCTCAACAAATGGGACTTGTAAGTCACTGCACCATTTTAGGTTTTCTTGGAGGACCATTACCTCTAGGTCATAATGTGTCAGGACAGTGTTTTGTTTTTGTCTTTAGTACTTCAGCACTGTCTTTCTGAAACAAACACATATTTTCCTCAAATACTCAAATGCCATCTGGTTTTGAGAGCTCTGGCATCTGGCAGTGAAAATGTTTCCAGTCCATGCTCACTAAAGATGTGTGCTAACAGCCCACTGTGATTGGTTTCTCAACCAGCTTGCAGCTTTGACACCTAGTCACATGCTGTTGAGGAAGTTGAGAAGGTCTGAGCCTTGCTTCTTTACCAAATAAACACAGCTACTCACTTCCATATGATAGATGTGCTTTCTTGATTTATAAGTGATTCCTTTGTCTACAGTTGGGCCAAAAGAGCAGTGCCTGTCATGGCCCCTTCTTCCTGTTCTAGTCGGAATCTCAGGAAGTGCCCTATTACTTTTTATATGGCACTGCTTAGACTGGAGCTAAGCTAGAACAAGGAGCACAGCTTACTGTCTGTGAATGAACAGGATTATTGGAGACTCAGCATTCTTTCCTTGGTGTTACAACAGGCTACAAGCCATGTGACCCCCAGGTAATTCGAGACCGTGTTGCTCACATGGAGTTCTGCTATCAAGAGCTTTGTCAGCTGGCAGCCGAGCGGAGGGCTCGCCTGGAAGAGTCCCGTCGACTCTGGAAGTTCTTCTGGGAGATGGCAGAAGAAGAAGGCTGGATACGGGAGAAGGAGAAGATCCTGTCCTCTGATGATTACGGGAAAGACTTGACTAGCGTCATGCGCCTGCTGAGCAAGCACCGGGCATTTGAGGATGAGATGAGTGGCCGTAGTAGCCACTTTGAGCAGGCCATTAAAGAAGGTGAAGACATGATTGCAGAGGAACACTTCGGATCAGAAAAGATCCGTGAGAGAATCATTTACATCCGGGAGCAGTGGGCCAACCTGGAGCAGCTCTCAGCCATTCGGAAGAAGCGCCTCGAGGAGGCCTCATTACTGCACCAGTTCCAGGCTGACGCTGATGACATTGACGCTTGGATGTTAGATATACTCAAGATTGTCTCCAGCAATGATGTGGGCCATGATGAGTACTCCACACAGTCTCTGGTCAAGAAGCATAAAGATGTAGCAGAAGAGATCACCAACTACAGGCCCACCATTGACACGCTGCATGAGCAAGCCAGTGCTCTTCCACAAGCGCATGCAGAGTCTCCAGATGTGAAGGGCCGGCTGGCAGGAATTGAGGAGCGCTATAAGGAGGTGGCAGAGTTAACACGGCTAAGGAAGCAGGCTCTGCAGGACACCCTGGCCCTGTATAAGATGTTCAGCGAGGCTGATGCCTGTGAACTCTGGATTGACGAGAAGGAGCAGTGGCTCAACAACATGCAGATCCCAGAGAAGCTGGAGGACCTGGAAGTCATCCAGCACAGGTGAGTGAAGCTACTACCTGGGTGCCGAGGCTATGGACCGAAACATAAGCCATTGGAGTCATAACCCTTTTGAATTGCTTTTCTCAGATTTGAGAGCCTAGAACCAGAAATGAACAACCAGGCTTCCCGGGTTGCCGTGGTGAACCAGATCGCACGGCAGCTGATGCACAGTGGCCACCCCAGTGAGAAGGAGATCAGAGCTCAGCAGGACAAACTCAACACGAGGTACGCATGAGCTCCAATGTGCCTGCTTGTCCCCATGTGGCTCTGGTGAGGGTGAGGGCGCTTGCCCAGCTTTGCTGTCAGGAGTTTCCTGCACAGGTTCACTGGCCTTGTGGCATGGATGTTGTGACATTGACATCTGCTTTTCCCACGTATTCTCGTCCGTGTTTTGCAAGAAGCAGCTTTTAGGGTGAGGTTACATTATTCAAGACACGGGTCAAAGTTACCAGCATCTAGCTTCTCCCCAAATTAAAGTTAGAGCCTTGGTGTACCCAGTATGGTAGAAGACAGACAGCAACGTAGGGCCTGTGTTGTCCCTTTAAGTAGAAGTCTAGAGCAGGACTCTGTAAAGAAGCGTGATTTGCTGAAGAAAGCCTCAGTTATCAAGGAAGACCCCTGTCCTGCCCCTGTCTTTTTGTGGAGCAGACCTATTTGAGTAGGTTGTTCAAATCTTACCATCAGTCTTTGGCTTGGGAAAAGATTCCTCCAGAGCAGTTTTGAGATGTGTATGATAAATCCAGCAGGCACGAATTATTAGACGCTGTGGGACAGATACGTCCTGTTCACTACATTGCACCACATTGCACTGTTTGATTGACATTTACTGGGTGACATAATTTAAAAACACACAAGTAAAAACAGAGCAAGTCAGAGAAAGATAGAAAGGAAGAAAGTGAGGCCGCTTCAAGGCTGGCTGCTCCCTCAGGACCCACCATACATTTCGTGTCCCTTCTCATGCTGCTGTCTGTGTTCGCAGGTGGAGTCAGTTCAGAGAACTGGTGGACAGGAAGAAGGATGCTCTTCTGTCTGCCCTCAGCATCCAGAACTACCACCTCGAGTGCAATGAAACCAAATCCTGGATCCGGGAGAAGACCAAGGTCATCGAGTCTACCCAAGACCTCGGCAACGACCTGGCAGGTGTCATGGCCCTGCAACGCAAGCTGACCGGCATGGAACGAGACTTGGTAGCCATTGAGGCGAAGCTGAGTGACCTGCAGAAAGAAGCCGAAAAGCTGGAGTCCGAGCACCCTGACCAGGCTCAAGCTATCCTGTCTCGGCTGGCCGAGATCAGTGACGTGTGGGAGGAAATGAAGACAACCCTGAAGAACCGAGAGGCCTCTCTGGGAGAGGCCAGCAAGCTGCAGCAGTTCCTACGGGACTTGGATGACTTCCAGTCTTGGCTCTCGAGGACCCAGACTGCTATAGCCTCAGAGGACATGCCCAACACCCTGATGGAGGCAGAGAAGCTTCTCACACAGCACGAGAATATCAAAAATGAGATTGACAATTATGAGGAAGACTACCAGAAGATGCGGGACATGGGTGAAATGGTCACCCAGGGACAGACTGATGCCCAGTACATGTTTCTGCGGCAGCGTTTGCAGGCCTTGGACACCGGCTGGAATGAGCTCCACAAAATGTGGGAGAACAGGCAAAATCTCCTCTCCCAGTCCCACGCCTACCAGCAGTTCCTCAGGGACACAAAACAAGCGGAAGCTTTTCTTAACAACCAGGTAATATTCCGCATGGCCTTGGCTTCCATCCTTTTGAAACAGGCCCTGGCCGATGTTGGAAAGTTTTGGCTAAGCAGCAGACTTAAGCCACGCCTACATGAAATTAGATGTATTATTTTGAGACAGATGACCCTCACCCCCAACTCTTCATGGCATTGAAACCCCTCATCATGAAAAGATCTAGAATTGAAAATTTCCAAGGAAGCTGTTTTGCCTTCCAAAGTGAGCAAGTTTTGGGGGATTATTTTTTTGTTCTAGAAAGATCAAGAACTTCACCCACAGATGCAAAGCAGACATGAGAGTAGTAAAAGCAGCTGCGGATGGCAGCCTGTATTGGGGTTATAGTGTCTCTTAAGAGGGAGTACAGAGGGACTACTGGTGCTCTTGTGGACTTGAGAGGCCTCTTAGCTGACAGACCAAGCTTTGCTTATTGTGGGGAAACCTATTTATATAACATTAACCACTTAGGGAAATAGAGCAACTGAAGGATTGTCCTCGGGCTAGGTGTGTGTGTGTGTGTGTGGTTGTTTTTTTTTTTTTTTTTTTTGTCTATCAGACTTTTAATTTTACCCGATTCATAAATTATTTTATGGAGTGGAAATACAGTGAAACAGGATTTATAATATCTTTGTTGAAATGTAATGTCATTCTGGATTTTTTTTTTCTCCTCTTTTAAAATAAGGAGTATGTTTTGGCTCATACTGAAATGCCCACCACCCTGGAAGGAGCTGAAGCAGCCATTAAAAAGCAGGAGGACTTCATGACCACCATGGATGCCAACGAGGAGAAAATCAATGCTGTTGTGGAGACTGGCCGCAGGCTGGTGAGCAATGGGAACATCAACTCTGACCGTATCCAGGAGAAGGTGGACTCCATTGACGACAGGTACAGTGTTTGAATGTCCTTGGGACTGTGGGTTTGGGCACTTATCAGAATTGCATCAAGCCACCCAGCAAGTGAGTGACTGGTAGTGACTCCCTGAGTGTGAGTCTTGTGAAGTGTTTATAGATGACCTCAGTAGATGGCCTGGAAGCCCATATGCTGAGCAGACGTCTTCCATAAGCTGCACTCTTACAGTTGTCCTGGTGGCTCACCTGAGGGGACCTTGAAAGCCAGAATGTTCTAGCCCAGGCCATAGTTTTTAAAGGTCTGTATATTCTGGATCTGAGTCCTGCCCTGTACTGGGTAAAGTGGGAGGCCTGTGCAGTTCAGTGTTGAGCTGCACTGCTGAGTCAGTTGTGGGCTGGTCATGTAGATAGTCATTAGCCTCTGTTGTAACAGTTCCCTTTTGCCCGCAGTTTAGACTGAATTTAAGGTCTTCTTCTGAGGCTGATATCAAGGCTCTTCATCTGTCTTTATGCAGTTCAAAAGAGCTGCTTATTGCCCCATCTTGCTTTCCACTTCTAAAGGGGTCTCCTGGGCATCCAACTTAAAGTAAGACGAGTTACAGTTCCCTGAGTTAGCAGTCCCAGTTGTCTTGAACCTCCATATGTTCTAAGGGTGCATCTATAAGATACAACTTGTACTATAATTTTGTGTGTGTTGACTTTAAAAACAAATATTCTATCAAAATCTTAAGTAAATGTGAAAACCAAAGATCCTCCGGTTTCTAATATTTAAGAAAGAGAGAAAAACAAGAATTCCTTCTTTTCTAATGTCAAGTCTCATTTTGTGAGTGTAATATGCCTTGTTCCTCCACATGAGGTGCAGATACTGGTTTCCCCAAGACAGATGTGGCTCCTAGATGTGTGCATTTGGACAGACATGCCGCTGGTTTGCTGCCTCCTGGGCTTATTTATGTGTTCCGCTGAGTAGCAGCTGCATAGGGCTGTTGGAAGCTGGTGGCTCTGGAGTCAGGTGACTGCTAGATTTCAGGGCTTTCTTAGGATATCTCAAGGTTGTTTTTGTTTTTTCAGGAAAGCATTTCTCTGTTATCCTGGAACTCGCTCTGTAGACTGGCCTCAAACTCAGAGATCTGCCTGTGCTGACATTATTTCCGAGTCTACAGAACAAGTTCCAGGATAGCAAGAGCTACACAGAGAAAGCCCGTATGGGGAAGGAAGAATGTACCACCACACCCAGCCAGGATTCTCGGGTTTAAAGCCAAAGTAGAGAGAACATTCTTTACTATTGCTAAACACAAGCCGGGCGGAGAGGGCGCCCATGTTGACTCTGTAGCTGTCTGTCTTCTCAGCAGCTGACATGGACTGGATTCCACTGTGACTTCACCATCCCTGAAGGCATTTAAAATGAAAGCTGAAGGATTTCTGTGGATGGATCTGAGAGTTCCAGGGGCTGTAGAGACACATGATAAATAAATATCTAAACCTTCGGGTCTATTTTCTTGTGCAAAGACACTTGCTCAAAGCCTTCTTGTGGAATGTAAAGCTACAGTATATGCGTGCTGAGAAAATATGGGTGCAGGTGACATCAGCTCAGAACCTTCCCTGAGGGTCTGAAAATGGGAGGGCATCTCCTGCCCAAAAGGAAGATTGTATCAGTGTCCAGACAGCGCCCTTCTTACCTCACCCACAACCCCAATTTGAGACATTTCTAAGTTTTTCTTTTATGAGTGCCACATACTGTCACCAGGAAAACTTTCAGACATGGAAACTGTCTCTGTTTTGTGATACAGTCTTACTCTTAAGCCCACGCTGTTCTCAGACTCACAGCAATCCCTTTCTAGTCCTGGGTACACAGGCACACACCTCCATACAAGACCTCATTCCCAGTGTTACAGTGTTATCTGAGAGCATACTCTGTAAAAGCCAGGCTCACTCCCATCCCCCGCACTCAGCAATGCCTTTGGACTTGAATCTCCTTCATGCCATCACTGTCAGTGAATTGTTCTTAAGCACAGAAATCTGCATGTGTGAGACTTGACTGCATAAGAAGTACATGCAGATTCTGCCTGGTGGTCTCTGTTAAGGAGAAATTGTTGTCATTCTATTATTTCAGTGAGCATCAGGATGCCCATTCTAGTACTACGTGGGAGTCTCTGCCTCTGTGGCATTTGCATGGGATGCTTCTAGGAAGGGAATGAAATCAAGGCTATTGTATTTTGCCACTGGGTGCAACTCAAATGATCTTCCACTGGAAGAGTTATTAAATTTTCCTGTAAATAGCTGGAATTGGAGGGTAAGGGCTGTTTAGAAGTGTTCTTGACATTCCTTCCCCATTATTCCTTCAGCCCAAGGTCATGGCAGTCTTGCTTTAGTTTGTGGTTTCTAAAACAATAGTAGTGACAAAGTAGCATGCCCACTTTTTTTTTTTTTTTTTTTTTTTTTTTTTTTTTTTTGAGGTCTTTTAATAGATCAGTAAGATATAATTTTTTTTAATTGAACAACTTTATTTTTAAAAGCATGCTCACATTTTAAGTGTTAAGATCCCCTTGTCCATGGGAGCCTGTAGGAACCCTTTCAGCTAAGAAAGAAAACAAAGTCGCTTTATCCAACATTTTCTTCTTTCTTTTCTTCTTTCCTTTCCTTTCTTTCTTTCTTTCTTTTTTTTTTTTTTTTTTTTTTTTTTTTTGCTTTTTGTTTTGTTTGTTTGTTTGGTTTTGGTTTTGGTTTTGGTTTTTGAAAGCAGGATTTCTTTCACAGGCCCTGGCTGTCTTGTAACTCACTCTGTCTCCCAAGTACTAGAATTAAAGGTTCATGCCACCGTTGCCCAGCTGTGTTTGATCTTAGGAGCCCTTCAATATTCCTCAGTTGAGAATTCTTTGTTTAGCTCTGTACCCATTTCTTAATAGGATTGTTTGATTCTCTAGAGTCTAACTTCTTGAGTTCTTTGTATATATTGGATACTAGCCCTCTATCAGATGTAAGATCCTTTCCCAATCTGTTGGTTGCCATTTTGTCCTTTTGACAGTGTCCGTACAGAAGCTTTGCAATTTCATGAGGTCCCAAAAGTGTCCTTCCTTATCTTTTTTGATACCTTTTGGTTGAAATTTTATTTTATTTGATATTAGAATAGCTACTCCAGCTTGTTTCCTGGGACCGTTTGCTAGGAAGTTTTTTTCCCGGCCTTTTCCTCTGAGGTATTGTCTGTCTCTGTCTCTGAAATGAGTTTCCTGTATGCAGCAAAATGTTGGATCCTGTTTATGTATCCAGTCTGATAGTCTATGTCTTTTTTTGGGGAATTGAGTCCATTGATGTTAAGATATATTAAGGAATAGTGATTGTTGTTTCCTATTATTTTTGTTGTTAGAGGTAGAGTTATGTTTGTTTGCTTTTCTTCTTTGGTGTCTGTTGCAAGAGAATTAGTTTCTTGATTTTCCTAGGGTGAAGTTTCCAGAGTTTTCCATCTTTTATCCTTTGTAGGGCTGGATTTGTGGACAGATGTTGTATAAATTTGCTTTTGTCCTGCAATATCTTGGTTTCTCTACCTATGGTAATTGAGAGTTTTGCTGGATATAGTAACCTGGGCTGGCATTTGTGTTCTCTTAGGGTCTGTATGACATCTCTTCAGGATCTTCTAGCTTTTATAGTCTCTGTTGAAAAGTCTGGTGTAATTCTGATTGGTCTGCCTTTATATATTACTTGTTATTTTTCCCTTACAGCTTTTAGGATTTTTTATTTGTTTTAAATATTCCATGTTTTGACTGTTATGTGTCGGGAGGAGTTTCTTTTCTGGTCCCATCTATTTGGAGTTCTATGATTGTTGAAGATATTTACTCTGCCTTTTAGTTGGGAGTCTTCGACTTCTTCTAAACCTATTATCCTTAGGTTTGGTCTTCTCGCTATGTCCTGGATATCCTGGATGTTTTGGGTTAGGAGCTTTTTGGTTTTTGCATTTTCTATGTTGTCTTCCGCCCTCTTCCATCTCTTGTAGTCTGTTGGTGATGCTTGCATCTGTGACTCCTGATTTTTTTCTTAGGTTTTCTATCTCCAGGAGTCTCTCTTTTTGTGTTTTCTTTATTGTTTATTTCTGATCCAATAATTCCTTCACCTGTTTGGTTGTGTTTTCCTGTAGTTCTTAGTGATTTTTGTTTTTCCTCTTTAAGGACTTCTATTTGTTTGTGTGTGTTCTCCTTTAATTGTTATCCACCAGCTTCTCCAAGATCTCCATTATCATCATGAAGTATGGTTTTAAATCTAAGTCTTGTTTTTCTGGAGTGTTTGGCAATCCACTACTTGCTTTGGTGGGAGAGATAGGTTCTGATGTTGCCAGGTTGTCTTGGTTTCCACTGCTTAGGTTCTTTCGCTTCTCTCTTGCCATCTTGTTATCTGTGATTATAGGTGATCTTGTTGTCTCTGACTGGAGCCTGTCTCTCCTGTGGGTGTGAGGGCCCGTGGGCTCAGGAAGAAAATTGCTTCTGGGTGTTTCACTCTTTGTGGGCAGGCAGTATATTCTGATGGCAGTGACTCCATTCTGTCTCTGTGGGCTCAGGTGGGAAAGCTCTTGTGAGGCTGTTCTGGGAACTCAGCCTTCTGCGAGCGGGACCTGAGCGGGTCGTGGTCACTCGGCCCTTTCACCCGGCAGGAAAGGACCTGATTCCAGAGTGCACCACCCTATCTGCCCTTGGAGATCACCAGGAATTCCCTCCCAGTACAGCCGGTGAGGGTATGTGGGGGGCTTAGGGCTTATCGTAGGCTCAAGTGGGAGAGTGCTTGCGAGGCTGTTCTGGGGTCTCCGCCATCTGAGGGCAGATCCCCAGGTGTCTTCTGATGTAGTTTCTTCAGATGTCACAGCACTTTTCTCACTCACTTGTACTGCTCAAAGGAATGGAGGGCATCCCATCCCAGAGGCTCACACAGCAAAGAATTGCTTTGAGAATCACAGTGGAGGCCCATCTCTTCATATGAACCTCAAACTCAGCTGAGGGTAACTTTGACCTTCTGGCTCCCTGCCTCCAGCTCAGTAGTATTGAGATTACAGGCGTGCACCACCTTGCCATTTTGTATGTTGCTAAGGAGTAGGTGGGGTGCCTTTGTGCAGGTCCCTACCAGCTGACCCACACCTCGAGCTGTATTCCTGATCTTTAACCCTATCCTTCACTTTAGCCCTTCACTTCATACCTTCAGTGTAGCCAGGCTTTCTTGCAAAGATTACCAGGAGAGTTAGGACTTGTCTTTAATACTTGTTGACCTTTACCACTGAGCAGCAGTCATCATTGCGTTGAATCCCTTTGCTGGGGTTCACTCTGCTGGTCCGGTTTCTGGAGACCTGGCCTGTGGGACAAGAAAGATGTTTGCCAGAAAATTAGGATTTATACGAGCACCTGCTCCTCATGCCACCGTTTACCAGTGTCAACAACTGTCCGAATCTCACAGTTTGGGAGTTTGGGGTTTTAGTTTTTTTTGCTTTGTTTGTTCTTTGTCTTAAGGTTTTGGGATTTGATTTAGAACCTTAGCTGCCCCATCAAGAGTAGCACTGGATAAGCATGTGACCCCAGACGCCTGAACTTTTTCATCTGTGGAGTCTGCAGTGATGGCTTCCCAAGATAGAAACTTATCAGAGAATATTTCTTAAGGATATTAAAGCTGGGTGTGGTAATGCATACTTTTAATTCTAGCACTTAGAAGACAGAGACAGGCCTTTGTGAGTTCAAGGCCAGCCTGGTCTTTTTAAAAAAAAAAAAAAAGATGGTCTTAAAAGAGAGAGATAACTGCATGATTTATTTATTTCAGTGCTGTTAACTAGTAGGCCACCTCTCTGGCCCAAGAATTACATATTATGTGTATTTTTTTTAACCTTGTAGGAATTTCTAGAGAAATAAGTTTCAGATTTTTTACATTGTCCATAACAGGGTCGTGTGCACAGTGCACACTCAGATCTTCTCTTCTAGAATTAGATTCATTTAAATGTATGCAGGGACCATCATTAGCTTACGGTATGTTTTTGACAGACATTTGGGTCTCTTTTGCACCTACTGTGGCATACCCATTTGAAGGATGCTAAAATTTCTCTATTTTTGCCTCTGTCAGATAACTTACAAACTGTAAGCAAACACTTCTCAGTACACGCAAAAACTCAGCTTGTAAATTCCACACATAATTATTTTTCATTACTTAATTCTTTGGACAGACACAGAAAGAATCGAGAAGCAGCCAGTGAACTTTTGATGAGGTTAAAGGACAACCGTGATCTACAGAAATTCCTGCAAGATTGTCAAGAGGTATGTTCCCCTTCGGTTATCCTCAGTGTCTTCCTGCAGCAGAGCAAAGCCATTGAATCGTGAAATCAGGGAAGTTAGGAGTGTGTTAGGGTACCATGCCCCTGTCAGCCCACTGGAGCGACCACACTTACCACCGGCAGTTTAGATTGTCCATTCATCTATGTTTTAGGGTACTGTAGAGTCGGGCTATCCTTAAATTACCTACATTCGGCCATTTTCTTTTAAGTTAAAATTTACAGCATACTTCTCACAAACAACTACTTCTGGCTACCACGTTGGACACATACAGACGTAGATACTCTCCATCATTTCAAAAACCTCTGCTGAGCAGTGATGCCCAGAAGTACCCTGAAAAGCATTTGCTGTTATGTTTTAACTCTTTGAAATAAGGTACATTTAAACACCATAGAAGGAAACAACTTACTAAATACTGAAACTGTTTCTATATATTAAAAACCAGAGATGCTATAGGGGCTAGGGAGATGCTTGGGGGTTAAGAACACTGGCTTGCTCTTCCAGAGGATTCATGTTCAGTTAGACTCATCTGAAATTCCAGTTCCAGGGGAATCTGGCCCCTTCTTGACTTCAGTATGCACTGCCAGCACATAGTTACACAGCTGTACATGTAGAGAAAGCATGCATAAACATATTATAAGTGTAGATAAATCTTTTTAGAAAAACAGAAAGTTTAAAACTATAATCCAGATTTTTTCTTCATTAAGGCCTTTAAAAAAAACTTTAGGCCAAGTGGGACTCTGCATGTCAAAAGCCAAGTATTAACATGCAGTATTAATCTCATGATTCCCTCCCCCACACCATAAAAGCATAAACAAACTTTGAAAACTGAAGTTAACCAAGAAAATATATTCTCTCTGCAAGCTAGCTGGGGAAAAGTATGTAGCAAACTCCGTATGTGTGAATTCATGAACACATCATATTTCTCCATCTGCCAGAGAACTACAGTGGAATTCAGTCCTCCCTAGTTTATTAGATTAATTTCTTTTGACCCCAAAATGGGATCCACAAGAGAGTGTCGGAACCTGAGGGCCAGGGACCAGGACAGAATATAGTGTAACTCATCATAGACACCTTATATATGAACATTTAGCTATATAGTACAACAGACATAGTAGATCTTTTGCAACAAAAGGCATTTGTGTCCAGTAAAGAGACCACAAACCTTATAATATGCTCCGGCAGATAAACCGTGAAAAGGACGTCCCTAAACTAATCTGCTTAGATTCTGTCAGCTGTGAGCACCCATGTTAGGAAAAATGCTGCTTCTGAGTGTTAGAAGTATTAACTGTTTAGAGAGAATATTTACTCAAAGATGAATCCATGTTCCAAGCAAACACAGAGCAAGTGTGCTTTGAAGGGAGCCAGAGTGTGCAGGAGAGAATCACCACCATACATGGCTTTTCTTTTATTACCCTGATGTTTGCCTTGAAACAGACATCATCTGAGACTGTGTTCCTTCAGCCAGAGACTTGATGGATTCTGGTACACCTGCTCTTTTTTGGTTTTGTGTGTGTGTGTGTGTGTGTGTGTGAGAGAGAGAGAGAGAGAGAGAGAGAGAGAGAGAGAGAGAGAGAGAGAGAGAGAGAGAGAGGAAAGTCGTACTGTAGTTTAAACCAATCTGGAACCTACTTCTGCTGTAAAAATTAAGTTATAGATATTAGCTACTACTCCCTAGTCTTGCTTCCACTTTTAAAGGGCAAGTTAATATAATGAAATTGGTGGCAGAACCATGGTAAAGGTCAGGCTAAATCTGAGAAAAGATATGTAGTTTTCTACATGACTACTGTGCCAAGTCCCCCGGGTTCCATGTCTCTTGTTTTGCTGTTGTTCTCTGAGATTCCTTAAAGTAGGCACAGCCACATTGACTGCTAAGAATGTTGGCTGTCCCAGCATATAGTCAGCATGTGGCAAAATTTAGGTTAGATTCGTTGGTTTTGAGACACTCTGTATATTGATGACCCAAGAAAAGAAAAAGTATCACACATCCCTGTCCTGCAGACATCCCTCACTCTGCCTCATTTAAATATGCCCAGTTAAAGCGTCTTTTGGGAGTGGAGGTCATATAGACCAGCCTTACATTTGACTCTGTTTTATGATAGTAGTTATTTCCCTTGTAGCCAGAGGTTACTATTACTGGCGTTTTGTGTTCAAGGTCCAGAGAATCCACAGGTTTGTTGACCTCCCCCACCCTACAACCCCCTAGCACACACACTCATACACACTCCTTTCTCCTGGGTGCCTTGGCTGACGGAAGCAAGGATTTTAAGATCTGCGTGTATTGCCCTCTTAAGGAGTGAGGGCAGCCGCTGCACTAGGTTATCGTTAGAACAGGGTCTACTTGCTCTCCTCAGATACCTATGTGGGGAACATCTTAATTTTCACAGTGTGGTTTTAGTGGAATGTCCAAAAACATCTGAAGGCTGTGGCTGGCGGGTTTATTCTCTTAGATGTACTTGTAGTTTTCTGAAGTGGATGGTTTGGTTGATTAGGGGTTGTTCTCTTTCTCCCGGGAAGGCAGCACAGACTTGTCCTGCACAGGACTGAGTTCTGTACTGAGTCTTACTCAGTGATTAAAGAAAGCATTTTTCTTTCTTTCTTTTTTATTTTCTCCATCTGCATAGTGATCTTTTCTGCAGAGAAAGAGCATATTCTGACATGACCTTTGTGAGTGCCCACAATAATTACTTGGCTCTGGTTCCAGAATGGTGGTAGAAGGCTCGAGTACTCGCTAGTTCCATGGATCTACAGCATAGTGCTGTTCTCCAGATCCTTTATCTGTAGGATGATATGCTGAGCAAAGAGCACATTGGTTTATAAGTGTGATTTTTATGTAGTGCTTTCTTCTTTAAAAAATGCTCCTTGTGTGTTATGAATAGTGAACATATGTGTGCACTCTGTGCGTTACCCACAGGGATTCTTATCATTTATCTCTTTTCTTAGATTGGACAAATGGCCTTAGCATGTCACATCACATTTTAGCCACTCAAATTGCTGGGAAATAGTCGAATTCTTTTAAGTGTGAAAATGTACTATTTTTATTGTTGTTTGATCAATCAGTGGTCTTCCATTACAAAGGATTTGCCCCTGCTGGTTCTCCTTCATGATGACTAGCACAAGAAAGATGGAGCCAGTACCTAGAGTTTTTATCCATTCTCAAAATCAGCAGTTCTCTTGTGACCTGCTTTGCCCTCCTTGACATTTCATAAAGAACAGACCCACTGCTGTTGAAGCAAATATAAGTCGCAGCCTTTCCCAGAAAAGCGCAGATACTAAAAGGCTTCTTTGGTTTCCTGTGCCATTGTAGACTTGGAGACATGAAACCATGAAGATGTTTGGGTGCATACTCACAGTAAGCAATTACTGCTTTAAACATAAGCTCACTGTCACCCACCCAGGTAAAGTGAGATGATCCCAGAAGACACTTATAGCCCAGCTGTGTATAGACTATTGTATATCTCTGGCCTGGCCACTTGTAGACAAGCAGCACCAAGCAGGAGCCAGCTTGGACTAAAAGTACAGACGAGATGGGTCAGAGCCCAGTTAAACCAACTCCTACTTCAACCCTCACATAATTCACTTTAGTGCGACAGCAGCTGGCAAACTTTGTGTAGCTTTTAAGAATTCACTTTCAAGTATATATGGTGGTCTTAAAGTCAAGTTCTATGAGGTATCTTAGTCTGAACGGGAGGCTCCTTTGACAGGTAGGGGCTACAGAAAAACTGGTGACCATGATTTAGAATTGACAGACAAAGAATGGGTGTTGTTGCATTAGCTCCATGGTGAGCAAATTGTTCATGTTCTTTGACATTCCCACACATCACCCAGTAAGATAAATGAGCAGGTTTATGGGTTGTTTGTTTGGTTCTTGTTTTTTTTTACGAGACAGGGTTTCTCAGCGTAGCCCTGGTTGTTCTGAAATTCACTTGTAGCCCAGGGTAGCCTCAAACTCATGAAGATCCACCTGGCCTTTACCTTCCAAGCCTTGAGACTAGAAGCATGTGCCACCACTGCTGTACAGATTGTTTTAAAATGTATGGTTGCCAGACGAATTAATGACCGTCATGGTGATCATTCTGTAGCTGTCACAGGTATCTGGGGAGGAAACAAACTGTGTTTTTATGGGAAGCCGGCCAAGGCTGCCGTTGAGTTAAAAAGTTGCTTTGGAGTTTTTATACTTCTGGGTTTAATGTTAGGTCCACCATTTGTATCAAACTTGGCTACAAGATGGCTCAGCAGTTCAAAGCCAAATATTTGCCTGTCTGTTGACATAGAAAATGTAATAATATATCAAGAATGGAATCCTCTCTGGGTAGGAGTTAAAGGTTAAATCTCTGAGTGTGGCTTCTAAAACCTTCTTGCTGTTTTACCCTAGCTGTCCCTCTGGATCAATGAAAAGATGCTTACAGCTCAGGACATGTCTTACGATGAAGCCAGAAACCTGCACAGTAAATGGTTAAAGCATCAAGCATTCATGGCAGAACTTGCATCCAACAAAGAATGGCTTGACAAAATTGAGAAGGTAGGTCCAATTATTTGGAGACTCTTCCCTCTCCCTTATCTCCATATCTTATCACCTTGGTAAACAGGAGGGCATAAGACAGGGAAGAGGGAGGAGAGGAAATAAATTCCTTTTTGGAGCCCTATGTCATCAATTACATAAGTTACACAGCCAGAAGCAATCCCCTGCCTCCACTTACAGTTTCTGACATCTGTCCCACAAAGGACAGAGAAGCAGAAACCCAAACACGTGGCTTTGGCTCATCTTTCAGTGGCTGCCAGGTGACCAGACAGTACTGATGGACCATGTTCCTACCTTCCTCAAGGCCACTGGCCATAAACCTGTGTTGCTTTATGCGCAGCTTCATTAGATACAGTTACATAAATTTTAAAATGCTGATGTTTTCCATCTTGTGTGGGGAGTGGTGTGACTTCTGTACGCCAGGCATTAACTGTGTTAGTCCTTGCACTGTGTATTCACATAGGGAGATTCTGTGCAGTGTGTGTTTCTCACCCTCCTGTCCCTTCATTGTCAGACTCCTAAGAATTAAAATTATGTGTTACATGTGGTTGTTGGAGCATGAAGTTGTGGATTATAAACAATAGATTACAGTTGAAACTGTTAGGCCATGCAACACTTGACTGCTTACATCGCCTGAAAGGGTAGAGAAGGTACAAAGACAGTGTTTATTTTACTGAACAGTAACTTCCTAGGCGACTGTAGAGAGTGGGGGTACCAGTGGGTCAATCTTAGATCAAATGCTCAGAGTTCGAGTTTTGTTTTTCACAGTGACATTTTTTCTCTTGCAGACTGTCTATTTTTAACCTCATTGGTTTGTATTCTCCAGGAAGGGATGCAGCTTATTTCAGAAAAGCCAGAAACAGAAGCTGTGGTGAAGGAGAAACTCACCGGTTTACATAAAATGTGGGAAGTCCTTGAATCCACAACCCAGACCAAGGCCCAGCGGCTCTTTGATGCAAATAAGGCTGAGCTCTTCACACAGAGCTGTGCAGATCTTGACAAATGGCTCCATGGCCTGGAGAGCCAGATTCAGTCTGACGACTATGGCAAAGACCTTACCAGTGTCAATATTCTGCTGAAAAAGCAACAGGCAAGTGGGCAGACAGTATTCTCTCTGGGCTGTGCCCGCTTCATGACTTTCTTCTTGCATGGGAAGAGATTTTGCCACCAGAGAAATGCCAGCAGTATACTTCTTCACAGGCAATAGAAAGATTCATTAGTAAAACTGTTGAATGTCTGTGTACAGGGATTTTTCTTTTAACATCTAATTGATGAGTATTACTACCATTCAGTGGTTGAGTGAAATATTCATCAATATGAATTAAAAATAATCTTATTTATCTTCTTTCCATGTAATATCTTAAATAGGTGATGGTTGAACTGTTCGCTATGTACTCTGAATTATTATCTACTTGGTAGAAGGTAGAGGAAATAAACATTTTTTTAAAATATTGTGATAGGTGGTTCTGAGGGCAGGTGAATTTACCCTGAGTTAATGAGAAAACAGTTGTATTAAAAGTATTATCGGATATAGGCTGGAAAGATGGCTTAATGGTTAAGAGCACTCACTGACTGCTCTCCCAAAGGTCCTGAGTTTAATTCCCAACAACCACATAGTGGGTCACAGCCATCTGTAATGGGATCTAATGCACTCTTCTAGGGTGTCTGAAGACAGCTACAATGTACTCATCTAAAATAATTTTTTTTAAGTACATCATTGCTGAGAGATGGCTCAGCTGTGAAGAGCAGTAGCTGCTCTTCTAGAGGACTTATGTTTAAGTCCCAGCACCCATCCACTGTTGGTAACTCCAGTGTCAGGGAACCCAGCATCTTCTCCTGACTTCCATTTGCACTTGGCACACAGTGACATGTTTTGAGGAAATGGCTTAGACAACAAAGTTGTTTTCCTTGTAAACTAAGGATGTACTTGTAATCTCAGTGCTAAGGAGGCAGAATCAGGCTGTGTAGTCCAGCCTTGATTGATTGATCAGCTCCAGGCCAATGAGACCTTGTTCAAAAGAAGGTGGGGGTGGCATTCCCAAGAATATCACCCATGTTTATCTAATGGTCTCCATATGCAATATACACAAATCGCCACACAGTCACAAACATGTGCATGCACTCATACACCCTTTTGGATTTGGTGGTTTGGTTTGGTTTGTTTTTTGAGACAAGATCTATAGTTCTAGCTTGTCCTCAAACAGTGGTGTGGTGGGTATAGGCAAGGCTGACCTCAAACTCAGAGACTGACCTGCCTCTGCCACTGAGTGCTAGGATTAAAGGTATGCACTGCCACACCCAGCTACACTATTTCCTTTTAAAGGTAGTAGTGGTCCACTTTTCCAGTGGCTTCTCTCCTAAATAATTTATGATATTTACCTAAGCCCAGCAATTTTACTTAGAACTAGTCGCTGCCGAAACAGTCTTGGCTGAATTCTAAGCCTGGTTTTTTTTCATTCAAACTGACATTCACCCTTTTGCTACAAGGTTGGCTACTTTGCTCTTGGACCTACTATGCATTAATAAATTTAGTTGAATGTTACTTCAAGCTTTAAAGTCCCTAGAGACTGGATGTTTTAAACATTAGATGGTACGCTAGAGTACTCACTGGCACTCCATTCCTTGGCCTCTCTGATGTATAGGTTTCTACTCCTCAGTCGGCCTTAGCCAGTTTGAAAAACACAGTTCCAAACAGAGTCTCTGTGTCCTCTGGATCTGATGCACTCTTGCTCCCTTAGATGCTAGAGAATCAGATGGAAGTGCGGAAGAAGGAGATCGAGGAACTGCAGAGCCAAGCCCAGGCACTGAGTCAGGAGGGGAAAAGCACCGAGGAGGTAGACAGCAAACGCATCACTGTACAGACCAAGTTCATGGAGCTGCTGGAGCCCTTGAATGAGAGGAAGCACAATCTGTTAGCTTCCAAGGAGATCCACCAGTTCAACAGGGATGTGGAGGACGAGATTGTGAGTAGCCCTCGCGTGCCTTCAAGTGGATGGTTGCTTTTCTGTCGTATTACCTCAGACCGTGTCATTGACTTGAGCCCTCCACACTGTAGTGCTCTGTCCCCTCACCTGCACACAGGCACTGTCTTCTTTCTGGAATTCTAAAGACACACCAGAATTTTAATGCCACTAGAACTGGACTTAAACTAACCACAGGGCTCACAGACTGTCCAACACCAAGGATGGAATATATACTGGCCCCCTCGGAGGGAAGGCTGGACCTTCTTCCCCACAGCTCCCCTTGTCCTCCTTCTGCTCTGATTGGACTGTTTCTTTGTTCTTCGTGTGGTTCTGACCACTTCTTACTCTCAATTGTTTTCCAGCTGTGGGTGGGCGAGAGGATGCCTCTGGCTACGTCCACAGATCACGGCCATAACCTCCAAACTGTGCAGCTGCTAATAAAGAAAAACCAGGTAAGCGCTTCTGCCAAGGCTGCCTGTGCCTGCTGGACCACTGTGTCGTAGCAGATGAAGTGAGAGGCTCTCAAGGGTTTTAATTCTGCGCAACACCAACATTTCAAAATAAGAGCTAGGCCATGGCCATTTAGCAAACTGTTTTTGCCTCTTCTGCACAGACCCTTCAGAAAGAAATCCAGGGACACCAGCCTCGTATTGATGACATCTTTGAGAGAAGTCAAAACATCATCACAGACAGCAGCAGCCTCAGTGCCGAGGCTATCAGGCAGAGGCTTGCTGACCTGAAGCAGCTGTGGGGGCTCCTCATCGAGGAAACTGAGAAGCGCCATAGACGGCTGGAGGAGGCGCACAAGGCCCAGCAATACTACTTCGATGCAGCTGAAGCAGAGGCGTGGATGAGTGAACAGGAACTGTACATGATGTCTGAGGAAAAGGCCAAGGTGAGAGGTGCTTCCCGGCTCCCATGAGTTGTGCCTCAGAAGAGTGACCTACTCAGATCCTTTCAGCTGCTGACTACATAGTGTGCTTGCACACACTTTGCTTGTTTGAGACAGAGCTTTGCTAATATAGTCCTGGCTGGGCTAGCCTTGAACTCACAGAGATCTACCTCCCTTGGTCTCCAATTACTGAGATTACAGCATGCCCTACTGTGCCTTCTGGAATTATTCATAAAATTGCTCATGCTCTCCAATATGTAAAATGGTTTTAAGACTATTAAAAGTGCTTTAAGGTTATAGAATGCTATTGCAGATACGTAACAGACTGAGCGTTTTAGCTAGCTGATTTACATTAGACTTACCAAGCTCCCTTCTACCTTACAGCAGCCTTGGTCACACTCCCATGTTTCCCTTTGCAGAAGCCGCTATTAGTCCCTGCTAATGCACTCTGCTGTGTCTGTTCATAGCTATATTATACTTGTTTTGTTTTCTTTCTTTCTGAGGACCCATCCTGTACCACCCCACTGTGCAGTTAATTTGTGACCCCAGGCATAGCTTTTACAGTTTTGATGGTCTCTTTGTTTGCAGGATGAGCAAAGTGCTGTCTCCATGTTGAAAAAGCACCAGATTTTGGAACAAGCTGTTGAGGACTATGCAGAGACAGTGCACCAGCTCTCCAAGACTAGCCGGGCGCTGGTGGCTGACAGCCATCCCGAAAGGTGAGTGACACTTTAAGAATGAGGGTACCCAGGCTGTTGATTCTTTAGTGAAGGTTTCTTAGTCACCTGTCCCAAAAGAAAATGGTACCGTTCATCATACAGTAGTGGTAAAACAGATTATTGATCTAAGAGCTTGTGGTGAGCTGGAAGGTAAAACTGTCTCTCAGAAGTTGCTCTAAGTGACAATTATTTCCTGTTAAATGTCTCATGTTGGCCAAGACCCAGTTGAAAGATAACTGCTGTCATAAGTTATAAGTATATTTGACTAGAACAAGTAATGAAGGCACATACTTGAGTTGAAAAGTCATCTAGTCCAAGTGTGATGGTATATGCCTTTAGTCTCAGCACTTGGAAGGCAGAGGCAGTTAGATCTTTGAGTTCAAGTCCACCATGGTTTACTTAGCCAGGTGTAGACTAGAGAGGGTTATATAGTGAGTGGTGAGACCCTGTCTAAAAAAAGGAAGAAGGAAAAAAAGAAAGAAACAAACCTGTCAGTTTGGGAAAGCAATAATTTAACAGGACTAAGAGGCAAGAGTGCGTAGACTTATAAAGTAAAATGGGTCTCACAAAACCAAGATGTTAGCACTTCCTAACTCCTGTGCAGTGATTGATTATCCAGAAAACAGGAAGACGTGAGAGTGTGAGCTCTCTGGTCATCAGGCTGCTGTGGTAACTGGCAGAGAAGAGCTCCTGTCAGGCTTTCTCAGGAGTCACCTTTTAGGACTCAGGAAGGAAAAGAATTGGTTTGAGTGTTTATCCAGTGCAAGACAGGCTGTTGGAAAGGTAGGGTCAGTGGGTCTGTTGGTACATGAAGAGACCTTTAAGGTGTTCATAACTAGATTCCCAAGAATGAATAGGCCGAAATGCAGCCTTCTCCCTCTCCTGTTAAGAGGTGTAATTCTGGTGACAAACTTAAGGAAGTAGATTCAATCTCCTAGCTACAGTGAGGAAACAGAAACAGACAGAGCCAGCTCTGCTAGCAATTAAGGGCCACAGCCCAGAGAAGAGCCCTAGCGGGCAGCCGGTGCTGCTCTCGCCTTCTTCCGTTAGTGGAAGACGGTTCCAGTATTTCTCATTAACTTTTAGCAGTGGGGGCTGGGGGATATCAGGGTGGCCTTTGCCTTAATTATTTTGTTTGGTTTTTCTATACACTCTTCATCATTTGAAGTGGAGTTTATTCAGGGTTTTTTTTTTTTTTTAGACAAAATAGGTTAAATGGAAACTTCCTTGGGAAATTTGGGGGTTAACACGTTATCCTCACTTGGTTGTGTGACTTCAGAAGACATCTGAGGTTCCCTTTCTCAGTGCTAGTTCTTTTTCAGTGAGCGTATTAGCATGCGACAGTCAAAGGTCGACAAGCTGTATGCCGGCCTGAAGGATCTTGCTGAGGAACGGAGAGGAAAACTTGATGAGAGGCACAGGCTGTTCCAGCTCAACAGGGAAGTAGATGACCTGGAACAATGGATCGCTGAGAGGGAAGTGGTCGCAGGCTCCCATGAGTTGGGACAGGACTATGAGCATGTCACGGCAAGTACTTGGGAAAACTGGGTAGTGGTGGGCAAAGCCATCCGCATTCTTAGGCAGGGAGGTTACAGGTGTGGTTTCAGCTTGGTGCTTTTGTTGGGTGACTTTGTTAGACAAGACAGGTGCTGCAGTACAGATGTGTGGTTCTCAGGGCTTGAGTATCAACTTGTGCCTCCCACTTGACAGTTTCTTTCCAGCAGCATTCATGTGGTGGGGTGGAAAAGCTCCACAGTGGTCTCAGTGATTTCTCTGTGCGTATCCCCTTTCAGATGTTACAAGAACGATTCCGAGAATTTGCTAGAGACACAGGAAACATTGGGCAGGAGCGTGTGGATACAGTTAACCACATGGCAGATGACCTCATCAACTCTGGACATTCAGACGCTGCCACCATTGCTGAGTGGAAAGACGGTCTCAATGAAGCCTGGGCTGACCTCCTGGAGCTCATTGACACAAGAACACAGATTCTTGCTGCCTCATATGAACTTCATAAGTTTTACCATGATGCCAAGGAGATCTTTGGCCGCATCCAGGACAAACACAAGAAACTCCCTGAGGAGCTTGGAAGAGATCAAAACACCGTGGAGACTTTACAGAGAATGCATACCACCTTTGAGCATGATATCCAAGCTCTGGGCACTCAGGTAGGTAGAGCTGCCTAAGGGAGCTTCCTTATGGAGTATCTTTGTACATCTTGAGCCTCTCTCTATCTCTTGGCTCCTAGAATGTACCTGAAATGATGCTCAAATTAAACACATGTGAATATACACATGCACGTGCTCACCCCACCCTGGAAAGCATTGTAGTCTATACAGTTCTGAATTGTCACACTTGCACATAGCATTTGATGGACATGCTGGTGTTATTGGCAGATGCACATATAAGGCCTCGATACAAGTTACTGTTCTGCTAACGTGACCATTGGATCAGTTTGAAAATAGTTTCTCATTGTCTTCTACCAGCCATCCCAAAAGAGAAATCTATACTTTCTCACTTGCAGGTCTGTTTTTCTGCATTGATTGCTCTTATTCTTTGTGTTGGCATACAAAGTGAGCAATCTCATGTCGTTTTGATAAATGTCTTTATATTTTTTCCATCATTCTCCAGTCGGCCACTGCTCGCCCCATGTTCCCTGACACCACTTCCTTTTCTATGGTGGTCCCAACATCTGCCTATTGACTAAACCTTCACATTTTGACATGCCTGATCTTCTAGCTCCAGCCCTCTATGAAGTGGCTTAGCACTAAAGCAGTTTTGAGGATACTGAGTAAACAGTACAGCAGTGGGACTAGGTATTGTGTTTGCTCTCTCCTTAGCCTTCTAATCTCTACTCTCCTGATCACTCTTAGTTCTCGAAATTGAAAAATGGCCACCTCTTTCCTCCAAATTGATGTTCCCAGAGAAAAAGCTGATTTTGCCTAATTTTTTTTTTTAATCCCTAGAAGGTCAGGAGTTCTGTTCTTGCTTATTGAGAGCCAATGATTAGTACAGAGTCAGCAGAAGGCCAGATGGAGTATATTCTTGACTTTGTGACTGTGTGGTCTATAGTGGATATCAGTCTTAGGATAAAGAACTCAAATAAGTATTTACTAAAAGTCCTAGACTTGGCCCAGGCAGGTTCAGGCGAGTGTGTACCTCACCATGCTGCAGTACTTAGGACTTAGCTGGAACAGGCTTCTCTTGACTACCATTATCTTTTGACCACCATCTAGAGCCTCAGTCCTCTCATTCTCTGTGGCTGTGAGCTAATTTACCTCTCTATGCCTGGTTTTCCTGCTGCTTTGAGGATTAAGATGATCCTTATAAAACATTTAGATCTGGGATTGTGTCCCTGTTATTGTTTTTAACAAACACTAAGATGCTTTTGAGAAGTCTAGAGACAATTGAGAACTAGGTCCTTTCCCATTTACTTTTAAAACTATAATAGAATGCTTAAGAGTCATTCCCTGTTTTTTCATTAAATACTTTTGCCTCATGAGACTGTTGAAGCTTAATATCCACAGCCAAGAAACCAACCCAAGTCTGTTGGATTCCACCTACCTGATCTACCTCACTGTAGAAGCAATTAAGAGCCATAAAAAGATGTGTGGCCCTCCTGCAGGCACTGACCCACCAATATCTGTAGAGGCAGTAACAGTCTTGAGTGGTCAAGGCCATCCTTAACTCCTGTGTGAGCTTTTGTTGTGTTGGCCTTTCCCATCTTATCACTGAAAGACCCTATTAAAAAATAACCAGAGGTACAAGAAATGATGACTTGAAAGACAAGGAAATTGGTTTTCAAGTAATTTCCTGCAACTTGCTTGTGATAAACTGATTTACATACCTTAAGTGTAATTCAGAATTAGAGACTATTTCCTAAAGATCCATAGAACACAAAGATCAAATCAGCATGTAAACCAAATCCCATCAATTTCTTTCTGTGTATCTTTTTTAGAAACTCCATATTCTTGCCACCGCTTAAAGTCCTTTTGTACAATTAAGGGTCGGTAATCTACCTTCTCCCATATCTTAGCATTGGGTGACTCCCTCTCATTGTCCCTGGGAGAGCCTCGCCTGGCCTTTCTCCAAATAACCTCTCTTACAGTCATGAAAGGCTCATCAGGACTGTAGACTTTAGTCAGACATGGGTCTTGAACTTTGAATGGCTTAAGTGTTTCATGTACGCCACAGTGAAAATGGGCAAGCAAGGATAAGGCAGTTGTGTGCAGTGGTGCACACATTTAGTCCTTATACTTAGGAGGCAAATGGATCTCTTGGTTTGAGGCTAGCCTGGTTACATAGTGAGATCCAGGACAGCTAGAGCCAGATAGTGAGACCCTGTCTCAAGAAAAAAAAGAAAGAAAAGGAAGGAAGAAGGAAAGAGTACAAAATAGTCACTGGTTTCTTCTATGACAAAACTCCATCACTACCTAAATTGATGGCCTGTTTTCACCCTTTGACACACAAAGTAGAACATTCAGCATGCTGTCTGTACTTTTAAAATGCTATTTGGTGTGTTGTGGGGGCATGTGTGCCTCAACAGTACACTTGTAGATCAGATGGCAGCTCTGTGGTGGACCTTCCACCATTGTGTGTTCCAGTGTTCACTTGAAGCCATGAGGATTATGTGTCAAGTGCCTTTAGCTATTTGTCAGCCCACCCACTCCCACTTATTTTTAAAAGTTAGGCTGGCCTGGAATTCACTGTCTAGCTAAGCTGAGGATAACCTTGAACTCCTGATCCTCTTGCCTCTGCCTTTCAAGTTTGGGGCTTTTAGGTGTGTGCCAGCACACCCAGCCTATCAAGGTACTCTCATCTTGGAATGTATCTAGATGTGTCCCTCCTCAGCCCTGTCTTCACATCCCAGGCTCTGGGACTTCCCTGTGGTCCTGAAGCATTTTCTCTCTTTCATCATTTGAACAGTACTTAATAACGGAATTCAGTAGGTATGGGGTTTTGTGGCTTGGCTCTACCCAATGAAACAAGAGCTTGTTAAGAGGCACAGACCCAGCCACCTGTGGCTCCTTCTTATTGCTATTTATGGTGAGACAGTAGGTGAGGAAGGGAAGGGGTGATGGTGGCAAGGCACAGTAGTGAAACCTAGCTTTTCTGTCCTGTGGTTCCACAGGTGAGGCAGCTGCAAGAGGATGCAGCCCGCCTCCAGGCAGCCTATGCAGGGGACAAGGCTGACGACATCCAGAAGCGTGAGAACGAGGTCCTGGAAGCCTGGAAGTCCCTGCTGGATGCTTGTGAGGGTCGCAGGGTGCGGCTAGTAGACACAGGAGACAAGTTCCGCTTCTTCAGCATGGTGCGTGACCTCATGCTCTGGATGGAAGATGTCATCCGGCAGATCGAGGCCCAAGAGAAACCACGGTAACAAAGAGCCACTCACCCGCACCTTCCTACCCAGGCTTTTCCGTGTTATTTCTCTTCCTCTTTGTTATGTTAAAGTCTCTGTTCCCACTTAGATCACAAAGGTGATGTCACCCTTGACATCTGCTTCAAAAGTGTTCTCAACTGAAATGACTAGTGTCCTCTCTTTAGTTTGGTTTCTTTCAAAGCAATGAAGATATTAATAGATGAGCAGAGGCATCAGTTTCCTGAGTCCTTTCCTCCTTGATATGTCTTTATGTCTCAAGGATATCAACAGTTCCATCAGCCTGTTTGAACTGCCTTTGTGCCCTTTAGAAGGAGTAGGATAAAGATCTGAACCGAAATTCAGTGGTTTTCTCTATGCACTTAAAGATGTCTTTCTTCGAGCGCTACGGAGTTAGCTGGTCCTGAGTGAAGTGTTACCGAGCTTCAGTGATTCTGCCTGACAACTCTCGAAAAGACGATTAGGCTGTCAGTTTCCTCCAAATTACGAGCTTTAAAGCCTACATGTTTATTTGAGAAGCTTCATCTCTCAAAGGAGATGTTACTTTTTTTATAGGGATGTGTCATCTGTTGAACTGTTAATGAATAATCATCAAGGTATCAAAGCTGAAATTGATGCTCGTAATGACAGTTTTACGGCTTGCATTGAACTTGGGAAATCCCTGCTGGCAAGGAAACACTATGCTTCTGAGGAGGTAGGATGCTGCTTTGCTTTGGGACCTGACATGAACTCAGCCAGTGTTAGCAAGTAATGTCTTTGAAGTCTCCCACAATCCACAGGGGTTGGCTCTAGAACCTCTGTGAACACTGGAATCCATAAATGGTTAGATACCATATGTAAAATGGCATAGGATTGATGAATAACTTTAGACCATCTCTGGACCCCACGTAATACCTAACACAGGGTGAATCTCTGTTGTACTATAGTCAGGAATGACAACGCCAAGCCCACATGCTCAGTGTAGTTGTGCATTTGAGAGCAGGTCCTGATACACATGCAGTTAAGTGCACTTCCTTACATCATTGTGAGACTTATTCTGTCTGCCTAGAATAACTGTTACATAAACCTGTAGACCCCAAACCAGTAATTCTTTGGCCAGAGATAGAGATCATTTTTTAGGGTTCCAGGTATATAAAGACAGCCTGTGAACTCCTCGGTGGGAGGGATTGCTTTGGCTGTCACTTAACTCCGAGCTGCATTTGGCCTCTGGTGGATGGCCGCAGCTCTGGTCAGGATGGTGGCACTGATTGATGTTCCTTCACAGGAGTGCATGTCTCTCAGAAAAGTGAAGGCTTTGTCAGTGTCCTTGTGCTCTTCATAAGCATTACTGTTTCAGGGAGCCCCAGAGTCTAGTGACACAGCACAGAGCTTGCTGCCTCAGCACAGGCAGCTTTGACTAGAACTCCCACCCCTTCTGGAAAACTAGCTGTGTTTTTTTTCTCCACTCCCAAGACATGGAATAATAAATTTAAGCTGATACTTAGCAGCTTAGGAAAAATAAATTCTCTTTTATAAAGTGCTCATCCGGGACAGGCAAAAGGTTGCAATGTTTTATTAAGGCCCTTGTTTTCGTGCAGATCAAGGAAAAGTTACTGCAGTTGACGGAGAAAAGAAAAGAAATGATTGACAAGTGGGAAGACCGATGGGAGTGGTTGAGACTGAGTAAGAATATGCATCTCTTATTACTGTTATGTTCGTCCTGTGTATCCATGGGAAGTACACAAATTGATCTTCCTGCCTTAATTAATGTGGTATTATTACTTAATGATTTTTTAGTTTTAAATGTTTCTTTTCTTTCTCAGTGTATTCACACTGGAGAGATGACTCAGCAGTTAGGAACACTTACTGCTCTCCAGAGGCCCTGAGTTTGGTTCCTAGCACCCATGTCAGGCTCACACCTGTACATCTCCAACTCCAGAGCATCTTAGCATCTCTAGCTTCTGTGTGCACCCGAGCTCAGATGAATACACACATACATACACACACGGACACACGCACACATATATTTTTTAAAAAGGGGGTATACCCTTTAATCACTAAAGTGTCAGAGAAATACGGTTCTCTCTGAGATCAAGGCTAGCCTAGTCTGCATAGCAAGTTCTAAGAACAGACAGGGATATGAAGAGTGACACTGTCTGTAAAAACAGAAATAAAATAAATAATAAAAGTCTCTTTCCTTTCTTTCTCCCCCCCAAATCTTCCTTCTTTTCTTTACCTCTCTCTACCTTCCTCTCTATCTCCCTCTCTCCTTTACCTCTGTCATCCTCCGTATCCCTCTCTGCCTCTCTCCCCTTTCTCCCTCTCCCCACCTTCCTTTCTTCCTCTCTCTCCCTCTCTGTGTACCACAGTATGAGCCCTTGCTGGATTTAAAATGCACAGTATTAAGAATAGCACCTCATGGTTGATTTGAACATTAAATGTAGTTCACTTCAAGTTTTAAGAAAAAAAGCCTATATTCTAACATATTTTATTGATCTTTTAGGTTCTTTCTTGTATTCTAGCCTCATTCCCATATAATACAGACTCTTAATAAAAACTAAAGTTGTATAGAAAGTCCAGTTGGGCCCAGAGCCTCTGATGTTCTATTTGAGGCCATTCTGTTATTGTGGATTTCGTTTGCAGGTTTTGAGAACTCTAGGGCAGTTTCATTCTGTGTAGCAAACGTGTGTCATACCTGCTATGAACCGGATGCATACATCCGTACCCAGGCTATAATCTAGGCTTACAGAGATGACTTGCCTGCTTGTCAGTTGTCAATTGAAGAAATGACAATTTCCTAGATTCTTGTCAGTTGATATGTTGTGGGGTCTATCATAATGTCAAAATAAGATGGCTAGCCTGTTCCTGGTTCAGTGATGCTCTGCACAGTAGGTTCTTACCCAGCTGGCCCCAGATACTGCTAGGTGAGTCTCTGAAAGTACACTGGTAGTCCAGCTAAAGCCAGGTTCTAATCCAGTTCCTCATGATGGAACTTTCTTCTCTCCCTTCTCCGTCTCCTCCCTTTGTTAGTATTCCTACCCTTTCAATCCCCCAAGAGACAACTGGATTTCAACCTAATTAATGCTATGTGAATTCCTGCCTCACCTGCATAGTCTGGCATGTATGGGTTATGTGTCCTGTAAGGGCTCTGAGATCTGATCTCTTAGAATTAGGGCCACGTGACCAGAGTAAATTATAGGCCTCTATGGTTCACCTGAGAGCCACTGTCCACATATGGCTCTTGGAAAATAGAAATCATCTAAAATTTAACTTGTATTCATATTTGGTAAACAGAAAAAAGTATTGTGTTAAGATGGTATTTTTAAAATATATTAGGTTAAATCAAAATTCAATTAAAGCAATTACCCTGTGACATTCTTTCCTGTGTGGCTCAGTGTGTTTACATATGATGGCATTTGGTGTCATAGATGATGCTATGCTTAGGGCAGTGCCATTGTGTGGCCCTGTGACAGACACTCACTCTTGGTTCTCTGTGCAGTTTTGGAGGTCCATCAGTTCTCAAGAGATGCCAGTGTGGCGGAGGCTTGGCTGCTGGGTCAGGAACCATACCTATCCAGCCGTGAAATTGGCCAGAGTGTAGATGAAGTGGAGAAGCTTATTAAGCGCCATGAGGCATTTGAGAAATCTGCAGCGACCTGGGACGAGAGGTTCTCTGCCCTGGAAAGGCTGACGACAGTGAGTGTCCAGACACATCCAGCACAGCACTGTGCCTGTTTGTGTGAATTCCAGGAATCAAGTGTCATCTCCACTCCAAGAGTAATCTCAAGTCAAGCTTTTCTGTAGAGCTTGCATGGGCTCTGGCCATCCGTACTTCTGGGGAGTGAATGTGTTAAAACAGAATTCCTTTTCAATACATGGATTACTTATGGAATGGATTTATTTCAGGAAGACTATTCTGTGGCTTTAATTTTTTCTCCTGTTTTTCTATTAGAATGCAGATGGCTTCCTTGAATGATTTGTGGGTCCATGGTGGGTTTTGATTGAGACTTTAAACCCCCAAGCAACTTTTCCCTCTCAACAAAGTTAAGATGCAGAGTTAATTTTGAAATCTTTATTCCCAGAGAGAAATTAGCCATCCAGAGGAGTTTTCCAGCTAGGGGTAGGCAGCCTTCCATTCCTCATTCCTCAAAGCTTTAGATTATAGCTACAGTGCTCATGGATACAATGCCATTGTGTTTGCAGTGTTGGCCTTTGAGGTTGTCCAGTGTGAACCATTGTAGAAAAAAATCTCCTGGGTTTCTAAAACTTTTTTCAAAAGCAGCAAAGTTCTTAGCCCTGGTAAACAACAGCCTGTTCTTCTGTAGTTGGAGCTACTGGAAGTGCGTAGACAGCAAGAGGAAGAAGAAAGAAAAAGGCGGCCGCCTTCTCCAGAGCCAAGTGCGAAGGTTTCAGAGGAGGCTGAGTCCCAGCAATGGTGAGGCACGAGAGGCTAATATGCTGGTTTTGGTGGCAAGTGAGATTACGGGGCATCTGGTCCAAGTCTTGTAGAGCTAGAAACATATCTTTCCCGTTCATTGTCTCGTCTATGCTATTGAGAATCCTGTAGCCATGCCAAGTGACAGTTGAGAACAGTCGCGCAGTGGAGCGAAATGGGGCAGTGGCGAGGTGGCAGCAGGACAGACAGACATACTTCCCTGGGTGACTCACTGGATAGAGGCACCACTGAGATTTTAAGCCAGTGATTCTGTGATGGGGGAGAACTAATTTTTTATTTGCAGAAGGCTCTTGGTGGGTTGTACGCTCCATGAAAATTTCTAAAGTGAATTTATCAGGTGGGGGTGGTGACAGGGTGTTTCTGAAGACTTAACTCTACTTTAGGGACTGTCTAAAACACGTACAAGTGCCAGGTGTAACAACATGACATTGTGTGGAAGAAGGACGTTCACACTTGTTTTTTTTCTTTCTCTCTTCCCTTTTCTCTTCCCCTTCTATCCTTCCCTTCGTTTGTCCAATCTCACCCTAACAGGGATACGTCAAAAGGAGACCAAGTTTCCCAGAATGGTTTGCCGTCTGAGCAGGGATCTCCACGGGTTAGTTACCGTTCTCAAACGTACCAAAACTACAAAAACTTTAATAGCAGACGGACAGCCAGTGACCATTCGTGGTCTGGACTGTGAAGCTCGTTACCGTTTGTCAAGAACCACTCTGTCCACTTCCTTTGACCTTTTGGTTTCCATGTCACCCAAAGTGTTAAAATTTTTACTTAATTCATAGCTTTCCTTGATTTCATGTTCGTTGGCATTTAATTTGTTTATTTGGATCCTCATTGCCTCAAAGAAGCATACTTAATTTTTGTTTATTTATTGTGAGCTTTTTACTTTAAGATTTTACATGAGTAATTGAAATTAAATTATAGCATAATGAAGAAATTAGAATCTAACAGGTACGGCACACACAAGTTACACTAATAGGGCACAGTACTCTGCTCAAGGTGCTGTGTTATTAACGAGTATTATTAACCTGTAGTAGTTTAGTAACTAGGAAGACCAGTTTGTAAGGAAGGAAACATTTATTACTAAGGTTAGGCCTGCAGTCATTCTGTAACATTCCATAGAGAATGCATTCATCGATGGCTCGAAAAAAGCTGAGTCTTGTTGGGGTAACTGCTTAAGTCTTAGGTGCAGGACCCCAAATGTTCTGAGACCCCCTGGGTCATTTATTACTTTGTACAAGCCCAATAATCCTCTTTTCCTGCCAAGTCCTCAACCCAGAAATGTAGGCTTCTATACAACACACGGTACAGCCCACTGCCTGCTCCCAGCAGCTCTGTCTTGGTCAGCGTCACCAATCCCAGCACTCAGGATGTGGCAGATGCCAGGAGCCCTCGGCATGTTTTAGGAACATGCCTACCAAACATCAGTCAGAAGCTTCAGGGTAGCAAACTCTTTTAATTTTTTTTTTAGGCAAATGGAACAAAAGCCATTTTGATTCATCCTGATTACTTGAATGATACACTCAATGCCTCATGCCTGGGAGCACTTGCCGAGGTGTCCTGGCCCTAGAGGGCTACTTCAGCGTCTCTTTTGACAGAAACTTTTGTATCTTAAATGAATCTCGAAGTTCCCTAGTAAGGAGTCCTCAGGATGGCATGTATTGGCACACTAGCAGGGATTGAAAACATTTTAGCAGAAATTCTTTTTCTAGGAGTGAAAACTAATAAAAGGGGTGATTTCCAGGTTCTGATCAAAACCAAACCCTCATTATTACAGCAAAGCCTTGCAAGACACTCCCTTGCTCATTTGCCATATTTAGATGTCTTAGTGGAGTCAGAGCCATGTTTGGTATGTGTTTTCCATGAGCTAAGTCTAATTTGTCTTTTCATTTCATGATGCATTTTTTTTTTCTTTTGTCAGGATAACATCATATAGCATCTTGTTTGTTCTTCCTAATCTCTATGTACATACCTATCTACCTGCAACCGTAGATAGGTATCTAGATAGATAGCAAGCTTCTTATACTTTGGGCTAGTATGCATCATTATTGGGTCTCTGCCTTAAAACACATCCAAATTTATATTAGGGGGAAAAAACTATAGCTTTTTCTTTGGACTCCAGGGTCCCTGACCATGTCTTTATGGCCACAAATCATGCTGTGTCACTGATCATATATATAATATGCTATACATGGTCATACTTATATATGATGTTTCTATATATGTGCAGTCTATCATCCAGACTGATACTAATTTTTAATGCTTTCTTATATCAAAAGACAAAATGCACATAAGCACACCAGACAGGAGTGCTATGAATAACAATTGGATTGTGTTGGAAGAAGAAAAAGCAGTTTCAGTATTTTGGATGATGATGCAGAGACTCATGCTAATGAACTTGAAAATGGTGTTGCTTCATATACTTTGAAAACCAATCAAGTGTTTCTTACGCTTCTACTTGTCATGTTGCATTCATGTCACATCCTGATTTTAGTGCTTCAGATTGCCTGGCCACAGAAGCACTCTGAACTAATTGCTAAAGAGAAGCAACAACATGTGTGTGGGGGTGGGGGAGGCTGATCACATCCATGTACCATTGTTTGATCTTAGCACTGTGATTTGCTTTTGACGTCTGTCCTAGTGATGTGTGTTGTCTGCTGGCATGCTTACAGCACATGTCCATTGAAGGTCATTTTGTTCTTTTATTTGTTGGCATGCTTACAGCACATATCCATTAAAGTTCATTTTGTCCTTTTATTTTCATTGTTTTCTTGGTTAGTGATTTCATTTGCATAAACATTAATTATCTCTGCATACTGGTGTGGGGTTTTCTCTTTTCCTTCTAACTCCAAAGAAAAAAATTTTGCTGCAGAATTTCCATCAGAAGAAACTTCCCTTGCCTTCAACTGCCTTGAAGTGTGACCAGCTCTGATAAATTATAGCCATTTCTAGATAAACTTCTGCCCACCCAGCCACTAGTGGGTTCCATGTCAAAGCTGCAGCACTAATTTTTTTTTAACCTGGTGTCTGTACATACTAACCCATGTTTCTCTCCACTCACACCGGCTCAGGCCTTCCACGCCAACTCACATGTGCTCCTTACATGAGTTTCCTGAGATCCCACTAGAAGAGATTTGTCAACTGTAAGATTCCCTCAACATCCTTCTGACTTGGGCTTTGATTACTTCCCCTCCTCCAACTTGCCCTTGACAGTGGAAAGACAATCCGGGTGTGGTGGGATGCCTTGCAAGCAAGTGGGAAGCTCTGGATTGGGAGTTTGAGCCCTTCCTGGGCAACAGAGCAAGACAAAGCGAAGAGAGGAGGGGAAAAAGTAGTAGTCTGTTGCTCAAAACATACCCACAGGCTGCTGCTGTCACAGCCAGGCCAACTAAGAACTCTGTCCCCCACCACATGTCTTTTCTGCCCCGAAAATCTACTGGTATGAAAATAGAGAATTTTAATCAAAAAACGACCTTAAGATTGCATAGTCTCCATTCATAGCATATCCTAAACCTTGATGCTAATTATGCAAGTTTACGTAAGTTTATAATATCACGCCCTTCTACCAAGTTCTCATTACCATTTTTCCAGATATGTAGCTTTCTTTAAAATAAGCAGGGTCCATCAATCTAGATAAGACCTAAGCAAGAGAGTTGACAGATCTGAGTGTTGAAGTGGTGGTGGCCAGTCTACCGCTAATATTGCCAAGGTTGCTGCTAACTGGGTATCACTCTGACTCTGGGCAGCAGCGGTGGGGGACTATAGCTAGTGACTGTGCCATTGAAACTTCCATGTTTGTCTGTGTATGAGGGGTGCAGGTTGTCTGTAATCTACTAAAGCATCAGCCATACCCAAGCTTAGTAACTTGCTAATCCGTGCCCTGGGTATACCAGCCAGGGGCTGCTACAGTTAATGGTACACAGTTGATGGTACACAGGCCGAAAACGATAATGAATCAAGACCCTACTACATTTCCAAAGCCGAAAAACCGTGTGGGTTACAATTTAAGTGAGCTTGGGAAGGAACGCTCCTGAAGACGTCTCCAGACTGAAGGGTCAAAGCCGCTGGAAGCCTGGCTGTCTGGGCTTCCCGTCTCAGTGCAGCAAGGCACCGTGATCAACCACCCGTGATGGGGAAGGCCCTGGTTCAGTCTTTGTTTGGGGGTAAATAGCTGTGTGGTGTTGAGTGACTGTGATTGGCTTTTTCAGCTCCTTTAACACAAACTACAACCCACTCACAATCAACTTGGACAGATGTGGTTCAGTTGGTGTTTGTGGACTTGCCTTATTTCCTTCCAGCTCTTAAGTTCCAAAGTCTAACGGGGATGATAGATGTAAAATGCATGACTGTCGTCCTAATTTCTGCATGTGTTGATGGTGATCTGGAGAGGAGGGTTGTGGGAGAAGAACCAGGGAACCTCTTTCAGAAAGCAGAGGTGTTTTACTTGTTGCATCTGGGGGATGCTGTGTAGTTCTGATAGGGTTGTCTCTCCGTCTGTCTGTGAATGCCCTTTTGCTTCCACTTCAGCCCTTCTGATGACGCCCTTGGATGTAAGGTGGCTGCTGTATAACTCTCATACTTAATGTGTGTGATTGTTCCCATTGTCTTCGTGTTTAAAGTAACCACAAGAGGAGATGATCTGAGCTGTGTTAGCGAGAATGGAGTCATCAGAGGAGTAGAGTGCAGTAAAACTCATCCTGGCATTTCGCTTCTCTCATTTCCCCGCAAGCGGGCGGCCATTAATCCATTCCCACCTTCTAATGTCCTTGGTGTCCAGCTAGCTTTGCGGGGTGTGCACTGGTTTTACTGCACTGCCTCCATCTGTGCCAGGCATTTATACACAGCCACGTGTGCAAGTCAGAGCGTATGTGGTCCTCCCTTGCTCTCGGGGTTTCTGAATGGCCTCTCCACTGTCCCTAGATGGCAGGAACCATGGAAACAAGTGAAATGGTCAACGGTGCTGCTGAGCAGAGGACGAGCTCCAAAGAGTCCAGTCCTGTTCCCTCTCCCACCTCGGACCGCAAGGCCAAATCTGCACTTCCCGCCCAGAGTGCTGCCACCCTGCCAGCCAGGACCCTGGAGACGCCCGCGGCCCAGATGGAAGGCTTCCTCAATCGGAAGCATGAGTGGGAGGCCCACAATAAGAAAGCCTCGAGCAGGTAAAGACAGCACAGGGAAGTCACCCGGGTGCGGGTGGTCCAGCGTGCAGGATTGACATTCAGGTTTCTATTCTGTGACCAGTGTGTTCAGAAATGGAGGGAGAGTAGAACGCCCTCTGAGGAGAGGAAACACAGTGGGCAGGAATCTGACCTCAGGAATGACCTGAGGCTTATCCTGAGGAGGAGCTCACTATAGCAAAGTTGAACAGTCTCCTGAAGAGAAGTGACTTCATAGTATGGCTCCTCGTGGGATCCAGCTTTTGCTGATACTTCTCCCAACAGTCTCTAAGTTTATTATGTAACTGATGAGAAAGTAGGGGCTTTGAAAGGTTGTAAAAAGCATACTTTTTTAGACATCCAGTAAATGATAAAACTGAGATGAAAATCACATCTAATTCCAAAGCTTGTGTGCTTAGCTGGTCTACAAGATGTCTAAATTAATGTACACGTGGAGTGTCCACTGTACAAAGGGCTGTATCTGTGTCAAGTAAGGTCACAGTCTGATGTTCTCATTAAGTTTTGTATATTCTAACAGTTTGCCCCGTGCAGACCGTTGGCACACTCCTGAGTCCAGCTCCCCAAAGGGATGCCCCTGGACCTACTCTCTTGTCAGTAGCTGAACCACAGAAAGAGTGTCTCTAAGACTGGGGGAGATTGTACTTGAGAATAAGAAGCCTTGTTTGTGTTCCTGAACATAAGTGAAAAGCTTCGAGGGCAGCATGTGACAGAAGGGAAGGCTCGCACGTTTTCTGATACAGAGCTGCAGCCCTCCGCAGCTGCTCCTCAGCCTTATGCTCTGTTCCAAAGGGGTCGGGCGGGGCTGTTAGCTTGCTATAGATTCAGTGTAGAGAGGCTGTGGATAAGGGGCAGCCTGTGTGTGAAGATCGTTTTCATGAGTCTTTCGGCAAGGGTGAGCATAGCCTTGACACTTCTTTCTCTGCTGTGCCCGCTCAGGTCCTGGCACAATGTCTATTGTGTCATAAATAACCAAGAAATGGGCTTCTATAAAGACGCCAAGAGTGCTGCTTCTGGCATCCCCTACCACAGTGAGGTCCCTGTGAGTTTGAAAGAGGCTGTCTGCGAAGTGGCCCTTGATTACAAGAAGAAGAAGCATGTGTTCAAGCTAAGGTGAGA
This sequence comes from Micromys minutus, assembly GCF_963924665.1. Taxonomy (NCBI): domain Eukaryota; kingdom Metazoa; phylum Chordata; class Mammalia; order Rodentia; family Muridae; genus Micromys; species Micromys minutus. The sequence goes on along the minus strand of NC_137969.1, from coordinate 51,910,271 downwards.
ATTTTCAAGCTTATGGCTGTCTGAGCTTGGCTTTCCCACAAAGGTACTGTGATGGCTGTGTCTCCTCCTGCTGAGCCTGGTTGTGCATCTGAACCCAGAGGAAATATGAGCCTTCATTTCAGGGCCTGGAACACACAGTTCCTTGGCACTGCTGTGGGCTGTTAACACCACAGTATATAATGGTGGCTTTAAAAACCCCACTTGGAGTCCTTCTGGCTTATGCAGACTAAGGCATTACCATGTTTGCTACAGATAGGTCCTGTGAGTCATCCTAGAGCCTGAGGAAACAAACAGGAAGCACTGGGGTGGGGTAGGCCATCCTCCCCAACTCTTCCCACACTTCTGCATCCAAATAACTCCTCCTTGTGGGAGACACCCCCTCAAACCACATTCACACCCATGCTCCTTGTGTTTGGAGATGGGCAAACCATTTCATTTCGTAATAGTGTAAAAAGATAAGGCAAGGTGGGTGAGAGCGTGCTCAGTGGTAACAGTGCTTGCTACCAAGCCTGATTACGCAGCCTCCCTCCTCTAAACCCACATGGTGAAAAGGGAAGGAAGGGAGAGGAGAGAAAAAAGGAAAGGAAAAGGAGGGGAAGGGAGGAAAGGAAAGGTCATCCTGCGTGTTGTCTTTTTGACCTTCGAGAGTGTGCATACACATATATTTTCAAAATACCTTGTAAGTTCAAGAAGTAAATCAAACCTCTTGATGGCTGGTTATGTCACTTAGTGTGCCACTGATTGGCTCTGTCGCTTTGGATCTGACGAGCTTCATCTTAGTTGATCAAAGGTTCACACTGGGGGTTGTGGTTGCTGAGGCCTTTGGATCAGAGAGACAGACATTTTATCCTGAGAGTCCCAGATAGTTTGACCTCTTGACCGTTGCATCCTAGCACGCCCTCCTTGACCTCAGAGTCAGTCTGTTGCTGCACCCATAACACTAAACGTCCCAGGGCCACACCGATGGCCTCCGGGTGTGGCTGCTTTCATTCCCATAAGAAAAATCTAGAGAACTTTTTTTTTTTTTTTAATGTCAGTTGGGCAACTCTAGAATTTGCAGAGTGGGAGACATAAACTCAGAAGGGTACTCACCTTTTCTGAAGTTTTCTCTTGAACTCATTTCTGGTTAGCAGTTAAGAATCCAAGTGGTATTGGCCGTAACGAAGCCAAACCTTTTTAGAGGTTGGACTTTTCTGTTCCTTCTGTTGGATTAAAGCACCAGATTCCCTATGCGTATTGAATTTATCTGGTGAGTGTGTGGCTTCTTAATAACCAGGGGCCATTGTCAGGCCAATGCACCTCTCCAGGCCTGGTCAATGGCCCATGTAGAGCTCCGTTGGCATCTCTGAGGTAAAGTCCTCAGCCTGCTTGTCAGCCACCCTAGATAAGGGGATTGTGAGGTTTTGTTTGTTTTAGGTTTTTTGTTTGGTTGGTTTGGTTTGGGGTTTTTTTTTTTTTTTTTTTGTTCTGTTTTGTTCTGGTTTTTGAGACAAATTTCCTCTGTGCCCTGGTTGTTTTGGAAATTGAGCTATACACCAGGCTTGCCTGGAACTCACAGAGATTCTCCTACCTCTGCTTCCCAAGTACTGGGATTAAAGGTGTGTATCACCACACCCAGCCTGTATTTTTTATTTATATTTTTGAACTTTCTAATATAAAAATGTTGCCTACATAACTGTAAACTGTAATTTTCTTGAAATTCCAGACTAAGTGACGGCAATGAGTACCTCTTCCAGGCCAAAGATGACGTAAGTTACTACTCGTTTTCTTGGGTACCGAAGTTCATGGAAGTATGTGTGGGATATTCAAATGTCTGGTCTTCACAGCCACCAACACTGGGCTGAAAGAAGCAAATATCATCTTGTTGTCCCTCATTGGGGGGTTGGGGGCTAGAGCAGCATCCACTAGATTCAGTAGAAACTAGGAACAAGGCCCTTGCCTGCTAATCCACAGAACAAGGCACAGGGGGATGACCCAGAACACCATGTATGTCCTGATGCCCAGTCCAAAACCTCTACACCTCAGAGAAGAGAGGGTCACCTCAATGATCACAACATGTGCAGCAATTTAAATGTTAAAGGCCCACTTTCAAGAGAGATAACTCTGGAGAAGGGACATGGAGACATGTCAGATGGCTTTGTTGGTAAAGGGCCTGCCACCAAGGCTGATGACTTGTGTTTGATCCCCAGGACATACTTTATATAAAGAGAGAATCACATACACATACACACACACAAAATGAAAACTTTTTTTTTTTTAATTTAAGGAGAAAGCACTTTCTAGAATGAGAGTGATATGTCACAGCCTGAGACTAGCCTTCTAGATTCTGTACATATGTAGGACTGTATCCCAAATAACGGCCTGCAGAGAGAGCAGGGGCCCATCTGAAGGGAATTGAGAAAACAGATAGGCATTTAAGGACAGTGGCCCTACTTAGAAGCACTGGTGCCAAGTGTTTCAGCTGTCAGGCTTGGATCACCATGGAGGTAAAACCTGAACTCATGCCCACCCCCTTGACCAAGTCTTCCTGTGTCTCTTCCCTTATCTAGGAGGAAATGAACACATGGATCCAGGCTATCTCCTCTGCCATCTCCTCTGACAAGCACGACACATCGGCCAGCACCCAGAGCACGCCAGCATCCAGCCGGGCGCAGACCTTACCCACCAGCGTCGTCACCATCACCAGCGAGTCCAGTCCTGGCAAGAGGGAGAAGGACAAAGAAAAAGACAAAGAGAAACGGTTCAGCCTTTTTGGCAAGAAGAAGTGAACTTCCCTGTTGTCCTGCCCTTCTCTTACCTTTAGTAAGAGTCCAGCATGCGAGCTCAGACCAACACATTACTCTGTGCCTAATGTTCCTCCATGTAGTTGATCTTTTTTCTTTTTTTTTTTTTTTTAATAAATTTTTTAATTTATATAGTATTTCTGAGGGGTGGGGGAAACATACTGAAACACTTTATCTCCAAGTTTAAAAAGTTTGAGGTACAGAGGGAAGGCCAGATTTTTTTAATGAAATTATATAGATTAGATCTCAATATTTAAACTGTTCCTCAATTTTGTGAGGCTGTGTTGGAAATAACCCGCCTCTGATGCTGTTGGTATGCAAGGCAGCGGTGCTTACATAATACTTCCTGTGCTCTCCAGAGACGATGGACCCATTTCCTGACACTACTCTCCCTTCACTTCCGTGGTTACCCTGAGTCTTGACTTACAAGTGCCCTCGATGGGTGTAGCCTTTATTAAACAGATCGTGTATTCTGATCTCTCGCTGCCGCCACAGTGCAGCTCCATGTAAACCTACAGGCCAAACCGTTTGTATCAGGCATCATTTACTAACACGTGACACGCGGCTTTTCTGCATCAATTGCTGTGACAGTTGAGAGTGTTGGTATACAAGAAGGAATAGAAAATTGATAAGGTTTTAAATAATCTGTAATTTCAACCTTTTTTTCTGAAATACATTATATTGTATGTTTGAAATAATTCTAGTACAAAGTATAATAAAACTAGATGTATAATAAACCCTTTAAATCATTGCTAAGTGTATAAGTGGAACTGAAGCATTTACTGGACAAAGTAATGTTACTCTAATGGTTACTTGCTCATGCGTGGCCACACTGTTATAATTTGCTTCATACCTTGCTATTTGATACATAGTGTGCATTTCTCTGTCACTGTAACTATTGTAATGACAAATTTTCATCTTACTGCACAATCAAAATGGCATCGATAGGAATGACCTCCAGAGTCTGAGCCTGGACAGGGAGTGGGCGCTCAGGCCTGGTGCTCCATCGTACGACCTGTACCTCTCAACTTTTGCCCTGTTAAATATATGCTATGTCATTAAATGCTTTTAAATCTAGCCTTGTGACTAATGGGTGTTTTTCCTTTCCTGTCTAAACATGCCTAATAGGAAAATATAGTGAGGCTGGGTCCTCTATCACACTGCGTGTGTGTGTGTGTGTGTGTGTGTGTGTGTGTGTGTGTGTGTGTGTGGTTGTGTGTGTGTCCTGGCTTTGAAAGCTATAACAAATGAAGAGGAGTGGTGAATGGTGACACTTTTCATGTTTTTGAGCTTGTTGTAGCCTTGAGCCCAGCACAAGGAGAGGCAAATGTTTCATGAAAAAGAACAAGGGCTGATAAATACCTTACACCAAAGCTGTACTGCTCCTGCTGTCCCCCCTTATGGAATAAAAGCTGTCCTTGGTAATATGCAAACACCTTGACCTGTGGTAGTGTTCATACTGCTCTGGAGTCATTGTTATTTTGAGTCCTCTCCAACGTCATTTGCCACAGCACTTCCCTGTGCTTAGGGCTTCTGAGGTGGACAGTCGGAGGCATCTTGGTTGTGGTGTCTTTCAAATCCAGCAGTCAATGTATTTCTGGTCAAGGTTAGGCCTCAGCAAAAAACACTAGGCAAAGCTTGTTCTGCATTTAGGACCTTGCCAACCAAGCCCTGGTTTATTGTGTCCCTGTGTGATGGGGTCACAGAGGCAAAAGGCTTGTGAAAGTTGCCACTTGGCATTCACTTCTCCCTTTGAGGATTTGTCACACTTCGGAGACCCACTGTGTCTCAGGTGGGAATGGGGGCAGAGGAATGCTATCAGGTTTCTGAAACTAAGTCTTAAAAGGCCATTTCGTCTTACAGACACGGACTTTTATGAAGCCAAATCCTAGCACACACAGGACATCCCCCAGGAGATTGGAGTTGTCATTTTAGACTGTTTTAGTAAATTATTTCTATTATTCCCCAAGCGTAATTTTCTGAGGGAAATCTGTTGCTCAGTGTTTTAATTTCCCACCCAAGGTGTTCATCTAAGTAATGGTTCTCGACCTCTGAGTCAAGATCTGAGGCATCCTGCATACCAGGTACTTATTATTAATAACAAAATTATGGTTATAAAGTAGCAACAAATTTTATGATTGGGGTCCCTACCACACGAACCGTGTCAAAAGGTCAGCATTAGGAATGCTGAGAACTTACCGTAAGCAGGGCACTGTCCTACCCACCTAATGAAGGTGCCTGAGTGGACTGAAGTGCATCGGTGCTTTCATGCTACCAGCAAGAAACATCTACCACGTCTTTCCTTGCTGGTTACAGGGCCTTGTTCTTGTGCACATGTGATCATTTCATCTTAGTTATACCTTAGGTTTTCTGCTTTTTGGGACCAGGGTGGTTGTTAAACTGGGATTCCTGCCAGCACCGTGACAAGTATGCCCCTCCAGGAAGCAGCGCTCAGGCGTCTTAAGTGGCACGGTCCTTGCTATGCACTCCCACCCCTCTTGCCTTTGGGAGGGACTAGATTTCAGAGGCGAACACCACGGTACATAACTCAAGTTCTGTCTGCCTGGTGCTCCTCTGCTTTTGAATACCTTTGCCTGTGCTCTGGCTGCCCTGGAACTCACTCTAGTCCAGGCTGTCCTCAAACTGCCTGCCTCTGCTTCCCGAGTGCTATCAGATCCTAATTGTCTCCCTGTATTTTTCAATCACAACTGACTTGGGAGAGCAGACACTGGTTACTAAACAGGAAGGACTTCAAGGAGCTCTGATCCTATTACTCTTCAAAGTACGATCTGCAAAACTTGCTCCAGAAGCTGGTAGAGGAATGCTTCAGATACATCTATAGCAAAGAGCTGATGTGGGGTGACACACATTTGCATGTGAGGCTGGAGAGACAGCTGAGCAGTTAGGACCACTTGGTTGTTCTTGCAGAGGACCCAGGTTGGGTTCTCAGTACCTATACCTGGCAGCTCATATCCTGCTGTAACTATATAATTCCAGGAGATGGAACACCTGGCTTCCACAGGCACCAGGCATACATGTGGTGCACATACATAAATGCTGGCACACGTACACATAATCTTTTAAATTTACACAACAGCGAAATCCCTGTCTTAGTTAAGGTTTTACTGCTGTGAAGAGCCACCATGACCACAACAACTCTTATAAAAGATAACATTTAATTGGGGCTGGTTTACAGTTTCAGAGGTTTAGTCCATTATTGTTTATCATTGCAGAAAACATCATGGCATGCAGGTAGACACGTTGCTAGAGAAGGAGTTAAGAGTTATTTTTGTTTAAGATTTATTATGTATATTCTGCCAACATGTATCCCTGCATGCCAGATGAGGTCACTAGACCTCATTATAGATGGTTATGAGCCACCATATGGTTGCTGGGAACTGAACTTAGGACCTCCAGAAGAACTACCAGTGCTCCTAACCTCTAAGCCATCTCTGCAGCCCAGAAGTGGACAGTTCTGCATCTTGAGGCTACCTGCCACACATAGCTTGAGTGTAGACATCAAAGCTTGCCCTCACAGTGACACACTTCCTCCAACAAGGCCATACCTCCTAATAGTGCCACTTCATGAGCCAAGCATTCAAACTCATGAGACTGGAGACCGTTCCTATTCAAATCACTACACCTGCCAAAGGATCAGCAAGAAAACCACCAGGCAGGAAGAGCCTTGAGTTGAGAATAGAGAATGATCTCGCTTGCATGTTTGCCCTGTACCTACAAAGCCTGTGCCTGCTCCTTGGTGAGCTCTGCTCATTGTGTTCCCACAGAGATGGACTGGGCAGTGGCAATGTTGGGACCACAGTAGCAAGTTTGGAAGTAAGGTCTTCCAAAAGAGGCTGGAAGGAGGCAGAATATCTCACATTCCTCAGGAGGGGAAGGACCTGTTCATTTAAATTGGGACATTTAACATTCTTGGAAGGGAGATGGATGAAAAACTATGATCTGGTCCTTGGGTTCTGGAGCTGGGAAAGGGTCTGTATAGCACTCAGAGCCCAGCCAAGAGAAGTGTCATTTCCACTTTGGCTGTAAGCAGCATTTACAAGTGTTAACTGCTAGTGCACATATAAGGTGCTCCTCTTAGCCATCTACCCATGTTTGTCACTCATGTGACCTCAGAGATATTGCTAGTACTAAGAGCAGAAGTGTCACCACAAAGAAGGAAGGACACCCATGTCAGAGCTGGTGGGCCAAGACCATAGAGAGTCTGAAGCTTCAACAAGGTCTTCCTGACCTTATGACTCACATCTTCACTCAGCTGTGTTATGTCTAAATCTTGGAAGGAGGATGTCTGTCTGGTTTCTCTTCGGTCTCCTGCTGTTGAGTGTGACCATCCATACAGAAGGCATGCTTTGCTAAGAAATGAGGTGCTTGAGCAGAATCGAGCAGAGCATGCAAGAACAACGCCTAGGCCAGTCACTGGTGATATGATAATGGAGCTGAGCAACTGGTTTTACTTGTTTTCTTCTTTGCTCTCAGATAGTGACTTTATCTTGCTAATAGTAACAGGTAACATTGGCTATGATGTCATGCCAAGCAAAGTGCTGAGCTTGTGAGTCGCATTATCTGCAACCATGGAAACATCTTGATTGCACAAGGGAGGCACATACAGGTCAGTGTTTGTGCTTAGAACAATAATTCCAGGGCCTGGAATCCTGACACCCTCTCCAGTGCTCGCACTGTACCAACGTCTACTGTGTTCCTTCCTGCTCCTCTGATCTGAGAAGCAGTGGCCTCAAAAATGCCAGCAAAGGCAAAGCAACTGGTAACCCACCAACACCCTGAGGGCAGGCGATCTTGGGAAGGGATATGGAATGGTTGATATCTGGAACTGACTCCCAGGGGCTTGTGTTTGAAGCTGTTTGTGGCAGTTTTGAGGGCTGTCGAGTCTGATTGAGGGAATTAGATCTCGGGGATCTTTGGAGGTCAGACCTGGTGCTCTAGTTTCTACCCATTCTTGTTTCCAGTCCCAGTGAATAACCAATAGCCTACCACCCCTGCCACATGGACCAAAACTACTGAAGCCATGAGGCAAAATTAAATTTTCCTACCTTGTTTCTGTTAGACACTGCTGTCACAGCTACATGGGAAAGGACTAATAGAGACCACAGAGGCTGTGCTGTATTCATTCAACATCTGTGCAAACCCAGACTGATTGATTAATTCATGGATTGATTGACTGATTTATTGATTGATTGGCTGATCAATCTTTTTGTAGGTAGGAACTCCTGGATAATCTTCCTGCCTCTGCCTCCCAGGCCAAACCTAGGTTCCTGTGTGAGGAGTGGTATGTGTTTTATGCAGATGCGTAGGTATGCAAGCATGTGGTGGCCGGAAGACAACCTCAGATACAGTCACCTAGAACTGTTCACCAGCCAGCAAGGACCCATTGTGATGCCATTACTTTATTTTATTCCTTCTCTGAATTATCAGAACTACAAGTGAATTTTAAATATTAAGACATCTGATATTCCCAAAAAAATCTAAGTGAGAACCTAGCAGCAGGAACTGAGGTAGAAGCCATGGAAAAATGCTACTTCCTGGCTTGCTCTTCCTGGCTTCCTCAATTTGGTTTCCTATATATCTCAGGACCAGGGACAGCACTGCCTACATGAGCTGGATCCTTCCAAAGCAATCAGAAAACATTCCCACAAGCTTGCCCACAGACAATTTGAGGTTTCCTTTTCTCAGATCCCTCTAGCTTGGATAAAGTTGACAAAAATCTAATCAGGACACGGTACTTCCTTTAGTTTACCAGTTGACTGTCAATGGTTTTTCTAAATGGGTAAATTTCTTCCTACGGTTTCCCAAATTTTCACATTTATATCTAATACAGTTATGAAGCAGCAACAAAAATAATTCTATGTTTGGGGTCACTACAACATGAGGAACTGTGTTAAAAGGTCACAGCAAGGTTGAGAAGCACTGTCTAGATAGTTCATCTTTTTTTTTTATGTATTTATTTATTTATTATATATAAGTACACTGTTGCTTTCTTCACACACCAGAAGAGGGCATCTGATCCCATTACAGATGTTTGTGAGCCACCATGTGGTTGCTGGGATTTGAACTTAGGACCTCTGGAAGAGCAGCCAGTGCTCTTAACCACTGAACCATCTCTCCAGCCCAATAGTTTATCTTTTAAACGAACTGATCCAGGACAATTGTGCTTATTTATACTTTAAAAGAATGTGTGTAAGTAAAGGAAAGTCTTGTTTTCAGCATCAACAGCATGGGCTCAGCTCTTGGTACCTGAGGTGTCCTTTGTTAAAGACATGGTCCTGTATTGCCATCTTCAGGAAGAGACATCTGCACTGTCTTGTGAGGTCTGTTAGCAGATAAACAGAAGACAAATGTGCACTTTGTAGTAGTGCAGTCTTGAAAGAAGATCTGAGAACTACGGTTTAAGAACAGAAGAGTGTCACAAACTGCTGATTCTGATATTTTAAATGAAAATTTGGATGTGTATAAACACTCATAAATAAATGTGTCTGTCCTTCTGTTCCAAAGCAAACCAATGTTTACTACACAGCTTTGCAGATGACCTAGACTGAGCCAAACTCCAGTTCAGGCCCAGTTCAACTTTTCAGGGAGGGAGGTTAGTTTACCTAAGGTCATTAGCCTTCAGAATAAAAGATCTTTGCTTTCACAGGGCCTAAGAAAAGAAGCCTTATGAAAAAAAATTACTCTTTAGTATTACTCCTTAATAATTTCTTACTGTTTGTAATTTGTAGGGAAATTAAGGTCTTTAAATGCTGCTGAAAGGCAGATTTGGTAAGGGCTAACTGTGAAGAGGAATTTCCAGTGTATGGGAAACACTCTAGTTTGTATCCAGAATGTTCATCAAGGGCAGTGCAGGGTCTGGGAGAAACTGGAGGGGTAAATTTAGGAGACCCAAAAAACAGTACAAAGAAGAGAGGAGAGGAGAGGAGAGGAGAGGAGAGGAGAGGAGAGGAGAGGAGAGGAGAGGAGAGAGAAAACAAGTCCATATAACATAAATCACTTTCTCAGACCTTTACAACTTATTTAAGCTTTCATAACTTCAGACCTTAAAACTATTTTTGCTTTTGTTTTTCTAGACAGGGTTTCTCAGGCCTGGCTGTCCTGGAACTCATTCTGTAGACAAGGCTGGCCTGGAACTCGGAGATCCACCTACGTCTTGTTAGGAAAAATATAAAGAGAGTAGGAGGGTATGTTCTATGGAGGTGTACTGAGGTATGGGGGTGAGGGGGATGCTCCTGGGGGACCCATGTTGGGCATCTCTTCCTGCTGAGGGACCACATGGTGGTATAGTGTAGAATAGAGTTTATTCAGGGCATGGAGAGGGGAGTTAAGAAGGTAGTAGGGGCAGAGAGAGAAGAGGAGTAGAGAAGTAGAGGCCAGCCCTGAGCACATGGGGGGGGGGGGACAAGAGAAGAGAAAACAAGAGAAGAGAGCAAGAAAGCAAGAGACTGGTGGAGGATGCAATCAGCCCCTTTTATAGTGCCAGGTAACTATGAGGTGGAGCATACCTGGCTGTTGCCAGGTAACTGTGGGGTGGAGTTTATAGAATCCTAACACATCTGTCTCCCAAGTGCTGGGATTAAAGGTGTGCACCAACACCATCCAGCCTTTTGTTTTCTTTTGTTTTTCTTTTTTTGACATTAAAAAAAATAACTTGCATTTACACACTTTTGTAATTAAGTTTTTACATCCTCAGACCTTCATAATTTGTATTTACATACTTTAAACATGTTTTAGACTGTCATAAGTTCACACCAATATAACTCCGCAAGTGGGAAAGGTAAGGAAGGGGTTGTACAGTGGATGCGATGTTGATTTGCTGCTGTATATAGAAGGTTTGGGTTCAGGATTGTGGAAATGTCTTCTCTTTGGTGGTGAGAGAGAGTCAGGTGCATTTAGAGAGACTGTAGCAGGGCTCTGGGGATTGGTTCTTATGCTTTCTCTTAATCTGGATCCCAAAATCACACAGGAATCTACGCGATCAATAAAGTTACTAACAGCCAATGGCTGCGCAGGGAGATGGGAGTCTTAGATTTTTCAGACAAGGGCCGAGAAGAAGGAGCAGAATGGCCATGACAGAGGCAGAGATCGGACTTAAGAGCTGCAGGGAAGAAATCAAGGAAGCAGTCCCAGGGGCCACTCTCCTGACTGGATCTGGGGAAGCAGAGATATAATATAGATTTTTAAAAGCGATAACTCATATCGGAGGGGAAAGTAAGTTAGTCACGTGGGGTTAGTGTTGTAAGACCCCGAGGAGTCTTAGCCCAGGGGCGCTACCCACAGAATACAATTAGACGACAGACCGCTGCAATGACAAGAGGTTTTATTCCATGTACATGGCGTTGCTCATCCTCGCAGGGAGAGTCAACCACGAACTCAAAAAGCACATATCTTTTATGCTTTTTTTGTGAGGGGGGTGAACTACTATTTTACCATTGGTCAGCAGTATAATTTTTAGAAAGAGGAGAGGAAGAGGGAGGAAAGGGGGAAGAAACTTTGGCAGTAAGGTTGTTAACAATTTGCATTCTCCTTGGGATTCAGTACAGGGAGGGGTAGGGGAGCTGTTCCTAAAGCAGTCATTTTTGTTTTGCCTTAACTCAGCTTGGTCAGTATAGCTTGACCTGTCCACTAAAACTTTGTTTTTACATTTTCAGAACCTTGTTTATATGTTTTAAAACTTTGAGGGGTTTTGTCCTTGTTTTGTTTCTCAGAATTGGGTGATTAGAGCATGGGCTAATTATGACACGTGTCAGGACCCTATCTAGGGCTTTCTAGAAGGCCAGGTGGCTATCAGTCAGATTATTCTGTGTTTTTTTTTTTCTGAGAATTACTCTGGGCCATTGTTTTCATTTGTCAGGCACAGGCGAGATCTCATAGCCTTGGGATGACTGGAAAGTCTCTGAGTCTGACTATAACCATTTCTCTGTCTTTAGGGTCTCACATTCTAAGAATGGAGTGTTTTGGAAAAATCTCAGAGCCCCTAAAAACCTTGTTTTCTACATTAGGGGGAAGCCCTGCCATTGCACTGTTAAAGCATATTAAAATTAACACCAGCATCTGTGGCTTTCATTTCAGGGAACCAGAGAACTCTGGCATGTAGTGGGTTAGAAGCATGATTACTGTAACTAATAAATAGTGTCCTGTGTTGAAGGAGGGATCAGTGTTGTTATTTGGGGTATGTGTGTATGTGTGTGTGTGTGTGTGTGTGTATGTATATATGTATGTATGTATGCATGCATGCATGCCTGGAGGGATGTGTGGTGAGTCATAATGGGTGAAAGAGCAGCTTGGTGGACTGTTGCGTTGGCGTAATCATTGTCTTTACTGGCAAGAAATGTGAGTGATCATTGTTTGGTAAGGGAAGTTGGAAGGAATAGAATCCAAGATGGTGGGAGAGACCGGAGGCCTCTGCAGTCAGGACTTGAAAGAAGAACTGGGAGCAGATGTGAGGGTAGATTTTGTTGGGGATGCAGAGGAGCAGAAATGGGAAAGGCAGTCTAAAGTGAGGCATTTGTGGGTTGGGGTGAGAGAGAACCTAAGATGGGCGACTGAGGGAAAGGACAGTTGAGCTTTAGAACGTGAGATTTGGTAACTCCTGGAGCTGAGGAAAGTGACAAAGGAGGCCAACAGCAAGAGAAGGGCTCTAAAGGAGGCAGCCATCAGTGGTGACAGTCTGAAGGGGAGGCTGGGAAAAGGTAGGCACATTGGGGTTTGTAAATGAGTCTCATAGAAAGGGATTTATGATGTCAACAGGGAAGCAGAGGGGGATACCAAACAGTACAGAGAGAGTACAAGTGGAGGCTGAGAAAAACAAGGGGGGGATACATAAAGGTGTCTTGGGAGTTGTTGTCAGGATAGAAGGCAAAATGTACGTTATTGGCGGAAAGACCGTTCTTCCCACTGAGGACCTAGCCATGGGGGAATGAGGGGAGAAGAGTGGGAAAACCCCGGCAGGAGTGTTCAGGGTGGCGTGTGGAGGCATCTGCAGGACGGGCTGTGTTCTCTGACTGTGGGAGAAGGAGAGGGCCAAATGAACAGTTGGTGTGGGTTTAGGCTGGTCAGTCAGTATCATCGGAGATCTGAGAAGAATAAATTATAGTCAGAGGTGTGGCCTGTGTATCAATTGAAACGACAGACTTTTTTTTCTGTTTAATAGTTTTTTCATTGGATAGATTATATACATTTCAAGTGTTATCCCCCTTCCGTGTTCTCTCTTCTCCCCTCCCCCTGCTTCTATGAGGATGCCCCCCTTCCCCCACTCCTCCCCACTCCCACCCTCCCCTCCCCCACCCATTCCCACCTCACCACCCTGGCATTCCTTACACTGGGAAAACTAGCCTTCATGGGACCAAAGGCCTCTCCTCCCACTGATGCCAGACAATGCTATCCTCTGCTACATGTGCAGCTGGAGCCGTGGGTCCCTCCATGTGGACTCTTTGGTTGGTGGTTTAGTCTCCAGGAGCTCCCAGATAGTTGTCTTAGGCTACTGTAGTCTTGATGGCTGGGCAGTGGTGGTGGATCTTCAGCTGTTATACAGGGCAGTGGGCATCAGGCTGTCAGACGCAGAGGAACTTGGGAAGATTGACCTTACTTAGACTAGGCAGAGTAAGATAATCAATCCAAGGTATTCACACTTTGAGCAGAGTCCTGTAGCAGGTGGAGGTATGAAGCAGTTTGTCAAGTGGATAGTGTTACCTCAGTTAAGATGGAGGGCTTGTCTGGTGTTATGGTCTTCTTTAGACACCATAAGCTTTGTGTTAGGCACGAGTGTGTCCCTATAAATAAAAAGTTAAACATCTTAAATGACTTATTCAGTTTGAGAGCTGTCTATTTAGTATGTTTGATTTTAGGGTTAGCTTTGACTTAGGTGTATGAAGTTTAAGAAAGAGAGAGTGAGTGGAAAAATGAAATTCTGCTGAAGGGAAGAGGGAGAAAAGAGTGTTTGGAGGCGTAGAACCGAGTAAGGTAGAAGATACTTGGGGATCTTGTGTAAACTGCAGAAGGAGGAATTCGGCCCGAGGAAAAGACAAAGCAGGCAGTTTCAGCGGGGCGGGGCGGCGGGGGGGGGGGAGGACTTTTGGATTTGGAGGTAGCTCAAAGAAGCAAGATGGACAGACTGTGGACAAGAACTGAGAAACAATGTAGTATGTAGGCCAGTCAGGAAAAGAAATGGAATGTGTTTCAAGACAGGAAAGGGTTAAGTTGGGGAAGTAGCTGTAGCCTTAGCAGCAATCCGCCTTCCCGCAGAGGCCGGAGGGTGGCTGCGCCTGTAAAAGCAGTGGGGGTGGGGCCGTCGGCGAGCAGAGCTGGCGTCGGAAGCAGTGCTGGAGGTGGGGAGGCTGTGTGCTTCAGAGATTTGGAGTGCTGAGAGGAAAGGGGACCCCTGGCGGCTGAGGGAGGCAGGGACTGTCACAGTGGCTACAGCTTTCTCTGAATTCACTGAAGAGGGAGGACGAAGGAGGAGGAAAAGGCAGGCAGCTGGCAGCAAAATGGGTACCTGCAGTCTGTTACAGTGTTCTTGAGAGGTTTAGATACCCAGGAGGAGAACAGGAAACACAAAGGAAAAGTTTGGAGCCGCCGAGAAGCAAGGGGAGACAGGCAGAGGCACAGGACATCTTGGAGAGGGGACACAGGGACTGGTGGAGACTGGCATGTGTTGGAGAGGTGAGGGCTTTATCTCCTTTTTCATTCGTACTCACAAAATTGTAAAGATTTTCATTTGATTGTTTTAATTGGGAATGTAAGATCTATTTTTTGAGTGTTAGGATGCTCTCTCATAATGTGAATGTGAGTGTTGGAGTCGGGATGGGGGGAAAGAGGATTTTTTTCCTTTGCTAGTGGTAGCCAGTAGCCTGGGTTGAGAGCCAAGGGCATTCCTTGGACTCACGTCGCTGATAAAGGGGCCTCTGAGGGAGTGATTGTCACCCAAGCTCCATCTTATAGAGGGGGACAAAGTGGGTTCGAGGGAAAATCCAGAACCTGTGGACATAGTTTTTGACAGTTAAGAAGGTCATGGGATTCAGGTAAAACAGCCACCAAGTGAAAGAAAAATTGCCAGGCAAGCCACATTGAACACAATGACCCTTACAGACAACCAAGAGAGTCCACCATGGCGGCTGCGGTCATAGTGGGGTGTATTCTCCTCCCCTGTGCAAGACACAGCTGGGATGCCAGACATTCCACAGTCTCACACTTGGGGTGGGGGAGGGGATGTTTAGGATGGGCAGGAAGGGAAAACTCAAAATTCGATGCTGCTGAATGAAATAAAAGGGTATTGCCTGGTCTATAAGGTGAGAGAACCGGGTCTTAAATATTACCTAAATTATAAACTTTTTGAGTGTTGGACCTTGGTGTTTTGTCTGAGGAGTGAGTCAATGTCTATATAATAGACCTTGGAAGCTAGCTTTAGGGATGTGTCTCAGTCAGGGTTTACTGCTGTGAACAGGCACCATGACCAAGGCAACTCTTAAAAGGACAACATTTAACTGGGGCTGGCTTACAGATTCAGAGGTTCAGTCCATTATCATCAAGGCAGGAGCATGGCAGCATCCAGGCAGGCATCATGCAGGAGGAGCTGAGAGCTCTACATCTTCATCTGAAGGCCTCTAAGGGAACACTTGCTTCTAGGAAGCTAGGATGAGGGTCAGAATGCTCACACTCACAGTGACACACTCCAACAGGGCCACACCTCCCAATAGTACCACCCTTAGGCCAAGCGTATTCAAACCACCACAAAATATAATAGTTTTTAGCAAGAGAAAAGGGGACAAAACCATTGTTTGTCATACTGGGGCCTGCTAAGCCCTTAATAACATACACTAGCTTCTAGCTAGCTACTCTTTAAAAGAACCTTAGATTGTAAGTAAATGATCCTTATCCTACCTATTCTTACTACTCAGGAGTAGGTCTCTTTAATTGGTGACCCAGTTAGTTTTGTCATCTTGACACAAATTAGAGTCACCTGGGAAGAGGAAATCCTAATTGAGGAATTGCCTCCATCACAATGGTCTGCGTCATATATTTCTTGGTTAATGGTTTGTGTGGGAGGATCTAGTCTACTGTGGGTGATGCACTTTATGCAGATAGCTCTGGGTTATATAAAAAGCAAGCAGAGCAAGAGAGTAAGAAGTATTATTTATGCTTCAGTTCCTGCATCCATGCCTTTTAGACATGTAAATAAAGCTTAGTCAGGAACCCCACTACAACCAAGTATTACAGGATATTTGATTAGTTGTACATAGAAAACCTAATTGTTAGTAACATATAAACGCTTAAGTAGATCTCAGCTGCGGTTAGGTGTCCTGTAGAGATGCAGTTTAGGTAAAAATGTTAAAGAATGGAAAATTCTTGCCTATTTTAAAACAAGTTGCTTGGGAAAGGCCTTTTGTTCTCTGCTCTATAGCCCAAGGCAAAGTCAGCTGGGTGACCTTAAGCTACCCCAGTAAGTGAAATGGTTCTGCCCCTAATGACTAGGCTTGGAGTCCCTCCCACCATGACAGAGACATGGTTCAGCTTAACAAGGTGTATGGGAGGAGCTAAAGACTTCATTGATAATCAATTGGACCTTTGATAGGTCTCTCTTTTGGATTGGCAGAGCCTTAAAGGAAGGAGCTCCTGAGATAGGGATTTCCTCCCTGGGCTTGTAGGAACAATGAGAAGCTGCTGGCAGGACTCAGGTCAAGCAGTATTCTAGAAAGGAGAGCTAAGAAGACCTCTTGGGTAAGAAAGGTAGACTAGCTTGGTAGAATGATACAGATAGACATTTCTAAAGAGTTAGTAGTTTAGTTATAGAGTCAGGCTTATAAATAGATAGTTTGTATATAGTTAAGAAAATAAATTTACCTGGCTGACATATCAGGATTTTACTCCAGTTTATGCCTCCTATTGGTATAAAGATTAGATAATTTAAATGGTTACATATTATAACCAAGGCTGCACCTGATAACTAGAACCAGTGATATCACTCACTTAAGATAACTATACATAGATCTAAAACTCCAGAACTTGAACTGGACCAAAAAGCCAAAAGCACTTTGGTACACCTCACATCTTAATGACTGTTGAAGAGCAGCCACCTTGCCTTCCCTGCAGCTGAAGAGTTTTTACCAGGATCCTCCCTCTCAAACTACCCTGAGACTGGAACCAGCCTTCGATTGAGAGAGTTGCACAGATGAGGGGACAGGACTAGAATCGCAGTCAGGAACTTTAAAGGTGCGGATCTTGTGTGATGACCCATTACTCTGCCTGGAGAGTGCTCTGGGGTGCACCCAGCACCTAAGCAGTGTGCTATCCCCATTGGAGCTCCTTTGTCCTGCTACCTCTCTGTCTACCTTCCCCCACTCCAATCCCCAGTACACCATTTCTCCCAGGGGCATGCTTAGCTGCTGGGAGACTTGTGCTGCACCCTGAGTGTCACTGTCCAGCCAAAGGCACCCACCAGAGATTAGCTGTACCAGAAACATCAAGATTAGGCCCCCTCCCAATCAATACTTGCTACATCAGGAACACCCAGGAACAATCAGCAACAACCAGATGGCGAAAGGTCAACCTAAGAACACAATCAACAACATCCAGGGCAATATGATACCCTCAAGTAGCAGCAAACCCCAGATATCCTAAAACAACCAAAGCATAAGAAAATGTTCTTAAATTCAACCTTATAAACATGATAGAGGCCTTTAAAGAGGAGCTGAATACATTCCTCAAAGAAATACAGGAAACTACAATCAAACAGGTAGAGGCATGTAAAGGAGAAACAAATCACTTAAAGATATACAGGAAAATACAACTAAACAGGTGAAGAAAATAAAACTTTTCAAGACCTGAAAATGGAAATAAAAGCAATAAAGAAAACAAACTAAGGGAATCCCAGAGATAGAAAACTTAAGGAAGAAAAAAGGAACAACAAAGGTAAACATCATAGAAGAGACTGATATGTCAGCCAAAAGACCAGAATAAAATTTTCAACAAGATCATAGAAGAAAACTTTCCCAACCTATAGAAACAGATACCTATAAACATACAAGAAGCAAACAGAACATCAATTACGTTGGGGTGAGGGGGAAGAAATCCACTCACCACATAATTAAAACAGTAAATCTACAGAACAATGAAAGAATATTTAAAGCTGCAAGGGATAAAGGCCAAGTAACATACAAAGACAAACCTATCAGAATTATACTCATCTTCTCAACAGAGACTCTAAAAGCTAGAAGAGTCCAGACAAATATCTTTCAGTCTCTAAAAAGCCACAGATGTTGACCTACACTGCTATACCAGGAAAACTCACAGTCATCACAGATTAAAAAAAAAGATATTTCAAGACAAAACCAAATGTAAACAATACCTATCCATAAATCCAGACCTACAGAAAATACTAGAAGGAAAACTCCAATCCAAGGAGGTTAACCACACTCAAGAAAACCAAGAAAATTCTATACCAGCAAAAACAAAACAAAGGAAACACACACACACACACACACACACACACAATCCAACATCACTGCCTCAGGGTTTCCATTGCTATGAAGATAAACTATGACCAAGGCAACTCTTATAAAGGACAACATTTAATTGGGGCTGACTTACAGTTTCAGAGGTTCAGTCTATTATCATTATGGAAGGAAGCATGGCAGCATCAAGGCAGGCATGGTTCTGGGAAAGCTGAGAGTTCTACATCTTGATCTGAAGGTAGCTAGAAAAAGACTGTCTTCCAGCCAGGAAGAGGGTCTCAAAGCCCAACCCCATTGTGACACACTTTCTCCAACAAGTCCATATCTCCAAATAGTGCCGTTTCCGGGACCAACCACATTCAAAGAACCACAATCATAAACATCAAAATGGCAGGAATTTACAATCATTGGTCATTAATGTCTCTCAAAATTAATGAACATAATTTCCCAATAAAAGGTTACAGACTAACAGAATTGATGTAAAAACAGGATCCATTATTCTGTTGCATACAAGAAAAAAACTTCAACAATAAAGATAGAGCTTCAGAGAAAGCTGGAAACGTTTTGAAGCAAATAAACCTAAAAAAAAAGAAGGCATAGTCATTCTAATGTCTAATAAAATAGACTTTCAACCAAAATTAATCAAAAAAGATGGAGAAAGACACGTTATACTCAACAATGGAAAAATCTACCAAGATGGCATCTCAATTCTAAACTCTAGATATAATGGCACCCACATGTGTGAAAAAAAAAACATTGCTAAAGCTTAAATTACACACCAAACTCAACACATTAATGGTTGAAAATTTCAGCACTACACTCTCACCAGTAAACAGGTCATCGAGACAAAAACTAAACAGAAACAATGAAACTAATATATGTAATGAACAAAATAACATATATCTATAAAATATTTCACATAAACACAAAAGAATATACTTTCTCTCAAAATATCACTATTTGCTGATGACATGATAGTATACTTAAGTGACCCCAAAAATTTCACCAAAGAACTCCTACAGCTGATAAACAACTTCAGCAAAGTGGTTGGATATAAAATTAACTCAAAGAAATCAGTAATCTTTCTCTACTCAAAGGATAAACATGCTGAAAAAGAAATTAGGGAAAAGATACCCTTCACAATAGTCACTCACAAACAATATGAAATACAAAAGTGTGACCCTAACTAAGCAAGTGAAAGATCTATATGACAGTAACTTCAAATCACTGAAGGAGGAAATTGAAGAAGATCTCAGAAGATGGAAAGATCTTCCATGCTCATGGAATAGAAAGATCAACATTGTAAAAATGACCATCTTACCAAAAGCAATCGACAGATTCAGTGCAACAAAACAGATCAAAGGGATACAAACTGGAAAATAAGAAGTCAAAATGATATGACAGTTAAGATGATACTTAAGTGACCCCCAAAATTCCATCAGGAAACTTCTAAAATTGATAAACAACTGCAGCAACGTGGCTGGATATAAAATTAACTCAAACAAATCAGTAGCCTTCCTTTACTCAAAGGATACCCATGTTGAGAAAGAAATTAGGGGAAGGACACTCTTCACAATAGTTATAAATAATATAATATACCTTGTTGTGACTCTAACTAAGGAAGTGAAAGATCTGTATGACAAGAACTTAAAGTTTCTTAAAAAAAGAAATTGAAGGAGATCTCAGAAGATGGAAAGATTTCTTATGCTCATGGATTGGAAAAGGATTAATATAGTAAAAATGGCCATCTTGCTAAAAGCATTGTACAGATTCAATGCAATCCTCATCAAAATTCCAACTCAATTCTTCATAGAGTTAGAAAGAGCAATTTTCAAATTCATTTGGAATAACAAGAAACCCAGGATGGCAAAAACTATTCTCAACAATAAAAGAACTGCTGGGGGAATCAAGATCCCCAACCTCAAGCTGTATTACAGAGCAATCATGACAAAATCTGTATGGTATTGGTACAGTGATAGGCAGGTAGATCAATGGAATAGAATAGAAGACCTAGAAATGAACCCACACCCCTATGGTCACTTGATCTTTGACAAAGGAGCTAAAACCATCCAGTGGAAAAAAGACAGCATTAAAAAAAAAAAATAGTGCTGGTTCAACTGGAGGTAAGCATGTAGAAGAATGCAAATCAATCCATTCTTATCTCCTTGTACAAGGCTCCAGTCCAAATGAATCAAGAACTTCCACATAAAGAGGAATACACTAAAACCAATAGAACAGAAAGTGGGGAAGAGCTTAGAACACATAGGCAAAGGGGAAATGTTTCTGAACCAATGGCTTATACTGTAAGACCAAGATTTGACAAATGGGACCTCATGAAATTGCAAAGCTTCTGTAAGGCAAAGGACATTGGCAATAGGACAAAACGGCAGCCAACAGATTGGGAAAAAAATCTCAGCCAATCCTACATCTCATAGAGGGCTAATATCCAATATATACAAATAACTCAAGAAATTAGACTCAAGAAAATCAAATAACATTTAAAAAATTGGGGGACAGCATTAGAAAAAGAATTCTTAACTGAAGTATAGTGAATGGCTGAGAAGCACCTAAGACATGTTCAACATTCCTAGTCATCAAGGAAATGTGAATCAAAAGAACCCTGAAATGCCATCTCACAACACTCAGAATGGCTAAGATCAAAACTCAGGTGACAGAGATGCTGGTGAAGATGTGGAGAAAGAGGAACACTCCTCCTTTGTTGGTGGGACTGCAAACTGGTACTACCACTCTGGCAATTGGTTTGGCAGTTCTTCAGAACATTGGCTATAGTACTACCTAAGGAACCAGTTAAACCACTCCTGCGTATATACCCAAAAGATGCTTCAACTTATAGCAGAGACACATGCTCTACCATGTTCATATAGCCTAATTTGTAATAGCCAGAAGCTCTAAACAACCAAGATGTCCAACAAAGAATTGGATACAGAAATTGTGGTACATTTACATAAGGGTGTACTACTCAGCTACTAAAACAATGACTTTATAAAATTTAGTTAAATGGACGGAACTAGAAAATATCCTGAGTGAGGTAACCCAGTCACAAAAGAACACACACTGATAAGTGGATATTAGTCCAAAAGTTTAGATTACCCAAGATACAATCCACAGACCACATGAAGTTCAGGAAGTTGGAAGACCAAAGTGGGGATATCCCCCACCCTACCAGATCTTTCCACTCCTTGGGGCCCCAAGTCTCTGCAGGGTTAGATGCACCTTCTCTGACTGAGTCCAGACCAGGCAATCATCTGTTGTGTGTGTTGGGGGTCTCATATCAGCTGCTGTATGCTTCCTGGTTGGTGGCTCAGTGAGAGATCCAGGTTAGTTGAGACTGCTGGTATACCTATAGGGTTGCCCTCCTCCTCCTCAGCTTCTAGTTTTTCTCTGGTTCAACCACAGGGATTGCCAGCTTCTGTCCATTGGTAGGGTGTAAATAGCTGCATCTGATTATTTTGTTGGGTCTTTTAGAGGGCAGTCATGACAGGCCCATCTTTGTATAACCTCAGTAATGGTGTCAGGCACTGGAGCTTCTCCCTGAACTTGATCTCAGTTTGCCCTGTCATCAGACCTTCTTTTCCTCAGGCTCTTCTCCATCTTTGTTTCTGCAGTTCTTTCAGACAGGAACAATTCTGTGTCAGAGTCTTTAACTGTGGGATGGCAACTCCAGCTCCTCACTTCTTGCCCTTACTGTTTACTATAGGTGGAGTCTACAAGTTCCGCCTCTCCACTGTAGGGCATTTCATCTAAGGTCTCTTTGAATCCCGAGAGACTCTCCCCTTCCAGGTCTGTGGTATATTCTAGAGGAGCCCCCTCTCCCCCAGCTCCCGAGGTTGCCTGTTTTGATTCTTTCTGCTGGCCCTCAGAGCTTTGGTCCTGTTCTCCCCCCCCCCCCAATTACCTAATCATGTTTTCCTCTTCCCCTCCCTGTTGCCTTTCCTACACAGGTTCTCCCCCCTTGCTTTTTTTCCCTCCCAAGTGGGATTGAGGCATTCTCACTTGGGCCCTTCAGCTTGTTAGCTTTCTTGAGTTCTGTGGATTTGTATCCTGGGAATTCTGTATTTTTTTTTTGACTAATACCCACTTATTTATGAGTACATATCATTCATGTCCTTTTGGGTTTGAGTTATTTCACTCAGGATGATATTTTCCAGCTCCATTCATTTGCCTGCAAAACTCATGATGTTCTCATTCTTAATAGCTGAATAAATGTGTAAATGAACCACATTTTTTTAATCCATTCTTGTGTTGTGGGATATCTAGGGGAAATCACCATCTCTGACCTCAAGTTATACTACATAGCAATAGTGATTAAAAACAACTGTGTGGTATTGCTAGAGACAGATACACTGATCACTGGAATAGAATTGAAAGCCCAGAAATAAAAGCACACACTTATGTATACTTGATATTTGACAAAGAAGCCAAAAATATACAATGGAAGAAAGAAAGCATCTTCAACAAATGGTGCTGGTCTAACTAGCAGTTTGTATGTAGATAAATAAAAATAAATCCGTATTTGTCACCTTGTACAAAGCTCAAGTTTGAGTGGATCAAAGACCTCAACATAAAACCAGATACACTGAATCTAATAGAAAAGAAAGTAGGAAAGATCCTCAAACTCATTGGTACAAGGGTGGGCTGGGTGTGGGTGGGAGGGAGATATTTCCTAAACAGAACTTCAGGCTCTAAGGCTCTAAGATCAAGAATTGATAAATGGGACCTCATGAAACTGGAAAGCTGTAAGGCAAAAGACAAAGTCAGTAGGACAAATTGGCACTAACCCCACACATCCAATAGAGGGCTACAATCCAAAATATATAAAGAACTCAAGAAGCTAACTTCCAAAAAACCCAATAAACCTATCAAAAAAAATGGTGTTTAGAGCTAAACAGAATTCACAACAAAGGAATCTCAAATGGCTGAGAAGCACCTAAAGAAATGTTCAAAGTCCTTAGTCATCAGGGAAATGTAAATCAGAACAACCCTGAGATTCTACCTTACACCAGTTAGAATGGCTAAGATCAAAAACTCTGCTGACAGCAGATGCTGGTAAGAATGCAGAGAAAGAGGAACATCCTCATTGCTGATGGGATTGCACCTAGTAAAACTACTCTGGAAATCAATCTGGAGGTTCCTCAGAAAATTGGAAATAGATCTACCTGAAGACCCAACTATACTGCTCTTGGGCATATACCCAAAAGATGCCCCACCATGCCACAGGAGCACATGTTCAACCATGTTTATATTGGCCTTATTTATAATAGCCAGAAGCTGGAAACAACCCAGTTCCAGTTCCTTTAAAGCTGCCATTAAAAACTGTTTAGGATAATTGAGTAATGCAAGTTAATAGTCACTCAAATTCTTCATCATGTTAGATACTAGTTTATTATAGAAATGCGTTTTCTAGATTGAACAGATAGTTAATCTGTTCAACAGATAGCTAGTAGCAAGCAATGCTTGCCAATTCAGATATACTAGGTAGATAGATGGTCTTCAAAAGCCCCAGAGATCTACAGAATATGGCATTTAAAGATATTTTATTAATTCTTTTAAACAATTCTTTACCTATTAAAATACACTGTTCTGCCTAAATGTATACCTGCAGGCCAGAAGAAGGCATCAGATCTCATTACAGATAGTTGTGAGCCACCATGTGGGTGCTGGGAATTGAACTCAGGTCCTCTGGAGGAGCAGACAGTACTCTTAACCTCTGAGCCATCTCTCCAGTTCCAATTGAAGTTTTTTTTTTTTAACAATGAGACACATCAGCTCTTGGCAGTATCCCGATTTCTACTTCAAAGAAGATGATGAATATTGAAGAATCTCCTTTTGGAGTTTCCTTCAAAATATAACACAATAAAATAAAATAAAATGAACAACAACAAAACTGCCCTTGCTTTAACTGCAGACAGAATGTTGTCCAAATGGACAAACCCGGTCACAGGGAAGTTGACTGCTGAGCTCTGCAAGGACAGTCCTTTATGGTTCCTGCTTCACAGAAAAATCTGTCAGATATTCTGGAGCAGAAGGCTGAAGACTTATGCTCCTCCATCACAGATACATTTTTGAGTAACTGTTCAGGCAGCCGACTGTGTCTGTCATTTCTATAATTTTGGAAGCTGTTTGCCTCAACTTCCTTCATAAACAGGTAAGATTTATTTTTTCTCAAATCTCTGATGAGGTTAAAGACTAAATAGTATTAGTCTCACAGTAAAACTTAAGTTTATGACTTAAGAAGATGTTTATAGATTGGTAGCACAAATTATGCTAGAAAGTGAATTGGGTATAGAACTGTAAACTCACCAACATAGGATAGATAATGGAATATTGAATTGCCAAATAGAAATGACTGGGCATTTTGAATGTAACTCTTACATAATAATTTTCTCAATTGTTTTATGATGTTTCTCATTATATATAGTTTATTATTGTAAGAAAAGGGCTTTTAATTGATCTAAAGTGGGTGTGGCGGGGAGATGCTGGGGTTTGTCTTGTGTACTGTGTACTCAGATGCTGAGTTCTGTGTCCCTGACCAGACTGTAACCTGATACTGGGGCACTGTATTAACCAATGAATTGCAAAGAATGCTTCTCAATGATCTCAGATTGGTTAATGAAAGGCTCAACCCTGTGACTGGGCAGGCAGAATAGAAGGCAGTACTAAGAATCAAGTGAAGGGTTTCAGGAGAGACCGCAGGCAAGAGGAGGGGTTGCTGTTTAGTCAGGATTGACCAGAGTACATGGCTAAGAAAGGCTCACCATGAGGACAGGCTGATGGACCAGATGCATTCCAGGATCCATCAGATTGGAAGTAATCTTATGTGGCTTTTAACAGGTGAAGAGATTAGCATAGCTCAGAACCTTCACAGTGTAGTGCTTATAGTATTTATTAAATTGCAGTGTTTCTGTCTTGATTACTTGGGAATTACATGGGCAAAAGTGGGGTAGAAACCCCCAACAGATATTTAGGGGTCAAAGGGGGTGTAGTCACCTCCAGAAGAATAATTTACTACAATAGGATTCCACTGAACCTGTGCTTGACCTTTTCTGGTCTCTCTGACCCTGCCTCATGTATGGCCCTTTAAATCGTAGGCCTTCTACGTTAACTGTGGCTGCACATTCACCAATAACCTATCATAGCATCTTACAGCACCGAACTTTAATTGGTCTCCATAATCACTTTATGCCTTCAAAACTAGTGCTACTTGGGAGAATTTTAATAATTACTAAGTTTGACTGGCAGCACAAGGTATAGCATAGGCCCCTCTGGACCCCAGCTTTTGTGTGCTGAATCTGAAGAAACACTTCTCTGCTTTTTCAGCTCCAGCTGACAAGCACTGATTGTCCTAGAAAAGTCAAGGTTCTTTAATGGTTTTTAATTCAGAATGTTACACTGATGGTGTGGACAGAGTCTTGGCGGGAGGAACTTCATAGCCAGGCCTCTGCCATCTGCACTGCTCTCAGCACTGCTAAGTTCCCACAGTGGCTATTAAGCTCTGAACATTCATTGGTGTTTCTACCTCACAGTCCCGAAGTCCCTCTATGATCCTTCTATAAATACATTCTCAGGTCTGTCACAGCATATCCTGATACCAATTTCTGTCTTGGGGTCTCTACTGTAGTCACAAAAGACCATGAGCAGCTAGCTGGGTCTGGTGGTACATTCCTTTAATTTCAGTACTTGGGAGGCAGAGGAATGTGGATCTCTGTAAGGTCCAAGCCAGCCTGGCTTCCACCACTGCCAGCTTTCCACAGAGCATGTCTATTCTTTTCTGGGCCATTGCCACTGTCTCTGAAGAAGCACTTCAGGCTCTGCCTCAGTCTGCTAGATACTGCATGTTCTGATGACTACTTTTTTGGGGGTGGGTAGGGAGGAAGGCAGAATCTCTCTATGTAGCCCTGGCTGTCCTGGAATCTCTATGTAAAGTAGGCAGGCTTTGAACTCATGGAGATCTGTCTGTTTCTGTCTGTGAAGTGTTGGGATTGAAAGTATGCACCAACGTACTCAGCCAATTATTATTATTTTATTGTTATTTTTCTCAGGTGAATTAAAGATTCTTCATTATTTTAAGTAGAACAAATCTCTCTGTTTAGTTCCATTTAAAATTTATTTTTTAAATAGACATGTCTGTACTTTTGTACCTATTTTTATTCCACAGGAACAGGTAGAGTATTCTTTCAATTTATGTTTTTCAATTTATCTCAATTGTGTCTACCATGAAGCTTTTTCTTATTATGTCTGGAAGATGCTTTTTGTTTCTTGTATATAATTTATTTCTCTATGAAATTCACCATCTTGATTTTTTGCTCTTAACTTTATCTCTGCTGTGGTTTGACCTTATCCCACAAAGTCCATATATTTAAAATTCAATCCTCTGATTTATATGTTAATGATCTTTGGAGATAAGGTTTCTGTGAGCTAGTCAGCATTAGATAAATCTATGAGGTTGGGTCCTGCATGACTCTAAGTGGCTCTATAAAGACACAGGAGTTAGCATTCTTGCTCTATCATGCTATGGATGTGCTAAGGCTCATCATCAGGTGTTGGGCTCCATGTTCTTGGTCTTCCTTGTCTCTAGAATTGTCAACCAACCAACTACACAAACAAACAAGTAAGCGAATGAATATGTTTTATACGTGATTGTAGGAATAGAAAGCAGATCAAGACATTTTCAAACCCCTTTAAGCCATGTTTTAATACCTAGGCATGCAGTCCTTATTGCCTTTAAAGAAAAAGACCCCTTGAGTTTGTAGATTCTGTTTTCTCAGAAAATATGAAGTGAACTCGAATTCTCTTCATTACTGTAGGCAACTGCTCATCCGAACTTTGGTGCTTCTAATCTACAGCATTGCCTTTCCTACCAGGGAAGAGCATCCCGTTAAAGCTCCAAGTAGATAAAGACACATCTTCCTGAGCACAGAAGAGTCAAAAGTATCAAGCTTTTGTAGCTCACTTGCGCACTCTCTTACTCTTGCCTTTGCTCTCTTGCTTTTACCCCAGTTGCCCCTCCTCTCCCCATCCCCCCCCCCCACTCTACATGTTCATGGCTGGCCTCTACTTCTCTACTCCTCTCTCTCTGCCTCTACTTCCCTCTTAATCCCCCTCCCCATGCCCTGAATGAACTCTATTCTATACTATACCATTGTGTGGCTGGTCCCTCAGGGGGAAGGGATGCCCAACATGGGTCCCCCAGGAGCATCCTCCTTGCTCCCACACCTCACCACACCTCCATAGAACATATCCCCTACTCTCTTTATCTTTTCCCTAACATTCACGCTGAAACCTGGGACATACCTTTTCTTTATCTTTTTATAAACACATCATTGGTGGTGTGACTCGAATTGAGAAACTCTGCAGGTTTGCATCCCGATGCTCACTAGTCTAAACTGATAAGAGAGAACTGATAAGCCCCCTCTCTCCACGTGTGGAGTAAGTGTCCACAAGGTCCCAGGGAAGAGATCTTGAGCTTAGAGCTGCTCCTGGGAATGGATCTTTTCATTGACCCTTGTTCTAAGACTTTTGCCCTCGGGCGAGATTTTCCTCCCTCCTTTTGAGACAGTTTCTTTCTCTCTGATGAAGATGCCAGGCTGGACCTTAACAAACTGCTCTCTGGTTAAGGAGCACCACCTCCAAGTGTAGCCCCAGTGCTGATTGGGTCATTTAATAATCCCTACGTTTTCTCACTCACGGGTCTATTGCTTTTCACCAACTGTCTCTATTTCCTGGGCTGTTTTGGTCTAATTTACAGCAGGCAGATAGCAGTATCTCTACATGGTCACTAAGTTGACGCTCCCTTGCCAGCGATCCGTAGTGTAGGCTCCCTCTCTCCTTTCCTCATTGCTGCTGCTGCTGCTGCTGCTGCGGCTCCTGCCTGGTTCACTGTATGAAGAGTAGGTCTGGCCCCTGCCCCTACTGTCTCTGTGAGACTTGCTTTTAGAGCTTGAAACCATCTATCTACAGCCCATCCCTTGCTCCGGGCTTCTGGGCACTGCCCGCCACTTAGACCTATCCCATCCTAGGATGGGAATCCTACACGTGTGAGCTCTCTGTCCAGGACTCTGTTTCTGTGCCCTGCCCATCTATCTACAGTACCAGTTTCAAGGAGCAAGGCCGGGCCAAGTTCGGGGGCTCCACTGAGCTGCCCCCAGGTGCCCCTGCCAACCCCCTTGCCTAGAAGCTGTAGAGAGCTGAACCCTCGAGGTAACCGGAGCCAGCAGCCTGGAGCCAGATGGCTAGTGACCGGAAGGCAGGAGCGAAAGGAGAGGCCCAAGCACACACGTGGCCCCAGTGGCTGCCACAGCAGACAGCGGCCCCATGGGGGGGGGCGTGGTGCTGGCATAGTATGGGTACTTCCCCTGCCCACCAAGGGGTGGGGCAGCACCAGCCCAAAGCAGGAACCACTGATCTGAGGCTTCAGGCTGCTTGGAGGAAGCTCCACCCACCTGCCTGGGTCCTAGCCATCCTTGCCACTGAACAACCTGCCCCTTCATGGTCTCAGGCACAACACAGTTTTTTCCTTTTCTCTTAAGATTTTCAATCCTATCCTGTTTTGACAGATGATGACTTTTGCTACTGTCATTGAGATATGATATGCTCTGTTCAAATGTAATTAATCGATAAAGCCCTCAATCATGTCAGAAGTCTGATAATTATTAATATGTTTAAGTTTATGATGGAAACAATCTCCCAAAGCCTTTAACAGTTGGCCCCACAAGGTCTCAGAAGATATGAACACAGCTTCAAGAGGCTTCCTGGATCGTGGAATGATAGCCACTGAGAAACACAGTGGACAAAACTGGATAACCTCAGAGTCAAATAATTTATCTAAATACAGGTATGTCATTTCTCACACGTACCCACCCCACAGATAAAAGGTCTTGCGTCTTCTGGGCTTGAAAGCCAGACTGACTTGCCCAAGTTGCCATGAAGACTACAGAAACCCCTATGAACTGTTGGCTAATAGACTGTCATTTTTTAATTGATATATGACTGCTAGATTATAGTTTATTTATTCTTACCTAGATTTTTGACTACATTGACAGCTAAGGTAACTGTAACCTGACATCTAAAAGAAACAGACCTCTAGTTTCTAGCAACTAGTTCAAATATAAGCTTTCATAGCTGTAATTGGTTTCTTCCTTACTTAAACTTGGGTTCCATTAATGCTTCATGTTTCCTCTTCTTGTAGAGAGCCGTTTGTGCCACACCCAAACATGGTGCCATCTTCCCGCCAATGACACAGCAAACAGAGCCCAAGAGACATAGCGCGAATGTGCCCGCTCTCGGTGCATGCTAATGAGTTACTGGAGGGCGCACCAATCAGGTAGCGACACGAGTCTCCTGGGCATATATAAGCAGTGCATTTTCCTTCCACGGGGTCCCCTGCTCAGAGTATTGTACAATAAAGGTTGTTCGCAGAAGAATCCTGTTGTTGCACACCCTTTCCTGCCGGTGGGAAGTGGGGTGTGCGACATCTTCTTGCTAAACTTTCCTTTCAACTATGTGATTCAAATATATATTCACAAATTCTTGTTCCTTCTGCTCCACAAAAAGCTCATCTTAAAGAATGTTCATGTTGCTAACTCAATTTGTTATCTCTTTCGTTAACATATAAGCTACAGGAAACCCACTCAGATATACCTCTTATGAACCAAGACTCCACCCAGAGAAGTGCATCTGCCTAAGGTCCACTCTCCATTCCAAAGGGTGGGATTCCTTTGTGTTTCATATGTACACCCAAGAAAAAAATTTCTTTTTGTGGTGATAGCTTCTGCCACGTGGGTCACTTAGACAGGTATAGTTTCACTTTTCCTGATACCAGACCACAGCTAAAATTCTCACACAAACACCGGCAGATTGGTAGGTTTATCGCTCCAGTTGGCAAGGAGGACCCCTGATTTCCCAGATAAGGTTGGCCAGCCTTTACAGGATGGGAGGGTTGGTTCTCTGCATCCAAGGTCCAGAATCAGACTTGGACCATTGGGCAGAAGGTTCCTTGAAGGCCTTTTCCCTCCCCTCCCCCCAGGGCTCTTGCAGCCAGGCTCTTTTTAGCCGAGTGTAAATCCAAGGCCTGGATGGGAACACTTTCTGTCAGGTCTGGGATTTGTCCTATAGCCCCTAGGAGTCTAAGTAACAACTCAGACCTCTGGGCTTTGGCAGATTTTTCCGCTATTGAATTTACCAGCTGGGACACTGGTATGGGATAACTCAATAGCTCCCCCAATGGATAACTCAATCTCTCTGAACATATGCCAGACTCCCCACTGGGATGTCTCCTGGAAATTTTCAAATCTCTAAAACCAATGCCTCACCTGAGGATATAGAAACTGATTCACCTTTGCAACAACATCTAGACTCAATATCCATTAGACAGTGATTCAAAACTTGCCACATAATGGCACACTAGATCCTTTTACGAGATCTTTATACATACTGCCAATGGTGTGGTAAATGGAAAGAGGTCCCCCACCCTGACCCCTCCCATCTTATCATTTGACTCTTCTCTCCAAACCCCACAGATAACAGTCTTTCCAAATAGGGTCAGAAAACTGCTCCATGGCCGGATACCAGGAACTGATCCAAATTGCTTGTCATTCCTGTATCGGTTGTCCCATCTAAATATTATGATTGCTTTACTCACTTTCCCTTTGACCAGACAAGATAGACCCATAGGATCCCAGGTGGGAGACCGGAGTTGTTGTTGTGATCCTTCAGAACCGACATGGAGGCTGAACGTCCTGAGAGTTAAGGTGTTCTTTGCCTGTTCCTCCAAGAGGAATGCTGTTTCTACGTCAGTGAATCCAGGATAGTGAGAAATACAGAAGTCCAAGGAGCGTGAGACCTCCAGCTCCTGGATTTTGAAAGCCCTATATGGAAGTGGATACTCCCTTTCATAAAGCCTTTCCCAGTCTTCTTTCTTGCTTTACTATTTGTCCACGGCCTCATTAATCTTGTTCCTACATTCCTTCAACGACAGATACAAAATCTTTCTAACCAAACTATTAATTGGTTCCTGTTACAGGATTACCAGCCGCTGTCCATGGAGGAACCCAACTCGAATGTTTACCAAGTGGATCCTGACGGTGAAATCAGCTACACCCCGAAATTGATGACACCCTAAGACATCAGGAAGTAGCTTAAGAGACTCGGCACCCCTATTCCCCTTTCACCATCAGCCTCCCCTTCCCCCTTTCCTTTTTTATAATAAGAAAAGGAGAGGAATGTTAGCACTAGGACCACTCCTGAAAATATTTTATTTCTTCCAAAGCTACTTAATCTCCATCTATAGTGTTTGTGTGTGTTCCAGCATCTTATCAAGTCCAGAGAAACAACCTACAGATGCTTCAACCTTCTCTTGCAGACACAGATGCTTCTATTAGACCTGTTCCTTCTGACCTTTCTTCAAATGGTTCCACAGATCCTGGACCACAAAGAAACGGCCAACTCTAAGACTGGATGAACATCCCCATTCCCACTTTCCTAGGTTCACTGAAAAAACATCACCCCAAAGCAAGCGTAAAGTAGTCAGAGATCAGGATGACCCTATTCCAGATCCACCATCGCCTCTATTTTTATTTTTTTAATTAAAGCAAAACGGGGGAATGTTAGAATTCTGCAAACCCTACCCCACAGCTACCTGGCACTATAAAAGGGGCTGCTTGCCTACCCTCACTCTCTTCTCTTGCCCTTACCCCCTTGTCTCTCCCACCCCGCCCCCACATACAACATGGTCATGGCTGGCCTCTACTTCTCTACTCCTCCTCTTCCCTCTCTTTCTCTCTGCCCCTTCTACCCCCTTAACTCCTCTCCTCATGCCCTGAATAAACTCTATTCTATACTATACTGTCGTGTGGCTGGTCTTTCAGGAGGAAGGGACTCAACGTGGGTCTGCCAGAGGCACCTCCCTTGCTCCCATACCTCACCACACCTTTATAGAACAGCCGCCCTCACCCATCTTTTTCCTAACACTCAGTCAAGTGGATTTAAAAATCGGTTCCCAAATGTTGGCTATGGCCATAATAAAAATGAATACATTAGTTTACTCCAGGTAGTTTTAGAATGGGCGCTGGCTTCTGTTTTTTTAAAGCCCAAATTGTTTATCGCTTGGGCACAAGGGAGGTCACAGGAAGGTGCTTATTCACCCACACATGACAGAGTGATCACATGACACTGTCTTTTTCTTAAACTCCGTAACACTGCACTGATAAATCAGAATCCTTTGGGGAATTGAAGTAGGAAACAGGATGAGTCAAGCGATGCTACAAGGAAAGAGATGGGCTCCAGCAATCCTCAGAGATTGGCGTGAGAGAAAGTCTTGAGGAAAGCCCGTAAATTTTCTCCACTCCATCTGCTTTTAGCACGAATGTGCAGGCCGCTGGCCTGGGTCACTCTGGAAGGCCAATGCCATCCTGGGTTAACTGCGGGGGTTTGGTAGGAGAAACGCAGGATCCCGTGGCACCAGTACCATGGCCCTGTGGATGCATGGAATCCTGGGACTTGTGGTACACCCCAGGTGCTCACTGCAGCAGCTGATTTACAAAAGACTACGATGCCCAAGATGCATAGGGAACAGGCAGGAGGGGAGGCCAGGCGGGCGTCTGCGTTTCCAAGCGCCGCAATTTCGCTTAGTAACCCATCTCCGCGCTGGCCCCGCCCCCAGAGCCCTGGAAGGAGGAAGAGCTGGTCCCTGGCGCCCCCGTGACGAAGCCTCCTAAGGCGGGAGCGCGGGGAGGGGAGGGAGGGGAGACAGAGGATTTCGCTGGCTGGTGCGGGATCCTGGACGCAAGGCGGGCAGCAGAGGTTAGAGGCGGAGAGAGTAGGGATGCTACGTGCGAGGCTGGTCCGGGTGGGAGTACATTCAGGAATCCTCTGGGACGATAGAGCCCAAGCTAGGTGTCCCAGGGGCTACCAGTCCTCAGAACTGCAAAGGCAGGCGCTTGGCTGAGCACCGGGTATTTCTGACACCGGGGATGCACGGGAGACCCCGCCTCCCGCCCCTTTCGCCCAGCTAAAGGCAAGATCCCAGAGCCCTTGGCTCTCATAGCTTGCTCAAATTTTCGTGGGGAGAGGAGCACGATATATTTTTTGACACTTGATTATTGTTGCTGTTATCTTGTTATTTTTATTTTTATTTTAATTTAATTTTTTTCTGATCGGGAGCATCTGTAGGTAGCTACAACTAGCTGTTCTCTAGTTGCCCTGGCGCCGGGTTTCCTCTGATTAAGAAAAAAAAAATTATGACACTTGAAATTGGAGTCTCTGATTAGAGAGAGCCGGCTAAGTATTATTATTTTTTTTATGGTTTTCTCTGTGAAGAGAAGGCTCGTGAAGGGTTTAGATTTTAAACACATGTATTTCAGCTAATTGGAGTATATAAAGAAAATTGACCATTGCATATTCACCCTGCCTTCATGGAGGAAAACAGCAAGTGTTATTTCAAATTAGATCAGCAACTACCGGCCAGTAGTGTTTAGGGCGTATTTCCTAGGCATGTGGAAGGAGAAATGTGGACAATTAAAAGACAAATAAACAAATAAAAACCCCCACAACCAACACATTGGTTTTAGTTTGGTAATTATTTTCTTGTACTAGGCGACATGCAAAAATTCTTTCTCTTCCTCGTTCTTGCATTCTATAGACTGTCAGTTTCGGATCCAAGGACGGTGAAAGCTGGAGTAACCGGCTGCCTGTCAGATCAGACCTGTCACAGAATAAATCCCACCGCCTGCTGCGAAGCCCCCCGCGCTCCTCAAACTTGGCGAACTGGTAATCCGTGTCTGGAAATGCAAATCTCTGATTTTAAAGGCGGGGTGACCCCGGGGAGAACCTCTCCCGCCGCCCGAAGCCCGCAGGTGCAGTGAGGCGTGCGCTCGGGCGCTGGCGCCCCCGAAGCCCGCTTGACCCGGGGCAAGGAGTCGGGGAGCCTAGCGGGGTCTTGCTGCTGCGCACCGGCGTCGGGCGGCTTCTCTTCCGCAGTAGCAGATGATGGTGGCGGCCGGCGTGCTGGGCTGTGTCTGTGCGTCGCCGCGGAAATCGGCGCCCGGCGCTGGACCCTGAGCCCTTGCAGGTCCGTCGCAGCACCAGCCTCGAAGAGGACAGAGCCGGCGCACCGGGCACCCGGGGGTCGCGCGGTATCTGCTAATCATGGCGGATCGGACAGCTCCCAGATGCCAGCTCCGGCTGGAGTGGGTGTACGGGTACCGGGGTCACCAGTGCCGCAATAACCTGTACTACACCGCCGGCAAGGAGGTGGTCTACTTTGTAGCTGGGGTAGGGGTGGTGTACAACACCCGAGAGCACACCCAAAAATTTTTCCTGGGACACAACGACGACATTATCAGGTAAGGACTACTGGGACGGTGGGAAGGGGTTGGATGTGGAAGGGTGGGAATAACCCGGGTCATGTCCAAGAGCCCTATGGAATAAAGGATTTCCCTGGGAGCCCTTTAGAGAAAGGCTGCAGATGCTAGGGCTAGGGCAGGAATAGGGAGCACGGTGCAGGTTGGAGGGAGAGGTATGTCCTTTCAAAGGCTTTTAAAATCTCTTCTGAGTGAAGTGCTGCATTTTTGTTCTTTCCTGCTACAAGTGGAAGGACTGGGTAACTACCAAACACTCCCCACTCTTCCCCTAGCAAGGTAAATAGTAGGAGCAATAGATGGGTGGCAGTTTTGGAGGGCTCCTCAGTAGGTCCTTCAACAAGCAAGTGAATCTTTAAAAAAGAAAAAAAGAAAGAGAGAGAAAGAAAGAAAGAAAGAAAAGAATTTTGATACAAGCAGTTTCGAATCTTCATCCCATGTGTGTTAGACCTAGGACATTTCTGTAGTGGTTGGTGAGTGTACTCTGATATTTAAGCAGTGTTTTAGCCCCCAAAGTGTATTTGCATACTACAAGGATGCTTTCCACATTTTAAGGGTTTAAAAGGTTGACCACAGTAGCTAGACCAACACAATCTTACTATCTAGCCCATGGAATGAGCAATGTGCTATAGTGGATGGTCTAGGAGAACTACATTGCACAAAATAGTCATTTTTAGGGTCCTTCTTGTTTAATTAAAAGGGGGGCATATTAGATTCTTGGTGCTATCCTCTTATCTGGACTAGACATATTTCTTCCCAGCCTTTGTCAGAGTCTCCTGTGGCCAATTAAGGTGTGGTCCAGATGCTGTTCATAGGGAATCCCTTTCTGCCTATGGCAACTGAGGATACTTTTCAGGGTATGGACACATCCACTCACAGAGACGACAGTTACTGAGGATAGCCTGCAAGGAGCACAGATCTTATTTCTTGTACCTTCCAAAGGTGTGTTGTGTTCCATTGATGGAAAGCACTGGCTTTTCCCCAGCATATTCCTGTTGCTCTACATTTGCCTTTCACATGGGGTTCGTGATGAAGTAGTGTAATGTCTGTGGTCCTGCCTCTCGCTGGGAACAGTAAGATTAGCTTCCTCAATTAGGGTGATTTTTATTATTGTGTTGAAAACGATTATAGAAGGTAAATTTTAATACTTGGAAACACAGGAGTGCACACACACATACACACGTGTGTGAGGTCTCGATTCTGCCCACCCCCCCCCCCGTAATTTTTTTTTTGAGATAGGATCTTACACTTGTAGCCTAAGTTAGCCTCAATGCAATATGGAGCCCAGGCTGGCCACAAATTCATGGAAATCCTTCTGCCTCAGAGTGCTGAGATTATAATCATGACCCACCACAAGCAGCTTTTACTTCTGTTAGAAGATGAAGATGTTGAGCACCAGCATCTCTAATGCTCTCTAGATTTGCTGGAACTAACATGTAAAACTTTCTTTTTGTCACAGACAAAGCCCCCTTGCCTTTCTCCTCTGATTTGGGAATGGTTGTGATTGGGGCATCCTTACTCAGTTTCATCCTACAGATCCTGCAGCTTTTGCTTTGCTAATTGTGTGGTTGATTATTAAAGGCACAGGTGCAAATGATTAACAGTGACTCATGAAAAGGTTGGATGTTTAAAAATTTAAACCTATTGTGTGTTTGTTCTGTCTGTCTACATTGTAGCATCCAAATAAGGCACAGTCCTCTGGGGGAAGGGAAACAGTAGCAATTAAATAGAAGATTTTTTTGTTTAATTCATGATATTAACACGACAGTTCACTGAGCTACTTGGTGGTGGTGGGGTGTGGATTCTTAATACTCAGTCTTCTCTTAAAGGGGGAAAAAAAACCCTAAATGCACTGTTGAAATTGAAGGTGGGAAAAGGGTGGGTTTGCAGTAAGCCATTGTTATGATGAGCAGCTGGGTGATGACATCTGGCTTGGGTGGTTAAAGAAACATTAAGGTTTGAAGAAAAGATAAATAAGAAGTTACAGTTGCATTACAGGTAGACCTCACTGACCAGTAGGCAAAGGGGATAGTTTCTTTTCTACTCCATTTCTTGAGATGGTTATCTCTTGAGGCTGAACATTGGACTTTTAAATTCTTTAGGATTTGCCTGTGTGTGTCTGAGTATGTGCAGGTGAACAGAGTTCTAACACTGATGTATATCTTTGCATTTGGAATGAAATGAAGCTTGGTGGACTAAAAGCTGTAAATTGGAATTTGTGTGCTGTCATTTTGCTTTGTCTCACACCTGTGAGCGTCTCCCGCCCTCCCTCCTGCCCCAATCCTTCATCTTTCTGTATTCGGTTCATCTCTTTATATTCCAGTATACCACCGTTTTCCCACTTGAAACATCGAAATTTGTCATTGAATGGGGTTGACTGTAAAATCCAAGGTTTTAATGCAAATATCTTGTCTTTTTGAATCATTACACAAACATTAAAACTCTTGATTTTAGCAAATCACGTACGATAGTAACTGTCCAGTTGGTCCATGAATTTTGAAAGAAATATCTACATACAAATGAATACTGTCTTCTTTTATGCAGCTTTACCTAGAATATTAGCTACAAACCAGCCCAACACATATTGATAGCATACTCCATTTTATAAATCTGTGTATCAGCTCTTGATCATGATGAACCTTAATGAACCAAATGATGTAGGATTTGGCAGTGCTCATTAGAGCTTAGCATGTGTCCTTTGCTTAGACAGGATGTGTATTTAAGGCAGATTTTTAAATAAATGTTGGTATGTGAGGCATGATGTGATTTATTGGATAAGGAGGATTCGTTTTATTCTCTTGTGTGATTTGTTTTTGATGCAGATAATAGATGGGAGAATGATGCTGTCTTTTTGTCTTGATAGCATTGTGATGAGACATGTAAATGCCTAAAGTGGTGTTTGCTATTGTGTTTGGAGGTGAGGTGGAAGGGATGCTGACCAGGATAATTACTGCTTTGCTTTCCTGGTCATCAGAAGGACATGAGATTAGAGGGTCACTTGCACATTCATCTTCTGCCACCGTTCTTTCATGTACACAGTGAAGTTTGTCTTCATACTCTGGTCCTATATTACTTCTACATAACTCCATCTCTACGTTTTATTGCTCATTTATTCTTCTTTAGCTGCACTGCTCTCACAGGGGAAAGGGCCCTGTTTCTGACATCAGAAGTGGGAAGAACCCTACCAGAGGCATCCACTGAGGATGTGACTGCTTTGGGCCTTATTTGTGAAATAGAGCTGTCAGTGCCTAAGTTGCAGCATCATTGGGACTACTAGAGAAACAGTGTTTGTAAAACCTTTTGTTGGGGGGTCATCCTTACTAGGTACTCGATCAGTATTTATTATTGTGCTCGATTAAACACCACAACAGTTCCTCGTTGTCTCCATAGCCTTCCATTCTCTTCTACCCTCGCTTACTATTCTGCTCAAAGCTTCCAATAAAACCCAAATATTGTTTGCTTCTTGCTTACTGTCGAATGCAAGTACCCTGTTCTTCTCCGCTCGTACTGGAATGATTCTGTGATGCTACATCAGCAGCAACGTGTGCACCAGTGTCATCAGTAAAGCAGTTTGACTTATAAAATGAGGTTTATAGTATTTGTAGTAGTGTTGAGGTTATACAGAAGGCAGTCATAGTACATGGCAAAGGGCATTGCTCAGGGCAGCCCCCTCTGCCATGATACCTTTCACTGTACTCAGACAGGAGATATCATGTACTCCTTAGATATTTTTTTTAGGGATATCTGATGCATTTTCTCATTCCAGATATCTCCACCTGTAGAAGAAGTAGCTCATTGATGTTGAGAACAAACCTTAACATAGACATAACCATAACATAGAGTTAACAAGACCCAGAGTTAAATATGAATCCAGATTTATCTCATCCATCCTTTCAGTCTACCTTTTGGGGAGACATCTTGCCTGACCCCCAGTTACTGGCAAGGCAGATTGAGGCACAGCAGCATTAAGAATTTTGTGCGTGCTTAGCAACAGACTGGCTCTAGAATGAAAATTGGAGTCCAGCTTGGTCTGATTCCAAAGCCCACAGCTATTGCTTCACTGTCCTTCAGGCTCCTGTTCTTAGTCACCGTGGTTCCTCCCATTGCACTGGTTGTTAACAAGAGCTCAGCAAACGTGTCGTCTTTGCAGCAGCCCCACTTACCGTCAGTCAGCCTGTAAGTCCTGGGCTTATTTTTAAGAACCCTTGAAACAGATTGTTAAATCTCAGTCTAGAGAGAGAATACCATTCAAGTTCACTTTAGCATCAACACCAGGCCTGAAACAATGATTGGAAATGATCATTGGCTGAAGATCTTAATATAAAAGGTTTAGAAGTTGGAACTGTGACAGGCTGAAGTAATCTGATGTTGAACTATAACTGAAGTTGTTGAGTTTGATGTGAGCAGCTTAATGGCCATGGCCGAGCCTAGACTGTCTGGTTCTCATGAGTTTCCATGAAGGCCTAAACATGTAACTTTATATTATGAGTAAGGGAAACAGAGTTGTCTATAAAAAATTAAATCCTAGGTAGGTAGCTGCAGACACTGCTGTCAAATGGACCATCTCCCAAACTATGGACCCAGTGAGATGAAGGGTATTGGACCAAATACCCTTCCACTCTCTGCTTCTCTATCTCTTCCTAAGACTTATGTTGGTCTATACAGGGTTATGGTCGAACCCCACTGCCCGCAGGCCTGCACTGAAAACGGAGGAAGGTTTTAGCCAGTGTGACTACAGACCAGCAATCTATATTCCATCTTAACTTCTACTTTCAAAACCAGCCAGTATTTTTATCCTCCCCCAGCAGACTGGATCTCGGTGAACTCAGTTTTCCCAGTTTGCTGGAGTGTTGGTCTCTCATTTGGATCCCTTCCTGGGTAATGGCTCAGTTTTGAGTTCACTTGAGCACAAACCTGGCATCTGGCTGAGACATTCCTTGCTAGGCTGTCCAATCTAGGTATAATATACCTTTGTCTGAACAACTTTTTTTTATGAACCATAGATGAGTTGCCAGTGAAGGTTAGTTACCAGAGTCCTGCCAGTTGTTTCTGAGAGGATGGTCTTTTCCTCTAGTGTCTTCCACCAGCCATAGGTTTGAGCTGTCCATTTCATCTTTACCATGGAGTTTCATCCAGCACTGGATCATGATATGTCATCAGAATATCAACAGACTCCACTGGTCTGAGGGTCCTTTGTCAGGCAGCCAAGTCAGCAGCCAGGCAGTGGAGGAGAACCTCTAGGAGGGACAAGGTTTGTAATGTCCCTGTGGTTATCATACCGTGGACATGCCCAGCTGTAAAACCATACCTACTGATGGTCTGTGTATTTGTTAGTGGACTTCCCTTTCCTCCACCTGAGAGCTTGAGTCTCTAGGCTGAGGTTCCTGGCTTGAGCCCACATTGTTTAGGTTAAAGTAACTACTGCAGCTCCCATGCACCTGGCCCATCAGGTAAGATGGTAGATAACATGATTGACAGTGCTGGGCTGCTTACACTGGACTTGAGAGTAGACCAAGAGTAGGACCTGGTACTGCATCACACAGTCATTAGACAGCCATCGTTCTGGTGCTCCTCAGCGGAAGCCCTGAGCTATATTGAGAAGTGCTGTGACTATAAGGCTAACTTGTTTATTTTCTTTTATTAAATTAGCAGTAGCAACCACAGTTCTTATTCAGGTGGGTCTGCTGGGGGTTGTGAATGCTGCTAAGACAGATGAAGCAGGAGGGCAGTAGGCTACATTCCATCCTCTCCACCGGTGGGATGCGGAAGTGATGGAACACAGCCTAAGATGGGAGCCCCAGACTGGGTGAGAAACAGCACAGGCTGAGGCTGAGGAGGCAGGGGTTTCCAAACGAGGGGGCTGTGTTGGTCAGAGCTAGGGGCCAGGGAGAGAGGAAATTCTAGCTTAGCTCAAGGTGAGTGTCCATGGCTGGCGGGTCATTCTGCAGGAGACTTAGGCTGCACATCTCTGTATGATGAAGACTTTCCCCCACAGTTGTTCTTGATGAGAGAGACAGTCCTTACTTGTCCAAACTATTTATTGTTTATCATTGAAAATGGGTGTATACCACTTACTCCTTCGGACAGGACAGAGATTAAATACTGTTTTCGGGAAGGAATGTCTGGGAAGGGAAGCTTATCAGCTAAACCCTCAGGGCTCGTCTAGATACCTTATTAGCATGGAGAACTCTTGTGCTCTGCCACTTGACTAGCTATTGCAATCGTCTTGTGGGGAGTTGTGGTCATGTGCTGCAAGACAGGAACTGGGTTGGGAGTAGATGAAATTCCTACTATTCTCAGATATAAGAATTTACTGGTAGGATAAGTGGAGCTGTGTCACAAGAAAAAAACTGGGAAGGTTGAGTCAATTTAGAAACTCAGGGAAATTCTCATATCTGGACGATGTGCACCTGTTTTCCTGGAGGAATCAGAGGTCTTAGATTTCTTCATAGACAGGAGAGGTATATTCCAGGGCAGCTGGTAGGGCACCAGGATGCCGGTTTCTTCAAGCCAGGCATTTTCTCCTTTTGTTTCCAGGGTCATTGGTATTGTTTAATCTGGGCAGAGTAGCTGAACTGGTTAGTTGAATTATAGGAGCTTGGTGTTGAGCCAGTCCTGAGAGGTTGATTTCTTCTAACAGCCGGTGAGACAGCAAAGGTGATAGTGGCTTTCAGATTATGCTAAAGGTCTTGTCCTGTGGTGGTTTGAATAGGTATGGTCCCCATAGACTCATGTGTTTGAATGTTTAACCTACACTATTTGGAGGTGTGGCCTTGTTGGAGGAAGTGTGTCACTGTAGGGCTGGCTTTGAGGTACACAGTGTCCATCTGCTGTTTTTGGATCAAGATGTAGAACTCCCAGCTTCTTCATCAGCACCTTGTCTTCCTGGACACTGCCATGCTCCCACCATGATAATAATGGACTGAACAGTGTAAGCCAGCCCTAATTCAATGTTTTCCTTTAAAAGGGTTGCCTTGGTCATGGTATCTCTTCACAGCAATACAATCCTAACTAAGTCATTTCCTAATCAGTTCTCTGTTGTTAAACACCCTTTCAGCTACCTCCAGAAACTGAGACCTAATTATACCTTTAATTTTTTTAACTTTTATAATTTTTTTTAAATATCTGGGGCTGGTTGGGCAACAAAGGAAATCTTTATATCGCTATCTTTAGTCTTTTCAAAAATAATTTGTTTAAAGTCTTCTTGGTCAGTGTTGGACAGAAGACAAAATAAAAATAAAAATCTGTTCTGTCCAGTCTGCATTCTCTGGCATCAATTTCCCTGCACAGAACAGAGGGAATACTCATCTGGGAAACTACTTCCCTCTCTCTTTGTGCATTCTCTTTAGATGGCATGGATGCCCTGGATGGAAGGCCCAGGCCTCCCCAACTTCCCACGGGGACTGCCCTTGACTGTGAGCAGGAGTCAAACAACAGAACAAAGCAGGACTCCTCTTCTTGGAGTGAGACAGATGTAGAGTTCTTTTTGGGGGCTGGGGAGAGGGGGAAATTCTGGGTGACCTGGCAGAGCCTAAAGGATTTGGTTCCTAGCAGGATGAGGCACAGGTCTTAAGTAAGAGGTTTCTCATACCAGAGGAAGCCACTGGTCAGTACAGGGAAATAGAGTTGACAGAAACACACACACACACACACACACACACACACACACACACACACACACACTCACACTCACATGCAATGCGTGGGGTGGGGGTGGGGCACACCAGGTGTGGCCACCACACATTCATATACCCAAATAGACAAAAAGGTCCAGTACACATGGATCCTGCACAACACTGGATCAGCAGCTGTATATAACCTCTCCTATGCATGCAAACAGCAGGCACCTTAACTAAACTTATGTCCAGCATAACAGACTAGGTGACTCTGTTTCCTTTTCTGTTAGAAATGTCAGCCCCTCTGAAGTGTTAGTCAGTGTTGATCAAAGGAAATATCTCAGGCTGCCCACCCCTAGAAGTTTCCTGACCACCACATTCTTTCTTACTCCAAGGAGCTTTGAGACCCCTGGAGTCTCAAAGTCTGGTCTCTGGGATCTCACTGGGTCTCCAGAAATGCTATGGGGGTATTCACCAGAGAATACTGCTCAGACATAAGTTTAAACCGGTAGAAAGCCTTTTGTTAGCTGGCTGGTGACTACACCGGGTGTTCTGGATCACAGAACCTTTCTCAGAGTGAGCTTTTGAGCGTAAAAACAATGTTCCGAGTTGACATTTTCAGTTAGCAAGAACAGTTAGCCAGAAGCAGAACTACAGAAACCAAAAGGTTAAGGTTAACTATTTAGAGACTTTCCTAAAACTATGGACTTTAATGGACTGGGCCTTTGTTTTAGTTTTGACATGTGGTGCTGTCTACGTGCTGAGTTTTATAGCCTGAATGGTACTTCTATCATGGAGTTAGTTGTGCTAAGGTCTCAGAGCCTACTAAGGTCTGGAGCCCTGTTGTAGTGCCCAGTATTCTGGTGATAGATACCCAGAGAAACACCAAGAACACCCAGTTCTCACCCAGGTTACTAATGACTCATGTGTTTTAGTACCATATGTCCTAGATTTCCTAGGACAGTTATGTAATTATTGTCATGAATACAGTTTTTCCTGTTTTTCAATTTTATTGGATATTCTCTGTATTTACATTTCAAATGTTATACCCTCCCCACCCCACTTCCCTCCCCCCTCCCCCTCAACTTGCTTCCATGAAGGTGCTCCCTCTCCCAATCACTCTCCCCACCTCAGTGCCTTGGCTGTTAATGGTGTTGTTCTTCCCATGAGGATGCAAACCCTTCAGCTCTTTTAGTCCTTTCTCTAGCACTTTCATGGGGGTCCCCATGTTCAGTCTGATGT
This sequence comes from Micromys minutus, assembly GCF_963924665.1. NCBI lineage: Eukaryota > Metazoa > Chordata > Mammalia > Rodentia > Muridae > Micromys > Micromys minutus. The sequence continues at coordinate 51,866,787 of NC_137969.1, read as the reverse complement.
TTAGCTGCAAGCCTCCTCATCTGTATCTATATGACTCTGGGAGAGCCTCTGAGGAGACATCCATATCTAGTTCCTGCCAATAAACACTTATTGGTGTCAACAATAGTGCTTGGGTTTGGTGGCTGTATATGGAGTGGTTCTCTAGGTGAGACAATCTCTGTAGATCTTTTTTTCAATCTCTGCTTGTCTTTTTGACCTTGTATTTCCTCTCCTGTTTTGTTCTTTCTTCTAAGAAGGACTGAGGCATCCACATTCTAGTCTTTCTTCTTTTTGAGCTTCATAAGTTCTGTGGATGGTTTCTTGGGTATTGGGGGGGTGGTGCTAGTATCGCTTATAAGTGAGTTCATACCATGAGTGTTCTTTTGTGACTGGGTTACCTCACTCAGGATGATAGCTTCAGGTTCCATCCATTTGCCTAGGAATTTCATGAAATCCTTGTTTTTAATAGCTGAGTAGTACTCCATTGTGTGTGTGTGTGTGTGTGTGTGTGTGTGTGTGTGTGTGTATCTCACAATTTCTGTATCCATTCCCCTGTTGAGGGACATCTGGGTTCTTTCCAGCTTCTGGCTATTATAAATAAGGCTGCTATGAACATTGTTGAACATGTGTCCTTGTTAGATGTTGGAGCTACTTTTGGGTATATGCCCAGAAGTAGTGTGGCTAAGTCCTCAGGTAGCACTATGTTCAATTTTCTGAGGAACCTCCAGACTGATTTCCAGAGTGGTTGTACGACTTTACAATCCCACCAACAGTGGGAGAGTGTTTCTCTTTCTCCAAATCCTCCCAGCATCTGCTGTCACCTGAGTTTTTGATCTTAGCCATTCTGACTGGTATGAGGTGGAATCTCAGGGTTGTTTTGATTTGCGTTTCCCTAATGACTAGGGATGTTGAGCATTTCTTTAGGTGCTTCTCAGCCATTTGATATTCCTCCATTGAGAAGTCTCTGTGTAGCTCTGTATTTCATTTTTAAATAGGATTCTTTGATTCTCTAGAGTCTAACTTTCTGAGTTTTTTGCATATATTGGATACTAGCCCTCCATGAGATATGGGATTGGTAAAGATCTTTTCCCAATCTGTTGGTTGCCGTTTTGTCCTTTTGACAGTGTCCTTAGCCTTACAGAAGCTTTTCAATTTCATGAGGTCTCATTTGTCAATTTTTGATCTTAGAGCATAAGCCATTGGTGTTCTGTTCAGGAAATTTTCCCCTGTGCCTATGTGTTCTAAGCTCTTCCCCACTTTCTCTTCTAATAGTTTAAGTGTACCTGGTTTTATTTGGAGGTCTTTGATTTACTTGGACTTGAGCTTTGTACAAGGAGATAAGAAGAGATCGATTTGCATTCTTCTGCTTGCTGACTGCCAGTTGAACTAGCACCATTTATTGAAGAGGTTGTATTTTTTCCATTAAATGTTTTTAGCTCCTTTATCAAAGATCAAGTGACCACAGATAGGTGTGTGGGTTCATTTCAGGGTCTTTGATTCTATTCCATTGGTCTACCTGCCTGTCTCTGTACCAGTACCAGGCAGACTTTTTTATCACAATTGATCTGTAATCCAGCTTGAGGTCAGGGATGGTGATTCCCCCAGAAGTTTTCTTATTGTTGAGAATGGTTTTTGCTATCCTGAGTTTTTTATTATTCCAAACAAATTTGTAAATTTCTCTAATTCTATGAAGAATTGAGTTGGAATTTTGATGGGAATTGCATTGCATTTGTAGATTGCCTTAGGCAAGATGGCCATTTTTTACAATGTTGATCCTTCCAATCCATGAGCACGGGATATCTTTCCATCTTCTTAGGTCTTCTTCAATTTCCTTTTTCAGAGACTTGAAGTTCTTGTCGTATAGATCCTTCACTTGCTTGGTTAGGGTCACACCAAGGTATTTTATATTTGTTGTGGCTATTGTAAACAGTGTCGATTCTCTAATATCTTTCTCAGCCTGTTTGTTCTTTGAGTAGAGGAAGGCTACTGATTTGCTTGAACTAATTTTATATCTAGCCACTTTGCTGAAGGAATTTATCAGCTGTAAAAGGTCCCTGGTGGAATATTTGGGGTCACTTAAGTATACTATCGTATCATCTACAAGTAGTGATATTTTGACTTTTTCCTTTCCAATTTGTATCCCTTTGACCTCTTTTCATTGTCTTATTGGTCTGGCTAGTACTTCAAGTACTATAGTGAATTGGTAGGGAGAGTGGACAGCCTTGTCTAGTCCCTGATTTTAGTGGGATTGCTTTAAGTTTCTCACCATTTACTTTGATGCTGGCTGTTGGTTTGCTGTGTATTGCTTTTATTATGTTTAAGTGTATGCCTTGAAATCCTGCTCTTTCCAAGACTTTTAACATGAAGGGGTGTCAATTTTGTCAAATGCTCTCTCAGCATCTAATAAGACAATCATTTGGGTTTTTTTCTTTGAGTTTGTTTATATGATGGATTATGTTGATGGATTTCCATATATTGAACCATTCCTGCATCCCTGGGATGAAGCCTACTTGACCATGCTGAATGATCATTTTGATGTGTTCTTGGATTTAGTTTGCAAGAATTTTATTGAGTATTTATTTTATCAATGTTTATAAGGGAAATTGGTCTAAAGTTCTCTTTCTTTGTAGGGTCTTTGTGTGGTTTAGGAATGGGCATAATTGTGGCTTTGAAGAATGAGTTGGGTAGTATTCTCTCTGTTTCTATTTTGTGGGATAGTTTGGAGAGTATTGGTATAAGGTTTTCTATGAAGGTCTGATAGAATTCTGAACTAAACCCATCAGGTCCTGGGCTGTTTTTGGTTGGGAAGCATTTGATGACTGCCTCTATTTCTTTAGGGGTTATGTGGCTGTTTAGATGGTTTATGTGGCCTTTTTGTTGTTTTTGTTATTAAAAACCAGCCTTAGTCCATGGTAATCTGATAAAATGCATGGGATTCTTTCGATCTTCTTGTATCTGTTGAGGCCTGTTTTGTGACTGACTTTTTGGTCAGTTTTGGAGAAGGTGCCACGAGGTACTGAGAAGAAAGTATATTTTTTCATTTTAGGATGAAACATTCTATAGATGTTCGTTAAATCCATTTTGTTCATAACTGCTGTTAGTTTCACTGTGTCTCTGTTCAGTTCCTGCATTCATGATCTGTTTATTGGTGAAAGTGGGGTGTTGACGTCTCCCACTATTATTGTGTGTGGTGTAATATATGCTCTGAGCTTTAATAGAGTTTCTTTTATGAATGTGGGTGCTCTTGTATTTGGAGCATAGATGTTCATGATTGAGAGTTCATCTTGATAGATTTTTTCCTTTGATGAGTAAAAAGTGTACTTCCTTGTCTTTTTTGACGACTTTTGATTGAAAATCTATTTTATTCGATATTAGGATGGCTACTCCAGCTTCTTATTTGGGACCATTTGCTTGGAAAGTTTTTTCCCAACCTTTTACTCTGAGATAGTGCCTGTCTTTGTTGTTGAGATAAGTTTCCTGTATGCAGCAAAATGCTGGATTCTGTTTACATATCTAGTCTGATAGTCTATGTCTTTATATTGGAGAATTGAGTCCATTGATGTTAAGGGATATTAAGGAATAGTGATTGTTGCTTCCTTTTATTTTTGTTGTTACAGGTAGAGTTATGTTTGTATGCTTTTTTTTTTTTTTTTGGTGTCTGTTGTAAGAGGATAGTTTCTTGATTTTCCTAGGATGAAGTTTCCCTCTTTGAGGCAGAGTTTTCCATCTGTTATCCTTTGTAGGGATGGGTTTGTGGACAGATATTGTGTAAAAATTTTTTTTGTCCTGTAAGATCTTGGTTTCTCCATCTATGATGACTAAGAGTTTTTCTGGATATAGTAACTTGGGCTGGAACTTGTGTTCCCTTAGGGTCTGTATTGATGTCAGTCCAGGCTCTTCTAGCTTTCATAGTCTCTGTTGAAAAGTCTGGTATAATTGGTCTGCCTTTATATGTTATCTGTCCTTTTTCTCTTACTGTGTTTAGTATTCTTTCTTTGTTTTGAGTATTTATTATTTTGGCTATTATGTGTCGGGAAGAATTTCTTTTTTGGTCCAGTCTATTTGGGGTTCTTGTATGTTCATGGTCATCTCTTTTTTTAAGTTAGGGAAGTTTTCTTATATAATTTTGTTGAAGACATTTACTGTGCCTTTCAGTTGATATTCTTAGCCGTCTTCTACACCTGTTATCTTTACGTTTGGTCTTCTCGTTGTATCCTGGATTTCCTGGATGTTTTGTGTTAGAATCTTTTTGATTTTTGCAGTTTCTCTGATTGTTGTGTCAATGATTTCTATGGTGTCTTCTGCCCCTGAGATTCTCTCTTCCATCTCTGGTATTCTGTTGGTGATACTTGCATCTATAATTCCTGATGTCTTTCCTGGGTTTTCTAACTTCAGGGATGTCTCATTTTGTGATTTCTTCATTGTTTCTATTTCTGTTTTCAGTTACTTCACCTGATTGTGGTTTCCTGTAGCTCTTCAAGTGATCTTTTTTGGGGGGTTGTTTTTGTTTTTGTTTATTTTTTCTTTAATGGCTTCAACTTGTTTGTGTGTACTCTCCTGGTTTTCCTGTACTTCTTTAAGTTTGTTATTTATGTGCTTCTCAAAGATCTCCATCATCATTGTGAAGTATGATTTTAAGTCTAAATCTTGTTTTTCTGGTGAGTTGGGATATCTACTGTTTGCTGTGGTGGGAGAACTGGGTTCTGATGTTGTCAGGTTGTCTTGGTTTTAATTTCTTAGAGTCTTGCACTTGGCTCTTGCCATCTTATTATAGGTGATCTTGTTGTCTCTTACTGGAGCTTATCTCTCTTGTGGATCTGTCAGCCCATGGTCTCCAGAGGGAGATTGTTCCTGGGTGTTCCTCTCTCAGGGTAGGCTGTGAATTTCGATGCCAGAGCCCAGTCTTGATGTTCCTGGGCCAGTTCTGGCCTTGGGCTGGAAGTGTGCACTCCCGGGCAGTACAGCTGCTTGTGTTTTGAGAGTTCTAAGTGGCCTCTCCCGGGTAGAACAGCTTTGCTTAACATGCCATAATTGTCAATTTTTAATTCAGAAATATAAGTACATTTTTTTCTTGAAAAAAATGTCATTATAATCTGGTAACTCCTTGCAAACATTGAACTGAATCTCCTGTCATTTGCAAGTGAAATCAACCCACCAACACCGATGGTTACAAAGGCAACTTTCTCTATGGCAAAGCAAAACTTGTTCATGGTGGCTTCTGTAAGTGGACTGTGCTAGGATCTGAATGTCCCTATAATAAAAGTGACTTTGCCACATGAAAGGAAGCTTCAGGAAGGCTGACTTACTGTCTTTTTCTCTGGGGCTGGCTCTGTTCCCAAGAGAGTAGTGCTATTTGAGAAGCTATCCTTCAGTCCATGGGCTACACACCTTCAGTAGCCCGGCTTCCTTTGTATTTGAGTCTCTCATGTGTGGTGGATTCGTTTTAAGTATAATTAAAGTTTTGAGAGCAGACAACTTTCAAATATTGTGCATGGAGGTCACTTGGTGAGATCAGTACTGTGTCAGGAGGTCTGTGAGGTCTGTGTGCTGAGTCTCCTGGCTGATGTGGGTGCTGTTTTCCCACAGATTACACATCAGAAACAAGCTCAGAAGAAATGCCTCAGAACTCAACACAAGTGTTTTCAACCTGAAGCATTGCAAGGAGCAGAGTTTTAGTCATATATATATGTACATATGAAATGTATACTTACTACAATTTTATATTAACAGTCTCCCTTTCCAATTATGTTTCTGCCTAGTTCACTTGGTTCCAAAAAGAACCAAGTAGTTATTGATTAAGACAAGTTAAAGAGATGTTAGAAGATTCCCTCTTTGTCAATGACTTGAAACGCTTCATCGTCTTTATATAGACATGCTTTCTAGTCTCCAGGATAATGCCTAGGAGTAGATGCCTAGGTCGTATGGTGACTCTATGATTAACTTTCTTTTCTTCTTCTTCTTCTTCTTCTTCTTCTTCTTCTTCTTCTTCTTCTTCTTCTTCTTCTTCTTCTTCTTCTTCTTCTTCTTCTTCTTCCTTCTTCCTTCTTCCTTCTCCTTCTTCTTCCTTCTTCCTTCTTCCTTCTCCTTCTTCTTCCTTCTTCTTCTTCTTCTTCTTCTTCTTCTTCTTCTTCTTCTTCTTCTTCTTCTTCTTCTTCTTCTTCTTCTTCTTCTTCTTCTTCCTCCTCCTCCTCCTCCTCTTCCTCCTCCTCCTCCTCCTCCTCCTCCTCCTCCTCCTCCTCCTCCTCCTCCTCCTTCTTCTTTCATTCTACTATGTTTTTGCACAGGGTATTGCTAGGTAGACCAGGCTGGCCTCTCTCCAGGACTGCTTGGGGGATTAAAGGCATAGGCACCACACCCAGCTCCTCTTTTTCAGAGCAGCCACCCATTTTTTCATGTCTGTAGGAACAGCATATAAGAATCCTAATTTCTCCACATGCTTGCTAAGACTTTTGACTATAGCCATCCTACTTGGTATGAAATGGTCTTTTTTGTATTTTCCTAATAATCAGTATCAATCATGTTGCTATGTAATGATTGTTAACCTGTCTTTTATTGTCTGTGGAGAAAAGGAATTCAAATTCCTTTTTCAGTCCTATTTATCTTTTTATTAATGAGTTGTAAACGTTCTTTATATATTTGGAATGTAGGCCTTTAATACGTTATTTATAAATATTTATCTCTTTCATTGAGCTGTCTTCACTTCTTTGATGGTGCCCCTTGATGTATGGAAGCTTTAAGACTTGATGCTATTCAGTTTATTTACTTATTATTGTTTTCTTGTATCTTTGGTATATTCAAGAAACCATATTCAACCCAGAATCACAAAAATGTACTCTTGTTTTCCTCTGATAGTGTTACGGTTTTAGTGTCTACTTCTTAGATTAGTTTAATGGCTTATTTTAGAAATTGAAGATCTATGCATTTGTAGAATGGAGCCGTTTACATTTGGAGAAACTGGTTTAGAGCAAGATATAGCCAAAACAATAGGTTTGTTTACTTCCAAAGTTTTTTTTTTTTTTTTAAGTGAATTTACAGACTCCAGCCCTGTTGCTATTGAGTAAAGTGGTGTTGGTTATGCAAAGAGAGACAGTTATAAAAAGGGGGGGTGCCTTTTTAATATTACCTATGCCCCACAGTTTTTGCTTTGTTTTCTTTTGTTTTTGAGACAAGGTCTTATGAGTCTAGACTAGCCTCCACTTCACTGTGTAGTTGATGATGAACCTAAACTCCTAATCCTCCTGCCGTTGTCTGTTGTCTGTCTTCTGTGTGCTGCGATGGAAACCACATGCTGTCACATTTAGCTCCTCTGTCTACTTCCTTAAAAAATTTTTATTCCTTTCTTCCCTCAAAGGGAGTCGGGCTGATGATTTAACCCAGAAACTGAAGAATTATATGATTTGCCCTTGGTTCTCTGCCACTGCCTTTCTTTTTCTCTTAACCATGGAGGAAAGAGCAACAGGGCAACAGGTCTACTTCCTAGAGATGAAGCCCTGGGCTTCTCACATGCTAGGCAAATACTCTGACTATAGTGCCAGCCAAATACTCTGACTATAGTGCCAGCCCTACATGGGATTATTTTAAGATATCTCCTTTTTCTGTGGGGTGGGGGGCCTAACTGCTATTGAATAATGAATGGCATTAAACACTATTTTGTGCTCAGTGTTAGTTAATTTTATAGGTAAGACTTAGACAAGACTTAAAGGCAGCGTGAGAACCATTAAGGAAGGGATTATAACAAGACAAGGAACTCTTTCACACCTTATTACAGGGTGTGTAGTTGCCTCTCAGTCACTGCACAGTCACCACAGCTATGCTTTTCCTATTCTTATTCTTGCAAATTTCCCATGCACCACTGGGATTTACATCTTTACTTATTTTTAGTTATTCTGGCTCTAAACTGACTGTTTAAGTTAATCATTTCTTTTATACATGGCTGCCTTCTGGTCTATCGCAAACCCTTGGTCCTGCAAAATCAACTGAATCTCTCTCTCTCTCTCTCTCTCTCTCTCTTATTGTTTATTGTTTTTGTTTTTCTTTGTTTTTTTTTTTTTTTTAGCCTTAACTCCATTTCTCAGGAAAGAGAATCTAATTGATTTATATGGGTTGAGATTAAAAACTTAGTCCAACAAGCTGTCTTCTAGAAAGTGAGACTATGTTTCAAAGGATTTTCCATGTAAGGAGGATCATTTAATAAGGGAAGCTTGCACTGAAGAAGAATGGGCAGGAAATTCACTGTAGAAAGCAGACTGGGAGAGAAGAAGGTAGGCCATTCTTGATACATAGAAAAGAAGAGCTAAGTGGGGAGAAATAGTGAGCCAAGGACGAGAAAAGGTAGAGGAAGGCACATAATCAGAACTTACATTTAAAAGATAAGTGGTGTGTTATGGAGTTTTCAGTTCCCAGAAGAGGGTGTGCCACTGTGCCTCTCTGGGCTGCAGACTCATTCCTGAGCATGCCACTTCAGGAGCTTGACATGGCCTTTCTCTTCTCTGCCGATACAGACTTTCCCACCCTTCATTCTTAAAGCATGTGTCATCTTTTCTTGCAGCCTTAGTTGACAGCTCTGGACTATTTTAAGCCTTTCTTTCTCCATGCATCAGACCCCAGTGTACATTCTTTTGTTATAGAACCATTGCATTATGTTTTGTTCATTGACTTCCTCTCCACCTGGTTTCTATGTCTGTCCTCATGCCTAGCAGCTTCACTGGGGCTCAGTCAGTGTCTAATACATTTTACTTGCCATTTGATTTCTTCCCATATTAGTTGGTACAATTGAGATATTAGAAGAGATTTCTGTTGAAATTGGGATTTTATATGCTTTGGGAGAAGAAAAATTTTGAAAGTACTCTCAGCTGAGATAGATAAGAATTCAGAATCCTCAATATATTTTTGGGTGCCTAATGTAGAGGTACACATCTGTAATTCCAATATTCATGAGGCAGGATGATCATCAGTTAGAGGTCAGCCTGAGCCATATAGGGAAGCCCTGGCTTTTAAAAAAACAAAGAAGAAACATTATATATCAGTTATAATAATGATCAGTTAGGTTCCACCTGGACCAGCAGGGAACCTGGGGCACAGGCCTAGTGAGGTTGTGCCATGAGTACCCAGAGCACAGAGAGTGCTAGGCAGTGGTGCCCAGGCCCATGTCAAAGAGAATCTGCCTGGGAAAGATCAGCTCCACAGGTGCTTTTACACCTGGACCAGAGGTGAGCCTGACGCATAGGCCCAGGGAGGGCACACCGTGAGTTCTCAGTGAGCAGAGAGTGCTGTGCTCACTGGAAAAGGGTTCTTTTTGGCCTAGAGAAAGAGCCAGGTTCCCCCACTAGTACTCAGTGGGCAAAGGGATGAGCTCCCAGAACAGTCTCACAAGAGCTCCCACACCTGAGCCCACAAAGACAACTTCGTCACTGCCACCAGAACTCACTGCTCGCCCACCAAAAGCTGAACATTCAGAAGCAATTTTCTTCCTAAGCCCACGGGCCCTCAGATCCATGGGAGAGACAGGCGTCAGTCACTGACAACAAGACCACATATAACCACAGATAACAAGATGGCAAGAGGAAAGTGAAAGAACTTAAGCAAGGGAAACCAAGACAACCTGGCAACATCAGAACCCAGCTCTCCCACCACAGCAAGTATTGAAGTGCCAAACACTCCAGAAAAACAAGACTCAGACTTAAAATCATACTTCACGATGATGATGGAGATCTTGAAGAAGAGCATGAATAACTTCCTTAAACAATTACAGGAGAACACACATAAACAAATAGAAGCTCTTAAAGAGGAAACACAAAAATCACTCAAAGAACTACAGGAAAACACAACCAAAATGGGAAAGGAATTGAAAATGGAAATAGAAACAATAAAGAAAACACAAAAAGAGACAACCCTGGAGATAGAAAACTGCATGGACTGGGGTCCTGGACTGAGTAAAAGGGGAAAGGAGAATGCCAGCTGAGTTCCAGCATTTGTTCTTTGCTTGCTTGTTTGCCAAGTTGTGAACCCCTGAACCTTGTGCCCTTGAACCATTAACTAAAACAAACCTTTCTTATGATTGACAGGTGTTTAGTTGCAAAGAAAAAAGTTACTAATATGCAATGAGTGACTTGTACTTATGTTTTGGTTTTGGTTTTGGCTTTTTTAACTGCATTATAAGCGAAATATTGGTTTGTATTTTTCTGACTTAGGAAACACATGGTCTTTGAGGTAATTTTTGATAATATGATCGAATGTTTACAAAAGAGAAATGAAGTCCAGATGCATGCATAGATTTTGAAGTAGTACCTGCCAGCTCTAAATAAAATAAAATTAGTTTTTCTGGCCCAGAAGAGTTTGACCCAAAGGAATAGAAGTAGCAGTTCAAACGCAGAAGTTCTGTTTAGGACAGTGATTCTCAACCTGTGGGTCGCAAGCCCCTTGGGAGTTGAGTCACCTTTTTCCTGCAGCCACCTAAGACCATCAGAAAACAGAAATTTCCATTACAATTCACAACAGTAGCAAAATTATAGTTATGAAGTAGTAACAACATAATTTTATAGACGGGGTCACCACAGCATGAGGAACTGTATTGAGGGTTGCGGGGCACCCTGGAGAAGGTAGGTCACTCCTGCTGCGGTGCAGAGGAGAGTAAGAGGTGTGTGGGACATGAAGCTGGGAGAGCAGGGTTGGAGATCACCGAGGTCTTCCCAGCTTCTTCTAATAGTCAGTGCTGGTGACCAGGGAGGCCAGTTTACACTTTAGGAAGCTAATGGAGAATTTTGACTCTGCTGACTTTTTTTTCAGGATTTCTTCCTCTTATTTACTTATTCCTCTGATATTAAACTTCCAGACAGGGGGCAGGGGATGGCATTGTCCATGGGGATTGGCTCAGAAGGCCCTGACTTCAGTATTAGCTCCATCTGTCATCAAGCCTGTGACTGCTTCAGTTAAAGGGGAAGAGGTTGACTCCATGACTTTCTAGGGTTCTTCTGATGCAGATACTGAGGTTATTGGTTGTGTCCATTTTCTTATCTCTGACGTATTCTATGACCTACTGAACTGGTTTGTCGTCCCACCAGCCGTCTGACCTACTGAACTGGTTTGTCGTCCCACCAGATTTACTGTGAAGTTGCTGCAGTGTTCTGTTTCCTCATGGAGGCTCAGATCCTGTTCGCCTTCATCAGTGTTCAGTAGGGCTGACATCAAGCATATCACCTGTTTCCTCATGACATTAAGACCCCTGGTTTTCTCTCATTCCCGGGCTGCCTTTGTCTGTCTCTGTCTTGGCTCATTTCTTCTACAAGGCTCCCCAGTATCACTTATCACATTTTCACATGGAAACTTCATGGCTTCGGGCTAAATATGAAGAAACAGACCAAGAGGAATTAAGGAACATTTTATAACACATCTGGTCTGTACTTGAAAAAAAAAAGACATTTTCCTAATGGACAAAACCAAATATGTGTATTCAGATTTACAAAGGATGAAAAAGTACTCTATTAAATGCAAGGTGTGATCTTAGGTTGGGGTAGAGAGAGGTACTTAGAAAGGAGGGAGCATCCAAATGTCTCAGCAGTTGAATGCATTTGCCACCAAACCTGATGACCTGATTTGATCTCTGGAGGCTATGTTATGACCACCAATAAGTAATTTTAAATTAAAAATTAAGAACCCTTGGTCTAGTGGGCTGAAAGAGCCTTCCAATAAAGGTTTTTTTTTTTTTTGAGTGTTTATCATATTCTATATACTCTACAATATACTGAGGGTCTGAAATTGAGCAATATCTGCTTCCTTTAACAAAATCACGAGGACAGTATTCACCATACACAAACAGCTGGGTATCCACACTGTGGCCAAAGGTCTGTGGGAGTCTCAGGACACATATGTAACCCATTTGAGAGTGAGAGAAGTGGTCATAGAAGAGTCCCTGGACAAGGTGTTCCAGCAGTCATCTGGCAGCACTGTCTAGAAGAGAAAGACAGAGGCCCATGAAGCAGAGCTTGTATAAGATAATTATGGTGGTCTGGTGGTCTGCAAGGAGCAATAACTGTGCTGGGGAAATTATAAATCTCTGCTGATTGGATGCAGCTAGAGTTGATATGAAGGACAAAATGAAGAAAGATTCTAAGGTAGCCCTGTGTACTGGCTGGTTTTGTGTCAACTTGACACAAGCTGGAGTTATCATAGAGAAAGGAGCCTCAGTTGAGGAAATGCCTCCATGAGATCCAGCTGTAAGGCATTTTCTCAACTAGTGATCAAGGGGGAGGGCCCAGCCCATTGTGGGTGGTGCCAGATGATGAGGTCAGCTGTAAACACATATTTTGGCGATGGGTTCTATAGGTTGGTGATCCCATTAAGATTATATAGTATTAGAAAAATACCTTCTTACCTACTGATGTCATAGCAATCTCAGCAATTGAACTGTTAACATTGTATTGTAACACAATACCCGTGATTGTGGTGATACTTCAAACAAACCTACTATGTGGCCAGTTGTGTAAAATATAGCACACATACCTATGAATAGCACATAGCTACTCGACAGATACGTGGCTATTATTGGCTTACATATTACTGTGCTGCATTGCATTAGGCTATACTTATATTTTAAAATGCTTCCTGTGAAGCAGCTGTGTTATGCCAGCAGCATCTGATTGCACTAAGAGGCCATATTGAGGCATTGACCTATACTATCCCTGTCTGTATACTCTGATGGCCATGCACTGATGAAACTGCATGACAGTGTCATTCTCAGAATGTGTTCCACTAGTGTGATGCATGACTGCATTTACATTGAGGTACCTTTGATATAGCCTACAGATTATTATATGTCTAGATGAGGGGGAAAGCAGTTGTCATGTGTATAGGAGATCAGATAACCCAGAGCACAAAAAGAAAAGAGAGGAGGCCAGGACAGGACTTGAAGAAAGATCAACGTTTAAGAAACCAGTAAAAAAAAAAAAAAAAGTACTCATGAAAAATGGTTACAAGGTAGGACATAAATCAGGGCATAGAATGTTCTGGGAACCAAGAGTGGGGGATATCAAGGAGATGCTCCATTGCTTTATCAGAGAAGAATAAAGAACGCCTGGAAAACCAGCCAGGAGGTTAGCAGCAGGGAGGTTAGTGAAGACTTGCTTTTACTACACTAACCTGGGAGTTCTCCCTCTGGCTTGGTACTTGCATCTGGCTTTTAAAGGTTCCATTATAGCAGATAAAATGTCCAAGGGACATTTCCTTTTAACTTTACATTTCTTTTTGCATTTTCTTTCTTCATGCTGCTAAGGCTCCAGTGGGTCACATTCTGTCTCAGCGATGGGCAGGATCTAGGTTTAACGACTTCTATCTCCAGCTAACTTGTTCTTTTCCTGGAAAATGAGAGAAGCTATGACAAGCATTGCTTCTGTGTAAAAAGCCTGGCAGGTCTGCTTTGCTGCATAGTGAATACAGTCACTCTACCTGGCCTATGTGTCTGTGAGAACTTGGCCTGTTCACAAGGAATTTCTAAGTCATCCTTGCTTTAATTGATAGTTTATCTGTATGCCCACATATAATAAAATATGGAGGACTTGTAAATTCAAGAATGTTTTATAATTCCCTTTTCTGTTTTTATTTATGTGTAAATGTAAGTCTATGTGAGTATATGCCACATGTTTATGGGACCTGTGGTAGGCCAGAAGAGAGTTCTGGATTCCCTGACCCTGGAGTTACTAGTTACAATGTGGGTACTAGGAAGTGAACTTGGGTTCTTTGCAAGAACATTAAATACTGAGAACTGCTGAGTCATCTCTCCAGAACTTATTTTGTACAAACTGAAAAGTGAGAAGACAGTTAACCATGTGTTTTATGTGGCAGTTCCTAGAGGGAAAGACTGAGGGCTTGCCTCCCCATCCTCTCTTGCTCCCACTGTCCAGCTAGCCCCTAGTATAGACCATTTTGTCCTGTTTTACAGCTTATGCAAATAGAAATCTAGCTCAAATACTGTTAGCTCTTGTCTGTGTAGTCTTAGGAGCTTCCTGATGCTGTCCTAGCTAAACTAATACACACACACACGCAGACACACACACACTTACTACATCACAATAAAGATCCTGATTAAAGTGATCTGTAAGACCGAGAAATGTGGGGCTGGAGAAATGGCTCAGTGGTTAAGAGCACTGACTGCTCTTCTGAAGGTCCTGAGTTCAATTGCCAGCAACCACATGGTGGCTCACAACCATCTGTAATGAGATCTAATGCCCTCTTCTAGTGTGTCTGAAGACAGCTACAGTGTACTCATATACATAAATAAATAAATCTTAAAAAAAAAAGACTGAGAAATGTGTACTTTAAAAGAAATCCCCACATCTGTGGTGAGGTCTCAGCCTGATGTGCTGCTGAGGGCCATGTCTGAGTCCATGGTTACACAGCAACAGGGGTCAGTGTCAATGTCTGTCACTACTGGAGAACACAGGGATGACCCTGGCCAAGGCAGCCATCAGGGACTGTGGGGATGTCCAGGGGCTGTACATACCTGACTCTCCCCTGAATGCGGCACTTTGGAGAGCTGGCATCATCTCCCACCAGGGCAGCACTCAGGAGAGTGGGTCATGTGCCTAGCTCAGACAACACAGTGGACCTGGCCTTGGTGGTAGGTGTGGTTCAGCCACCCATGAATGTGTGTAGAATACCTGTCCCTGACCGTAGTCTACCATGGGGTGACAAAGGCTTAGAAGTGATGTGCCCCCCTCCCTGCCCCTGCCACATACACACTCACCTCCTACAGCCAGGAAAGATGCTCAGAGGATCATGAGCTTGGAAGAGCTATTTCTATGTCTCACCAACTGCAGCACTCAAGAGAGCAGACCCTGCACCCTGCCTGGACAGCATAGCAATGCTAGCCTGGTGTAAAGAGGTGGGGGTGACAGCACAGGAGAGCCAGACCCTGCCGCTGGTCTACTGTGAGGTGGCATGGGTGCCTGGATGATGCTCTCCCTATCACCACCACCTGCAGCAGTGGGAGGACTGGGCCTGGGGTCATGAGAGTGGGTCAACTGGCACTCCCCTTCCCCACCTGCAACAATCAGGAGAGGGGACTCCAAACCTCATCTGGGCAACACAGTGGAGCTGGCCCTGATGGCAAAGGGGTGGGTGAGCCAGCTGTAAGAGTAGGACCAGCCCCTCACAGGCTGTAGTATTTGGTGTATTTGGTAGAGAAGACCCCCCCCACTTGACTGAGCAGCACAGTTGAGATGGCTCTGGAGGTGTGGGTGCAAGTGAGGGTCTTGAGGGCACGGAAGCAGGAGAGCTGACCCTGCCTCTCATTGATCGTGACACTGGGTGGCCTAGCTGACCCAGTGCTGGAGAGCTTTCCCTGGTCAAGCGATAAGGGAGAGCTGGTAGGCTGATCTATTTCAGCTACCACGCAGGCCCAGCTTCAGGGCTCTGAATTAACCCACCCCCCAAATCTCTTATCAGCTGTGAATGGTTGAGATGCAAGAAGGGCCAGTTCCGTTGTTCTAAAGTTGCAGGATCTCTATGGCACAGGGTAACAACATGAGAACCAGGAGTCCCCATGAGGGTCCAATATTGATGGTGTTACAGAGAAGCCAAAGATCTCAAACCGGACCAGTGACTCAGTGGTATGAACATATTTTCAAGTGAAGATGTGTGGATAATTGTTGATGTATTTTGTGTGTGTGTACATATGTTTTATTTTGGGGAGAGGCTGCAAGGGCAACAGGCAGATATGAGGGCATGGGCAAATGAGTAAGACTCAGATACATGATGTGAAACTCACAGTGAATCAATAAAAAGTTTAAAAAAGATACACACACACACACACACACACACACACATATAACCAATACACAAAAAAATTCAGAAAACAAACCTTTGTTTACATCGTGAAAGATTTTCCAAGTTAATACATGAACAAAATTATTTCTGTGAATCTTCACATATACAAGGAATTAAAGAGGAAAAATTCTATTCACATACCTGATAAACGCCTTATATTCCCAAATCATAAACCATCTGCATTCATGAAGGACCATGGCACTCATCTACATAAACATCTCTTTCAGAAGGCCAGGTGTCAGTACCTATACACAGTGTGTTCAGAATATGTACACTCTTCGACCTTGGCTGTTCTACTTCCCCAAATACCTGTTATAAAACATACAAGGTGATATGGTATAGTAGAGTCTTTAACAGCCAATAATAATTCAAATGTACATCAACAATAACACTTAGACATGAAACAGATCTTGAACTGACGAACTGCAAGTTCAGGCAATATAGGTGGATGCTGACCTCTGACCTAATTCAAGACAACAAAAATGTGTCATGTTCCTTCCCTATAGTAAACTCTCAGTGACATCAGTACTTAGGACAGGCTCTGTCTGGCCTTTAGCCCAAAGAAAAACCAAACTCAAAACCCATTTCAGGTAGCTTTTTGCAAGATTTCCTTCAATAACCCCCATAATGTATAGCTTGTGACTTCTACTAAGACTCTTACAGAAACCATGCCAATCACAAGCACTGGGCATGTGCACAGGAAATAAGGCTTCATTGAATCTTTCTGACACCATATAATCAAAGTTTTGATAATTCTCTATGTTATCTTATTACTTATTTCCGGATTTTTCTGTCACATAGCTATAATTTCTTTTTGGTGGTATATCAAAACTAAAACTCAGTGAATGATTTTACCCTTTATAATTTTTGCAATAAACCACACTGAAAGGAAAGCATTTTCTAAACCAACAAACAAAACAAAGCAAAAATAAAACAAAACAAAAACACCTTTAAAACACTTTGTTTATAGTAATGTGAAAATTTACAAACCTATAAGTTGTTTTTAAAATGTAACAAGGCTGGTGATTCCTCAGAAAATTGGACATAGTACTACCTGAAGATCCAGCTATTCCACTTCTGGGCATATACCCCAGACACACATTAATATACAATAAAGATACATGTACTACAATGTTCATAGCAGCTCTATTTATAATAGCCAGAAGCTGGGAAGAACCCAGATGTCCTTCAGTAGATGAATGGATACAAAAATTGTGGTACATTTACACAATGGAATACTACTCAGCCACCAGAAACAATGACTTAACCAAATTCTTAAGAAAATGGCTACATCTAGAGAATATTATCCTGAGTGAGATAACCCAGTCACCAAAGAACAGACATAATATGCAGTCACTGATAGTGGGATGCTAACCCCAGAGGCTCGGATTGCCCCAGAAACAACTCACAGACTGTGTGAAGTTCAAGAAAAAAAGAAAAGAAAAGAAAAGAAAAGAAAAGAAAAAAACCGTCATGCTCAATCCTTACACACCAAGAACACGTTGACTAATTCTGGGTTACACCCTGTTTTACATGTACTTTTTGCTTATTGTAAATAGTAAGACCTTAATGCAGAGTATCAAGCCTTAAAAAAAAGCCAAGCACTGACACAATTGTATTTGTATACATTTATGCAAAAATGTTTAATTTTTTTCTTTTATCTTTGTTTTTTAAAATAAAGTATAAAAAAATAAAGTAAAATGTAACAAGGGGGCCTACACCTTCTGCTGAGGCAGATCATCTGCTTGTCTGCCCCTCTGAAGACCCCACAGTATGAAGGCTCCCAGGAGATCTACTGTATCCAGGGCCACAAGTCACCCAGGAGACCTGCAGCAACCTAGTGACACCAGACAGAGACACCCAAGCCAGTTAATACCAGAGATAACTAGATGATGAGATGCAAGCACAAAATCATAAGGAACAGAAGCCATTACACTTTGGCATCATTGAGACCCAGGTTTCTCACCACAGCAAGCCCTGGATACCCCCAACACATCTGAACACCACAATGCTGGCCTAAAATCTTATGAAGATAATAGAGTTCTTTAAGGAGGATATAAATAACCAATTGAAGGAAATACAGGAAAACACAGGTAAACTAGGTAGAAGCTCTTATAGAGGAAAAAAATATATCCCTTAAAAAATACAGGAAAATACAATCAAACAGGTAAAGAAATTGAACAAAGCAGTCCAAGACATAAAAATGGAAGTAGAAACAAAAAAATAAACCACAAATGGAGGCAAACCCTGGAAATAAAAAAACCTAGAAAAGAGGTGAGGAGCTACAGATGTAAGCATCAACGTCAGAATACAAGGACAGAACAGAGAATCTTAGGCATAGAAAATACATTAGAAGATATTGATACAACAGTCAAAGAAATACAAAACATTAAAAAATCCTAGCCCAAAACACTCAGGAAACCCAGTACTCAACAAAAAGACCAAACCTAAGAATAATAGGAATAGAAAAGAGTAAAGATTCCCATCTCAAAAGGACCAGAAAACATCTTTAACAAAATCATAGAAGAAAACTTCCCAATCTAAAGAAAGAGATGGCAATAATTGTACAAGAAGCCTACAGAACACCAAGTAGATTGAACTGAAAAGAAAAATTTTCCATCACATAATTAAAACATTAAATGTACAGAACAAAGGAAGAATATTAAAAGTGGTAAGGGAAAAAGGCCAAGTAACATATAAAGGCAGACGTATCAGAATTACACTAGGCTTCTTAACAGAGACCCTAAAAGCCAGAAGAGCCTGGACAGAGGTCATGTAGTCCCTAAGAGAACACAAATGCCAGCCCAGACTACTGTACCCTGTCAAACTGTCAATTATCATAGATGGAGAAACTAATACATTCCATAACAAGAACAAATTTAAACAATCTCTATTAATCTAGCCCTACAGAGAATTCTAGAAATTACACCAAAGAAAAACCAAGAAATTAGTCATCATATAACAAAACTAAAAGGAGAGAATAACACACACACACTTAATGGCATCTACAACAATAAACATAACAGGAACTAGCAACCCTCTGTCTTTAATATCTCTCAATATCAACACACTCAATTCCCCAAATAAAAAGACATAAGCTAACAGACTGAATATTTAAGCAGAATCCAGCATTTAGCTCCATACAAGAAACACACCTCAATAACAAAGACAGACACTACTGCATAGTGAAAGGCTAGGAAAAAAGTCTTTCAAGTACATGGTCCCAAGGAACAAGTGGCCATCAAACAAAATAAAACTAAAAGTTATCAAGTGAGATGGGAAAGACACTTTAAACTGATCAAAGAGATATCACCAAGAGAAAGTTTCAATTCTGAATATCTATGCCCCAAATGCAAGGGCACCCATATTTGTAAAGGAAGCATTGCTAAAGCTTAAATTATTATTGAACCCCACACAGTAATAGTGGGAGACTTCAACAACCCACTCTCACCAATAGACAGGTCATTGAAACAGAAACTAAACAGAGACACAGTGAAACTAATAGAGCTTATGAACAAAATGGATTTAACAGATATACACAGAACATTTCATACTAAAACAAAAGAATATACCATCTCAGCACCTCATGGCACCTTCTATAAAACTGACCATATAATCAGTCACAAAAACAAGCTTTAACAGATACAAGAAGACTGCAATAATCCCATGCATTTTATCAGATCAACATCTACTAAGGCTAGATTTCAATAACAGCAAAAACAACAGAAAACTCACATACCCATGGAAACAAAACAACTCTCTACTAAATGATAATTTGGTCAGTGAAAATATAAAGAAAGAAATTAAAGACTTCCTGGAATTCAAATAAAATGATGACACAGCATACACAAATTTAAGGGAAACAATATACGTAGTGCTATAAGGAAAATTCATAGCAATAAGTGTCCTAGTAAAGAATTTGGAGAGATATTACAATAACAACTTTAACAGAGCTGAGAGCTCTGGAACAAAAAGAAACAAACAGATTCAAGAGAAATAGAATGCAGAAACTAGTCAAACTCAGGGCCCAAATCAACCAAATAGAAACAAAGAGATTGATACAAAGAATCAACAAAACCAACAGCTCGCTCTTTGAGAAAATCAACAAGATGGATAAACCCTTAGCCAAACTAACTTAATACCAAAGAGATAGTATACACATTAACAAAATCAGAAATGAAAAGGGAGACATAACAGAAACTGAGGAAATTAAAAACATTATCAGCTCCTACTATAAAACCTATAGTCAGTAAAACTAGAAAATACATAGAAATGGATGATTTTCTAGACAGATACCTTGTACTAAAGTTAAACCAAGAGTAAGTAAAGTATCTAACAGTCTCATATCCCCTAAGAAAATAGAAAAGTTTTTTTTAGAAAAACTTCCCAACCCAAAAAAGCCCAGAGTCAGATATGGCTTTAGCTTGGAATTCTACCAGACCTTCAAAGAAGAGCTAATACTAACACTTCTCAAACTATTCCATAAAATAGAAAGAAGAAACACTACCTAATTCATTCTATGAAGCCACATTTACCCTGATACCTAAATTACACAAAGACCCAACAAAGAAATTCTTGCAAATCTAATCCAAGATCACATCAAACCCATCATTCACCATGATCAAGTAAGCTTCATCCCAGGGATTCAAGGTTGGTTCGATATATGAAAATCTATTAACATAATCCAGTATATAAACAAAGTCAAAGAAAAAAAATCACAGGATCATCTCATTAGATGCTGAAAAGCAATTTGACAAAATCTAATACCCCTTCGTGTGAAAAGTATTGGAGAGATCAGGAATTCAAGGCCCATACCTAAACATAATAAAATACAGCAAACCAACAGCCAATATCAAATTAAATGGAAAAATACTTGAAACAATCCCTACTAAAATCAGAGACAAGACAGTGCTGCCCATATTTATTCAATATAGTACTTGAAGTTCTACTTTGAGCAATAGGTCAACAACAACAACAACAAAACAAGGTATCACTATTTGCAGATGATATAATAGTATACATAAGTCACCCCAAAAATTCTGCCAGAGAACTTTTACAGCTAATAAATAGCTTCAGCAGTGTGGTTGTATATAAAAACCACTCCAAAAAAAAAAAAGCAGTAGCCTTCCTTTATACAAATGATAAATAAGAAAATAAGGGCTGAGAAAGAAAATAAGGAAACAACACCCTAAACAATAGTTACAAATAATATAAGATATCTTGGTGTGACTCTGACCAAACAAGGGAAAGATCTGTATGACAAAAATTTCAAGTCTCTGGAGAAGGAATTGAAGAAGACATCAGAAAACGGAGAGATTGGCCATGCTCATGGATTGGTAGGATTAACATAGTAAAAATGGCCATCCCACAAAACACAATTTACAGATTAAATGTAGTCCCAATCAAAATTTCAATACAACTCTTCACAGACATGGAAAGAGTAATTCTCTAATTCATATGGAAATATGAAAAACCCAGGATATTGAAAACAATTCTTAAGAACAAAAGAACTTCTGGGAGAATCATCATCCCTGACCTCAAGATATACTACAGAGCAATAGTGATAAAAACTTCATGGTATTGGTACAGAGACAGACAGGTCTATCAATGGAACAGAGCTGAAGACCCCAAAATAAACCCATATACTTGTGGTCACTTGATCTTTGACATAGAAGCCAAAAACACAATGAAAAAATGAAAACATCTTCAATAAATGGTTTTGGTCTAACTAGCAGTCTGTATGTAGAAAAATAAAAATAAATCCATATTTGTCACCTTGCACAAAGCTCAAGTTGAAGTGGACCAAAGCCCTCAACATAAAACCAGATACACTGAATCTAATAGAAAAGAAAGTTGGAAAGAGCCTCGAACTCATTGACACAGGGGTGAGGTGAATGTGGGTAGGAGAGATTTTCTAAACAGAACTCCAGTGGTTCATGCTCTTAGATCAAGAATTGATAAATGGGACCCCATGAAACTGGAAAGCTTCTGTAAGGCAAAAGACAAAGTCAATAGGACAAATTGGCACCAACCCCACATCAAACAGAGAGCTAAGATCCAAAATACATAAAGAACTCAAGAAGCTAACCTCCAAAACCCCCAACAAACCAATCAAAAAATGGTGTGTAGAGCTAAACAGAGAATTCACAACAAAAGAATCTCAAATGACTGAGAAACACCTAAAGAAAAACTCAAAGTCCTTAGTTATCAGAGAAATGCAAATCAAAACAACCCTGAAATTCTACCTTACACCAGTCAGAATTTCTAAGATCAAAAACTCATCTGACAGCATATGTTGGCAAGGATATGGAGAAAGAGGAACCCTCCTCCATTACTGGTGGGATTGTAAACTAGTACAATCACTCTGGAAATCAATCTGGAGGTTTCTCAGAAAATTAGAAATAGTTCTACCTAAAGACCCAGCTATATAACTCTTGGGCATATACCCAAAAGATGTCCCACTATGCCACAGGGGCATGTGTTCCACCATGTTTATAGCAACCTTATCTGTAATAACTAGAAGCTGGAAACAATCCAAATGTTCCACAATACTAAAATGGATGTAGAAAGTGTGGTTCATTAACATAATGAAATATACTCAGTTTTAAAGAATGAGGACATCATGAGTTTTGCAGAAAATTGGATGGAAATAAAAAAAAAATCATGAGTGAGATAACTCAGGCCCCAAAGGACATGCATTATATGTACTCACTAATAAGTGCATATTAACCAAAAAGTACAGAAAACCTAGGATATGATCCTCAGAACTCAGAAAGGTTAGCAACAAGCAGAAAGGCCCATGTCTGAGACCAGCTTGGTCAAACAACTGGTTCCCCAGGATTGAGGATTAAAAGAAAAGAGAGACAATTAGACACAATTATAACATGACTCTGGCCAGTTCTGAGGCTGAAGGGAAGTCTTATTTATTCAGTCCTCTTTCAAACCACTTTGATTATATGCAGAAAGATAATAGTTCTGAGTCAAGGAACAAGCAAGTGAATAATAAATAATCCTGTAAATATCTTTCTGGGGGCTAGGTGGGGAGACCATAGACAAAAGGGGGTTCCAAGAGATAAAGAGACTGTCACACCTAAATCCGCTGAGCCTGCTCTGAGTTTCAAATGTAAATGTTATTAATCTGAGCCAGAGTCACATTTCTGCCTTGTCTAACTTCTAATTGTCCTGGTGATGTCAAAATTCCTGCTGCTAACTATCCAGTGGCGCCAAAAAGCTCTCCACAGGCCCCAAAGAGGATATTTCAATCTTACTTGGAAGGGAGAAAAAAAAATCACAAGAGGCAAAGGGAGGAAGGGACCTGGGTGGGAGAGGGGAGGGGAAAAGGGGAATATGAGCAGATATGTGGTGGGGGAGACAGGAAAGAAGACGTGAGGGCCAGCAGAGTGAATGGAAATATGCAGCCTGGGGGTTGGGGGGTGGGTGGGAGATGGGAGGATCCTCTAGAAAGGATGATATATGAAAGTTCTCGGGACTCAAAGAGAGGGACCTTAGATGAAGTGCCTAACAGCGGGGAAAGGGAACTTGTAAAATCCACCTCCAATAGAAAGATGGCATCAAGCGGAGGAATCATGTTGCCATTCCACAGTCAAAAACTCTGACCCAGAATTGTTTCTGTCTAAAGAAACTTCAGGGACAAAAATGGAGAAGAGACTGAGAGAAAGGTGTTCCAATGACCAGCTCAGCTTGGGATCCATCTCACGGGGAGGCTCCAAGGCCTGAGTCTATTACTGATGCTATGGTGTGCTTACAGAAAGGAGCCTAGCATGGTGGTCCTCTGAGAGGCCCAATAAGCAGCTGCCTGAGACAGATGTAGATACTTATACCCAACCATTGGACTGAGGTTGTGGGCCCTGTGGTTGAATTAGCTGGAAGAAGCTGAGGAGAAGGGTGAACCCATAGGAAGACCAGCAGTCTCAGCTGAGCCACTGAGCCACTAACTGGGTGGCATACATGAGCTGGTCGGAGCCCCAAGACACATACACAGTAGAGGACTACCAGGTCTGGCCTCAGCTGGAGAAGTGCCTAAGCTTTGAGTGACTTGAGGCCCCAGGGAGTGGGGAAGCCCTGGAGGGGGTAATATTCTCTTGGAGACTGGGGGAGGAGAACTGTTGGGGGCGGGGACTGAGACAGTGGCAACAGCTGGACTGTTAAAAAATTAAAGTAATAATAAAAAATAAAATTTTAACGTTAACAAGGGAAAAGCTTAGGATCAAGCTAAGTGACAACTCAACTCTACAATGTGGGTATCAATACAAATCAGTACTCGTGGCTAGCTCTGTGCATAAAAACACAAATGTTTGCTCCATCTGTCTCAGGAGTTTTGTTTATTCATTTTCCATATCAACTGTGCTAATGAACAGGAATTTTTGCTTAGGGTTCAAACAAAGTAAGACAAAGCCCTGAAACAAACTGACTTAGTGCTTCGTTCCCCTCACACCCTCACGTTCTCCTGTGATGAGAAGGAAGCTTGTGAAGACGTATGCGCTACTTTCTCTGAGCCCACTCAAGATAAGGCTGCAGCAGAATTCAGAGACTTGATGATTTTGACTGTCTTAGTTCCTGGATCCTCAGACATGATTACTCTAAACCCTTCTACATAGTTTCAAAACCTCATTACTGACTTCTGTCATCAGGATTTCTGAGACTTTATCCTGTCCTGGTGTGTCTGGCACCTGTTGTCACCACGGAAACATCTGCATAACAGATTCGCAGATGTCATGAAGAAAAAGATTTGCTTTCTTTGTGGTTAAAAAGGTGGAGGTCCTGCTATGACACCATGAAAACCTTTCAGACTGTAAAGCCTCAATCAAAAGTGTTATACTCACCAGCCCCATTGAAACCCTTAGTTTAGCTATTATTTATAATTTATATATACTTGTCAAAATGCTAAGCATCTCCTTGATATTTAATAAAAATCACTTTTTTGAGCCCTTTGTTAAATTCCTATGATGTTTTAAGAGAAAAGGTCAGATGAAGATCTGTGTTTGTGTCTCACTTCTGAGTCTGGGCACAGAAAAGCACAACTTCAGTCTTTCTGGAAGTTCTGTGGCCTCAGAAAAAAATGAAGCCATGAATTCTGTGAAACTTTGAACTATTAACTCAATCTTTGTAATGTGACAAACTAATTTTTTTTAAATGTTTTTTTCTCTCTTTGTTTTGCTAAAGCATTTAAACAGGGCGTGTGCTGAAAGGCAGGCAGGCTTGGCAGTGCTGTTGGGAGACAGGCTATGTAGGGGCTTCTGGGACCTCATTACATCATCCCTCCATCTGCTTAACATGTCTGCATGAAAATAACTCTCTAGAGGGTTTGTCTCTGGCCAGATGATTGACAGGCCCAGCTGGATGGAATGCTCTAATCTTTAGAGCAGATCAGAATGGTGTGTCTCCACCGGAGGCCAGCACTAGAACTCAATTTTAAAAAATTATTTATTTACTTCTCTATTGGTCAGGAGGAAGTAGCTCTTTTTAATGGGCCTCAGAACATCTCTGATAACTTCATATTTGTATATAGTATATTAAATCCTGAGGAAGTGGCAATTGTGATTTTTCCTTTTCCCGTGTTAGCAGGGTAATTTGACCTGGGGTCCAAAAAATGAGGGAGGGGTCTATCCTAGATAGCCTCTGATCCATGTAATACTAAGTTATCTGTCCCCCCCTTTTTACTGATATTAGAATTATTTGTATATCACAGTGCATTCATTGGTTAACAG